>NC_058063.1:16587927-17201261 GCF_020085105.1 Siniperca chuatsi
TTCTTTTTAAAGGCTTTTATTGAGAGTTATGGCTCTTAGTTATTATGGCCGATTGCTTTCATTTGTTCCATTTGGATTGCCGACTGGAATACTTCTTTGCATTAAAAAGGCTGCTCAGAAATGGTGACACTTCCTGTCAGGAAACAGTTTGTTGTCCGTTACTTCAAACCATATTAGCTTTGCCACAGTTCTGTTTGTTTTAGTGTATTTAGTCCACTATGTTACTTTTTCCAGACTATGACTGTTTGGTTTTGAAGAGTGGACATCTAATACATGTTTATTTCCACTTATTTACATTATCCACCACATTGGCGTATTTATATGCAGAAGAGTATGTTTTGAGTCATTTTGATTATTTAGAAGAAATAAATACATACATACTTACTCACAGCCCATTGTTTCTGATTGTAATTTGTCTCTTGGCAGAACATTTCTAGGCAGATGAGTCTAAACAGTCTTACGTGTATTATTTGCACACCAAATTTAATAAGTTCATCTTTTGTATCTTAGTGTATTTAGCAGTTTGTTGGTGTCTGAAATCCTGAAATAATTCACCCTGTTGTCTATAAGGAACTACATAGTGTCTCAGATGGCAAAACAATAATTTCAGACACAACTCTGGTCAGTCCTTACTATTATTGATGCTACTTTGTATTGTGAGATAATTACTCTATTAAATAGGATACAATAATTTCTACTAGACATTCCGACGACAGTACAAACTGGAGACACACTGTATAGTGGAGTATGCACATGGATAGTGAATGGTTTTGGACACAGCCAATGTCTTTGTCAGGGGTCACAGTCAGCTACAGCCCAGCACTCCTGCAGCTAATGGAGATATACTGTGTTGCTCTGATGCTGCATGGTGAAGAACAGTGTCTGAAACCGTAGCAGGGTGCATGCTTGCCAACACAGGAGCGTGACATCTGCTCTTCCTTTCTCAGTTTACTCACCCTCCCTGTGCTGAGATACCCTCAGTTGCCTGTTTACACCTAAAACTAATACAGTCCTGTAATAAGTCCTACCTTCATGAACAGGTGTTGATTCAACTGTATGGTCAGTGTGGAGGCAGTAGTTTGTGGTGCTGTTGAGCTGTACTGTGTGATACTGAGAGGTGTTTCTATTATTTACGCAACCCTCTGTGATGTAAATAAATGGGTCTATTTGCATGTGTTTTGTTAAGTGCGTTTGCCCTTGTCGGTCACCGTACAATATACCTAGGAAAGCCATACATCCTTTGAGTGCCTTAGTTCTCTAGTTTGTGGTTGTAAAGTTCCATGAGGCTGTGATTATCCTAGAGGTCACAATAGGTCATTTTATACAGTGAGGTCAAGTTTCCAAAAATGGTCTCACTGTAAGGAAACTATGGGGACTAACCTCATCACACATGAATACACGTGGGCTCATTGAATAGGGTTACTGCCCAGCTGCAAGGACACACCTATAGCACTCGTCACAACTCAAGCAGCCAGGTGTGGTTCCATAAAGATTTGTCTTGACACACCAGGACATTTTTTTAATGAATACATTTACTTCAATGTAAAAGAAAGATCATATGGACTGAAATATTTGCTCATTTTGACACATTATTCTTTTGAGAAGAGAAGACATTTTTCAATAATACTTCACAAAACTTTTGGACAATGTTCCAGCTTGTTTTCATCACCTAAGTCTCTTGTTTGTCCCAGATGGTTATTGGGGACTAAAAGAGGTGGACATCTTGAAAACAAAGATCTAGTTATTTGCCATATTTGTCACACCACGCATGTTAAATAATGTTTAATTCTCTGCACGGCTGTGTCATTATTATTAGTAATAGTATTAGGCTAGTATTGTTTAGGTTAATGGTTGTTGACCATCAGTAAAGTTTTGTTGAATGTAGTGTTGTACATACTGTCACAAGACAGCAGCATTTTAGGGGTGATAGTTCTTGAAAAAAGGAGAGAATTAAGGAAATAAGGAAAGGCAAACTGGAATATAAAAGTTAGGTAGAAGAGAAATAAGTATAATGCTATTAATAACCCATCTTCAGTCAATGAGATCAGTGTTTTTTATAGCAGGTTTGGCATAACACATGATAGCTCTGAATGTGACACTATATGCAGCAGGCTTCCAGTTTGTCCCCCATTAGGAGCTGCTGCAGCCAAACAAGGCATCAGGGCCTGATAGTTTGAAAGGAATAATGTTCAAGGACATTTAAAAGTTTAAATTTTAGAGCTTTCTCATATAGTTCCAATGCTTGATAGTACCTACAGCACCCCATGTTTTCTTTTATATTTTAGTCTTTTAACTTTTACTTTTAATACTATGAGAACCTAATTTTATTGCAAAGACTCTGGTCTTATATATATATATATATATATATATATATATATATATATATATATATATATATATATATACCTATATACCTTGTGTCTATGTTACATTTCTAAGAAATATATGCAACGCATCTATCTGCTCAAACAACTTAACCTGGGGTATCCTTCTTTAATACCTTATAAAGCTTAACTTTGTTTAATCACCTTGATACTTCATAACTTTTTCTAGCTTTTGAAGTGATGACACGTTTCAGACGTGCACTGCAGAACATTAAGCATTACTTCTGTTTGGGGTCTCAGAGACCCCAGCTGTAAAACATGGTCAAATACAATGGACTGTTATATCCTGACAGTACTTTTTACACAGCACTACCCCTCCAAAATCCCAACGTATTTGGATTTCTCTTATTGGACTTTGAACAGGCCGTTGCACCTCTCTGGTGTATAATAAACCCCAAACACAAGTAACATCAGGATAACATACTGTACATTTCAATGTCTGTGAATTGCTTGGCAAACATTTGTTCATGCACAGCCCATACAGTAACACAAGTATTATTGCTTTATTTGGTGTAATAACAATGCTTTATGGTGATTTCCGTATTTTGTCATCTTCATCAGATTTGTATGTCCAGTCTGTGGCAAAGGGAAGATTTACCACTTCAATACTTATCCACATATTGTGTTTTCATAAGGTCAAAATAAAAGAAAAAAAGTTGGTTCATTTTGCAACTACCCTTTTATTATTATTATTATTATTATTATTATTATTTTTTTTTACACATAGGCTACAGCAGTGGGGTCTGTCAACAAAACACAAGGATTAGGGTTTTTTTTTCTTAAATTGTGTGTATCATCTTTTATTACTTGCAGTAATCATCCTTTCGGTGTTTGTTTAATGCTTGCTGCCAAACAATTAGCTAGAATATAATAATGTTTTCTCATCTATTTTAGGGTTTACAGTAATGAAACGCTGCATGGCATCTCCCTGTCACCATGGTCATTTTGGACTTCCTCACATGGGGCGCAGTTAGTCCAGCAGGATCAGATGGGCGACACTGTAAACACACTGCGCTCTTCACACCAGATATTTGGCTTCATTCGTCTCTCTACAAGAGCTAAACGATGGGTGATATTTACCAATATCCCGTTTTCTTCGATTGTCACAGGCTGCTCGCGGGGCAGATTGAGAAAATAGAAAAGTATTTCCGTGTTCGCCACAAATCAGGCGGAGGGGACTGCGGAGCGCTGACGCGTGTGGATGATAACGTCTACAGCCTTGCTTTCAAATATGAGGAAAGTAGGTCATAAGACTCAACAAGTCATGTTTTTAATTATTTTATATTGCGAATTGCCTTATAATGTTGGTTAAAGACGTTGGCCGCCCTACACATGTTTGAACTATTAAGTAGGCATCCACAATATGCTACACTGATTTATTTTATTTTGTTCGTTTATAGAACAAACTGGTAGGCTATTAACTGTCGAGGTAACAGCAAAATGCAGTATTATAGTAAAAGTACACGTTTGGCAGAATGGTCCTTTTTATATAAAGTGTGTGTGAATATATATATATAAAAACTTTGTCCTTCACCCTCCGCGGGTGGTCTCATTCTTCGAGCTCGGGTTCTCTACCAGAGGCCTGGGAGCTTGAGGGTTCTGCGCAGTATCTTTGCTTTTCCTAGTACTGCACTCTTCTGGACCGAGATGTCTGGTGTTCTTCCACGGATCTGCTGTAGCCACTCCTCCAGTTTGGGGGTCACTGCCCCGAGTGCTCCGATGACCACGGGCACCACTGTTGCCTTCACCTTCCAGGCCTTCTCCAGCTCTTCTCTGAGCCCTTGGTATTTCTCTAGTTTCTCATGTTCCTTTTTCCTGATGTTGCCATCACTTGGTATTGCCACGTCAACCACAACGGCTTTCCTCTGCTGTTTGTCCACCACCACAATGTCAGGTTGGTTCGCCATTACCATTCTGTCAGTCTGAATCTGGAAGTCCCACAGGATCTTGGCTCGGTCATTCTCTACCACCTTTGGAGGTGTTTCCCACTTTGACCTCGGGGTTTCCAGTCCATACTCAGTGCAGATGTTCCTGTACACTATGCCAGCCACTTGGTTATGGCGCTCCATGTATGCTTTTCCTGCCAGCATCTTACACCCTGCAGTTATGTGCTGGATTGTCTCAGGGGCCTCTTTGCACAGCCTACACCTTGGGTCTTGTCTGGTGTGGTAGATCTGGGCCTCTATTGCTCTGGTGCTCAGGGCCTGCTCCTGTGCAGCCATGATGAGTGCCTCTGTGCTGTCCTTCAGTCCGGCCCGCTCTGGCCATTGGTAGGATTTCTTGATATCAGCAACTTCAGTTATGTTCCGGTGGTACATCCCATGCAGGGGTTTGTCCTCCCATGATGGTCCCTCCTACAGCACCTCTTCCTCTGTTCCCCATTGCCTGAGACATTCACTGAGCACGTCATCTGTTGGGGCCTTATCTTTGATGTACTTGTGTATCTTGGATGTTTCATCCTGGATAGTGGCTCTCACACTCACTAGTCCACGACCGCCTTCCTTACGGCTAGCGTACAGTCTCAGGGTGCTGGATTTGGGATGGAACCCTCCATGCATGGTGAGGAGCTTTCGCGTCTTAATGTCTGTGGTCTGTATCTCTTCCCTTGGCCACCTTATTATTCCCGCAGGGTATCTGATCACTGGCAGGGCGTAGCTGTTTATTACCTGGGCCTTGTTCTTGCCATTGAGCTGACTTCTTAGGACTTGCCTTACTCGTTGGAGGTATTTGGCCGTTGCCGTCTTCCTTGTTGCCTCTTCGAGGTTGCCATTTGCCTGTGGTATTCCAAGGTACTTGTAACCATCCTCAATGTCTGCTATTGTTCCTTCTGGGAGTGAGACCCCTTCTGTGTGGACTATCTTCCCTTTCTTTGTCATAATTCGACTGCACTTCTCAAGCCCGAATGACATCCCAATGTCAGAGCTGTAGATCCTGGTGGTGTGGATCAGTGAGTCGATGTCCCGCTCGCTCTTAGCGTATAGCTTGATGTCATCCATGTAGAGGAGGTGACTGATGGTGGCCCCATTCCTGAGTCGGTATCCATAGCCAGTCTTGCTGATTATTTGGCTGAGGGGGTTCACACCTATGCAGAACAGCAGTGGGGACAGAGCATCTCCTTGGTATATGCCACATTTGATGGATACTTGTTCAAGTGGCTTGCCATTGGCCTCAAGGGTGGTTTTCCACAGCCTAGAGTTTGCAATGAAGCCTCTTAGAGTCCTGTTGATGTTGTACATCTCCAAGCATTCAGTGATCCATGTGTGCGTCATATGCTTTCTTGTAATCAATCCAGGCAGTGCACAGGTTGGTGTATCAGGTTCTGCAGTCTTGGGTGACTGTTCTGTCAGCCAGGAGTTGGTGTTTGGCTCCTCTGGTTCCTTTGCCAATGCCCTTCTGTGCTTTGCTCATGTATTGATCCATGTGTCCACTTATCTTAGCCGCGATGATGCCTGACATGAGCTTCCATGTTGTGGAGAGACGGTTATTGGCCGATAGTTGGATGGGACTGTACCCTTTGCGGGATCCTTCAGGATCAGGATTGTAGCTGGTTCATTTGTGCTGCTAGGCGCTCGTGGAGTGCAGTGAGCTTCTTTAGCCAGTAGGTGTGGATCCTGTCAGGGGTGTCCAGTTTTTCATACCTGAGACTCTTTCTTGGATGTCTGGCGCTGTGATGGTGACTAGATTCTGGATTCCTCTCTCAGAGCCACCAGCCACTGTGCATCGCTGTTGTGTGATGTCTTCCTCTCCCATATACTTTTCCAGTACTGTTCAGTTTCCAGCCGAACTGCTCTGCTTCCTGGGTCCCCCGTGTGAAAGTCTTAGCAATTGAGCTATCCATATATATATATAATGACTGATGCTTTAACACTAAGCTGCATTCAATGTTACAGTTTGTAGAGATGCAGCACCATTTAGCTACTTTATCTACTCTTGGGTAGTTTAATTTATAGCACAGTATCATGTTTTATAAATTAATAATATGTTTTGTTTGTAAAAGCTTAATCTGTAAAGTAACTAGTAACTTCAGCTGTCAGATAAATGTAGTGGAGTGAAAAGTACAATATTTCCTCTGAAATGTAGTGAAGTAAAAATGTAAAGTAGAATCAAATTGAAATACTTAAGTAAAAGTATACAGTAGTGCAATGCTTGAGGAAGCGTACTGGTGCACACTGTATGAGAGAGAGGTTTACACTCTGGGCACAAACAGCAATATTGTTCAGTTTAGCCCACTGGCATAAATAGAGGGAGGAGAATGAGAAGTAAAAAATAAGGAAAGACAGAGGATTAAAAAAACCTAATGTTGCCCTACATTAGGTTTTATCATCTGCCCTTCCTTATTTTCTAACAACAAGTGAAAGAAAAAGAAAGAAAGAGAGTCTCATCTAATTATTTGAAATTCACAATAACTAATGTCACTGTTTCTGTCTTAGATCAGCAGGCAGTCCTTCAGAGATCTGAGCATGTTGTGGATGGTCTGGTGATCACTGTCCGAGGCAGCCTGGAACCTCGCACCCCCTCTCCCATCACCACCTCCACTGCAGCTCAGGTTAGCACAAAATGTCTGTCATTCAGTCAAGGTAGTGTATTTAAAATATACATTTACATTTCCTCATTTCATTGATGCTGGATACTGCATCATAAACACTCTACATTAATATATATGATCATTATATGATAGGAAGGGCTTTCTTCTGACAATTCAACTGTTTCTTTGCATTTTGCGAAAAAACTGAGGCAAGTAAACTGTTGTTGTCATTATTTGGATATCTCTTTTTTTAACACAGCGCCCACAGGCCATTCCTGCCTCAACTCCTCCACCAAGTTGTGAAAAATATGAACTACAACTTGATACTTACCTCCTTCGTTACCTAAAGGAATGTCCCAAGGCTGGGAAAGAACTAGAGAAAGAACTTGCCTCTGTGGCCTGCTCTGCCCAGCTTTACCCAGAGGAGGGGAGGGTTTTAGTCAGGAGTTTAGCTCAACCTGGTGCTGTAGATGAAGCTAGAAATTGGAAAGTCAAGGTAGGCAAAATATTTGATGGCTACCTGTGCCACTATGAGGTGTTCCTTCCCAAAGTTACAGCTTTGCTTCAGTCCTGCAGCTCTGATCAGACCACAGATGAGGTGAAAGTGTACAACGAGCTTGGGGTGGCTGTTGTGGTTGGGAAACATTCTCAGGTGAACGCCAGGTTGATGGATGTAGAGGACAGGTCAGGTTTAAGTGAGAAGCAAACCAGCATTCGTCAACTGGGCAAGGCCAAGCTCCGCCTCCTCTGGAAAGAGATTGAGCACAGTTTGCGACGAGATTTTCCAGGAGTGAAGGTCACGCAGGGAGATGCAGGTCAGTTAGTTTTGGAAGGCACTGTGGAGGAGATTCTTAGGGCTGGAGATTGGATCTCTGATAAGGAGAATTTGGTGTTAGAAAGGACAGTTTCTGATAGGAGCCCACATTTTTTGGCCTTTCTAAGGAAGGCATACGGAGGTCCGGGGGTGCTAAGTGACTTTTTAGGGGTTGGTAACAAAGTGGAAGTAGAGTTACGAGACACAGAGCTACGTTTCTTCACTCTCTCTGCTGATAAACTGGATGACACAGAGAAAAACTGCAAGAAAAATTCAAGGAAGTCAAGATTGATGTGCCTAACTGCTCTGCTGTGCCATCTGAGCTTCGGGAAAAGCTGAAGTCCAAGACAAATGAGATGAACCAAGGGCAACATAGGGCTCAGGTCGTGTTTGGCTCAGACAGCGCAGTGTGCTTACTGGGCCACACGAAAGAGGTTGAAGAGCTGAGTGAAGTTGTCATACAGTTTATTTTGGACCAGTCTAGCGTGCAAAGCAGGGTTGCACAGAATTTGGCATCTTTAAGTTTACGTGAAGTAAACACAACAGTGGCTAGCTACAGCCTTCGTGACGGGCTCCAGGTGCTGGTGTGTCAGGGTGACATCACCAAACAGGATGCTGATGCCCTGGTGAACGCTGCCAATGAAGATCTGGACCACTGTGGAGGTGTTGCTGCTGCCCTGAGTAAAGCAGGCGGTCCTGAAGTACAGAGTGAAAGCAGTGACTTAGTAAAGTATATTGGGAAAGTCCCTAAAGGTGAAGTGGTAGTGACCACAGGGGGGAGCTTAAACTGCAAGAAACTGCTGCATGCTGTTGGTGGAGAAGCAGGTGGCAGAGAAAGGAACTTACTCAAAAAAACTGTCCATTCTGCTCTGAATTTAGCAGAAATCATGGAGTTCCAGTCTATAGCCATGCCCTGTATCAGTTCAGGCATGTTTGGTGTTCCTGTCACTGTGTGCTCTGAGGCTATTGTAACTGCTGTTAAAGAGTTTGGCAGTCAGGGAGGGCGAAGTCTGAGCAGAATAATCCTGATTGATAACAGAGGAGAGGTGGTGAGGGCCATGCAGGAAGCATGTGACAGACTTCTCCAAGTGACACAAACCGAAACGGTGCACCAAGTGATTTGGGATTCCAGTTGGATGTTGCCCAAGATGACACAGAAAAAGGAGCCACTGCTGGAGCTCCTGGAGATGGTGTCAGTCTAGAGATCATTCAGGGAACCATCGAGACCCAGCAGGTGAGAAACCTCTCTGAGATGGGACAGAAAATGTGATGAGACAGAAAATGTGTCAAATCTTTTCAGACTAGAGATTTTCATATTGTCTCAGTGATTATATTGTAGCATAATAACAACTCTGAACTCTCGGAAGAATGACGCTTGGGATACTTGCACGAGTGCTTTTCCATATGACAGGCATGGCATTATAAATGGCTTTGCTTACCTTGATGATATGATGACAGTTTGACATTCAGCAGGAGCTCCAACATTACACAAAACTACTGAAAGCTGAATATCACATTTCTTTTAAAAATGCTTGCAAAGTTGCAGCAAAGCTCAGTTGAAGAAGCCCATTACGGCTTGTCTACACAGGAGGCGTTTCAGCCGCATTTTTCAGTCACCAGCCTTGCGTGCATCTGAGGGAACAGATACGCTTCTATTTTAAATAAATAAATGTGTGTCTGAATCCTGTGTAGACACAGATGGAGCACTGAAGCTGCTGCTGCTGCTCTGCGAACACGCTGCTTTTGCTACATGGGCTGCGTTAATATTGTGTTAGAGTTTGGCATTAAGCATGACCACAATATTATAGGCCAGTGTGGTAACCCACTGTTATGAGGGGGAAGGTGCAATGCATACATTTACAGTACTGCATGGCTAAAGCCACTGAAATGCAAAAACCATGGAAGCAGTGGAAATGCAGCATAATAGAATTACAGTTACTGGCATGGCAATCATCTGACTCTGCAGTGCCCTTTAGCTCTATGGAGCTATTCAGTGTCTTGTAGCTTGTTGTTTTGGCAACTTTTCTGTCTTTTAGTTTACTCTCACTGCTGTCATCAGCATTGCTTCAATTCAAGTTTTCAGCCAAAACCTCGAACAACCCACTGTATGCTACCTGCTCAGCACCAAACAGCAGACAGACAAAGTTAGCAACTAGCTAATGAACAAAGTGAAGAATTTATCAGCTAAAGTGCCAAATATGTCCCTCAGGAGTTGTTGATAGCAAAACTGAGCTAAAAGGAGAGACTTTCATTCACCAAGTGACCAGACTCCCAATGAATGCTAATGTTGCTCCATCTCTGCTGTATGTGGAAATAAGCAAGTACTTGCTAACAAGTTTGCCATATCAACTTGGTAGTCTGTCAGTGTTGTGTGGTACAGCTTGTTTCTGCTGTCACCAAGTGGCCAAAAAACAGTCAATGCAGGTTTAAGGAGGATAACTGTGTTCTGAGTCTTTATAACTATTAATGTCTTGTACTTTAGGTTACCCATTTCTGAAATCTGTATTAAAATTACCAGATGTTTCTGTTAACAAGGGCACCCAGTCAGCTGATTTATAGTAAGCAAACACCTTGAGGAATAATGGGAGGGAATAAGAAATCAAGACGATTTACTGTGGAGTGTTCAGCCCCCACCACAGCTCCTGCTCTCCTCCTAGGTGGATGCCCTGGTATCGCCCATGGTTGGCCATGATCCTCTCTCTACCCGTGTTGGAAACACTTTGTCCAAGATGGTTGGATCCCAGCTGACTGCAGGATTTAGAAAGGAAGCAGGAGAAGCAACGCTGCCTGGTGACACAGTCCTGGTGGAGGGCTTGCCTGGACTTCCATCTAATGCAGTGTTCTTCGTCAACCTCGTTCCCTGGGATGATGACCAGGATGGAATTGCAGTCCAGGTGAGATAGTGGAGGAGTGCTTGTTTCACTTGTGTCTTACCTTCTTGTCTCCTTTACACCATATTATAGTATTTCCTATGTCTAGCCTTAAAAATCATTGTATTCTGACCTTTTCCAGGTTCTGAGACTGGGCATCAACACAATCCTAACTTCCTGTGAGAATAGAGGGTTTGGATCTGTTGCTCTCCCTGTGCTCGGGGCTGGGATTGCCCTGCATTTTCCTGACAGCGTGGTAGCCAGGGTTCTACTGGAGGAAGTTCATAAGTTTGACCTGAACCGAGACAGCAGAACACCATTGCTGGTCCGCATCGTCATCCACCCCAGTGACGAAGAGTCTAGTGAGGTAATGGAAAATGCATTGTGCACAGACGTGTCCAAATATCTTGGCTGATGATAATGAGTGTGATTCATTTAGTGTGTCTTGGTACCGGCATTCAAAAATAACACTATTTTATAAACTCCAAATCTATTTATGGTCAATTATTGCTGAAGTAATTAACCAGTATAATCAGTTGTATTTATAAACATCAGCTTACATTTTTCTTTCTTAACTAGATGACTATATGCTGGAATTGGTATTAAACCATATGCTTACTTGTCTCTGCAGGTGTTCACATCTGTCCAGGAAGCTTTCCAACTGAAAAGATTCACAAAAGATCTTCACCAACCAGACCAAGGTGGGTATAGATATTATATGACGGCAAATAATTGGAAATAAGTCCTGTGGCAGCTATTTTTCATGTTTTTAAGTGCATTTGTTACTTATTTACTCTCAGATGTATTTGATTTGGCTATACTGCAGTAAAGTGTAAATTGTCACCCAGCATCAAAAAAGTATTTGTTGCTTGCATGAATAACAATTTCTTTTCTGGAACAATTCAGGTGATTTATTCTGTCAGTGTTATAAAATGTGACTGCTGTAATGACTAATTCACCATGTTATAGATGAATATGATATAGAACTTTTTTAATATCTCAGTTGATTGTTTCTTTTATTTTCAACCAAATTAGCCACTGATATTTCCCCTAGATGTGAGCACGCTAATGCTGTCATTCAGGAGTGCTTCTTTATCTGAGCCTTTATCTGTTTCCCAAAAAAACGATAAAACTGCTCTTGAAAGCTAACAGCTAAAGAAAGCAAACAAGAAAAAGAAAATGTACTTAACAGAGTCATTCTTCTCTTCTAGTGTCAACTCCAAAGAGGATCGTCCTGCTGGGAAAAACTGGATCTGGGAAAAGCAACCTAGCTAACACCATATTGGGAGAGAAATTGTTTACCATAAACCATTCTCCCATGTCTGGAACACGAAAATGTCAAGCAGAAACCAAATCTGTCAATGGAAGAAGCATCACTTTGATCGACACTCCTGGTTTCTTTGATGCAGATAGATCTGAGGAGGACATGAAGCCTGAGATAGTGAGCTGTATCACAGAGTGCGCCCCTGGGCCTCATGCTTTTCTCATTGTGCTTAAAGTGGAGAAATTCACAGAGCAGGAGCAGGCTGTCATCACTAAAATCTGCCAGTATTTCTCTGAAGATGCTCTAAAATATGCTGTAATTGTCTTCACTCATGGTGACCAGCTCCCGAAAGGAATGAAAATTGAGGAGTTTGTCAGTCAGAATAAGAATCTGAGTGACCTGGTGAAGAAGTGCGGAGGCCGGTGCCACGTCATTGATAATAAATACTGGAAGAACAAAGTGCAGAACAACTACAGGAGCAACCAGTTCCAGGTGGAGGACCTACTCAACACAATAGACAAGATGGTGATGGAAAACAATGGAGGCTACTATGTCAATAAGATGTTACAAGCAGTGGAGAAAGAAATACAGAGAGAGAAGAGCACATAAGACAGACATCAGACAACATGCCAGTGGAAGAGATCAGGAAACAGGCTAAAACCAGAGTGTCTGAGAGGTTTCTGATCCAACTGGCAGGTACTGCAACAGGAGCATTGTTAGGAGCTTTTTTGGTGTGGCAGAAATGGTTGGATTAGTTATCAAAGCTCTGCAGAACGTTAAAACGTTAATGACACTCGCACAAAAGAATTCCAGCACTAGGAGAAACATGCGCTGCTGCAGCAGCAGGAGGAGCAGAAGTAGCATTCGCTGCTGGAGTTGTGGCAGGTGTGACTGCAGCGCAGCAGGAGCAGTAATAGGTGGTGGTATTGGACATGATGCAGCTGAGGGAGCAGAAACACCATGGGAGGCAGTAGAGATGGCAGCTAATGCTGTCATCAACAAAGGAAAAGCTACATTATAGCGATTATAGCCGAACTACAATGTATCAAATGAAAATCTGAAATTGTGACACTGTGCTAGATTTGTAAACAAGCAACTTTGTATCGTGAAAAGGTTTAGTCGTAGTCATCTGGACACTGTTTTCAGAATCAAGACGTTTGGCTCCCATCCGGAAGTCACAATTGAGAATGACTTCCGGATGGGAGCAAACGTCTTGATTCTGAAAACAGTGTCCAGATGACTACGACTGAAACCTTTCTCACGATAGAACACTCCTGGACGAATGAGGACTACACCGTCTTAAGCAACTGTTTGCTAACAAGTTTGCCAATACTGTGTTCACAGATTGTTTCTGCTGCTCCTGTGGCAAAAAGTGGCCAAAAAATAAAAATCAATGAATGCAGGTTTAAAGCTTTGCTTAGCATTGACTGCTTGAGGGCAGCTGAACAAACTTAAAACATCGTTCACATATTATCATCGTTTAAAGCTAGGGTAGGTAACGTTGGAGAAACTAGCAAGAGACAGCTAGATTTTGAAAGTATCCATTAGCAATGATTGGATGGGCTTATTACAGGCCTGCGACACACGGATACCAGATATTTTTTCTTTTTTCCCGCAGAACATTTGATTTATTGATTGCTGTTGGGATGTAAAGACAAATACATTACCTACCCTAGCTTTAAAGTTGTTATGTTATAGTTACCTATTTACACATCTAGCAGACACAGAGCAACATTAGCATTTATTTAGAGTTGTGTTTCTGGCAACCTGGAAAATATTCACTCTCCTTTTTGTCTCCACCAACTCTGGAGGGAAAGATCTGCTCTGTTGGTGCTAAATGCTCCACTGTGTTCACCAGCTAGTCGCTAACTTTGTCTGTCTGCCGTTCGATGTTGAGCAAGTAGTGGACTACAGAGATTTTTGCAGAAAACAACAGCTGCCCGATGAGTGTAGAAACAAGGTTGATAAGAGTTTGCTGGCCAAAAAACCAAAACAATGAGCTGAAAGAGGTTAAAAAGGCTCCATAGAGTGGAAGGGAACTGTAGGACAGGTGAAAATTCTATGTGGGTTTGACAACTTTCACAAAATGCATAGTGGATCCATTGTAAATACAAAAAAAAAAAAAAAAAAGATTAGTGCAGCTTTAAAGGGCAGAATGTTTGGGGCAGTTACCTGAAAAAGGTGGAGGGATACTCATTTGTAAAATACTTGTAAATTATGTAATAATCATTCTAATATAAGAACAGTGGGCTCCTGCAATCTTTATATATTGGTAATATAAAGAGGAGAAGCATCAAAAGCAGTAGCAATGCTAGTATTTATGGGACCTTGAATTGAGATTTATCATTCAATGGATGTAGTTATGGGTGATTTTGTAATGTAAGACCTTTTCTGGTTACACAGGGAGGTCAGAGGTCAAGTTACAGTGCTGATATGTATGGATAGGGTGTCTCAGTTAAAGCTGCATCTGAAAACTTGGATGTTTGTTGGGTATTTGATGACAAAGAACATTTTGTTGTGGATACACTGTACCTGAATCACAAAGTTATTATTTAATTTAGCAGTCCCCAGCTTCGCTTTCACAGTTTAAGGATCAACATTGGTGTTTTCACTGATTTAGCTCAGGAGTTTAAATGGTTTTAGCCATTTGTCCAGCATGTAGGAGAAAGTTTGACTCATCCTATATTAATGAAATTGTGTATAAAATAAAGTTTTTAATCAAATGTACAAGCCTTGAAATATTTAGCAGAATTTTCCTAAACCTTTGTTACAAGTTTCTGAATTTTCCTAGATGTTCCCTTAATAACTGGCCTAAATAGTGTCCAACTTCATAGACTTGAAAGACATTAACATATTTTCTTGATAATTGTGCAGAACTTGTGGGCTCCTTCGTGGACTTTTTGAGCTTTTTATGCACACTTTCTTAGGTTTGCAATGCTACAGACTTTGCTTGAGGGAATTACCCACCATTAGTTCATAGTTGTTGTTTTTTTTGTTGCTTTTGTACAACTTCACAATAAATAAAATACATGAATCTCAAAGCCTTTGCCCTTGCAGGGATGAATCAAGCTGCATTGAATTGAATCGAAATAAATATTGTGGAAATGTTAAAATCGGCATGACACTGAAATACCGATTCAAACTACATGACCCCAGTTTGTATCACAGGCTTACTTTAAAATATTTGTAGTCCCAAGCCTAATTCAAGATAACCCTGATGATAGTGATGTCATCAGGGTTATTTTCTCAGACTTTGAAATATCCCTTCAGAGCCACAGAGGACATTATACAATTGTTTACAGGCTAATTAGCACAAACCAGGACTGGTCAACTGATCTTGATGTGTGAAATTGGTGTCTGCCCCTTTAACTCAGTTTCTCTGAGCACACAGGTGATGTCAGTTATAATAGGATCTGGTTCAAGCAGGGAGTCAGCTCCTTGTTTTGGGATGCTGGGACCGGAGAGAGGAGAAGGGAACGTACAGCTGCCCTCAGTGCAGGGAGAAGAAACTTTCACATTTATATGTTGATGCAGATTAAAAATGTGTACTCATTTTTTATCATAACAACACAAATACAAGATTTGTGGGAGGTAATTTAAAATCTATTGCCATTACATACTGCAGTTTGTCCAACAGAGAGCACTGACTAGTTTATTTATAACTATAAAATGTTCTTCTCAGTACATATCTTGGTCACAATTCTTTAAAGAAACAAAATGTTTATCTGTCAAAATGTTTTTTTTAAAAACTGGTAATCTGTTATTTAATTCAAATATCTATTAGTATCAGCCTCAAAAATCCAGTATGCTCAGGCTATGGTATGTGCTTTCTGAAGAGAGCTAATTTCTAACTTCCTATCATCCTTTAGCTTGTTGAGAATCTGAAGAAGTCAAGCACCCAGCAGGCTGCTCCCCCTGCTGCTGTGGCCTGTGCCGGCCCGGCAGATGTCGCCTGTGATTTCTGCTGTGGGAAACGAAACAAAGCCACGACGTCTTGCCTGACGTGTTTGGCATCTTACTGTCCAGCTCACCTCGAGCCTCACTACAGTGTTCCTGTGTTGAAGAAGCACTAGCTGGTCTCGGCTACAATCCCCCTACAGGAAAAGATGTGTACGAAGCACAACAAGCTGATGGAGGTCTACTGCCAGACAGACAAGAAGTGTATCTGCTATCTGTGCATTATAGATGAGCATAAAAGCCACCGTACAGTGTCAGCTGCAGCAGAGAGGGCTGAAGAACAGGTAGAAACAGCAGAACTAGTGAACGTGAAACTGTAGACTGTTAAAATAAACAGGTCTACAGTCAAACACATTGACATGTTTGTTACTTTAGAATTTTAGTCCAATCTTTATTACCAGTTGTACTCAGTAGATCAGATGTGATTTGCAATAATAGAAAACTAAATAACTTTATTAATAAAACTGTTCACAATGAGTCATTTGCTGTAGCACCAACTATTTTTTTTCAGAAACAGCTAATTGTCATAAGAAAGTCCAGGAGAGAGAAAAGGAGCTGGATGAGCTGGTCCAGGCGCTGAAGGATTTCAAGATGTGGACATTCAGTATTTGATCCTGTGTCTGTATTCCCCACTGACTATAGAAGAAGTCTTGTCCAGGTTTTGATATCTGGCAAGGTGTGCTCATAAACCCAATTGTATCAACAACAAAAATCTGAACTTGCTCAACCTTTTCCACAGAGAATGTTATTTTAAAAGAAAAATCTTTGTTTTTCTGTTTTTCATTTTTAGTATTTCTATCACTTTGTATAATTCTTAAGTTATGTCAGTTCCACATGACTGAAGATTCAGTACTGTACAGCCAAAGTACTCACCGTCTGTAAATGTAGAAGTTTAAACATGCAAAACTCGGCAACAAAGCACAGCTGAATGCATTGCCCAAAGGTGACATAGAGAGCCTCCTGCAGGACACAGGGCCCAGGATCTCTGCCACAGGTACCTGATGATAAAAATAAAAAAAAATCCAGACTTCAAGTCCAGTGGTGTTTAGGATTTTTTTTTGTTAGTGTCTACTATAGATGTTGTGCTGCCACCTGTGCCAATGACCAGGAAAGAGTTTTTACGCTGTGAGTAAAACATTTAATTCTCTGCAGTTCCACAATATGCCAGTGCATTAATAATGAACTGAATAGCAAAAGTTTGATGTTAATTATATATATATTTTTCCTGCTTTGTTTTTCTGTCAGATTGCTGTCCTCTAACACTGGAGGAGAACTCAGTCCACAGATGCTTGTCCCTTTCACATCGATACCAGCGGGTGACGAGTGAAGCCAATAAGAAATATTATTCTGCTCACTCAGACAGGTTTATGAATGTCAGGCAGGTGTTGTGCAGAGAGGGTTTGTCAGAGCGTCGTTACTGGGAGGTGAGTGGCAGTGGTTGTACTTGGTCAGTGGCAGTGTCATACAAAGACATCAGCAGATCATCGTCACATGACTCTGGAAAGAATAACAAGTCGTGGAGTTTAGAGTGCTCCCCAAATGGTTACTCTTTCCAACACAACAACGGAAGCACAACAGTGTCAGGCCTTCAATCCTCCAGGAACGGAGTGTTCCTGGATTATAAGGCAGGTACTCTGTCCTTTTATAGCATCTCTGACACAATGACTCTGCTCCACAAAGCACACGCCACCTTCACCCAGCCTCTCTATCCTGGCCTTGGACTGAAGGGTGATGATGATATGTCAACTAGTGGATCTTATGCAGAACTGATCAAGTTATGGTAATAAAATGTATGTTGAGGTGGTTAATGTGTGCCACTGTTGATCAGGCTGTAATTGGCCCTTCAGTATAACTGGATACCATATGATAGATGAGAGGAGTGAAAATGGTAAAACAAACGTTGAATCTTGCGTCACCCAAATTCTAAGGTCCTGCTGACTCACTTCAAACATTATCAGTGTTTTCTTTTGTTGCAGAGTTTTGTGCCAATGTTCTCTGTAGCTTGTCAGCGCTAACAAGAAATGTTGCGAAAAACACTGGCTACTATTTAGATCACAATTTATATATGAAATATAACTTCAAAAATATTGCACTGCTGCAACTTAGTAACAACCTTCAAAAGCTCTTAAGTAGTTTCCTAATTGCTAAACAATTAAACCAGTTAAGTTAAAAGGGTAGAGAGGTGTTTAAAAACATGTCTTGTTCAATGGTTTGGATTTTGAAGGTTTGTTTTAATTTAAAACAGTTAGAAATATATATTCTTTTTAAAGGCTTTTATTGAGAGTTATGGCTCTTAGTTATTATGGCCGATTGCTTTCATTTGTTCCATTTGGATTGCCGACTGGAATACCTCTTTGCATAAAAAGGCTGCTCAGAAATGGTGACACTTCCTGTCAGGAAACAGTTTGTTGTCCGTTACTTCAAACCATATTAGCTTTGCCACAGTTCTGTTTGTTTTAGTTTATTTAGTCCACTATGTTACTTTTTCCAGACTATGACTGTTTGGTTTTGAAGAGTGGACATCTAATACATGTTTATTTCCACTTATTTACATTATCCACCACATTGGCGTATTTATATGCAGAAGAGTATGTTTTGAGTCATTTTGATTATTTAGAAGAAATAAATACATACATACTTACTCACAGCCCATTGTTTCTGATTGTAATTTGTCTCTTGGCAGAACATTTCTAAGCAGATGAGTCTAAACAGTCTAACGTGTATTATTTGCACACCAAATTTAATAAGTTCATCTTTTGTATCTTAGTGTATTTAGCAGTTTGTTGGTGTCTGAAATCCTGAAATAATTCACCCTGTTGTCTATAAGGAACTACATAGTGTCTCAGATGGCAAAACAATAATTTCAGACACAACTCTGGTCAGTCCTTACTATTATTTATGCTACTTTGTATTGTGAGATAATTACTCTATTAAATAGGATACAATAATTTCTACTAGACATTCCGACGACAGTACAAACTGGAGACACACTGTATAGTGGAGTATGCACATGGATAGTGAATGGTTTTGGACACAGCCAGTGTCTTTGTCAGGGTCACAGTCAGCTACAGCCCAGCACTCCTGCAGCTAATGGAGATATACTGTGTTGCTCTGATGCTGCATGGTGAAGAACAGTGTCTGAAACCGTAGCAGGGTGCATGCTTGCCAACACAGGAGCGTGACATCTGCTCTTCCTTTCTCAGTTTACTCACCCTCCCTGTGCTGAGATACCCTCAGTTGCCTGTTTACACCTAAAACTAATACAGTCCTGTAATAAGTCCTACCTTCATGAACAGGTGTTGATTCAACTGTATGGTCAGTGTGGAGGCAGTAGTTTGTGGTGCTGTTGAGCTGTACTGTGTGATACTGAGAGGTGTTTCTATTATTTACGCAACCCTCGGTGATGTAAATAAATGGGTCTATTTGCATGCGTTTTGTTAAGTGCGTTTGCCCTTGTCGGTCACTGTACAATATACCTAGGGAAGCCATACATCATTTGAGTGCCCTAGTTCTCTAGTTTGTGGTTGTAAAGTTCCATGAGGCTGTGATTATCCTAGAGGTCACAATAGGTCATTTTATACAGTGAGGTCAAGTTTCCAAAAATGGTCTCACTGTAAGGAAACTATGGGGACTAACCTCATCACACATGAATACACATGGGCTCATTGAATAGGGTTACTGCCCAGCTGCAAGGACACACCTATAGCACTCGTCACAACTCAAGCAGCCAGGTGTGGTTCCATAAAGATTTGTCTTGACACACCAGGACATTTTTTTAATGAATACATTTACTTCAATGTAAAAGAAAGATCATATGGACTGAAATATTTGCTCATTTTGACACATTATTCTTTTGAGAAGAGAAGACATTTTTCAATAATACTTCACAAAACGTCTGGACAATGTTCCAGCTTGTTTTCATCACCTAAGTCTCTTGTTTGTCCCAGATGGATATTGGGGACTAAAAGAGGTGGACATCTTGAAAACAAAGATCTAGTTATTTGCCATATTTGTCACACCATGCATGTTAAATAATGTTTAATTCTCTGCACGGCTGTGTCATTGTTATTAGTAATAGTATTAGGCTAGTATTGTTTAGGTTAATGGTTGTTGACCATCAGTAAAGTTTTGTTGAATGTAGTGTTGTACATACTGTCACAAGACAGCAGCATTTTAGGGGTGATAGTTCTTGAAAAAAGGAGAGAATTAAGGAAATAAGGAAAGGCAAACTGGAATATAAAAGTTAGGTAGAAGAGAAATAAGTATAATGCTATTAATAACCCATCTTCAGTCAATGAGATCAGTGTTTTTTATAGCAGGTTTGGCATAACACATGATAGCTCTGAATGTGACACTATATGCAGCAGGCTTCCAGTTTGTCCCCCCATTTAGGAGCTGCTGCAGCCAAACAAGGCATCAGGGCCTGATAGTTTGAAAGGAATAATGTTCAAGGACATTTAAAAGTTTAAATTTTAGAGCTTTCTCATATAGTTCCAATGCTTGATAGTACCTACAGCACCCCATGTTTTCTTTTCATATTTTAGTCTTTTAACTTTTACTTTTAATACTATGAGAACCTAATTTTATTGCAAAGACTCTGGTCTTATATATATATAAAACTTTGTCCTTCACCCCCCGCGGGTGGTCTCATCCTTCGAGCTCGGGTCCTCTACCAGAGGCCTGGGAGCTTGAGGGTTCTGCGCAGTATTTTTGCTGTTCCCAGTACTGCGCTCTTCTGGACCGAGATGTCTGGTGTTCTTCCAGGGATCTGCTGTAGCCACTCCTCCAGTTTGGGGTCACTGCCCCGAGTGCTCCAATGACCACGGGCACCACTGTTGCCTTCACCTTCCAGGCCTTCTCCAGCTCTTCTCTTAGCCCTTGGTACTTCTCTAGTTTCTCATGTTCCTTTTTCCTGATGTTGCCATCGCTTGGTATCGCCACATCAACCACAACGGCTTTCCTCTGTTGTTTGTCAACCACCACGATGTCAGGCTGGTTCGCCATTACCATTCTGTCAGTCTGGATCTGGAAGTCCCACAGGATCTTGGCTCGGTCATTCTCTACCACCTTTGGGGGTGTTTCCCACTTTGACCTCGGGGTTTCCAGTCCATACTCAGTGCAGATGTTCCTGTACACTATGCCAGCTACTTGGTTATGGCGCTCCATGTATGCTTTTCCTGCCAGCATCTTACACCCTGCAGTTATGTGCTGGATTGTCTCAGGGGCCTCTTTGCACAGCCTACACCTTGGGTCTTGTCTGGTGTGGTAGATCTGGGCCTCTATTGCTCTGGTGCTCAGGGCCTGCTCCTGTGCAGCCATGATGAGTGCCTCTGTGCTGTCCTTCAATCCAGCCCGCTCTAGCCATTGGTAGGACTTCTTGATATCAGCCACTTCAGTTATGTTCCGTGGTACATCCCATGTAGGGGTTTGTCCTCCCATGATGGTCCTTCCTCCAGCACGTCTTCCTCTGTTCCCCATTGCCTGAGACATTCACTGAGCACGTCATCTGTTGGGGCCTTATCTTGGATGTACTTGTGGATCTTGGAAGTTTCATCCTGGATAGTGGCTCTCACACTCACTAGTCCACGACCGCCTTCCTTACGGCTAGCGTACAGTCTCAGGGTGCTGGATTTGGGATGGAACCCTCCATGCATGGTGAGGAGCTTTCGCGTCTTAACGTCTGTGGTCTGTATCTCCTCCTTTGGCCATCTTATTATTCCTGCAGGGTATCTGATCACTGGCAGGGCGTAGCTGTTTATTGCCTGGGCTTTGTTCTTGCCATTGAGCTGACTTCTTAGGACTTGCCTTACTCGTTGGAGGTATTTGGCCGTTGCCGTCTTCCTTGTTGCCTCTTCGAGGTTGCCATTTGCCTGTGGTATTCCAAGGTACTTGTAACCATCCTCAATGTCTGCTATTGTTCCTTCTGGGAGTGAGACCCTTCTGTGTGGACTATCTTCCCTTTCTTTGTCATAATTCGACTGCACTTCTCAAGCCCGAATGACATCCCAATGTCAGAGCTGTAGATCCTGGTGGTGTGGATCAGTGAGTCGATGTCCCGCTTCGCTCTTAGCGTATAGCTTGATGTCATCCATGTAGAGGAGGTGACTGATGGTGGCCCCATTCCTGAGTCGGTATCCATAGCCAGTCTTGCTGATTATTTGGCTGAGGGGGTTCACACCTATGCAGAACAGCAGTGGGGACAGAGCATCTCCTTGGTATATGCCACATTTGATGGATACTTGTTCAAGTGGCTTGCCATTGGCCTCAAGGGTGGTTTTCCACAGCCTAGAGTTTGCAATGAAGCCTCTTAGAGTCCTGTTGATGTTGTACATCTCCAAGCATTCAGTGATCCATGTGTGCGTCATATGCTTTCTTGTAATCAATCCAGGCAGTGCACAGGTTGGTGTATCAGGTTCTGCAGTCTTGGGTGACTGTTCTGTCAGCCAGGAGTTGGTGTTTGGCTCCTCTGGTTCCTTTGCCAATGCCCTTCTGTGCTTTGCTCATGTATTGATCCATGTGTCCACTTATCTTAGCCGCGATGATGCCTGACATGAGCTTCCATGTTGTGGAGAGACGGTTATTGGCCGATAGTTGGATGGGACTGTACCCTTTGCGGGATCCTTCAGGATCAGGATTGTAGCTGGTTCATTTGTGCTGCTAGGCGCTCGTGGAGTGCAGTGAGCTTCTTTAGCCAGTAGGTGTGGATCCTGTCAGTGGTGTCCAGTTTTTCATACCTGAGACTCTTTCTTGGATGTCTGGCGCTGTGATGGTGACTAGATTCTCGATTCCTCTCTCAGAGCCACCAGCCACTGTGCATCGTTGTTGTGTGATGTCTTCCTCTCCCATATACTTTTCCAGTACTGTTCAGTTTCCAGCCGAACTGCTCTGCTTCCTGGGTCCCCCGTGTGAAAGTCTTAGCAATTGAGCTATCCATATATATATATATAATTACTGATGCTTTAACACTAAGCTGCATTCAATGTTACAGTTTGTAGAGATGCAGCACCATTTAGCTACTTTATCTACTCTTGGGTAGTTTAATTTATAGCACAGTATCATGTTTTATAAATTAATAATATGTTTTGTTTGTAAAAGCTTAATCTGTAAAGTAACTAGTAACTTCAGCTGTCAGATAAATGTAGTGGAGTGAAAAGTACAATATTTCCCTCTGAAATGTAGTGAAGTAAAAATGTAAAGTAGAATCAAATTGAAATACTTAAGTAAAAGTATACAGTAGTGCAATGCTTGAGGAAGCGTACTGGTGCACACTGTATGAGAGAGAGGTTTACACTCTGGGCACAAACAGCAATATTGTTCAGTTTAGCCCACTGGCATAAATAGAGGGAGGAGAATGAGAAGTAAAAAATAAGGAAAGACAGAGGATTAAAAAAAACCTAATGTTGCCCTACATTAGGTTTTATCATCTGCCCTTCCTTATTTTCTAACAACAAGTGAAAGAAAAAGAAAGAAAGAGAGTCTCATCTAATTATTTGAAATTCACAATAACTAATGTCACTGTTTCTGTCTTAGATCAGCAGGCAGTGCTTCAGAGATCTGAGCATGTTGTGGATGGTCTGGTGATCACTGTCCGAGGCAGCCTGGAACCTCGCACCCCCTCTCCCATCACCACCTCCACTGCAGCTCAGGTTAGCACAAAATGTCTGTCATTCAGTCAAGGTAGTGTATTTAAAATATACATTTACATTTCCTCATTTCATTGATGCTGGATACTGCATCATAAACACTCTACATTAATATATATGATCATTATATGATAGCAAGGGCTTTCTTCTGACAATTCAACTGTTTCTTTGCATTTTGCAAAAAACTGAGGCAAGTAAACTGTTGTTGTCATTATTTGGATATCTCTTTTTTTAACACAGCGCGCACAGGCCATTCCTGCCTCAACTCCTCCACCAAGTTGTGAAAAATATGAACTACAACTTGATACTTACCTCCTTCGTTACCTAAAGGAATGTCCCAAGGCTGGGAAAGAACTAGAGAAAGAACTTGCCTCTGTGGCCTGCTCTGCCCAGCTTTACCCAGAGGAGGGGAGGGTTTTAGTCAGGAGTTTAGCTCAACCTGGTGCTGTAGATGAAGCTAGAAATTGGAAAGTCAAGGTAGGCAAAATATTTGATGGCTACCTGTGCCACTATGAGGTGTTCCTTCCCAAAGTTACAGCTTTGCTTCAGTCCTGCAGCTCTGATCAGACCACAGATGAGGTGAAAGTGTACAGCGAGCTTGGGATGGCTGTTGTGGTTGGGGAAAGAGCTCAGGTGAACGCCAGGTTGATGGATGTAGAGGACAGGTCAGGTTTAAGTGAGAAGCAAACCAGCATTCGTCAACTGGGCAAGGCCAAGCTCCGCCTCCTCTGGAAAGAGATTGAGCACAGTTTGCGACGAGATTTTCCAGGAGTGAAGGTCACGCAGGGAGATGCAGGTCAGTTAGTTTTGGAAGGCACTGTGGAGGAGATTCTTAAGGCTGGAGATTGGATCTCTGATAAGGAGAATTTGGTGTTAGAAAGGACAGTTTCTGATAGGAGCCCACATTTTTGGCCTTTCTAAGGAAGGCATACGGGAGGTCCGGGGTGCTAAGTGACTTTTTAGGGGTTGGTAACAAAGTGGAAGTAGAGTTACGAGACACAGAGCTACGTTTCTTCACTCTCTCTGCTGATAAACTGGATGACACAGAGAAAAAACTGCAAGAAAAATTCAAGGAAGTCAAGATTGATGTGCCTAACTGCTCTGCTGTGCCATCTGAGCTTCGGGAAAAGCTGAAGTCCAAGACAAATGAGATGAACCAAGGGCAACATAGGGCTCAGGTCGTGTTTGGCTCAGACAGCGCAGTGTGCTTACTGGGCCACACGAAAGAGGTTGAAGAGCTGAGTGAAGCTGTCTTACAGTTTATTTTGGACCAGTCTAGCGTGCAAAGCAGGGTTGCACAGAATTTGGCATCTTTAAGTTTATGTGAAGTAAACACAACAGTGGCTAGCTACAGCCTTCGTGACGGGCTCCAGGTGCTGGTGTGTCAGGGTGACATCACCAAACAGGATGCTGATGCCCTGGTGAACGCTGCCAATGAAGATCTGGACCACTGTGGAGGTGTTGCTGCTGCCCTGAGTAAAGCAGGCGGTCCTGAAGTACAGAGTGAAAGCAGTGACTTAGTAAAGTATATTGGGAAAGTCCCTAAAGGTGAAGTGGTAGTGACCACAGGGGGGAACTTAAACTGCAAGAAACTGCTGCATGCTGTTGGTGGAGAAGCAGGTGGCAGAGAAAGGATCTTACTCAAAAAAACTGTCCATTCTGCTCTGAATTTAGCAGAAATCATGGAGTTCCAGTCTATAGCCATGCCCTGTATCAGTTCAGGCATGTTTGGTGTTCCTGTCACTGTGTGCTCTGAGGCTATTGTAGCTGCTGTTAAAGAGTTTGGCAGTCAGGGAGGGCGAAGTCTGAGCAGAATAATCCTGATTGATAACAGAGGAGAGGTGGTGAGGGCCATGCAGGAAGCATGTGACAGACTTCTCCAAGTGACACAAACCAGAAACGGTGCACCAAGTGATTTGGGATTCCAGTTGGATGTTGCCCAAGATGACACAGAAAAAGGAGTGACTGCTGGAGCTCCAGGAGATGGTGTCAGTCTAGAGATCATTCAGGGAACCATCGAGACCCAGCAGGTGAGAAACCTCTCTGAGATTTTAAGAAAATGTATATGTATATTTCTTTTTAAGAAAAAAAAACTTCAGGACAGGCGCGAACCACAGGGAGATGGAGGAGGGGTGCACCAATTCATTTGATTATTTCATGCAATTATTACGTAGGCTATATCTTGTATTGCCTAATGGTGCCTATTGTAGTTGTGCGTCATCTTAAATTTAAATAATTAATCATTATGATTATTATGATTGATGATCAGTAGGCTGTTTTGGTGCCCCCTCCGGCACTTGGTGCCCTACGCACAGCACTGGATGCGCGTGTACGTAGTGGTGGCACTGCCTACACTCAATACTGTGTCTGAATCCATCCTGTGTAGACACAGATGGAGCACTGAAGCTGCTTCTGCTCTGCTAACGCGCTGTTTTTGCTACATGGTCTGCGTTAATACTGTGTTAGAGTTTGGCATTAAGCATGACCACAATATTATAGGCCAGTGTGGTAACCCACTGTTATGAGGGGGAAGGTGCAATGCATACATTTACAGTACTGCATGGCTAAAGCCACTGAAATCCAAAAACCATGGAAGCAGTGGAAATGCAGCATAATACAATTACAGTTACTGGCATGGCAATCACCTGACTCTGTAGTTCCCTTTAGCTCTATGGAGCTATTCAGTGTCTTGTAGCTTGTTGTTTTGGCAACTTTTCTGTCTTTTAGTTTATTCTCACCGCTGTCATCAGCATTGCTTCAATTCAAGTTTTCAGCCAAAACCTCGAACAACCCACTGTATCATACCTGCTCAGCACCAAACTGAGCTAAAAGGACAGTGAATGTCAGACTTATATTCACCAAGACTCCCAATGAATGCTTATGTTGTTCCATGTCTGCTGCATGTGGAAATACGCAAGTGCATGCTAACAAGTTCACCATATCAACCTGATAGTCTGTCAGTGTTGTGTTTTAAAGATTGTTTCTGCTGTGCAAGTGGTCAGTTATTGCAAGATACCTGTGTTTTGAGTCTTTATAACTTTTTATGCCTGGTACTTCAGGTTACACATTTCTGAAATCTAGATTAAAATCACCCAATTTAGGAAGACGTGGATGTGAAAATTAAGTCTATAAGAAGATGTAAAACTTATTTCTGTGGGTGTCAGCTGATTTAAACTGTGGAGTGTTCAGCCCCCACCACAGCTCCTGCTCTCCTTCTAGGTGGATGCTCTGGTATCGCCCATGGTTGGCCATGATCCTCTCTCTACCCGTGTTGGAAACACTTTGTCCAAGATGGTTGGATCCCAGCTGACTGCAGGATTTAGAAAGGAAGCAGGAGAAGAAACGCTGCCTGGTGACACAGTCCTGGTGGAGGGCTTGCCTGGACTTCCATCTAATGCAGTGTTCTTCCTCAACCTCGTTCCCTGGGATGATGACCAGGATGGAATTGCAGTCCAGGTGAGATAGTGGAGGAGTGCTTGTTTCACTTGTGTCTTACCTTCTTGTCTCCTTTACACCATATTATAGTATTTCCTATGTCTAGCCTTAAAAATCATTGTATTCTGACCTTTTCCAGGTTCTGAGACTGGGCATCAACACAATCCTAACTTCCTGTGAGAATAGAGGGTTTGGATCTGTTGCTCTCCCTGTGCTCGGGGCTGGGATTGCCCTGCATTTTCCTGACAGCGTGGTAGCCAGGGTTCTACTGGAGGAAGTTCATAAGTTTGACCTGAACCGAGACAGCAGAACACCATTGCTGGTCCACATCGTCATCCACCCCAGTGACGAAGAGTCTAGTGAGGTAATGGAAAATGCATTGTGCACAGACGTGTCCAAATATCTTGGCTGATGATAATGAGTGAAATTCATTTAGTGTGTCTTGGTACCGGCATTCAAAAATAACACTATTTTATAAACTCCAAATCTATTTATTCAAAATGATTACTGGCTTACATGTAAATCTCACAGTCAATTATTGCTGAAGTAATTAACCAGTATAATCAGTTGTATTTATAAACATCAGCTTACATTTTTTCTTTCTTAACTAGATGACTATATGCTGGAATTTGTATTAAACCATATGCTTACTTGTCTCTGCAGGTGTTCACATCTGTCCAGGAAGCTTTCCAACTGAAAAGATTCACAAAAGATCTTCACCAACCAGACCAAGGTGGGTATAGATATTATATGACGGCAAATAATTGGAAATAAGTCCTATGGCAGCCATTTTTCATGTTTTTAAGTGCATTTGTTACTTATTTACTCTCAGATGTATTTGATTTGGCTATACTGCAGTAAAGTGTAAATTGTCACCCAGCATCAAAAAAGTATTTGTTGCTTGCATGAATAACAATTTCTTTTCTGGAACAATTCAGGTGATTTATTCTGTCAGTGTTATAAAATGTGACTGCTGTAATGACTAATTCATCATGTTATAGATAAATATGATATAGAACTTTTTTAATATTTCAATTTTTTGTTTCTTTTATTTTCAACCAAATTAGCCACTGATATTTCCCCTAGATATGAGCACGCTAATGCTGTCATTCAGGAGTGCTTCTTTATCTGAGCCTTTATCTGTTTCCCCAAAAAATTATAAAACTGCTCTTGAAAGCTAACAGCTAAAGAAAGCAAACAAGAAAAAGAAAATGTACTTAACAGAGTCATTCTTCTCTTCTAGTGTCAACTCCAAAGAGGATCGTCCTGCTGGGAAAAACTGGATCTGGGAAAAGCAACCTAGCTAACACCATATTGGGAGAGAAATTGTTTACCACAAACCATTCTCCCAACTCTGGAACACGAAAATGTCAAGCAGAAACCAAATCTGTCATTGGAAGAAGCATCACTTTGATCGACACTCCTGGTTTCTTTGATGCAGAAAGGTCTGAGGAGGACATGAAGCCTGAGATAGTGAGCTGTATCACAGAGTGCGCCCCTGGGCCTCATGCTTTTCTCATTGTGCTTAAAGTGGAGAAATTCACAGAGCAGGAGCAGGCTGTCATCACTAAAATATGCCAGTATTTCTCTGAAGATGCTCTAAAATTTGCTGTAATTGTCTTCACTCATGGTGACCAGCTCCCGAAAGGAATGAAAATTGAGGAGTTTGTCAGTCAGAATAAGAATCTGAGTGACCTGGTGAAGAAGTGCGGAGGCCGGTGCCATGTCATTGATAATAAATACTGGAAGAACAAAGTGCAGAACAACTACAGGAGCAACCAGTTCCAGGTGGAGGACCTACTCAACACAATAGACAAGATGGTGATGGAAAACAATGGAGGCTACTATGTCAATAAGATGTTACAAGCAGTGGAGAAAGAAATACAGAGAGAGGAAGAGCACATAAGACAGACATCAGACAACATGCCAGTGGAAGAGATCAGGAAACAGGCTAAAACCAGAGTGTCTGAGAAGTTTCTGATCCAACTGGCAGGTACTGCAACAGGAGCATTGTTAGGAGCTTTTTTTGGTGTGGCAGAAATGGTTGGATTAGTTATCAAAGCTCTGCAGAACGTTAAAACGTTAATGACACTCGCACAAAGAATTCCAGCACTAGGAGAAACATGCGCTGCTGCAGCAGCAGGAGGAGCAGAAGTAGCATTCGCTGCTGGAGTTGTGGCAGGTGTGACTGCAGCGGCAGCAGGAGCAGTAATAGGTGGTGGTATTGGACATGATGCAGCTGAGGGAGCAGAAACACCATGGGAGGCAGTAGAGATGGCAGCTAATGCTGTCATCAACAAAGGAAAAGCTACATTATAGCGATTATAGCCGAACTACAATGTATCAAATGAAAATCTGAAATTGTGACACTGTGCTAGATTTGTAAACAAGCAACTGTTTGTATCGTAGAAAAGGTTTCAGTCGTAGTCATCTGGACACTGTTTTCAGAATCAAGACGTTTGGCTCCCATCCGGAAGTCATTCTCAATTGTGACTTCCGGATGGGAGCCAAACGCCTTGATTCTGAAAACAGTGTCCAGATGACTACGACTGAAACCTTTTCTACGATAGAACACTCCTGGACGAATGAGGGACTACACCGTCTTAAGCAACTGTTTGCTAACAAGTTTGCCAATACTGTGTTCACAGATTGTTTCTGCTGCTCCTGTGGCAAAAAGTGGCCAAAAAATAAAAATCAATGAATGCAGGTTTAAAGCTTTGCTTAGCATTGACTGCTTGAGGGCAGCTGAACAAACTTAAAACATCGTTCACATATTATCATCGTTTAAAGCTAGGGTAGGTAACGTTGGAGAAACTAGCAAGAGACAGCTAGATTTTGAAAGTATCCATTAGCAATGATTGGATGGGCTTATTACAGGCCTGCGACACACGGATACCAGATATTTTTTCTTTTTCCATAGAACATTTGATTTATTGATTGCTGTTGGGATGTAAAGACAAATACATTACCTACCCTAGCTTTAAAGTTGTTATGTTATAGTTACCTATTTACACATCTAGCAGACACAGAGCAACATTAGCATTTATTTAGAGTTGTGTTTCTGGCAACCTGGAAAATATTCACTCTCCTTTTTGTCTCCACCAACTCTGGAGGGAAAGATCTGCTCTGTTGGTGCTAAATGCTCCACTGTGTTCACCAGCTAGTCGCTAACTTTGTCTGTCTGCCGTTCGATGTTGAGCAAGTAGTGGACTACAGAGATTTTTGCAGAAAACAACAGCTGCCTGATGAGGGTAGAAACAAGGTTGATAAGAGTTTGCTGGCCAAAAAACCAAAACAATGAGCTGAAAGAGGTTAAAAAGGCTCCATAGAGTGGAAGGGAACTGTAGGACAGGTGAAAATTCTATGTGGGTTTGACAACTTTCACAAAATGCATAGTGGATCCATTGTAAATACAAAAAAAAAAATGATTAGTGCAGCTTTAAAGGGAAGAATGTTTGGGTCAGTTACCTGAAAAAGGTGGAGGGATACTCATTTGTAAAATACTTGTAAATTATGTAGTAATCATTCTAATATAAGAACAGTGGGCTCCTGCAATCTTTATATATTGGTAATGTAAAGAGGAGAAGCATCAAGAGCAGTAGCAATGCTAGTATTTATGAGACCTTGAATTGAGATTTATCATACAATGGATGTAGTTATGGGTGATTTTGTAATGTAAGACCTTTTCTGGTTACACAGGAGGTCAGAGGTCAAGTTACAGTGCTGATATGTATGGATAGGGTGTCTCAGTTAAAGCTGCATCTGAAAACTTGGATGTTTGTTGGGTATTTGATGACAAAGAACATTTTGTTGTGGATACACTGTACCTGAATCACAAAGTTATTATTTAATTTAGCAGTCCCCAGCTTCGCTTTCACAGTTTAAGGATCAACACTGGTGTTTTCACTGATTTAGCTCAGGAGTTTAAATGGTTTTAGCCATTTGTCCAAAATAAAGTTTATAATCAAATGTACAAGCCTTGAAATATTTAGCAGAATTTTCCTAAACCTTTGTTACAAGTTTTTGAATTTTCCTAGATGTTCCCTTAACAACTGGCCTAAATAGTGTCCAACCTCATAGACTTGAAAGACATTAACACACTTTCTTGATAATTGTGCAGAACTTGTGGGCTCCTTCGTGGACTTTTTGAGCTTTTTATGCACACTTTCTTAGGTTCGCAATGCTACAGACTTTGCTTGAGGGAATTACCCACCATTAGTTCATAGTTGTTGTTTTTTTGTTGCTTTTGTACAACTTCACAATAAATAAAATACAGACTCCACATGAAGCTCATAGCCTTTGGCCATCCAGGGATGAATCAAGCTGCATTGAATTGAATCTAAATCTAAATGCTCCTTGTTTTCCAAGTATTTCAGAGAAAATGAATCTCAGCAACACTCAAGTATTTTTACAAAACTTGTTGTCAATAAAATGGCTGGCAAGCAACAACATCAGCTAGAGCAGCAACATGGAGTTGAGCTGGACCAGGATCAGTTCTGCTGTTCAGTATGTCTAGATCTGCCAAATGAACCAGTTACTATTAACTGTGGACACAGTTACTGCAGAAGCTGTATTGAAGATTGCTGGGACCAGAGAGAGGAGAAGGAAACGTACAGCTGCCCTCAGTGCAGGGAGACCTTCAGTCCAGATGGCAATTTCAGACATACTCTGGTCAGTCCTTACTATTATTGATGCTACGTTGTATTGTGAGATAATTAGAGTCTATTAAATAGGATACAATAATTTCTACTAGACATTCCGACGACAGTACAAACTGGAGACACACTGTATAGTGGAGTATGCACATGGATAGTGAATGGCTTCGGACACAGCCAGTGTCTTTGTCAGGGGTCACAGTCAGCTACAGCCCAGCACTCCTGCAGCTAATGGAGATATACTGTGTTGCTCTGATGCTGCATGGTGAAGAACAGTGTCTGAAACCGTAGCAGGGTGCATGCTTGCCAACACAGGAGCGTGACATCTGCTCTTCCTTTCTCAGGTTACTCACCCTCCCTGTGCTGAGATATCCTCAGTTGCCTGTTTACACCTAAAACTAATACAGTCCTGTAATAAGTCCTACCTTCATGAACAGGTGTTGATTCAACTGTATGGTCAGTGTGGAGGCAGTAGTTTGTGGTGCTGTTGAGCTGTACTGTGTGATACTGAGAGGTGTTTCTATTATTTACGCAACCCTCGGTGATGTAAATAAATGGGTCTATTTGCATGTGTTTTGTTAAGTGCGTTTGCCCTTGTCGGTCACCGTACAATATACCTACGAAAGCCATGCATCCTTTGAGTGCCCTAGTTCTCTAGTTTGTGGTTGTAAAGTTCCATGAGGCTGTGATTATTCCTAGAGGTCATAATAGGTCATTTTATACAGTGAGGTCAAGTTTGTAGAAATATTCAAATACACCATTGTTAGGCGAAAATAACACATTTATACTGCATGCAAAAAACTGCATGGGATTACAACATGGGGTGTTGTACATACTGTCACAAGACAGCAGCATTTTAGGGGTGATAGTTTTTGAAAAAAGGAGAGAATTAAGGAAATAAGGAAAGGCAAACTGGAATATAAAAGATAGGTAGAAGAGAAATGTTATAATAGCACGACCTTAATAAAATGTTAAGTAGAGAGGGTAAGAGGCAAAAATATAATGCTATTAATAACCCATCTTCAGTCAATGAGATCAGTGTTTTTTATAGCAGGTTTGGCATAACACATGATAGCTCTGAATGTGACACTATATGCAGCAGGCTTCCAGTTTTCCCCCCCATTTAGGAGCTGCTGCAGCCAAACAAGGCATCAGGGCCTGATAGTTTGAAAGGAATAATGTTAAAGGACATTTAAAAGTTTAAATTTTAGCTCTTTGAAGCTTTCTCATATAGTTCCAATGCTTGATAGTACCTACAGCACCCCATATGTTTTCTTTTTATATTTTAGTCTTTTAACTTTTACTTTTAATACTATGAGAACCTAATTTTATTGCAGAGACTCTGGTCATATATGTATATATATATATATATATATATATATATATATATATATATATATAAACTTTGTCCTTCACCCTCCGCGGGTGGTCTCATCCTTCGAGCTCGGGTCCTCTACCAAAGGCCTGGGAGCTTGAGGGTTCTGCGCAGTATCTTTGCTGTTCCCAGTACTGCACTCTTCTGGACCGAGATGTCTGGTGTTCTTCCAGGGATCTGCTGTAGCCACTCCTCCAGTTTGGGGGTCACTGCCCCGAGTGCTCCGATGGGGCAGTGACGGGCACCACTGTTCTTCTCTGAGCCCTGAACCGTTGTGGTTGACGTGGCGATACCAACATCAGGAAAAAGGAACATGAGATATATATATATATATCTCGCCCATTTCCGTCTTGTTCCAGTAGCCCATTTGTCGTCTCGATGCCCTGGTTCCCCAACACCTGACGCAGAACTTGTTTGGCCGGGCGACGTCTGAACCGGCATGTCAATCATTTCATCGTCTCTCATCATCATGAGGTAGGCAGCAGCGTGAAGGGTCTTGCCTAAGGACCCACACTGGATGATGGGTCATTGCACAATGCGTCCCGAGGGGGATTCGAACCCGGGTCCCCCGTGTGAAAGTCCTGAGACTTACCAATTGAGCTATCCAGCCACTGCAGAGGCGGAGAGAGGTGCAATAAGAAAGCAAGTACCCAAGAAGTACAACCAGATGCCCATACCTGAAGCACTCGAAACTGCCAAACAAAGGCTCCAAGCCCTGGCCAGCCGCCTAAAGAGATACACGAGAGATAATGAAGCCAGAAGAATAAACCGGCTGTTCGCAACTTAACCTGCGAAAGTGTACGCTCAATGGCAGGGTAATAACAGCAGAGCAGACCCACCAAGGCTGGAAACGGAGCAGTACTGGAAAAGTATATGGGAAAGGGAGGCATCACACAACAGCGATGCACAGTGGCTGGCAGCCCTGAGAAAGGACCACAGCAACCTCCCTGAACAGAATCCAGTCACCATCACAGCGGCAGACATCCAAGAAAGAGTCTCAGGTATGAAGAACTGGACAGCACCGGGCCCTGACAGGATCCACACCTACTGGCTAAAGAAGCTCACTGCACTCCACGAGCGCCTAGCAGCACAAATGAACCAGCTGCTAAGAGATGGGACGCACCCTGAATGGCTTACCGAAGGGCGCACAAAGGGTACAGTCCCATCCAACTATCGGCCAATAACCTGTCTCTCCACAACATGGAAGCTCATGTCAGGCATCATTGCGGCTAAGATAAGTGGACACATGGATCAATACATGAGCAAAGCACAGAAGGGCATTGGCAGAGGAACCAGAGGAGCCAAACACCAACTCCTGGTTGACAGAACAGTCACCCAAGACTGCAGAGCCCGACACACCAACCTGTGCACTGCCTGGATTGATTACAAGAAAGCATATGACTCAATGCCGCATTACATGGATCACTGAATGCTTAGAGATGTACAACATCAACAGGACTCTAAGGGACTTCATTGCGAACTCGATGAGGCTGTGGAAAACCACCCTTGAGGCCAATGGCAAGCCACTTGCACAAGTATCCATCAAATGTGGCATATACCAAGGAGATGCTCTGTCCCCACTGCTGTTCTGCATAGGTGTGAACCCCCTCAGCCAAATAATCAACAAGACTGGCTATGGATACCGACTCAGGAACGGGGCCACCATCAGTCACCTCCTCTACATGGATGACATCAAGCTATACGCTAAGAGCGAGCGGGACATCGACTCACTGATCCACACCACCAGGATCTACAGCTCTGACATTGGGATGTCATTCGGGCTTGAGAAGTGCAGTCGAATGGTGACAAAGAGAGGGAAGGTAGTCCACACAGAAGGGGTCTCACTCCCAGAAGGAACAATAGCAGACATTGAGGATGGTTACAAATACCTTGGAATACCACAGGCAAATGGCAACCTCGAAGAGGCAACAAGGAAGACGGCAACGGCCAAATACCTTCAACGAGTAAGGCAAGTCCTAAGAAGTCAGCTCAATGGCAAGAACAAAGCCCAGGCAATAAACAGCTACGCCCTGCCAGTGATCAGATACCCTGCAGGAATAATAAGGTGGCCAAAGGAGGAGATACAGACCACAGACGTTAAGACGCCAAAGCTCCTCACCATGTATGGAGGGTTCCATCCCAAATCCAGCACCCTGAGACTGTACGCTAGCCGTAAGGAAGGCGGCCGTGGACTAGTGAGTGTGAGAGCCACTATCCAGGATGAAACATCCAAGATCCACAAGTACATCCAAGATAAGGCCCCAACAGATGACGTGCTCAGGGAATGTCTCAGGCAATGGGGAACAGAGGAAGACGTGCTGGAGGAAGGACCATCATGGGAGGACAAACCCCTACATGGGATGTACCACCGAACATAACTGAAGTGGCTGATATCAAGAAGTCCTACCAATGGCTAGAGCGGGCTGGATTGAAGGACAGCACAGAGGCACTCATCATGGCTGCACAGGAGCAGGCCCTGAGCACCAGAGCAATAGAGGCCCAGATCTACCGCACCAGACAAGACCCAAGGTGTAGGCTGTGCAAAGAGGCCCCTGAGACAATCCAGCACATAACTGCAGGGTGTAAGATGCTGGCAGGAAAAGCATACATGGAGCGCCATAACCAAGTAGCTGGCATAGTGTACAGGAACATCTGCATGGAGTATGGACTGGAAACCCCGAGGTCAAAGTGGGAAACACCTCCAAAGGTGGTAGAGAATGACCGAGCCAAGATCCTGTGGGACTTCCAGATCCAGACTGACAGAATGGTAATGGCGAACCAGCCTGACATCGTGGTGGTTGACAAACAACAGAGGAAAGCCGTTGTGGTTGATGTGGCGATACCAAGCGATGGCAACATCAGGAAAAAGGAACATGAGAAACTAGAGAAGTACCAAGGGCTCAGAGAAGAGCTGGAGAAGGCCTGGAAGGTGAAGGCAACAGTGGTGCCCGTGGTCATTGGAGCACTCGGGGCAGTGACCCCAAACTGGAGGAGTGGCTACAGCAGATCCCTGGAAGAACACCAGACATCTCGGTCCAGAAGAGCGCAGTACTGGGAACAGCAAAAATACTGCATGAGAACCCTCAAGCTCCCAGGCCTCTGGTAGAGGACCCGAGCTCGAAGGATGAGACCACCCGCGGGGGGTGAAGGACAAAGTTTTTTTATATATATATATATATATATTATAATAAGAGATATAATAAGAGATTTCCTTTCCAGCAGGCCACAGAAGGTCTACACAAATGGGTGTGACTTTTCCTTTCTTACTTTCTGTTTATACCAATGAACGTTATGCATGATAGAAACTATGTTTTAGACAAATATGCAAGTGATATGGCCTTTTGTATAAGGCTGATGTAACTGGAGAGGTGCCAAACATGAACCATGTGACTGCTCTCCGTGCTAGGTGACAGCAAAGTGCATTGAAGGTTAGCTGCTCTGTAACAGGACTTTGGCACTCAACCCGTCATAATTAATGCGTCAGCCAGGTGAAACTTGAGATAACATCAAGTACTTAGGAATATTCTTAGACATTAAACTTTGTGTCTATGTTACATTTCTAAGAAATATATGCAACGTATCCTTCTTTAATACTTCATAAAACAAGCTTAACTTTGTTTAATCACCTTGATACTTCATAACTTTTTCTAATTTCATCATAACTGCTTTTGAAGTGATGACACGTTTCAGACGTGCACTGCAGAACATTAAGCATTACTTCTGTTTGGGGTCTCAGAGACCCCAGCTGTAAAACATGGTCAAATACAATGGACTGTTATATGCTGACAGTACTTTTTACACAGCACTACCCCTCCAAAATCCCAACGTATTTGGATTTCTGTTATTGGACTTTTATAAGTGTTTGTTCATAAGAGGTGCAACAGGCCGTTGCTGGTGTATAATAAACCCAAACACAAGTAACATCAGGATAACATACTGTACATTTCTATGTCTGTGAAATACTTTTTGGCAAACATTTGTTCATGCACAGCCCATACAGTAACACAAGACAATTATTTCTTTATTTGGTGTAATAACAATGCTTTATGGTGATTTCCGTATTTTGTCATCTTCATCAGATTTGTATGTCCAGTCTGTGGCAAAGGGAAGATTTACCACTTCAATACTTATCCACATATTGTGTTTTCATAAGGTCAAAATAAAAGAAAAAAAAGTTGGTTCATTTTGCAACTACCCTTTTATTATTATTATTATTATTATTATTATTATTATTATTATTATTATTATTATTATTATTATTATTTTCTTTTACACATAGGCTACAGCAGTGGGGTCTGTCAACAAAACACAAGGATTAGGGTTTTTTTTTCTTAAATTGTGTGTATCATCTTTTATTACTTGCAGTAATCATCCTTTCGGTGTTGGTTTAATGTTTGCTGCCAGGCCATAAAACAATTAGCTAGAATATAATAATGTTTTCTCTTCTATTTTAGGGTTTACAGTAATGAAACGCTGCATGGCATCTCCCTGTCACCATGGTCATTTTGGACTTCCTCACATGGGGCGCAGTTAGTCCAGCAGGATCAGATGGGCGACACTGTAAACACACTGCGCTCTTCACATTGGACACACCAGATATTTGGCTTTATTCGTCTCTCCACAAGAGCTAAACGATGGGTGATATTTACCAATATCCCGTTTTCTTCGAGTGTCACAGGCTGCTCGCGGGGCAGATTGAGAAAATAGAAAAGTATTTGCGTGTTCGCCGCAAATCAGGCGGAGGGGACTGCGGAGCGCTGACGCGTGTGGATGAAAACGTCTACAGCCTTGCTTTCAAATATGAGGAAAGTAGGTCATAAAACTCAACAACTCATGTTTTTAATTATTTAATATTGCGAATTGCCTTATAATGTTGGTTAAAGACGTTGGCCGCCCTACACATGTTTGAACTATTAAGTAGGCATCCACAATATGCTACACTGATTTATTTTATTTTGTTCGTTTATAGAACAAACTGGTAGGCTATTAACTGTCGAGGTAACGTTATAGGCTACTAGGCTATCATGTTAAAACGTTAAAGGGGCAATGATCCCACGGATTCAACGGGAATTCTTGTGTGACTGGATCCTAAACAGCGACATCTTGACGTTTCACTTTCCTGAATTATCTAAACTGAATTATCAATGCTGCCAGAGTTAACGTTTTCAAGTAGCCACATTTCTTGAATCGCCTATTAATCAGAAATACTTTATTGATCCCCGAGGGGAAACTCTTTTGTTACAGCTGCTCACTATCACGTCAGTGCACACAGGAATATTAGAGTGATAGTATAGGTATAGGTATACTCTACATGGGCTAGCCTATATCAAAGGAATATAGCAGTAATAATCCACTGCAAAAGATAAGAACAATTCCAGTTTTCCTTCACTGCAAGAGCTGGTTGAGTCTACAGTAGGTTACTTGAGAAAGGAAGAAGTTCTCCTGTCTTTTACTTCAGTCAAAGTAGCAATATCGCTCTGTAAAATTATTCCGTTACAAATAAAACTCATTCAAGATTTAACTGAAATAAAAGTGCAAAAGTATTAACAGCAAAATGCAGTATTATAGTAAAAGTACATGTTTGGCAGAATGGTCCCTTTTATATAAAGTGTGTATATCCATCCATTTTCTACCGCTTGGTCCCCGTTAGGGGGTCGCGGGTGCCTGGAGCCTATCCCAGTGACTTCGGGCCTTAGGCAGGGCACAACCTGGACAGTGGCCAACTCGTCGCAGGGCGAACACATACACAGACAAGGACAAACAACCATTCACTCTCACATTCATTCAATACGGGCAATTTAGAGTTATCAATTAACCTACACATGCATGTCTTTGGACGGTGGGAGGAAGCCGGAGAACCCGGAGAGAACCCACGGTAACACGGGGAGGACATGCAGACTCCACCCAGAGAGATTGTGTGATGTTGGTCCGGTCCGGGAATCGAACCCACGAACCCACGATCTCCTTATTGGGAGGCAGGAGCTTTAACCGCTCTGCCACCGTGCACCCCATATATATATATATATATATATATATATATATATATATATATTATAACTGATGCTTTAACACTAAGCTGTATTCAATGTTACAGTTTGTAGAGATGCAGCACCATTTAGCTACTTTATCTACTTCTACTGTTGGGTAGTTTAATTTATAGCACAGTATCATGTTTTATAAATTAATAATATGTTTTGTTTGTAAAAGCTTAATCTGTAAAGTAACTAGTAACTCCAGCTGTCAGATAAATGTAGTGGAGTGAAAAGTACAATATTTCCATCTGAAATGTAGTGAAGTAAAAATGTAAAGTAGCGTCAAATTGAAATACTTAAGTAAAAGTATACACTGTGTGAGAGAGAGGTTTACAGTCTGGGCACAAACAGCAATATTGTTCAGTTTAGCCCACTGGCATAAATAGAGGGAGGAGAATGAGAAGTAAAAAAATAAGGAAAGACAGAGGATAAAAAAATCCTAATGTTGCCCTACATTAGGTTTTATCATCTGCCCTTCCTTATTTTCTAACAAGTGACAGAAAAAGAGAGAAAGAGAGTCTCATCTAATTATTTGAAATTCACAATAACTAATGTCACTGTTTCTGTCTTAGATCAGCAGGCAGTGCTTCAGAGATCTGAGCATGTTGTGGATGGTCTGGTGATCACTGTCCGAGGCAGCCTGGAACCTCGCACCCCCTCTCCCATCACCACCTCCACTGCAGCTCAGGTTAGCACAAAATGTCTGTCATTCAGTCAAGGTAGTGTATTTACAATATACATTTACATTTCCTCATTTCATGTAGTTATATAACACCAATGATGCTGTATACTGCATCATAAACACTCTACATGTATGTATATGATCATTATATGATAGGAAGGGCTTTCTTCTGACAATTCAACTGTTTCTTTGCATTTTGCGAAAAAAACTGAGGCAAGTAAACTGTTGTTGTCATTATTTGGATATCTCTTTTTTAACACAGAGCCCACAGGCCATTCCTGCCTCAACTCCTCCACCAAGTGGTAAAGAATATGAACTACAACTTGATACTTACCTCCTTCGTTACCTAAAGGAATGTCCCAAGGCTGGGAAAGAACTAGAGAAAGAACTCGCCTCTGTGGCCTGCTCTGCCCAGCTTTACCCAGAGGAGGGGAGGGTTTTAGTCAGGAGTTTAGCTCAACCTGGTGCTGTAGATGAAGCTAGAAATTGGAAAGTCAAGGTAGACAAAATCTTTGATGGCTACCTGTGCCACTATGAGGTGTTCCCTCACAAAGTTAAAGCTTTGCTTCAGTCCTGCAGCTCTGATCAGACCACAGATGAGGTGAAAGTGTACAGCGAGCTTAGGATGGCTGTTGTGGTTGGGAAACATTCTCAGGTGAACGCCAGGTTGATGGATGTAGAGGACAGGTCAGGTTTAAGTGAGAAGCAAACCAGCATTCGTCGACTGGGCAAGGCCAAGCTCCGCCTCCTCTGGAAAGAGATTGAGCACAGTTTGCGACGAGATTTTCCAGGAGTGAAGGTCACGCAGGGAGATGCAGGTCAGTTAGTTTTGGAAGGCTCTGTGGAGGACATTCTTAGGGCTGGAGATTGGATCTCTGATAAGGAGAATTTGGTGTTAGAAAAGACAGTTTCTGATAGGAGCCCACATTTTTTGGCCTTTCTAAGGAAGGCATACGGAGGTCCGGGGGTGCTAAGTGACTTTTTAGGGGTTGGTAACAAAGTGGAAGTAGAGTTACGAGACACAGAGCTACGTTTCTTCACTCTCTCTGCTGATAAACTGGATGACACAGAGAAAAAACTGCAAGAAAAATTCAAGGAAGTCAAGATTGATGTGCCTAACTGCTCTGCTGTGCCATCTGAGCTTCGGGAAAAGCTGAAGTCCAAGACAAATGAGATGAACCAAGGGCAACATAGGGCTCAGGTCGTGTTTGGCTCAGACAGCGCAGTGTGCTTACTGGGCCACACGAAAGAGGTTGAAGAGCTGAGTGAAGCTGTCATACAGTTTATTTTGGACCAGTCTAGCGTGCAAAGCAGGGTTGCACAGAATTTGGCATCTTTAAGTTTACGTGAAGTAAACACAACAGTGGCTAGCTACAGCCTTCGTGACGGGCTCCAGGTGCTGGTGTGTCAGGGTGACATCACCAAACAGGATGCTGATGCCCTGGTGAACGCTGCCAATGAAGACCTGGACCACTGTGGAGGTGTTGCTGCTGCCCTGAGTAAAGCAGGCGGCCCTGAAGTACAGAGTGAAAGCAGTGACTTAGTAAAGTATATTGGGAAAGTCCCTAAAGGTGAAGTGGTAGTGACCACAGGGGGGAGCTTAAACTGCAAGAAACTGCTGCATGCTGTTGGGCCTGTTGGTGGAGAAGCAGGTGGCAGAGAAAGGATCTTACTCAAAAAAACTGTCCATTCTGCTCTGAATTTAGCAGAAATCATGGAGTTCCAGTCTATAGCCATGCCCTGTATCAGCTCAGGCGTGTTTGGTGTTCCTGTCACTGTGTGCTCTGAGGCTATTGTAACTGCTGTTAAAGAGTTTGGCAGTCAGGGAGGGCGAAGTCTGAGCAGAATAATCCTGATTGATAACAGAGGAGAGGTGGTGAGGGCCATGCAGGAAGCATGTGACAGACTTCTCCAAGTGACACAATCCGGAAACGGTGCACCAAGTGATTTGGGATTCCAGATGGATGTTTCCCAAGATGACACAGAAAAAGGAGTGACTGCTGGAGCTCCTGGAGATGGTGTCAGTCTAGAGATCATTCAGGGAACCATCGAGACCCAGCAGGTGAGAAACCTCTCTGAGATTTTAAGAAAATGTGTCAAACCTTTTCAGACTAGAGATTTTCATATTGTCTCAGTGATTATATTGTAGCATAATAACAACTTTGCACGAGTGCTTTTCCATATGACAGGCATGGCATTATAAATGGCTTTGCTTACCTTGATGATGTGATGACAGTTTGACATTCAGCAGGAGCTCCAACATTACACAAAACTACTGAAAGCTGAATATCACATTTCTTTTAAAAATGCTTGCAAAGTTGCAGCAAAGCTCAGTTGAAGAAGCCCATTACGGCTTGTCTACACAGGAGGCGTTCAGCCGCATTTTTCAGTCACCAGCCTTGCGTGCATCTGAGGGAACAGATACGCTTCTATTTTAAACAATCAGCCGTCTACACAGGCTACACAACAGCTCGCGTTTAACTCGTGCTATATGTGCATAAATGTGACCCGAAGCATGTTTTTATGCTTCAAGTCTATTTTACACATGTAACTAGAGTGATTGTGTATTGGCTCTGAGCACTGCTAAAACACGGGTCACCTACACTCAATACTGTGTCTGAATCCTGTGTAGACACAGATGGAGCACTGAAGCTGTTGCTGATGCTGCTGCTGCTAACACGCTGCTTTTGCTACATGGGCTGCGTTAACACTGTGTTAGAGTTTGGCGTTAAGCATGACCACAATATTATAGGCCAGTGTGGTAACCCACTGTTATGAGGGGGAAGGTGCAATGCATACATTTACAGTACTGCATGGCTAAAGCCACTGAAATGCAAAAAACATGGAAGCAGTGGAAATGCAGCATAATTCAATTACAGTTACTGGCATGGCAATCATCTGACTCTGCAGTTCCCTTTAGCTCTATGGAGCTATTCAGTGTCTTGTAGCTTGTTGTTTTGGCAACTTTTCTGTCTTTTAGTTTACTCTCACTGCTGTCATCAGCATTGCTTCAATTCAAGTTTTCAGCCAAAACCTCGAAAAACCCACTGCATGCTACCTGCTCAGCACCAAACAGCAGACAGACAAAGTTAGCAACTAGCTAATGAACAAAGTGAAGAATTTATCAGCTAAAGAGCCAAATATGTCCCTCAGGAGTTGTTGATAGCAAAACTGAGCTAAAAGGAGAGACTTTCATTCACCAAGTGACCAGACTCCCAATGAATGCTAATGTTGCTCCATCTCTGCTGTATGTGGAAATAAGCAAGTACTTGCTAACAAGTTTGCCAAAACGGTCATTGCAGGTTTAAGGAGGATAAATGTGTTCTGAGTCTTTATCACTATTAATGTCTAGTACTTTAGGTTACCCATTTCTGAAATCTGTATTAAAATTACCAGATGTTTCTGTTAACAAGGGCACCCAGTCAGCTGATTTATAGTAAGCAAACACCTTGAGGAATAATGGGAGGGAATAAGAAACCAAGACGATTTACTGTGGAGTGTTCAGCCCCCACCACAGCTCCTGCTCTCCTTCTAGGTGGATGCTCTGGTATCGCCCATGGTTGGCCATGATCCTCTCTCTACCCGTGTTGGAAACACTTTGTCCAAGATGGTTGGATCCCAGCTGACTGCAGGATTTAGAAAGAAAGCAGGAGAAGAAACGCTGCCTGGTGACACAGTCCTGGTGGAGGGCTTGCCTGGACTTCCATCTAATGCAGTGTTCTTCGTCAACCTCGTTCCCTGGGATGATGACCAGGATGGAATTGCAGTCCAGGTGAGATAGTGGAGGAGTGCTTGTTTCACTTGTGTCTTACCTTCTTGTCTCCTTTACACCATATTATAGTATTTCCTATGTCTAGCCTTAAAAATCATTGTATTCTGACCTTTTCCAGGTTCTGAGACTGGGCATCAACACAATCCTAACTTCCTGTGAGAATAGAGGGTTTGGATCTGTTGCTCTCCCTGTGCTCGGGGCTTGGATTGCCCTGCATTTTCCTGACAGCGTGGTAGCCAGGGTTCTACTGGAGGAAGTTCATAAGTTTGACCTGAACCGAGACAGCAGAACACCATTGCTGGTCCGCATCATCATCCACCCCAGTGACGAAAAGTCTAGTGAGGTAATGGAAAATGCATTATGCACAGACGTGTCCAAATATCTTGGCTGATGATAATGAGTGCGATTCATTTAGTGTGTCTTTCTTTCTTAACTAGATGACTATATGCTGGAATTGGTATTAAACCATATGCTTACTTGTCTCTGCAGGTGTTCACATCTGTCCAGGAAGCTTTCCAACTGAAAAGATTAACAAAAGATGTTCACCAACCAGACCAAGGTGGGCATAGATATTATATGACAGCAAATAATTGGAAATAAGTCCTGTGGCAGCCATTTTTCATGTTTTTTAGTGCATTTGTTACTTATTTACTCTCAGATGTATTTGATTTGGCTATACTGCAGTAAAGTGTAAATTGTCACACAGCATCAAAAAAGTATTTGTTGCTTGCATGAATAACAATTTCTTTTCTGGAACAATTCAGGTGATTTATTCTGTCAGTGTTATAAAATGTGACTGCTGTAATGACTAATTCATCATGTTATAGATGAATATGATATAGAACTTTTTTAATATTTCAGTTTATTGTTTCTTTTATTTTCAACCAAATTAGCCACTGACATTTCCCCTAGATATGAGCACGCTAATGCTGTCATTCAGGAGTGCTTCTTTATCTGAGCCTTTATCTGTTTCCCCAATAAATGATAAAACTGCTCTTGAAAGCTAACAGCTAAAGAAAGCAAACAAGAAAAAGAAAATGTACTTAACAGAGTCATTCTTCTCTTCTAGTGTCAACTCCAAAGAGGATTGTCCTGCTGGGAAAAACTGGATCTGGGAAAAGCAACCTAGCTAACACCATATCTGGAGAGAAATTTTTTACCACAAACCATTCTCCCAACTCTGGAACACGAAAATGTCAAGCAGAAACCAAATCTGTCAATGGAAGAAGCATCACTTTGATCGACACTCCTGGTTTCATTGATGCAGAAAGGTCTGAGGAGGACATGAAGCCTGAGATAGTGAGGTGTATCACAGAGTGCGCCCCTGGGCCTCATGCTTTTCTCATTGTGCTTAAAGTGGAGAGATTCACAGAGCAGGAGCAGGCTGTCATCACTAAAATATGCCAGTATTTCTCTGAAGATGCTCTAAAATATGCTGTAATTGTCTTCACTCATGGTGACCAGCTCCCGAAAGGAATGAAAATTGAGGAGTTTGTCAGTCAGAATAAGAATCTGAGTTGTCTGGTGAAGAAGTGCGGAGGCCGGTGCCACGTCATTGATAATAAATACTGGAAGAACAAAGTGCAGAACAACTACAGGAGCAACCATTTCCAGGTGGAGGACCTACTCAACACAATAGACAAGATGGTGATGGAAAACAATGGAGGCTATTATGTCAATATGATGTTACAAGCAGTGGAGAAAGAAATACAGAGAGAGGAAGAGCACATAAGACAGACATCAGGAAACATGCCAGTGGAAGAGATCAGGAAACAGGCTAAAACCAGAGTGTCTGAGAAGTTTCTGATCCAACTGGCAGGTACTGCAACAGGAGCATTGTTAGGAGCTTTTTTTGGTGTGGTAGAAAGGGTTGGATTAGTTATCGAAGCTCTGCAGAACGTTAAAGAGTTAATGACACTCGCAAAAGGAATTCCAGCACTAGGTGGAGCAGCAGCAGGAGGAGCAGAAGTAGCAGTCGCTGCTGGAGTCGTGGCAGGTGTGACTGCAGCAGGCTTTGCTGCAGCAGGAGCAGTAATAGGTGGTGGTATTGGACAGGATGCAGCTGAGGGAGCAGAAACACCATGGGAGGCAGCAAAGATGGCAGCTAATGCTGTCATCAACAAAAGAAAAGCTACATTATAGCGATTATAGCCGAACTACAATGTATCAAATGACAATCTGAAATTGTGACACTGTGCTAGATGTGTAAACAAGCAACTGTTTGCTAACAAGTTCGCCAATACTGTGTTCACAGATTGTTTCCGCTGCTCCTGTGGCAAAAAGTGGCCAAAAAAAAGCTTTGCTTAGCATTGACTGCTTGAGGGCAGCTGAACAAACTTAAAACAGCGTTCACATATTATCATCGTTTAAAGCTAGGGTAGGTAACGTTGGAGAAACTAGCAAGAGACAGCTAGATTTTGAAAGTATCCATTAGCAATGATTGGATGGGCTTATTACAGGCCTGCGACACACGGATACCAGATATTTTTTCTTTTTCCACCCAAAACATTTGATTTATTGATTGCTGTTGGGATGTAAAGACAAATACATTACCTACCCTAGCTTTAAAGTTGTTATGTTATAGTTACCTATTTACACATCTAGCAGACACAGAGCAACATTAGCATTTATTTGGAGTTGTGTTTCTGGCAACCTGGCAAATATTCACTCTCCTTTTATCTCTGTTTTTGTGTCCACCAACTCTGGAGGGAAAGATCTGCTCTTTAGTTGCTAAATGCTCCACTGTGTTCACCAGCTAGTCGCTAACTTTGTCTGTCTGCCGTTTGGTTGCAGGAGATTTTTTGCTGAAAACAACAGCTGCTTGCTGGGGTAAGAAACATGGCTGATAAGTTTGCTGTTCAAAAAAATCAAACAGTGTGCTTAAAGAGGTTAAAAGGCTCCACAGAGCTGAAGGGAAAATTGATTAATGCAGCTTTAACTAATGGGAAGAATGGGGCAGTGACACAAAAAGGTGGAGGGAAGTGTTCATTCTGAAGTCAAATCCCTGTTATTACTCATTATTAAATTACTTGTAAATGATGTAATAATTAATCATAACAGTGGGCTCATGCCATCTTTATATATTGGTAATGTATAAAATAAATGTATATATTAATGATTCAAGCGTTCAACACTAGAAGTGCCAGAATTCCAAATTTACTAGAATTGCCGTAAGCGGTCATTTTGACCGCTAGATTTCAAACTCTATAATCTCTAATGATAAATTACCTAAATGGGAGATTAATGCATTTATTGTGTTAGGATATCTTTTAAAAAACCAAATAACACCAAAATATACATTTAAAAAAGTCTAATTATACATTTATCAATATTCATATCATCGCGTATAGTAAACCGTAATTATTGCAGAAGCTTTATTAACACCAGTGTCACCGACTCCTCAGCTTTCCCTGGTAGATGGTGAGCGTCGCATCAGCACATTTTAGCACCTTTTGATGTCTTTTCGATGTTTAATTATCTGACAGTGGTTGTTTGAATGTGGACTCATAACTTAAAGGTGTTGGATGATGTAATTTTTTCCCACTGATCTTTCTCTATATTTCAGAATCAGAATCAGAAATACTTTATTGATCCCCGAAGGGAAACTCTTTGTTACAGCAGCTTGCCTTTACGTCAGTGTACACAGGAGAAAGTACTAGCAAAAAGAAAGTACTAGCAAACAATTTAGCCATTGTTTATTTGTTATACACCTGTTTACCAACAATAAAAGCATTGATTGCTCACAAGTTTTCTCATATGTCCTTTTTTCATCAGGGGGCTGTATGTCTGACTAGTTTACCTCTTTACTATGGGATTTCTATTCTCACACTGCACCTGCAAGATCTGATCCACATGGGGGGCCCTAGAGCAGGAAAATGCTTTGTTAAATCAGATGCTACTGGAACATATTCTGTCACACCCTGTAGAGAAGAGGTGCATCAAGTGCAGTAGCAATGCTAGTATTTATGAAACCTGATAATGAGATTTATCATACATTGGATGTGGTTATGGGTGATTTTGTAATGTAAGCATGACTGGTCAACTGATCTTGATGTGTGAAATTAGTGTCTGCTCCTTTAACACAGTTTGTCTGAGCATACAGGTGATGTAAATTAAAATGGGAGCACACTGGTCTATTTAGTCCCACCTCATTTTGTTCGAGCAGGGAGTCAGTATTTCAGACAAAAGGAAATTCAGCAACCCTCTTGGCTCAACAGCGGAACAAAGTTGTTTGCAGATTTGGAGTGGAAGAGAGTGGATCGGCGGAAATGGATCTTCGACTCGTTGTTTGACTTGCGGTTGGCATAAACTGGTTTGTGACTGGATCGTGATGGCAACACAGGCAGAAAATTATGAAGACAATCTGGAGTTTGATGACTGGATTTCGGTTTGTAGAGGAAGAGGGAGAGGTAAAGCAAATATGAGATATGATGAGGAGGTAAGGGCGTCTGTCAGCCAGAGCAGTAAAAGGGCCTTAGAGGAGAATAGTTCAGATGAAGGTAAAAAACAGTGTGTGAAAGAAGAGTTCTGGGTGAGATTTAAAGTTAGTTAGGGAGTGATAACAGGCATTCCCACTGATGAAGATCTGGACAAACTCAAACGAAGTATTCATGGAGGCGAGGTGAGGAGACTAAAGAGATTGTTAAAGACAATCAGTGATGAGAGAGTAGAAAGTTTGTCAGTGCTGCTAGAGTTCCAGGACCTGATTTTGTTCATCGCTTATGTAATCATCTGTGCAGATTAAGTTAAACACAAAACCGAGAAAATCAAAATAATTGAGAAGGGAGCTGAAAAATTCTTGGCTATGAAAGATCTGTCCTGGGAACAAATCAACAAAAGACTTGAGGCAGAAGGGAAATCGGGGGTCTTGGGAGAAAGAACCTAATGATTATTGTTAAATGGAATGCAAGGAGTTTAATAGCAAATGGTCAGGAATTTAAAGGATGTGTTAAAGGTCTCAGAAATAATATGTATTCAAGAAACATGGCTTAAGCCCGCATTTGATTGTGTAATTAAAGGATATGATAGTACAGGCAGAGATAGAGTGGAGGGAAGTGGAGAAGGCTGAATAGTATTTGTGAAATATAAAATGCAATATAGAGTATTGAAGAAAGGAACAGATTGGGAAATGATAGTAATTGAAGTTTGGACAAATTTTTTTATAATCCTTGCAAAAAGCTTTCAATTGCAAAATATGGAGAATGATAAAAAGAATGAATGGGATTAAAAGAGAGTACGGATTCTCAGTGGACAATGGAACTACAGCTGTTGGATGGACAATTGAGCAGAAAGCAAAAGAACAAGGAATAACTGAAATAAACATTAGTCCAACAGTACCACTCCCAGTTATACAGTGGGTATGGAAAGTATTCAGACCCCTTTAAATTTTTTACTCTTTGTTTTATTGCAGCCATTTGCTAAAATCAAAAAAGTTCATTTTATTTCTCATTAATGTACACTCCGCACCCCATCTTGACAGAAAAAAACAGAAATGTAGAAATTTTTACAAATTTATTAAAAAAGAAAAACCGAAATATCACATGGTCATAAGTATTCAGACCCTTTGCTGTGATACTCATATTTAACTCACATGCTGTCCATTTCTTCTGATCCTCCTTGAGATGGTTTTGCGCCTTCATTGGAGTCCAGCTGTGTTTAATTAAACTGATTGGACTTGATTAGGAAAGGCACACACCTGTCTATATAAGACCGTACAGCTCACAGTGCATGTCAGAGCAAATGAGAATCATGAGGTCAAAGGAACTGCCCAAGGAGCTCAGAGACAGACTTGTGGCAAGGCACGGATCTGGCCAAGGTTACAAAAGAATTTCTGCAGCACTCAAGGTTCCTAAGAGCACAGTGGTCGCCATAATCCTTAAGTGGAAGAAGTTTGGGATGACCAGAACTCTTCCTAGACCTGGCCATCCAGCCAAACCGAGCAATCGTGGGAGAAGAGCCTTGGTGAGAGAGGTAAAGAAGAACCCAAAAATCACTGTGGCTGAGCTCCAGAGATGCAGTAGGGAGATGGGAGAAAGTTCCAGAAAGTCAACTATCACTGCAGCCCTCCACCAGTCGGGGCTTTATGGCAGAGTGGCCCGACGGAAGCCTCTCCTCAGTGCAAGACATGAAAGCCTGCATAGTTTGCCAAAAAACACATGAAGGACTCTCAGACTATGAGAAATAAGATCCTCTGGTCTGATGAGACCAAGATTGAACTTTTTGGCGTTAATTCTAAGCAGTATGTGTGGAGAAAACCAGGCACTGCTCATCACCTGCCCAATACAATCCCAACAGTGAAACATGGTGATGGCAGCATCATGCTATGGGGGTGTCTTTCAGCTGCAGGGACAGGACGACTGGTTGCAATTGAAGGAAAGATGAATGCGGCTAAGTACAGAGATATTCTGGAAGAAAACCTCTTCCAGAGTGCTCAGGACCTCAGATTGGGCCGAAGGTTCACCTTCCAACAAGACAATGACCCTAAGCACACAGCTAAAATAACAAAGGAGTGGCTTCAGAACAACTCTGTGACCATTCTTGACTGGCCCAGCCAGAGCCCTGACCTAAACCCAATTGAGCATCTCTGGAGAGACCTGAATGGCTGTCCACCAACGTTCACCATCCAACCTGACGGAACTGGAAAGGATCTGCAAGGAAGAATGGCAGAGGATCCTCAAATCCAGGTGTGAAAAACTTGTTGCATCATTCCCAAGAAGACTCATGGCTGTACTAGCTCAAAAGGGTGCTTCTACTCAATACTGAGCAAAGGGTCTGAATACTTATGACCATGCGATATTTCAGTTTCTTTTTTAATAAATTTGTAAAAATTTCTACATTTCTGGGTTTTTTTCTGTCAAGATGGGGTGCTTAGTGTACATTAATGAGAAATGAAATTAACTTTTTTTGATTTTAGCAAATGGCTGCAATGAAAAAAAGAGTGAAAAATTTAAAGGGGTCTGAATACTTTCCATACCCACTGACCCTATAGTAGATCTCCCATTGCTTGGCAGAAAGAACAAAGATAAGGAGCTTATTTTACATCCACAGATAATACAGGCCTATATAGAAAGTATCTACTACAGCTATGTTCACATTTATACAGATCAAAGAACGCAGCTAACAAAATTGGTATTTCATTCATAGTTCCAGATTTCAACATTAAAATTGGCAAACAAATCAGGGATGGGGTATCGGTGTATACAGGGGAGATGCTGGCAATTTTGTCAGCATTGCAACGGGTTGAAGATGTGAGACCTTTTGAGAGCAGTAATATGCTCTGATTCCAGCTCGTCATCAATCAGGTTGAAGCACAGCCATTCAGACAGCAGACCAGATGTCTTAATAGAGAAACAGCAAACACTCTATAGAATTCAAATGATGGGGCTAAATATGACATTTGTATGGATACCAGCACATATAGGAATCAAAGGAAATGAAATAGCTGACAAGTGTGCAAAAGAAGCCAGAAAAACGAATCGCATCTACTCTATCAAAGAGTTTCCCTTCGGGGATCAATAAAGTATTTCTGATTCTGACATTGACATTACAGCAGCCCTTAGTAAAACGGAAATGAAAACCACAGTTAAGGATAAGTTGAAAGAAAGGTGGCAAAAGCAGTGGAAAGAGGAAACAATAATAACCAGGCTATGTTTTGGTCATACAGAATTAAATAGCACATTATGTAAAATAGGAAAACATAATACAGGAAGATGTACATTCTGTGATCAAGAAAAAACTTTGGAACATGTTATGATTTACTGTCCAAAATATGATGCTGAGAGAAGAGAACTGACACTGAACCTTAAAGAAATAAAGATGAGGTTTGATTTACGAGGTCTTTTACAAAGAAGTTCTAGAGAGAAATGTTATCTATTGTTTCATTATCTTAGAGAACAAATTAATTAAGATAAAGAGAATATAACTATGGTGTGTTTATTGTATTTATTTTATTTAAATTTTGATAGATTTTTCTCATTTTCTTATCTTTAATAATTAGTGAATGTATAGTTAGATCCACACTCCATTCCAGTTGGTGGCGGTAATGCACCATAATGTTGATTGCCAACTGCTATACAACTTTAAGAATCTGAAGAAGAAGAAGAAGAAGAGCAGCAACCTTCCTGGTTTTTCATGAAACTGGTTTTTCAGTGAAATGGCTGGCAAGCAACAACATCAACTTGAGGAGCAACAGTTCTACTGTTCAGTATGTCTGGACCTGTTAAAAGAGCCAGTCACCATTCCCTGTGGACACAGTTACTGCAGAGGCTGTATTGAAGTTTGCTGGGACCAGAGAGAGGAGAAGGGAACGTACAGCTGCCCTCAGTGCAGGGAGACCTTCAGTCCCAGGCCTGTTCTGAGGAGGAACAACATGCTGGCTGAGGTGAGGGCCGAATTATAGTACATTGACAGGAGAGGTGTTTGTACCTGCTCGTACCTTTACTTAACAGATAGTATTCACCTAGATTGTTATATTCCCTACTTTGTCCTGTAAATATACTTAAACCACTGTAGTCCTTTCTTCCTCTTTTTGTGTTGCCCCCTTGTGTCTCCACTCACTGAATCCAAATGTCTTCTTTGTGTTAAAATACAAACTGTAATAGAAAAAAGGAGTGGTTTTAGTCAAAACAGTAATGTATTTTGATAAAAATGTCAACTTATTTTTTAATCATTAAAATAACAAATATACTTATGTGCTGCCTTGGCCTTGGCAGAAGTATGCTCTAGAGCTAGCTAGATTGTGACTGATAAATCATCAGGGCCAATGTTAGGCCAATATTATCCTTTTGGATATAATATATATTACACCAAATAGTGTAAAAATGTCAGTAAAGAAATGCCAAAGATTTGTGGGAGGTCATTTTGAATCTATTTCCATTACATACTGCAGTTTATCCAACAGAGAGCACTGACTAGTTTATTTTCAACTTATACATATCTTGGTCACAATTCTTTAAAAAAAACTAAATACAGGGGTCAAAAAATGTTCTTTGTTATGCATTACTTCAACAAATAATGACTAGTATAGTGTTATTTAATTCTAATTTCTATTGGTATTGACCTTTTTAGATTAGAGCTAATTTCACCCAAAACTAATTGGTCATCAGTGACTGACCTCACTACTTTCCTGTCATTCCAGGTTGTTGAAATGTTGAAGAGAACAAGCACCCAGCAGGCTGCTCCCCCTGCTGCTGTGGCCTGTGCCGGCCCGGAAGATGTCGCCTGTGATTTCTGCTGTGGGAAACGAAACAAAGCCACGACGTCTTGCCTGACGTGTTTGGCATCTTACTGTCCAGCTCACCTCGAGCCTCACTACAGTGTTCCTGTGTTGAAGAAGCACCAGCTGGTCTCGGCTACAGTCCCCCTACAGGAAAAGATGTGTACGAAGCACAACAAGCTGATGGAGGTCTACTGTCAGACAGACAAGCAGCTTGTTTGCTCTCTGTGCAATCTAGATGAGCATAAGGGCCACACAACAACTTCTATTTCAGTACAGAAGGCTGAGACACAGGTAGAAACAAAATCTCTCAGACTGAAGCCTGAAGGGTTTTAAAATCTAACACATTCACTTCTCTGTCCACATTGTTCCTTCAGTATTTCCAAAGCACATGTGGCCATAACACATACTCATTAATGACTAACAAGTCTTTTCATGTTTGTTCTCCTCTGTTAAGCTCGTCCTGACATGTCAAATGGAAAAAAATACATAATTTGAATGTAGTTTTAATTACTTTAATTTCTCCTCCAGTCTCACAAGAAATAATCATGCTTTCCTTCCTTCCAGAAACATCTGGTTTTGAGTCAAAAGAAAGTCCAGGAGAGAGCCCAGCAGAGAGAGAAGGAGCTGAAGGAGCTGAAACAAGCTGAAGAGAATCTCAAGGTGTGAAAAAGATATATGTAGGGGTATATGAGTCTGTGTGTCTGCAAGAGGGTCTCAGAGCTAAATGGGATGTGTTGTTAAAGGAATTGTAATAATTAATAGATCTTAATTAATTTTGAAATGCTGAGGACAATCTGTACAGGAATAACATTTACCTTGGGCATGTTTTATATATTACATCACTACAGACACAGACAGTATCATAAGACAATGAATAGACATAACAATGTTTATTTGTATGTTTGGGTCTTAGTTGCAGCTTCCATTTTAACCTGAACTGAACTCTTAACTTGGCACCTTGCATAAAGAATATAGGCAGTATGTTGGACATATTCCCAATTTTCCACACTGATGAATGGTTCTTAACTCTTTTATGAATCTGCAATAACTGATTGTGTTTTTTGGCCACTTGTGGGCAGCGGAAATAAGTTGTGAACACAACACTGAAATATATACGTACCTTTTTTTAAGTTGATATGGCAAACTTGTTAGCAAACAGTTGCTTATTTACACATCCAGCAGACATTGAGCAAGATTATCGTTAATTTGGAGCTGTGTTTCTGGCCACCTCCAATATTCACCCTCTTTAAGCTCTATTTGATCTCAACTCCTGAGGGAAATATGTGGATCTTCAGCTGCTAAATGCTCCACTGTGTTCACTAGCTAGTCGCTAACAGCTGCCTGTCTGCTGTTTGGTGCTGAGCAGGTAGTGTACAGTGGGTTTTAAGAGCTTTTTCACTGAAAACAGCTGCCTGCTCTGGCTGAAAACGACGCTGTGAGAGTGAACCAAAACAGTAAAGTTGCGGACCGGACAGCTAAACAATGAGCTGAAACTCACTATAAAGCGCAGTAAAGCACGAGGGGAGCTGTAGATTCAGGTGATAATTCTCTCTAGGTTAATCTTTACAAGCAACCCCTTTCACATTGTCACGTTGTTTTCACATTCTAATTTGATACATTGTTATTATAGGAAATATTGATTTATAGCTGATTTAAGTCCATTTTCTGAAGGAAATTCTTCATAATTGTACAACCAAAGTTCCTGCTCACTTTTCCTTTCACTGGAAAAATGGTGTGGATTCAGAAAGACCCAGGCAAGCAGTCCTTATAAACTGCAGTACAAAATGTAATACATTTCTGATTTGATCCCCAAGAGGAAGTCCCCTTTTTTTTTTGGTGCTAGGGAGGTCAAAGGTCAGGACCAGCTTGTGAACAGTGGGTGAGGTTTATTATGTTGTTTAGTCGTGTTTTGGCTAAAAAGAAATGCAACTTTTAAATGAGAAACCAACAGAGTTGTGCCCAGACTGCGCTGAAGGACTGTGACAAGATCTTCGCCGAACTGATCTCCTCCATGCAGAGAAGACATAAAGAGGTGAAGCAGCTGATCAGAGACCAGGAGAAAACTGCAGTCACTCAGGCTGAGGAGCTTCAGCTGCAGCTGGAGCGGGAGATCATTAAGTTGAGGAGGAGAGGCACCGAACTGGAACAGCTGTCACGTACTGATGATCACATCCATTTGATTCAGGTACCAACACTTTTAGTGTTGTCTTTTGACTTTTTAAAGTTGTTGTCTTAAAGATTTTTATTTATTTATTTTTGACATTTCTGCCAAAAGTACAGCCTCCAGGTCTTGAACTGCAGCCCAAAAAACACACAGTTTGGACAGTTGTGGCGGTTGAAAACAGTTCCATCTACTGGCCAAAAAGGGACATTGCAACAGATCATGACCATGGAGTAAACCTGTTCGGGATCATAGTTAGATTTTCATATAAAAGGGTGAATAAGAAATAGATGGAATATAAGTAGGATAATTAATTTAAAAAAAATTATTATATGTATATATTTTCATCAAGTGGCAATGTGTACCTATAATAAATGCCTAAAAAGACACTGCAATTGAACTTAAATAAAAGCCAAGGCATTAAAGGAAAGCACTCTCTGTACATCAATTGATACAGTAATCGGTGACTGCTAAAACTATCTCATTGTTATTGAGTTAAATCCTTATCTGCCTTAAAGTCTTCATTTAAAAGAAACTACGGACAAGTAGTGAAATATTCTGAATAACAACCAATAATTACTCTGAATAAGGTGCAAGATGCTGACTTTTCTAACTCAAACTATCTCTATTTGCATGCATCTTGCCAATATGTTTTTAATGTATTGTTTTTATGTCTTTGACCTCTGTCTGTTTCTCCTCAGATTTTCCAGTCTCTCTCCACCTCCTGTGACTCTCCAGACTTTTCACCTGGTGCTGGTCCTCCGCGATCCTTCAGAGATGTGACCGACTGCGTGTCTGAGCTGAGAGATAAATTAGAGACTGCCCTAAGAGACACATGGCCCAGGATCTCTGCTACAGGTAACATGGAAATAGACAAATTCTGACTCATATAATGGCTATATTCATGTCCAGTGGTTTTTAAAAATGACTGTATTGTTTCTTCCTTAGTCTCTTATGTTGACTTCTCACTACCGCCGGCACCGAAAAGCAGAGAAGAGTTTTTACGTTGTAAGAAATTCAGTTAAACTCCTTTTACTTTAATGCAATGATCAACACCATTTGGCACTGGGTTTGTTGTTAATACTCACTTTGTTTTCCTGGCAGATTGCTGTCCCCTCACACTGGATGTGACCTCAAACTACCCCTATCTCAAAGTGATATGCAACAACCGCAGGGTGAGGCCTTCACCAAGCCCATATGCTGCTGAGCCAGACAGGTTTACTAAGTTTCCTCAGGTGCTGTGTAGAGAGGGTTTGTCAGAGCGATGTTACTGGGAGGTAGAGGGGTATGCTCGCACTCTGTCAGCAGCAGTGGCATATAAGGACATCGACCGAACATCAGATGGGTCACAGTTTGGAAACAATGACAAGTCCTGGAGTTTAGAGTGCACAGCAAACGGTTACTCATTCCATCACAATAATGTAGAAACGGCAGTGTCAGGCCCTCACTCCTACACGATTGGAGTGTATCTGGATTATAAAGCAGGCACTCTGTGTTTTTATCATGTCTCTGACCCGATGGTTCTCCTTCACAAAGTCCAGACCACGTTCACCCAGCCTCTTTATCCTGGGCTTGGGCTAAAGTATGAGTGGTATGATGTTGGAGTGTTTGCAGAGCTGGTCAAGTTATGGTAGTAAAAGTGTGTCTGTGTGTAATAGCAATCTGAAGATTTTTTTTTTTCTGTGCTGCAACAACAATTCCCACTGATCCCAAAAAAGTCCCAAAAAACTGAAAATAAATAAATAAATAATAAAAAAAATGACTGCAACTATTTAGTACATAGCTCCATAGCTTTTGCATTGTACCATGAAATATTCGTTTTCCTCTATTAACTGCTCCATTGGTGTTGAGAGCAAAGAAATCTGTAATCCACAAACACTTTAGAATTTGCACAAAAAACAGATTTATTTTCTTCATTTCCCATTTTATAATAACTTCCTTCATGTCCCCTCCAGCACTTTGTAATAGACGAATATATAATAGTAATAGAAAGTTTGTATCATTCTGCTTTGCTGTTCAGATGTAATTAAGTAAGGAAGGTGTAAACCTTGTGATAAAACTTGTCTCAGCCTGAATAAAGTAAATCCATGCAATCACATACCGTATGTTTGTTTACTCAAGAAAAGCCTTTGTTTGCTTTTTGTTGGTGGTTGAGCATGACATTAATCTAAAGGCTTATCCAGCATTTCTCCATCCCTGGCAAGAAAGAAAAATGCAACTTGCAAGTTACTGCAAGTGCTGAATCCCTAAAGTGGTTTTGAATATTATCAGTTTCAGTCCAAAATAAATATGTTTACTGTTATGTCTTGATAATTATACAATGCATTGTAAAACCTTGATAATGGATTATGCATTAAAAAATACATTTAATTGCATTGTTTATATGGAAGATTTGATCTGGTTTATATCCACGCAGTAGTTAGCACTGTCATCTTACAGCAAGAGGGTCCTGGGTTTGAAGTTTCTCTGCTCCCCATGTCTGCGTGGGTTTTCTGAGGGTGCTCTGGTTTCCTCCCACAGTCAATCAGGTTTAGGTTAATTCTCTATAAGTGGGAATGGGAGTGTAGACATTTGTCTCTCCATATAGTATGTGTTTGCCTGTAATACACTGGCGACCTACTCAGTTTGTACCCTCGCCTCTTGCCCAGTGTGTATGGATGGATTGATTTCATTTAAAAATGAAACAAGATGAAATGAAATTACAATGAAATAAAATACAACAAAAATTGACAAGAAATATTCACTATATGACCAAAAGTATGGACACACCTGCCTTTTTGTGTGCTTTTGGTCTGGCGCTGTTTTTCATCGATCGGGGTGGGCCCCTTTCTTTCAGTGAAGCGGAATCTGAAGCCTAGCGCATACAGTGATATTTTAGACAGCTTTAGGTTTAGGGAAGCTCTTTTCCTGTTTCAACATGACAATGCCCATGTGCACAAAGTATGGTCCATAAAGAAATGGTTTTCCCAGTTTGGTGTAAAGAACGGAGCCCTGACCTCAATCCATCACCTTTGGGATGAGCCAGTATGTGAGTGAGCTGGGCCTTATTGCCTAACATCCAATACTCAACCTCACTAATGCTCTTGTGGCTGGATGGGAGCAAATCCCTGCAACCACGTTCCAAAATCTTGTGGAAAGTCTTCCCACAAGAGTGGAGGCTGTTATAGCTGCAGATTATGCAGATTAATGCCCATGATTACAGAATGACATGTTCAGCAATCTCACATGGGTGCAATATTTGTGTCTACATACTTTTGGCCATGTAGTGTGGTTTTGAGATATCTATATAAAATATCATCTACCACTTTGATACAATGCGGAAGAACAGTTTTGTTTGTGGATGCTCAAAGCAGAGATCTGCATGTCTACCATTAGGGAAACATATTTTTGTACTTTGGGAGAACTAACCCTTTAAGTCGACACTACATATATGGAATTCCTCGCTCGACTCATGAGGATGTTGACACACTGCCAGGGCAGAGGTAGGCCAGGTAATGGGGACACACCTTCCCCTCTCACTACACTACATGTTACAGCAAGCACGACAAATCAATGACAGGGAGAGAGGAAAGAGAGAGTGGGTGGGGGGAAAACGTGGTGAGAAGAAAAGGTGAAAAGGAAGAAAATATAACATTTACAACAGATTCAGACCTCTTTTCCAGCCCTTGGGGTCTTCTTTCGTCTACTGGGATTTACAGTCGATGACTTGGTGAGTTTGTCTCATTTTCCTGTCTCACATTCACGAGTCTGTGTTGGTTTCTGTCAGTAACAACACTGTGGTTACAACTGCCAACAAATCACTGCAATCAACCATAGTTACTGCTACTGTTGGAGGTTTTGAGTTCTTTTTCTGCAGTTTGTTGCTGTACAAGTGTGTGAATATACATGTGGTTTTCATGTGGTCTTGTGACATTGTCAGGTTCATTTGACATCTGTCTCTGTGTCAATTTCAAATAAATCAGTACTTACAGTACTCTATGTGTTGTACAGTTTCTGTTTGTATGGGTTTTCTTTGTAGGCAGAACAGGGGAGTTTTAGTAGGCATGTGTGTGAGTCACCCAGTACACACAAAAACACCTTTTGAGTCAGTCAGATTTATAGTCTGTGATGTGGTAATTTGTTTTACAGGGAGCTCTGTTTGTACAAATGATAAGAAAAAGCAAAAAAAGGGGAAGAAAACAAACTAATTATTTTTAATCTAGGGTTAAAAAATACTGCCACTCATAAGAGGAACAGGAACAGAAAAGACTCAACATAGACTGTTATAGTCTATAATGAGTCTGCAATGTCTCATTGTTTGGCCATTGCACAATATGACAGTTTGACTGGCTGCTGCTGCTTTCATGCCACTGTCAATGTGGTTTGACCGGCTTTTGGTAAACACTGGCCATGTGGTTCCATTTCTTTGTCTCTCTCTTAAATGCTCTTATCCATCAATATTTCATTTGAAAACAGTTGCAAGTACATCTGCGGTAGAACAAAAAAATAGAAAATGAATACCTAACGCATCATCAGCATAAAAAATGTTGCATATATTTTTAAGAAAAAGTCTTTTATTGCTGGTGATGCCTATTTTTTAATCCTTCATTCAAAAAATAGTGAAATCACATCTTCTCTCGGCCACATAGTTTATTGCATTTTTAGTCACCACAATTATCATGACAACATGATGGTTTTATTGAATTAGTATTGCACAAAAATGTTAATTCTCTCTATAGCATTGTGCTGTTTTCAAATGTGGTTTATAAATTGACTTAACTTTAAATAGTCTGTTTTTCAGTGTAAAATCAAACCAAAGCAAAAAAGTGCCAAATCCCTAAATTAATTTATAATTAACTTGCTTTTCTCATTTTTCTAAAGCAGAAGAGACCATTTTTAAGGTCCCACCCCCTAGATGTAAAACCAATCAAATGCTTAAAGCTTCCTCTTTAATGTACAACAGCACCACAACAGCATGTACTATATGCTATAGGAACAGTACTAAAAGTAAATGTATTCAAAACCCAACAAATGTCTCAGTGTTTATATCATCTGGTGTGCACTCGCTTACCACTACAGCCAATTACACACTCATTTACATTATAATAATCCATAATTACTGTTGCTAAGAAATATCATAAGGTTTGGTTGGCAGATGTGGGTGTGAATATCTGATCATATGCACAAGTGTACTGCATAGTTTGAGTGTCAGCAGTCTTAAGGGTGTGCTCTGAAACTAATAGTCAAGATATGTTGAACAAGTAATGACATGTCAGTTTTTATAACATTTTTCCAGTAACATGAAATAGCTATAGTCAATATTTTGCCTGGCAGGAGTCTATGCGATAAATACAAGAGCATTAGCTGTTGAATGAACTGTATTGTATAAAACTATATAGAACTACAGTTCATGTTGAATGATGAACAAACACCCAGTGCAACAGCGTGGCACATTGATGTGTTTTTAATAGTTTTTGAACAACAATGGAGGTCTATGGCACAGAGGAATAAAATATATAAGGTTTTAGATACACATACAATACTTGTTAGTAGGATACATTGGTGGTTTCATGAGGTCTACTGAATAATAAGAAAAATATAGAATAATGACCTGACATATCCTTTAAAGATTTACACTGGCTTTCAGTTAGTCATAGGATAGATTGTAAAGTAGTGCTATCAGTTTATAAATCCCTTGAAAAATATAAACCTGTGGGTTCCCTATACTTTAACGAAGCATCCATCTTGTGGTACCCTAGTCAGAGCTGATAATGGTGAAGTTGCATTCACAGTAGTTACACAGATGGAATCGACTTCCTGATGTAAACTAACTTTTAAAACTATATTTGAAAATTTTTATTTCCATTTAATCGCTTTAGGACAACTCATTACTGCACTGTAACTGTGCACTACAGTATGTTGACACCCAAACATTTTACTCATATGTGATTGTTGAACATCTTATTTCAAAACCATGAGCATTAATCTGCTGCTGTAACAGTCTCCACTCTTCTAGGAAGGCTTTCCACAAGATTTTGGAACCTGTCAGCAGAGATTTGCTTCCATTCAGCTACAAGACAAAAAATATCAAAAGTAAAAGTACACTTTGTGCAGCAGAATGGCCCCTATCAGAATTATATATTATTATATAATATAACCAGATTTAATTGTATGCATTTTGATGCATAAACACAGAAGAAGCATTTTAATATTGCAGTTAGTCTAGGTAGAGCTAATTTTATCTACTTACTGTTGGGCAGTAATCTGTACCAATGCATCATATTTTATAAAGTGATCGTGTTTTGTATGTAAAATCTCAATCTGCAAAGTAACCACTAACTATAGCTATTTGAGTAAAAAGTACAATATTTCCCTCTAAAATTGAGTGAAGTATATGTAACAGAAAGTACAAGAAAAGTGGAAGAAAGTGGAAGTACAAAATTGTATCTCAAAAACGTAAAAGTTGGACTAAAGTACAATTCTTGAGCAAATGTTATCAATGATTGTTGCTCTCCACTCGTGTCTGATCTTGTTGTTTAGGAATTAAAAGTCCCTGTTAAAACCTGTTATACTTGCGTCACACTCCTACGCTTTCCTGCCGAAATACATAACTGTAATGTCAAACAGAGGCCTGTGCCAGATAAAACATGGAGTACGAGTCAGAGGTTAGGCTCTTTATTAGTCAGAAAATCTCTAAAAGCTGTTAGTCACTTTGTGATAAAGTAGGTTGGTGCCAGGAGAAAAATGCTTCTACTAGTTACTTGTTTGGGAAACTGTACTGGAAATACTGTCTTCTATTGATTATTAATTTTAAAAAGCACACTTTCGAGGTTTGCTTTGTAAGTATTTTTATAATGTCTAAACAGTGATACAGCAGAAACATTTTTTTAGAAGGAAAACAGTGTTCTCTAATATTTTTATGTTTTCTTACTTTATGTCCCATAAAAGATAGAATTAAATGTACTGACTCAAACCTTTGATGAAAATCATTCACTAATATCCTCTCTTTGACAGGTCAACAAAAATGGCCAATAGTTCCACACCCACCAATTCAGAAAATGAGACCATTGTGGATAACCCAATTGGAACCACTGCGGGCGCCCTCATCCTGAGCCTTGTCTTTCTCTTGGGCTTCCCTGGAAACCTTTTCATCATCTGGAGCATCCTAGCACGTGCCCGAAAGCAATCAGTCACCACCCTCCTCATCCTCAACCTAGCTATCGCCGACGGCTCTCTGATGGCTCTCACCCCGTTCTTCATCGTCTACCTGATTTTGAAGAATTGGGTGTTTGAGAATGTGATGTGTAAGGTCCTCTTCTACCTTTGTCTGGTCAACATGTACGCCTCCATCCAGCTCATCATGCTCATGAGCGTCTACAGGCTGGTGGCAGTGCTGTGGCCGCAGCGCCTCGGTTTTATCACTGGCCGGAAGACTGTATTGCGGGTGCTGGCGGTGGTGTGGGTGCTGGTGATGGTTGCCTCTGTTCCTGCAATGATCTTCAGAGAAGTGAAACTGAAGGAGAATATCTCAGTGTGCGACTCATTCCATAAAGAAAACAGCCATGTGAGTGAACAAAAACCTAAAAAAAATATCTTCATACTGTCAATAACAATCAAGCACTCTCCACCAAGGCTGCACAATCCTCTAAATTTGTTAGTTGAATAATAGAAAAATGGTAGATGGTTGTCATTATGCATCAGGATCTAGATCTGCAGCAAAACAGACATGGTGATATGCAAATATATAGATTTTTGGAGAATGCTGTACCTCATCCTCACAAGGATGACTTGAGCAAAATGTCAGCTGAGTCACCACTTTACCACAGTTATAGCCTTTTATCTTTACCATGTTGCTGTAGAGCCCTGATTGCCATCATGACTTATACGTAACAGGGGACTCTGGCACTTATTCAGACACACCAACATGTAAAATTACAATCACATTTACGTAACAAGGTGCACGTCTGAAAGGGGGTGAAGTGCTGCCTCCTCTGAGTGATGGTTGTTCCAGTCTTACACTTAAAGGGGAACTCCACCGATTTTACATCATGTACATGTTTATAGGTCTGTGTGAAAATAGTTGTATAAAGCCTTTTGTGACTTCAGAGGTCTGATGAATTGCCTCGTGATGTGTGGACTGTCGGTGCACTTGGCAATATTGGTTTGGACAGAAGACTACAAATTTGAAAATGAAAAATACTTGGGAGTGATGGTCAAATAGCTTCAGAAACCCCTTCCCCCCACACCTTTAGGACATTAGATTGTCTTTCTGTAATGTTCGAAACTGACAATCCAACATTCACACACACTTTAAGCCGTGATTGGCCAGCAGTGCGGAGGTGAGGAAGGAGCCAGGGTTTGAACTTCTTTCTCTGGCTCTCTTTTTTCCTTCTTGATACAACTATTTCTGTCACTTTTGGTGTGTACAAAGGAGAGACTGACTGAAAATGTGCGCTGTTATCCCCATATTTAAACGATATTGCGTCTCCCTCTCACTCCCCCTTGGAGTGTTGCCGATCGGAGCAAATATAATTTAACAACATGTCAAACAAACTAGTTCGGATGCCAGACCTCTGATGCTCCTCATGTGTTTGAGGCTAGCGGCTCAAGGCAACATTAGCCACTACTAGTATAATGCATCCGAATCTCTTACCGAACAGTTGGTGCTGAAGTTGCATTGTGGGTTATGTAGGTACCAGTTGTTGTTTTTTTTTACATCAAGTTATAGGAGTGAAATGCTAAATTGGTGAAATACTAAAAACTAATAATTATTTTAGAGGTCATCCAAATATGTTATGTACCAAACTGTTAGATACTTAAGTTACCGGTTATCTCATGAGACGCCCATATTATTCTGTAGCGGAATTCATCAAAACCGATCCAACATGCAACAGAGAAAAGCATCCAAACCCTTCTAACTGAAAATTTCCCTAATCATTCTCTCTTTAAATCTCTTTTATAAACTCCCTAGATCAACTTAGGATCTATTGATTTCAGCTCCTTAACATTAAAAGATTTCCATCACATTGTCATCTCTGGGTTTTGAAACACTTACTGCTCGCTGCCTTTTCAGGGCAGCCAGCATGTGATTTATGTAATGCAGAATGTTAGACATTAAATTATATTTTCCCTCTATTCTCATCTTATTTCCCCCTGCACAGGTGGTCCTCCAGTACACACTGGAGCTCGTGTTGGGGTTTTTAATTCCCTACAGTGTCATTGTAGTCAGCTACATCCGCATCTTACGGCGGCTCCGAAACACCAAGTTTGGCCGTCGCATTCGTAGCGAGAAGCTCATCTTGGCCATCGTGTTGACCTTCTGCCTCTTTTGGTTGCCCTACCACATCATCAACATGGTGCAAGTATGTCACGCATCCTGTTTTTACAAGTAACACATTCTTACAAATATTGTGGATATAGAGTATATAGAGTCTCTAAATGTATTCACCATGTGTCCAGGTTTGATATTATTTATATAAGTTACTAACTAACCAAATATGTATTTTCCTCAGGTTACATGGGCTTTGTGTCCAGATGGTGCAGCAAGAACAATGTAAGTGATGACATAACAATATGCATGCATCTTACTTTCATAGCTAATGTTAAAATTCAAACTTAAACCAATCATCAGTGTTATCATCCTTTACATACAGTTGCTTTAGAGGCAAATTAGACCATTCAACATCTAGGAAAATATGCCTATATGCTTTTTTCTGAGAGTTAGATGAGAAGATTAATACCACTCTTGGGTGTGTGCGTTAAGTATGGAGCAAGAGCCAGGAGGTGATTAGCTTAGATTAGCATAATGGAAGCAGGTGGAAACCACTAGTTTGACTTTCTCCAAAGTTCAAAAATATGGCTATCAGCACCTCTAAATCTCAATAATTAACATATATCACATTTTTTAAACTGTACACAAATAGTGCTAATGGGATTATTTTTTTTACCTTTAGATAGACCCCCTGCTTCCAGTCTTTATGCTAAGCTAAGCTAATTGCCTCCTGGCCACAGACATGAGAGTGGTGTTGATCTTTCACCTAACTCTCAGAAAGAAAGTGAATTGTATTTCCCATATTTTTAAACAATTTCTTTAAATGTAATTTGAAATTATAAAATTATAGTATTTTACTAATATTGTAGAGCAAATTATGCAGTGTCAGACACAAATGACGGCCTGTAGGCTAAAGTAAGTAATACATTTTCCCTAGTCTGTGACCCTTTCATGTTCATGTACATTCTGATTAAAACATTAAGGTAACAGTTTTTTTTCTCTCATTTGTCTCTAATAAAATGCTCTGTCCACTTCTCCACCCACCAGGTTGGGTAAAATATGGCACAGGAGCCGTGCTGTCACCTCCTCCATAGCCTTCATCAGCAGCTGTGCCAACCCAGTGCTCTACTTCTTTGCAGGAAAGTCCTACATCCGGCGAGAAGGGCTGGAGTTCATGGCACGTTTGTTTGAGCGCACAGGGCTGGACTCGGCCTCCAGAAAGAGCCGACAGAACAGCCAGAACAGCCGTGACAAAGACAAAGATGTAGAAACAGTCATGCTAAAGGACAAAGATCCAGACTCTGTTACCAACTCGAGCTCTAATGTCAAACCAGTGAAGAATGGTAAGTAGAGGCCTCAAGAGGCAACAGGCTTGAAGCTGGTGTTGTTCCTCTGCAGGGGAAAATTAAACCACTCAGGTCTTCAAATCTCCGTCCAGCAACAAAAACTTCCAAAGTTTGGAACAAAAATTAAGGGTTCCTTGTTCCTGCCAATCAAGAAAAGATAGCAGTTCAAATTCAGCTGCTGCAACGTGAATCTTCCAAATGAGACTGTTACAAACTTTGAAAAGGATGAAACTAGGCCTTCTGATCCTGGAACAGCTTGCATCCTAATGCATCCTACAGTGACATTGTTGCATCTGAGATGGTGCTTAAACCACATAGCACATTAGAGCTGTATATTTGATGAGATATGAGCCTTCCTCTGCTCTGAACTATTTCATAAGGAAAAACTGTGGAGTGTTATCCAGGACATATTATACACCACTCCAAAAACCCTGTTGAATTCAACATCCAGCCCTCAAAGAGAGGTGGTATGTAACGGCTGTTTTGTCAATATGAAACTTTTTTTGCAAGATTTATCTGTGCCATTTTGTGTATGCAGTGTTTTATTTGTAAAAATGCCTGATTGAAGCACCAGAATGTAAAATGAATTTAAACAGTGAATATTAAAAAAATTGAAATACGGAAAAATACAAAATGATGTAAAGCACCTTTTCCAGAAAACATGACGCATCACAACTTTTTAATGCAATTTGATACGTCCCGTCTCTCCTCAGTAACATGATACAAAAGGGTTATGTGGAAAGAGGAATATGCTGTAAATCTGCCAAAATGTCTGGTGCAAGAAAGAACACAATGCACAAGATAGACGTATGATTTAATGCTCATGTATCAACAAGATCCTGAAAGTTTACCGTAATATTCCCTCTCTAACTTATTCACCCTCATGACAGTCTGTTGTGCTGTTCATTCCTGCTGATGCCATCTGTTTCACAATATTTTATGGCTCTCCATGTTATCTGCTCTTTTCTCTTCCATAATGAGGTACTAAATTTATGTGTCAATTAGCTGTATTGCTGCCGTAGGTCTGTGATTTTTTTTCATTTGTCAAAACGTTTCACATTATTAAACAGCATTAGCTTCATTTTCACATTCATAGTGTCTGTTTTTTGGATGTCTGCAAAGCAAATGCTGCTCCACAAAGGGCAGCAGATGTTATGTCAACATTATTCCATAAAGCTGGCATGCATATTTAATGCACCAATCTGCAAAAGTAGAATAAAATGTGTAGGAGGAACAACAGCTACATTGCAACCCTGTAAGCTCAAGATGGCTTCCTGTGGCCACAGGGTTTCCCCTCACATGACCAAGTTTTTCTCTCCACACGTAGTCTTCAAAGCAAAGAGGAAGGCCCAGGAGTTAACAGTAGATCAGGCAGGGTATAAAATAGATGGAAATTGGTAAACGTTTGGAGTGGATTTACCGTTGTGTCTTTAAAAAAGAGATCTGCAGTTGAAGGTCAGTATCTGAGTTTTATATCAGCTTATAAAAAATATTCTAATAGAAACCAATTATCAAAATAGAGTTTCCTCTCGAGATCATAGAGTTTGACAAAAACATTAAAATTTCACATACAATTTTGTAAAAGTATAAGAAAAGGTTTAAATGTAATATTTAAATAGAGTTTGTGAACATTTAATGAATTATATTTAGTTTTGTAACACAAACACTGCAGCCTTCTGTGGAACATGTTTAAAGATGAGAAGATTAAAAAGTTTACAGTCTCTTTTTCCCTCTGTAGTCATTATGGTGGTAAAAAACAGAACTATTACATTAGTACATTGTTAGTACACTGTTACATTTCAACACACATTATGCTCCTTAATAAGACCTTTGCATTCACAGATTTATTTGGACAACTGAAGGAAAATACACACCTGTATTAGTAAGGTGCTGGCTCGCAGGTATAAGAAAGGAGAGGATCTTTTGATTTCAACATTTCAGCACATTTTGATGCCACCCCCACTCAGATTATTTGGCCAAACAAATGGCAAAAACCAAAAAACAACAAATATACACAAAATGCAGGAAAGTAAATTTAATCATTTTGAAAATATCACATCAAAAAAGTCAAGATGACCAAAGAAAACAAGTATAAATGTTTCAGTGCACGGTGCTTCATTTGACAATGTTTAATTTTCCATTTGTTTTTAGCACACACATCTTACACGTTTGATTATGATCTTTGTCCTCTTTTATGCTTGTTTGATGATCACAGGAAACTCTGCTGTCAACAATGTTACAGAAATCTGTTGTGTAGAGTACAGAAATGAGAAAAAAAAATATTGTGCAATATTTCGCAGCACAGTTAACATCTCATGAACCCTAATACAACATATCCTGTTTCCTGTCTTTTGAAAGGTTGTATCAGTTTCCAAACTCTCATTCTTCAGAGGCTTTCCTGATGGCATCCAATATCACCACCACCTCCCAGCAGTCCTCCTCTGCCTCCTTTTTTCTGCCCATCAGTGCCTCAGCCCAGGCCGGCATCACCATCCTGACCTTGGCAATTGTCCTGGGCTTGCCTGGGAATCTATTTGTGGTTTGGTCAGTGCTCTGCCGGGTGAAGAAGCGCTCCGTGACTTGTCTGTTGGTGCTGAATCTGGCTCTGGCGGACGCATTTGTGCTGCTCAGCGCTCCTCTTTTCCTGCGCTACCTGGCTGGAGGCCAGGGCTGGGAGTTTGGCTCAGCAGCATGCAAGCTGGTGCATTACCTGTCAAGTGTGAACATGTATGTGTCCATTTACCTCATCTGCCTGATGAGCATGGACCGCTGGCTGGCCGTAACAAAGCCTTTTCTGTCCCAGAGAATGAGAACCAAGCGCTTCCTGCTGGTTCTCCTGCTGGCGGTCTGGGTGTTAGCTTTCATCCTGTCACTGCCGATGCCTTTCTACCGAAGGTAAGAAAAATGTTGTAGATTATAGATTATAAAGACATGGAATTTTTTCTACTCAACAAGGTGCTAGCACTGCTGGAGAATATCAGCAAGTAACAAAAACTTTAGAAGGATGACTAAGTAATACAATTATTAAATGTTGTTTGCAGTTAAATGGTGCCATCTTATCTGAATTTCTACTGTGATTTATATTTTTTGGATTTTATTTCCTCATAATTTTCAAAGAAAATAACAGAATGCTAAATGCAGTTTAGCAGGCAGACATCATGTATATGGAGGTTTATTAGCAACAAAACTATTTGCTGGGGTGCCCCGGTTGTCACGGAATAACAGGCAGGGGACACCAAGATGGAAGGGAATATCTTTATTCAGACGACAGCCAGAAGTGGAGAGTGTGGAGATAGGTAGAGTGGGTCTGGGGAAGCTACAGGAGATTGGAGAGACAAAGGAGGACTGGAGAAACACTGGAACAATCAGGAAAAAGCACTGTAGTTACCGGGTATATGGAGTCCTATACACAAACAAGGTCGGACACTGAGTGAGGAGAGTGGAGTGGCTTTATATTGAGTGTGATTGGGGCTGATTGAAGGCAGGAGTGTAATTTGGAGCAGGTGTGAGTGATTACAGGCTGGTGGACTAGGGTTTAAGGCGCTGACCATGGCATGAACCATCATTATATAAACCACAACTGTATAAAAGCTTAAATGAATGAAGTGGAATGTGGGTAAATCAAAATTTAGATTATACAAACAGATTATTAAAGTATTCTACACCAATAAAAAAGCTGATTGAGCAAACTGGGAAATAGTCTGACGTAAGTGTGGTCTAACAAGATGACATTTCACTTCCAAGTCAAACCCAATCGAGATTGTTTTTCTCTCAGGTGGAGTTTGCATGAGAAGGATGCAAAACGGAGTGTATGCAGTCTAGAGTCATGGTTCCTCTTGTACGCTCAAAACTTCAATAACACTTATGATTTTCTTTGCATCTTAGGTATCTGTTCCTGTGTGATCTTAAATCTTGATTTGTTGCGTAATAGTTTTATCACTAATAAACTCCCATATACTTAGCCGAATTGATGGTAAAACTAATTTGAAATTGTTTGGCCTTCAGCCCTGTCTCTCAAATTTGTCACACATTTTAGTATATGCTCAGAAAAATGCTGATGTATCTGCTAATATTAGGGCTAATATAATTAAAACGTTTTGTTACAGACTTGACTCAACACAGTCTTTGGTTATGTCTCTGGCCAGTATATCTACTGTCACATTCACTTTCTATTTGTATATTTCTTTTCCTCTTCTTCTCTGACAGTAATCTGAAGAAGACATTTCCAAACAACATTACTTTGAGCTTTTGTATCTCGTACCACTGGAGCAGCGTGGGTCACCGGGTCTTCCAGTATCTGTTTGAGACCATCATGGGCTGCCTGGTGCCTTTCTCCCTCATCAACACCTGTTACTCCACCATCATCTGCCGTCTGCAAAGTGCTAAGTTCCAGCGCAAAGGACAAGGCAGCCGCCTCATCCTGCTGATCATCTGTGCCTTTGCGATATTCTGGCTGCCCTATCATATCGTCAACATCATAGAGGTGATTTTGTTAGTTTGTTAGTCTTCAAGAAACTCAAAGGGCACAATTCCTCCCTTTGCTCATAGCTTCAGGAAACAGTAACACCAAATGAAAAAAAAAAAGTCAAAGTAGAAGTGATTGCAATGAACTAGTGAGGGAGAACACTATTTGTGGTTATTATGACATAGCTCTGCTGTTGTACTGATGGATTTAGTGCTGTGAAAATGTACATTATGCTGAATTTACCAGAGCCATTATAGAACAGGTAATTTCACCAGCCTCAATGTATGTGACCTGGCCTTTTTTGGGGAGTCCTTTGTTTATTCGGGCCATGTCCACAGCAATTATTTGAGAATTTACAGTATTTGCTGTTTCCTCCCTCTAACCTCCCATTCTCCTCCCCCTCCTCCAGGTGGTCGGTCTGTTGAAGGATAGTCATTCAGTGATCCAGGCTGCCCTTACAGCCCGTCCAAATGTCACCGCCTTTGCTTACTTCAGCAGCGCTGTCAACCCCATTCTCTACGTGTTCGCCGGCAGCTCCCACATCCGCCAGGCTGGCCTCAGCTTCATGGGCAAGCTCTTCGAAGCCACCAACTCGGAGAGCAGGAGCACGTCTACATTCAGCCGTAGCGGCCACATGAGCCGTAGCAGCTCTTCACCAGATGAGAGCTCTGTCCTGCACACGCTGTCGGTCAAACTTGGGAAATCTTTCAAAAGCAAGAATAAGGATAGGAGCGGTAGTGTGGCAGGCAAAGAGGTCGATGAGCCTGAACTCAAGACTCTGGCCAGTGTTGAGCAGTTAGAGTAGTGCTTAATCTATATTCCAAACCCAAGCCCAAGGATGCTAAAACAAGGGTGATATGGTCACATTTTTGGACTGAGTTAAAAGCCAAGCTGCAGCACTTTGGACTAACTGTAGGTGATTGATTGATTTCTGACTGAGACAGGTATATAGGGAGTTACAGTAGTCGAGGCGGGGGGAGATAAAAGCATGGATGAGTTCCTCCAGATCTGTGGCTGAAATAAAAGTCTTAACCTTAGCTATATTTCTCAAATGATCAAAAACATGACTGAACAACTTTCTTTACATGGGGTTCGAAACACAAGTCCTGATCAAAAACTACACCAAGATTTCTGGCTGAAGGATTAGCTTAAGTTGCTATTTCACCTAGGTTTGCCACGATTTGAATTCTGTTTGCGGGGGAACCAAGTACAATGACGTCAGATTTTGTAAGGTTTAATTGGAGAAAGCACTTGTGGAGGGTTGCTATGTTAGACTGCTTGCTGGGTCTGATTGGAATACAGAGCTGTGTGTCATCGGAGTGAAAGAGTGAAACTGGACATTATGTTGATGGATAATAAAATGGGACCCAGAATTGAATACTGGGGGATACCATAGAGCATGTTTGTGGGGGATGAAATTGAGCCAGCCATAGTTACAGAGAAACATCTATTAAATAGGTAGGACCTGAACCAGTTTAAGGCAACATCAGTGATGCCAGCCCACCTTTCCAGTCCGTCGATGAGCATGTTAAAATCAACTGTGTCGAAAGCAGTGCTGAGGTCTAAAAGAACTAGAATAGAGCACTCACCTTCAGCCAACAGAAGGTCATTACAGACTTTGAGAAGAACATTCTCAGTACTATGAAGAGGTCGAAAGCCTGGATTATTTAGAATAAATGATTAGCTGGAAGATGGTCTACTAATTGTTTGAACACAGCTTTTTCTAGGATATTGGATAAAAATGAGAGTTTTGAGACAGGTCTGTAGTTATTCAGAGTGAAGGGATCTAAACTGAGTTTTATAAGGAGAGGTTCAAGCAGTTTTAAAATCAGTGGGGTTCAGTAGTCTGGTAGGGACCACATCCAAGGGGCAAGCAGATGATTTCATGTGCTTAACCGTATCACTGAGTGTGGATAGAGACACTGATGTAAAGGAACTGAAGGATGAGACATTAAATTATCTGTGGGTTAAAGGCTCTGGGACAAGTAAATAGTGGGGCTGGCTGCTATCAGTTTGGGATCTGATTTTTTCAGTAAAAATTATTTTAAACTGCTAGCAGAGGTCAGGTGATGCAAGCAAATTAGTGTTCGGGGGGCACCAACACTCTGGCAGTCAAGTGTTTTAAACAGTACTTTTGAATTTGGGGCATTCTGATAGATCAAGGTGGAAAAGTAAGTTGCTTGTGCATTATTAACTGCAGCATTGTATTTTTTCATTAAGTCCTTCATGTACATACGTACATGTTCATAAATGTGGAGTTTGCAGGCCTTCCATATGCATTCTGCTTTGCGTACCTCTCTCTTTAGGGAGCATTAGCATTTCGCTCACTTAGCTGTGCTTAAGTACTGCCTCACAGAGTTGCTAGCATGGCTGTCTTGTTCAGAGAAGGAAGGAAGGAAGACTGTTCACAGGTAAAACCATCACCCAAAAACATTGTTTCCTTGTTTTTCTAATCAAAGCATTGTTGGTCCAGAAATGTTCAATATCATTATCATTTGTTTGTGTATTTTATATGATTTCTAGTCATGGCCTTTTTTGTTATGCCTGAAAAAAAAAAGTTTGAATTTATATACATAATAATAATTTGTATACATAATTATAGCTACATAAATGTCTTTTACATGTGTCAGAATGGCTATGTTGTTTTTCATTTAATAGTAATGTGTATGGTAATTTGTAGTCAAAAACAAAAAACAAAATGTGTTAAATTAATAAAGCTTTTTTTATTATTGAATTTCTGCTGCTGTGTATTTTTCACAATAGGTCCAGACAAGTACATGAAGTGCTGTCCTTTTCACAGATCTATGGAATCATACTGTTACTACTTATGCAATGCATGAACAGAACATTGCAAAAGAAACATTTCACCAAAACACCCTTCCTTTCACTCTTCCGTGCATCACTCTGTCCACTATTTCATAACACCTGAATGAAATGGCCAAGTTGCAACATTTCATGTTTCATCTCCTTTAAGGTTCAGAGCTAGCCTCAAATTTCCTGTATCACTGAGCAAAAATTTACAAAAAACATGAGTCATATTTAAAGCAGTGAATGACGTAATGACATAAATGGACATAAAAAGATCTTAGCATGAGAACATCCTGGGGACAACTGTAGTACAGGAGTTGAGATTTTCCCATCAATCACATCTTAATTGACTGGTGGCTCAGTGTAAACTCCCTATCAAGAGGCCTGGCACTGTGAGGGCCCCCATTTGAATATCATGGCGAGCCTCCTGTTTCCTAAAAGGGAATTGGTTTTTGAATGATGTCCCTTTGGACTGTGTTTGAACCCAGCAACATAGAAGAGTTTGATGAGGAGCTAAAGAGTTGCTGGTGGCAAAGTTGTTTACACAATATTAAATGATGGGTAACAACATTTTAGAAGGTCTGAGTTTCAAAACTACTCCAGACTGAACCTTAGTGGAGGACCAATAAGATGATTTCAAAGCAGCTCTGCCTCTGATGTGTGAATAAGAAAAGGTCTAATCTCCCTTTTTGAGTCATCTTTTGTAATTATACTGCACTGAATTTTCTAATTTGTTTCAAGTGTCATGTCAAATTTTGGACTAATGTGCCCATGAAGGAAGAAGCAGGCTGGGCAGGAAAGTCTTCTATAACACAGATAAATCACTTATTAGTTTTTTCTAACATCAGGGCAATGGTTAGACCAATGATTAGGCCAAAGAGGAATCAGATGTCATGAACAAGAGTATCAATTTGCCTAATTTCCTTTCTACTCTGTTTAATCTTCATCTCTTTCTAAAATTGCAATCCTGAAAGCCAAAACGCTATAGGCTACCATTTTGATCACTGACTTTAGAGTATTGTCCTTTTGAGGACATTAGTTTCTAATAGAAAAGGAAATGCAAGAAGATAAAGAGTCAAAGAGCAGCCAGAAGAGAATATCTTAAGATTAGAAAAGACTATGAAGAATTGCATTTTGCAGTTCATTGTATTATCTTTACACCCATCTATGCAATACACACAGTTCTAACACTATCACTGATGACAGGAAGCCGTTTGTGAATGTGATGCATTAAATAGGAAAAATTGTTGTGCAAAGCAGAAGATTCATTGTTGTGGGTTGTGTGACCTCATTTAGCATCATTTTGGATTGAAGTGGTTGACTGAAGTGTTGGTGAGTAAAAATTATTTCACACACTTGAAATTTCTTGAGCTTTTACACAAATGTCAGTATATTACATTTGACGTCAGTTTCTGCTTTGGTGAATACAGTATGTTCTCATGTTTTAATCTTTTAAACTTTTATTTAACCACGTAAAAGTCTCATTCAAAATCTCCTTTTGGACACTGGGGTTCTCCTGGTGTTCACATTTACATAGCTTTGACCTAATTTAAACCTGATGACATCAAGATGAGATCACCAAGGATTATTTTCTCAGACTTAAGAAGGTTCTTCAGACCCAAAAAAAGACATTATATAACTGTTTTTACAGGCTGATGAGTCCCCATGACATGTAAACTGACACGGATGTGTAAAGTCAGCGGTGTTCCCCTTTAAGGGCTGTCTGACAGAGAGCGGATTTTTTTTAAATTTACTGACAGTAGAGAAATGACAGGAAATTAGGGTGTAAAAAGGTGGGAAACGACATGCAACAAAGGTCCCTGGATGGATGTCAAACAGAAGACTGTGATTTGGGTTGTTCCCTAATCATAACCAAGTGGTTATTATTAAAACCTTGACGATGAAGGTCTCCTGATCTCAACAAAGTAGTTATTTGAACCCAAACCATGATTTTCCCCTTAACCTAACCAAGTAATTGTTGTGCCTAAACCTAACCAAACCTTAAGCGTGTTATAAGAAACAGTTTGATTTTTGAAACAGTGAACAGTATATGTATCGTGTGCATGAACCAACAACGTTTTTTGGTGTTTAATTTGGAGGACTTGTTGGAACCCCTAGGCCACCAGGCACCCCCAAGATCAAGAAATGAATTTTCTATTTCCTACTATTTCCTTCAGGGCAAACCTAATTATTTCAATGTGAAGGATACTCTACGGTACATGTCATTTGACCAGTAACAATGTTGCTACTATACAACCTTATGCAACAAACGGTCATCAGGGCTGTAGAACCTGTCTTGGGCCATTGCTCTTGGTATTTTTCTTCTTTCATTTCCTACCCAGCGTTGCTCATAGCAAACTAAAGAGGCTGCTCTGCTTTCAGTTATCCATAGAGTTGCTAAAGTATTTATTACATGCACTGTTCTGCACTGTCATTTACAAGTGCAGTTAATGCTTATTTTTCAGCTGAGTTTCAGCTGATTGTTTAACTGTCTGGCTGCTACTTTACTGTTATGGTTCACTCTCACTGCTCTCATTGTATCGTTTTTGGCCACAGCAGGCAGCTGTTTTCAGTGAAAAGGCTCTACCCACTGTACACCACCTGCTCAGACAACAGAGACAACAGTATGGACAATACTGAATGGGCACTGTTTTGTGTTTTTAATCTCTATTTGGGCTCTGTCTTCTTGACTCAGTTTTGAAAACTCTCAGACTTGGTCTTGTCTAAGACTCTGCTAAAGTTGTCTTGACTACAGCCCTGCTGTCATTGATGTACATTCAGTGTGTTCAGTGTCTCTGATGTGCCAAATATAATCAGCATAGGGCTTGGTTGTCCTGTGGCACTTACCACTAGCTATGTATTAGAGTTCCTACCACAGAATTACATTCATCACATTTTGCTAAAATAGTTTTTTAAACGATAGCTCCTTGGGAATTTCTTGAGCCAGAACAAAAAAATCAACCAGTGCTTAAATGAAAGACTTCAGTGCTCATCAACCAGGTCAGGAAGCGGTAAGGAGCAAGCTGCCAGATCTGTGTATGGGTGTGGCATAGCCCCCAGGTTTTCCCAGCAACCCTCCATGGGGTCATAGCGATGCACCCACTTGGTATCCCTCGCTGTGCTTGCTGAAGACCCTCCCACCACGTATAACCGTCCATCAAGCACAGTTGCCCCTGGTGACAGATGAGGTTGAGGCAGGGCAGAGGTAGAGGACCAGGAGTCATGTATGGGGTCATACAGCTCACAGAGGAGTTGGTCTCCGAAGCCCATCCAGAGTGGCTGCAGCCCTCCAGCTACCACTAACCCTCTCCCCAAGGCTAACATGATATGGCCAGCACGTCCCGCTCCTGCAGTCATCGGTGCTCTGGTGGAACAGCCACGGGAAGGATGGTAGTGCCACATAGAGGGAAGGCAGCGCTGATGGGGGTCACAGCCTCCAGAGATGTAGATCTGCCCATCCAGTACAGCTGCAGCGTGGCCACAGACAGCTGTGTCCAGAGGGTGAGCCCGCCTGCCGGAGGGGGGGGGGAACCAAAGGTTACAAGCAGATTTATATCAGGGAAAAGTGATAAATTACTTTTCCCCCAAGTTCTCTTTAAGTGGCTTTAAAGTGAGATAGAACTTTTTTCCACATTATAATAAACATATTCTTCCTCTGAGATCCCAAGATTTTTATTAGCTATGACCGGCAGCTCTATAGCTCGCTCTGTCTGTTGGTCGGTCCACAAAAATGTCCCTACCCCACAGTTTTCACCCTAGGAGGCTGCAATTAAGCATGGAGGTGTGTGTGTGTGTGTGTGTGTGTGAAGGTGCGTGTTTGTATTCACGCCAATTGGCTAAAAGGGGGCGTGGTAATGGGAGTGATCTATTGCAAAGAGGTGCATGACTTCCAAATAGATTCACAGACTTGCACAAAATTTTGTGGAAATGTTGGTCATGAGCCAAAGGACAGCTGATTAACTGTTCATGCCAATTGGCAAAAAGGGAGTATGGCAGCGGGAGTGGCTTATAACAAAAAACACACCCCCAAACATTGTTGGTGCATATGCACAGTATTTTGTAACTGTACTCCTAATACAACGATTTTACAACATTTCAGTAGATTTTATGCCAATAAAGACTTAAAAGAGGCTAAATAATGTAGCTAGTGCTGACTGTATAACATCTAAGTCAAGTCCAGGTCTCTGAAAAGTGTATTAAAGTGCTAGAATACAGCTCAGACATGCCTGCTTCTTCAGGTTTTGTTACTATTTTCTGTGCAGCCCTTCTAGTGTTGTACTGTACCTCCAGGTGTTCTCCTCAGGAGTGTAGTACTCAACAGCATCCAGGTATTGGCTGTCGTCATGGTTACCACCCAGAGCGAAGACCTTACCGTCCAGACACACAGCAGAAAAGTAGTCCCTTTGACAGAGCATGTCAGGTAGTTGTTCCCATTTACACTGAGACAGGTCAAACCTATTGAGAGGGACCGAAACTGACTGAGAGCAGATGAAAGGACTCTAAATAGAAAACAAAACTTTATTGCAACATTCAAACACAGCAAGTGAGGATGTTTAGAGGAGTCTCCCATGCTGAAAACACTTTATGGCTGTTGTTGGCTAAACAATGCAGGAACAAGACCAATACATGATACTCATGTCTGTGAATTTACTTTTACAAAAACATTATTTTATAAGTAAAAATAACATTTAAAAAAAAATGGATTGTCATTGCAGTTTTTCCAGACTCTTTAACTGTAACTGTGGATAGTGAAAAATCAAACTGACAGTGACTGATGTTTGACACGACTGCAGACTGTACAAAACTCAGCTGCTAGGCTGTTAACCAGGACCAAGAAGTATGACCACATCACACCTGTTTTAGCCTCTTTACACTGGCTCCCTGTTGGTTTTAGGATTGATTTTAAGATCTTGTTGATTACTTTTAAGGCTCTTCGTGGCCTGGCCCCAGATTATATTTTAGACATAGTAATCCCTTATGAACCTTCACGTAGTTTGAGATCTTCGGGCAGGGGTCTCCTGTCTCATCCTGAGTCCAGGATGAAAACTAAGGGGGACAGAGCTTTTGCTATCAGAGCCCCGAGGCTCTGGAACAACTTGCCCGAAGAAATTAGGTTGTCTGAGTCAGTGTCTTCGTTTAAGTCTCGTCTCAAAACACATTTTTATCTGAAAGCATATCCTGATTTTACCTGAACTGGCTGTTTATTTTACTGTTTATTATATTGCTTTTGTGTATTTTATGTGTTTTATTTCTTTATATTTCGTCATTCACTGTGGTATTTTATTTTTCTTGTTGTGAAACACTTTGTACTTTGTTTTGATAAGTGCTCTATAAATAAAGTTTTATTATTATTATTATTATTATTATTATTATTATTAATATCTAACTTTGTTAGTGCTCAATGGCTCCCCTAAATGTCAAGTTTTGAAACTGTGAACTGTCCTTTCAAACATCAAGCTGAATGTTGCATAATCATGCTGGAAGGCAAGTTTTGGATATGGGGCACGTCAGGCGCTCTAATAAAATCAGGCAGCATATCTTTAAAATAAGAATGAAGTTACAATGAACAAATTCTGTAATGAAAAGTGTTTTAGTTTGGTAGATTAGAGTGTGTAGGAACAGACTGGAGGCTCAGCACTGACATCACACATGAGCGACTGATGGAAAACACCTGGGAGTTGCCAGGATCAGCAGTGGAGATGTTGAGTTGTGTCACACCGAGACAATCCTGAAAGGGTTACATTTTTTGGAATGTTGACATCTACCTTTTACCCATAAAATAATACATGTACTGCCTATTTTAAAATAAAAGTAGGCCTAATAGCCAGAGCAGCTATCACCACCAGCTTTGCAGGAGGATGTTGCATCACACATGTGACACAGATTCCGATCCTGCAACTATGAGTGACTCAAACCTGTTTTTCCCCAGGCCAAGGAAACAGAACACACGCATGAGCTACAAACAGGAACTTCCTCAGGGCCAGGCTGACATGCTAGGCAGAAGGTAGACCAAATCTCCTGCAGTGTCCTAATCTTTTCGCAGTATCACAGTATCTTTAAAGTTTTCCCTGTCTAAACTGACTGTTAAACCCTTGTGTTATTTATCTTTGTGTCTGCTGTGAAGAGTAAAACTGACATGCCAGTTGATAAATTATTTATTCAATTGACAGAAAATGAATGGGCAACATTTTTATAATCAATTAATTGTTTAAGTCAATTTTTTTTTTAACAAAGTGCCAACAATTCACTGGATCTAGTTTCTCAAATGTTAATATTTGCCAGTTTTCTTGGTCTTATGATATTAAACTGAATATCTTTGGGCTTTTGACTGTTGGTCAGACAAAACAAGTTATTTTAAGATGTTACCTTGGGCTCTGATAAATTGTGATGACATTTTTCACTATTTTCTGACATTTGATAGACCAAATTATTCATAAATTGAAAAATGAAAAATAATGGGCAGATTAATAATGAACATAATTGTTAGTTGCAGCCCTAGTGAAGAATTTTAGTGTCCCATCTCATTGCCATTTTAGAGACAAAAACCCATTTTCAGCAGCGCCAAGAGCGAAAAGTGGCTGATGTTATGCCACTAGTGTTCAGCGGCATGTGCCGATCCCAGAGTGGTTTACCGATCTGTATATCTTCTTACGCAAATGTGATGCCAATGAGATAGTTTTTCGACAAGCACCGCCGTAAATGGATTTTTTTCTTTCTTTATTGACAATGTTAGCACAACATATTGCTCAAATTGGACCTAACCCTAGCTAACATGGCTATTGTCGTTATGCCAATCATGTCTGTACCGGTAGAAATCGGCTTATGTACGGTGAAGTAACTCTGTCAAAGTATTTATGGTAAATAATAAATAATATGCCATATGTATGCCTGAAAACAAGTAGTAGGCTATTTCAGCCTATTATTTGGTTGGTCGGCTCAAAATTTCTGTTATCGATTAGTCAGACTGGCTACGGTGGCTAGGCTAACAATAGCCATATTAGCTAGGGCTAGCTCCAATTTGAGCTTTTGAGTACATTATATTACTTTACTGTCATTTCAAAAGCATATCGCACATATCACAACAACAGAACGACGGTAGAAACGTATACATTCCTTTCCATTTACAGCGCCATGTTGTGCTAACATTGTCAATAAAAAAGGGGGGGGGGGAAATCCATTTACGGCGGTGCTTGTCGAAGAACTATCTCATTGGCATCATATTTGCATAATGCATCAGGGGGCGGTGCTGGTGTGACAGCGGCTTACCCCATGAGCGGCACCTGCCGGTAGGAAACGGTGTGTGCCGGTGGAACAGAGCGGAACACCACTGTAGGATCGGCATATACCGCTGAACCACCAGTGGCATACCAGCAGACACTTTTCGCTCTCGGCGTCACTTTTTGGAATACATTTGATGATATTGAACATTGGCACAAAATAAAAACTACCAGCAGCTCTGTTCTTGGCCTTTTGGGAATCCTACTTGCTACCCACACCCACACACACACCCTACCTCAATGCAGACTTGAGGATATCCAGCGCTCCGTAGTACTTGCGTCCTCCCAGGACATACAGTTTGTTGTTGAGGAGACAGACGCAGTGTCTGAACCGGGCCGGTTTGGGGATATTGGCGAATGGCCTCCACTCTATGCTTCTAATCAGACCGGGTCCACGGTGGAAATGCTGAGCGAACCACAAGGTCTGGCTGGGAACTTTCTTCATGAATTCATCATCGACAGTGTCCCCACAGACCAGAACCAGGACCTAAACCAAGGTATGAGGTATTTCTAACAAATATATTTCTACGGAGAATTGCACTGGAAACATTAGAAGAAGTACAGAACATTTAAAAGATTGCTATGGCTTTCCTTTTAAAGATATTAACAAAAAATTTAGATTATTTTTAAATGCATTTTTACCAATCTCCACATCTCCATCTCGAGAAATACAATAATATGATTTTGCAAGTGCAAGGTAATTATTGTGAGTACCTGGTTTGGGGTGCGAGGTCGGCATTCAGGCCCTCTGTAATCCCCTTCCAGGAGGCTTTGGAGGGCCTTCAGGGAACCTCTGGCCCCAGGGCTCCTGCAGAGGAGGCTGCAGCTCAGAGCCTCCTGGAGCTCAGAGTAGCTGAGTAGGGGGAGGCGAACATGGTGGAGCAGGCCTGGCAGATCTGGCAGTCTCTCTTTGGGGTTGTCCTCCACCCAGCTCACTACTGCCCTGAACACCACTATCTAAGTATGACGGGAGAAAATCCATGTAATTTTACATGTTACTCTCATTTATCAAAATTTTACTGTCTTTTTCGTTGGAATTAAAGGTTTAAAAATTGGCAGGATAAGGTCCTGGCAAAAAGTAGGCATCAAGGATTCCCCGATTTTTTTAAATTAACATTAATTTAATGTTATTCAATAAATTGTCAAAAAGCCAACCATGCGTTAATAAAGTCCAAAGTGTTCTTTAGAAATTTCTTATTTTGTCTCAAAAACAGTTTAAAAAATCCCAAAAGTATACCATTTACTATGTTATGAAATGAAAGGAGACAAGGCAAATCCTCTCATTTCAGCCATTGTCTGCCAGAGGGTCTTTAATACATGTACCACCAGATGGCACCAAAGTAACATTTTCAAAATCTAAGCACAGTAGCTGGCAGCAATGCTGTACAATGGCCACAAATATAAAGTTGTACTAACTGTAATGTAAAAATAATTAATTACAAGTCATTGTCCTCCATTCCTAACCTTTATTTTTTTCAAATTACTTAAGAAAAAGTTCAAAAGTGCCATTTTTGAAATGCACATAAAGTATCAAAAGTAAAAGTACCGGTGCTGCAGAAAAATGTGCCCCTTAATATTATTCTAAATGACGTTATTAGATCCTCCAAAGGGTCACAAGATAAATCTGAGGGGTCGTGAGATGATTAATGGGAGAGGAAAGAAGAAAAAACAAAGTTCTGATACACAAATCTATATTGTATTTCTTTTATCTCATTGTAACTTCTGCTGTGTGCCTGACTGCTGACCAGGTGAGAGGACAGCTGATGAAACTCCACTCAAACAAGGCTGCAGGCCCCGATGGCGTTTGCCCCGGGGTGCTAAAAGCCTGTGCCCCCCCAGCTATGTGGAGTCCTTCAACATGTCTTCAACCTGAGCCTGAGTCTTCAAAGGGTCCCTGTTCTGTGGAAGACATCTTGCCTCATTCCTGTGCCGAAGACACCGCGTCCCAGTGGCTGCAAGGACTACAGACCGGTGGCACTGACCTCCCACATAATGAAGACCCTGGAGAGACTGGTGCTGGAACAGCTGCGGCCCATGGTCAGACCCCTCCTGGACCCCCTTCAGTTTGCCTACCAGCCCCGGCTGGGAGTTGAGGACGCCATCATCTTCCTGCTGAACCGCAAGCACGGTGAGGATCATGTTTTTTTACTTCTCCAGTGCTTTCAACACCACCCGGCCAGCCCTGCTGGGGGAGAAGCTGGCAGCAATGCAGGTGGACTACCTGACTGGCAGACCACAGCATGTGCGTCTGCAGCACTGTGTGTCGGACAGCATGGTCAGCAACGCTGGGGCCCCTCAGGGGACTGTCCTCTCTCCCTTCCTCTTCACCATCTACACCACAGACTTCAGCTACCACACAGAGTCCTGCCACCTTCAGAAGTTTTCTGATGACTCTGCTGTGGTGGGATGTATCAGCGGTGGTGATGAGACGAGTACAGGGCTGTGGTGGGGAGCTTTGTCTCATGGTGTGAGCAGAACCATCTGCAGCTCAATGCAACAAAGTCCAAGGAGTTGGTTGTTGACCTGCGAAGGGCCAAGGCACCAGTGACCCCGGTTTCCATCCAAGGGGTCAGTGTGGACATTGTAGAGGATTACAAGTACCTGGGAGTAAACATGGACAATAAACTGGACTGGGCTAAGAACACTCAAGCTCTTTACAGGAAGGGCCAGAGCTGCCTCTATTTCCTGAGGAGGCTGAGGTCCTTCAACATCTGCCGGACAATGCTGAAGATGTTTTATGAGTCTGTGGTGGCCAGTGCTATCCTGTATGCTGTTGCATGCTGGGGCAGCAGGCTGAGGGTAGCGGACGCCAACAGACTCAACAAACTGATCCGTAAGGCCAGTGACATTGTGGGGGTGGAGCTGGACTCTCTGGCGGTGGTGTCAGAGAGGAGGATGCTGGCCAAACTACATGCCATCTTGGACAGTGTCTCCCACCCACTCTATGACGTTCTGGTCAAACAAAGGAATACCTTCAGCGGAAGACTCATCCCCCCAAAAAGCACCACGGAGCGCCACAGGAAGTCATTCCTGCCTGTGGCCATCAAACCTTTTAACTCCTCCCTCTAAGTGTCAGTCTATATGACCCTAAGTCATTAAATTGGACATTGGATCATTAAAATCACTGCAGTAATTGAAAATATTGTGCAATATTCTCTGTTTAATACTCCGGTGCAATATACTCGGTTTTCAGTTTAATTTATTGATATTTATTCATACTTCTATTACTGCTGTGCAATGTCCACCATCTCATAATCATCTTAATAAGCTACACTTTACTTGACAGCACATGCACTATTACTTATTATTACACTGTACATACTTATCATCAACCGGTAAATCCACTTTGTACTTTACACTTATTTTAATTAATACTTATATCCACTTTGCACTTAATTTATCTTGCCTGTATTACAGTGTATTTGATTTTGATTTGCATAGTACTATTCCTGTGTGCACTAACGTGCAGCTGTAACAAAAGAGTTTCCCCTCGGGGATCAATAAAGTATTTCTGATTCTTATTTTTGCTGTTTTTGTGAAATATTGGATACTTTTATCTCTTTGAGCCTTGAACAATTATTTAAATGAAACCATCTGATTAGTTGGCAGAACTAGTAGTTTGTACAAAATATCTATTTGGTGTAAATGATAAACTGAACAAACATCTGAAACATGACAAGGGGGCCCAACTGCTTTTTTTGACAGGGGTCACAAGTCAAAAAGGTTGGGAACTATTAGTCTAATCTTTAACAAAGCAATTTGTAAATATGTGTTTTTATGTAAATATTTAATCTGTAGAGTAAGAGTAACTAGAGCTGTCAAATAAATGTAGTGGAGTAGAAGTATAAAGTAACATAAAATGGATATACTCAAATAAAGTACCTCAAAAGTGAACTTAATTACAGTACTTGAGTACATGTACTTAGTTACTTAGTGACTCAGATTCACAGTGAAATATTTTTCTCTTAAGTTAATCTGCAAACTACAGGTATTAAGACAGACAGAAATAAATAAAAAATTACCTCACTCTCTACACACAATGAGTCCTTCTCAAGCAATTTGTCCAGGAGGGAGAAGGGGACGTCCTTGAACTTCTCCCCAGCAGAGATGCACTGGAAGTGGGCTTTGATGTACTCCTCTGCAGGCTGCCCCAGATGAACCAGCCCATAGGTTTCAGCCAGGACCAACACGTCCAGACAGGTGCTTTCATCCATTCTGTCCCGCAGGAAGTCGATGCACAGCGAGAGCGCCCCCTGCAGCTGGAACTGAAACAGTGCATCTGTGAGCTCCCAAATCTGGCTCCAGCCCAGTCTGAGCTGACCCGTGTAGATGAAGCAGAGTATGGATTCGATGACCCGGGATGCCACGCCTCGCAGGCACACAACATCCTCACTGGACTCCCGTAACCCTCCGCAGAGCAGTGCCCTGAAATAGTCCCCACCTGCTGCTAATACCACACGGTGTGCTGAGAAAGGAGAAAGGAAGGATAAAGACACAGACAGATAGGCCTATGTGGAGGATGAGAAAAAGACCAGAGGCATTGACAAACAGGTGGAAGGCTTTTTCACCAAACCTACTCCAGAAATGTCAGTGGATGACTGTCTAAAAATGTTTCTTTCTGCAGGGCTGGACTAAACCACAAACTGTGACACCACCCAATGACAGCCCCCTGAAAAATGTCATGGACATGGAAATTTAGCCTGAAAACAGCTCATGTTGGGTCAGCATGTGTCATAGAGAAGTTATAGTAGGCAGGTTTTCAACCTCACGCAAAACATCCATTGAGTAAAGTAGTGTCTCACTGTTTGACTGGAAAAACTCATTCTCTTGTTGCTATACTATGTTCTCCTCCTACCTGCATACAACAGCCGATAGCAACAAATTTACTATTTTGGAAAAGGGTGACTGGGATATACAAAAACTCTAATTGAGGTGGAAGTACATGACAGGTTAAGGAGTGTTGGTGTGCGCCTAGAATTGGACACAATTGACAGTAGTGGAATGTCAAGTAGTCTACTGTACTTAAGTACAGCTTTGAGGGACTTGTTACTTGAGTATTTGTATTTTATGCTACTTTATGCTTTTACTCCACTACAATTCAAAGGGAAATTTTAGACTTTTTAATCCACTATGTTTATCTGACAGCTACAGTTACTTTGGAGATTCAGATATTACATACAAAACATTTGATCGGGTAATAAAATGTAATATAATTGTTAAGGCCCTGACACCCGGGCCGACCAGCCGTCGGCCAATATTGGGGCCGACGGCTGGTCATATGGGGGTCTGTAGCCCTAGTTTTTGTGGTGTGTTCCGCACTTGGATGTATAAAGACTGGATACAGCGCTGAAGGCAGTTACCCGTTCATTTCTATGAAAGCTGCTCAGTGGTGCATGAAGCCAAAAAAAAAAAGTTCGACTTCCCGGTATAAAATTACCAGCCAACAAGCCAACTGGAGACTACACTGCCGTGCCGACTAACTTCCGGTTTAGCTCTCCGCTAACTTGAATGGGGAAAAAATTATTTAATCGTGCGGCTCTACTAGACTTTTCAAATGTTATCTGACTAAATTCTGATTGTGAAATGATTTTGTGGGGGTTGTGACGCTCAAAAAAAATTTATTCACCATTTTACAGCCGCCATTGTGCATCACATGACGGACCTGGAAGTTGTAATTCCACGATTTTGCCACCATGTCAAATAGGCTTCAAAGCCCGGGGCACTTCCTGAGGGCTTGGTTAAGCACCGTTGGCACTCGTCGGCGCTCGTCTGCTGCTTTTCTGCCCGACTGGGCATATTGAATCGGTGGCGGAGGCCATTGGTCAGAGAAATCACTCTGTTTAAGTTCAGCTTAAGCGAATCAGTGTACGAAAAGATAAATATATTTAAATATCATTTGTGTTGTTGTTATTGTACTAACGTTAGCTGGCAAACTAGCATCTTGAATCCGTCCAGGACAGGAGATCAGACATGGAATCACATATTTTCTCGATTAGAAGCAGCTGTTTTACAGCGACGCACCAGTCGGCTTTTGTCGCTGCTAGTTCTTTGACATCGGTTTGGTGTGTCAGAGCCTTTATATCCTAAAGTACCCAACAGTATATAAAGTGATTAAAAGAGTAGCCTACTCCATCGATTTAGCATTACACGCCTATAACATTGTTGAACTCAAGACATTTTGGAAAAAAATATCAAAATAGAGGCAGCAGAACCAGACATGTCGTCTTTTTTATTCCAAACATTCTTCTTCCTTGTCAAAGCCTAGGGCCTACATTACCCAGGATGCAACTCAATTCAGTTGGAAATTCAATTTAGTGTTGTGTCGTTCACGAAAGTTTCGTTCAAAAGAACGACTTTACTGGGTGAACGACCAGACCTGATTCACTTCCTGAAAAGATTTGTTCATTTCTCAGTCAGTTCAGCTCTCAGTCAGTTGCAAGCAAACGTACAGGGATACACTCACTCACTGAGTGAGTGATTCAAGTCATTCATTCGCAGGAGGAATGGGATGTGTTCAAGACAGCAAATACACAGCTGATTCCAGTTGCTAACATTTGGCTGCAATGATTCAACACCACTGGTCTTGGACTGCATTCCAGATATGACAATATCCATTATTTTGTAAAAGTAGCAATACCACAGTATAAAAATACACTGTTACAAGTAAAAGCCCTACATTCAAAATCTTACTTGCTAAGCATTAGCATCAAAATATCCTTAAAATAAAAGTACTCAGTATGCAGAATGGTTATTATTATTGGTTATTATTCTGGTATTTCAGAATAATATACAGTATATTATATCACTGGATTCTAATTAGTGATGCATTAATTTGTAAGCATCACTAATGTTGGAGGTGGTAAAAATTTAAGTACTTTATATACTGCTGGGTACCTTAATCCATAATAATATATCAGAATTTATTGGTTGATTTATATGTTGCATTAATAATCTGAATCTACAAAGTAACCAGTAACTAATGTTGTCAAATAAACATAGTGTAAAGTAAAAATATTTGCCTCCAAAATGTTGTGGAGTAGAAGTAAAAAGTAGAATAAAATGGAAATACTCAACTAAAGTAGAAATATCTTTTAAATTGAACTTAACTACAGTACTTGAGTAAATGTACTTAATTACATTCCACCACTGGAGTTTATGGAGTGGTTACATTGTTGTGTTGCTTGCCTGAGACCAAGTTGTGACACAATATGAGAGATGGGATAGTATCATAGAGTGCATTAACAAAATTCCTGCATCTGCATATTTAAAATATTTTTGTATTTTTATTTTCCTTGTATGAGGAAGGAAATGTATTCAGTATGTTTGTCTAGCCTCAAAGATACACGCATACAACCGATTTAGTGAGTAACACTGGATGTAAACATTTGTTTGTTTACAAGAAAACTGCACAGGGCACCATTTAAACCTGGCTCAACTTTTGCTGCCATGCATCATTATCATCATCTGGCAATACACTGCAGTGGTATATATACAAATACATGTAAGTGCACATTCCTGGTAGATTGCTTTTTTGAGCAGTGTATGTGAACATCGTCTCACTGGTACCCGTAACAACATGCCCTCACCAACGCAGATGTTGCATAAAAACGTCACACTACTTCCAGCTTTGTTTTTTGAACAAACAACCAATGCTGTAGTTTTACTGGTGAAGACAGTCAAGAGGACTCCTTTGGTTGTATCTTACCTGAGTATCTCTCTCCACTCTCTGCTTGTATTGTGACATCACAACCAACACCTCTCTCCCACATGTCCTTGATGATTGCCAAGCTCTTCTCTCTCTCTGTGGCTGCAGAGGTTGTGACCTTTGACATGCACCTTTGCCACAGCCTCTCCATCTCTAGACACCTGCAAGCATTCAGTACCTCCTCCATTACCCCTTCCTTACTCAAGTCCATGGCTACATCTCCACAGTACGCAAAGTCTAGAACAGCCCTTAACCCAACTGGGGTCAAACGATGGGCTATTTCCTCCACTCTCAGCCTAAATTTTTGTTTTGAGCCAAAAAGTGCATCTGGGGTTTGACTGGCAGCTGCCAGCACAAGTCTGTGAGCTTGGAAGGAGTTGCCTTGGATGGAAAAAATGCAGTCTAGCAGTAGTTCTTCTTCCTGAAGGCTATGTAGACAAGTGAAGAGGCTCTCTGAGTGTGAGGGAAGGATGTAAGAGAAGAGATCTGAGTCCTCGGGGAGAGATGAAGGGTGGTGAGGGTGACAGGCTTTAGAGTCTGGCATGTGCTCTAATTCTGTGTCTGTACCACATTTATGGTTTTGTAAGAGACTTCTTGGTCTTCCTTCCTGCCCATCTTCATCTATATCCATTTTACTTTCTCCAGAGTTTCCTCTTCCTTCTCCAACTCCACCTCTTTTAATTCCTCCTTCTTTTTGTTTCTCTCTATAATTGGTTGCTGTGTCACCTGGCCCACCTGCTGCACGATGCAGACCACCAGACATTTTCTGTCAGATTGCATTGTACAAGGACAAAAGGGGAGAGGCAAGATAAGGAATGAACAGAGACAGTGGGGAGGAACAGTGAACACTGCATTCCTGGAAATGTCACATGCATAGTCACTGCACTTATTTTGACATCAGACATGCATAGATTGTCCTCGTGATCCCTTTTACACTTTCTAAACATAACCTCACCTACAAAATAATCCGTTAGCAATGTCATTATGACAGACCCTCCCAAGTTCACAGGAGGTTACAGTAGTCACTCTCTTTTAGCAATGCTGCAAGAGTTGGATGTGTCAACACACAAACATCGCTCTGTTGCGCAATCCTGATTATCTGCATGGCCTTATACACAGAGGTCAATATATGAAGAGTTATATCCAATTTTGAAAGTGAAAAAATTTGAAAAGCACTCAGTATCCCTACAGTTTGCCAGATCAGAGACATGGGATACACCAGCACCACACAGTCTAACTATTATAAGTGGATATTATAAGTGGAATCTTTTTACAAATGGTTAATATCTCAATTTGGAACAAGACACTGCGTAGACACCTACCTTAGTGATTCCTCTACCAGTGTGGGTGTAACAACTGACTTTGACCAGGGCACAATGGCATTGTGAGCATGTAGGGTGCAGGAGGCAATAGAGCAGGTTTAATAATAGCTGCATACTGGCACTGGGAATAATACACTGCAAGAAGTTTCCACCATTACAGAAGTCACTCAGTATGGAGTCTAAAAAGCCTATTCATCTTAAACCAAAGGGAAAATGGATTGACGTAACTTAAAAAAATAAAATTGAAGAGATTACATTTCATTATTACAGGAGTAGTCAGCTAGATTTCAAAATATTTTCAAGAAAAATACCTAATCAAGTTTAAGTGTAGGGGACTATAGGGGATTTCACCTACCCGAACTCCTGATAATTCCTTTGTTCATGAATTATTAATTTTCAAATTGTAAGGCATGAAATTGATTAAATCACTTATTGGGATTTTTTTTTTTGTGAAATGTCAACATCAACCACAACACAGGCTTTTACATGTGTATGTATGTTAGGAGCCAAATTCTCATTGTACCTCACTATCTGTTGTGTACACTGTTTAAAATGAAACAGTTATTAGCTAGTTTTTGAATAGATACTGATTGACATTGTTTTGTGTCTTTAGAGTGACAATTTCCACTTCTAGAGCACTACTTGACGTAGTAAACATTACTACGTCATGTACAGTCAACAAGTCTTAAAAAAACATAGGTTGAGTCAGCTAACAAAAACTTTTCAGCTCAGCTGTTGCCTCATCTCAGAACATTTTAAAATATGCAGTCATTTATGATATATTATATTGTTGTATTTAGAAAAAATAAGTAAGTTATTTTTTTTAAATATAAATTAGAAACATTTATCTGGGATAATACTCATTCTACAAGCATTTTTGAGTACCAGAATACGTTAAATAGCAAAAATCCCAGAAAAAATGATGAATAAAGACCCCAAAACATTATAAAAATGTTAATCTTCACGTCATTTAAGTGTTGAAGCGTTAAGTGGGGAATTAATTTGGTGTTACTGTTTTTTCTGGTCAACATTTTGAGCTAAATGACCATTAATGTGACATTTTAGGTGTGTGCTTCTTTTACTTTTTAGAATCTGTTCAGCTATGGTGGGCATTAATAACCATCTGCTTGTTGTTCTTCTGTTTACACCAAACTTTGCCGATTTATTTTCCTAGAGAGCAGCTACCAGACACTATCGATAACAGAAAATATAAGAGGTTACCTGGGTATATGTTGGTAAACATATTGTCAACAGACACTTTAGATCTGTTAAAATGTTTCATTAAGATTCAAATATTGTATTTTTAGTTTATGTGAAAATGATAATAATGTAAAGATGAGTGTGTGATTTGTTTCAAGATTTTTTTTTATCATAAATTGAGTCATTTGTTTAATTTCAAATTACAGAATATCTGGAATAAACTACAAGATCATGCATCAAAAAGAAGCACAATGATCTTTTTTTATGTACACAATGATAAGGTGTGTGTGTGTGTGTGTGTGTAAGGGGGAGGGAGGAAGCTGAGGAAGGAGGTGATGTCCCCTACCTCATTGAAGGTATAAATATAGAGTCGCAGTGTGAAATGAAAGAAGGAACATATTCTTCTGTTGACAACCGCTAATCCATCTGGAATAGAAAACATCTTGTGAGTATGCTTTACATTCTCTACTAAGTGGTATAGTACTTAAATGTTTTCACATATCTGAATCATTAAAAGGTTTAATCACATTTAAAACTTGTATTGTGACTGGAGGAATTTCAGGTTATTGCTGTGAGTTTTATTGGTTTTTATTACTGTTGATACTAACAGTAACAGTGTTTATCACTTTCCTTTTAGCATTTGACATCTAACTCATCAACTGAACTGAATCATCAATACATGCCGAGAATTTTTTTTTTTGTGTAGGATGGTAGGGGATGGTTGTTGTGTCCTTACCACTGTTGAGACCAAACCTGCACTCTTGATGACCAATATATTAGGTTAAATACATTTGCAACAGTTTGTGGCAGTAATGTGTTTTGGTCTCACTGGAAAGAAATAATATGTTTACAAGAAAATCTCACATAATAAAACCATAGCCTATTGTATGATCCTTTGTTATACTGAAGGTTGTCTAGCAGGTTAGAAAAAAGACTTGCACATTCACTATTTCTAATGCAAGTGCATAGACAAGCTCAGTATCTTGTTGAAAAGACGACTCCCACACACTGCTGTTGCATTCAAGACTTCTAAGGAATCAGTTACCAGTCTGCATCTGTAATTAGTCAAATGGGGGTTCCTTTTAATTGTATGAATCAATATCAGTGAAATGAAACATTTAACTGCTATAATGCACCAAGGGTTACAGTGGAGAATATTTACATTGTAAAGCTGCACTGATGATTTTTTAATAAAAGGGGAACTTCACCGATTTTACATATCAAAGTCTGTTTACAGGTCTTGGGGAGTACTACTGCATATGTGAAAATAGTTGTATAAAGCCTTTTGTGGCTCCAAAGGGAGCTGCGTGAAATCTGATAAATAGCCTCAAGTGATGTCACTTGAGTCAGCGGTGTTGGAGCTGGGGACTACAAGTTTGAAAATGAAAAAAATCTGGGAGTGTGGAATTAGAAAGAAGTGAGTTTACCAGACCTCTTTAGCCTACTCCAGAAGTGCAATGTTAAATCTTTGGAGTACTCTTTTAACAATCAAATGACTGCAGTATATGTATTGTGAAAGAAGCTGCTCATAGTGACAAACCCACAGAAAATTACCAGTAACCAGTAACAGTTAGTTACAGACATGGTTACTGTTAGAGGACAAATGTGGCATCTTGAGCATTAGCAATTAAAGAAATACACATAATTACCTCTTCAGTTAATTGATAATCTCTTAGTATTGGTGACAATCATTTCTGTATCTCATACATCGTTTAAAAAAGAAAAAAATCCCCCATAGGAATCGGTAAGACGTGCTGATGGGGCAGTTGACATCCAAGCATGACGCATTGGTCCCGGGCGTTATCCCTAGTGTCCGCTTCTCAATAAATAAGGAAAGGCCTCCCAGATACTCTTCACACCATAATGACGCCGGCAGCCAGCAACAAGATGGTAACCTCCAAAATCCTCCAACCATCATCGTCTCGGACGTGGATTCAAGGTTTGTGTTGCTAACTTCTAGTGTTCATTTCCACTTTCCAAATCATATTTTTAAAGTTTTTCTTTCAATAATGGCCCACTTTGGCAAAACTGGTATATCCTTTATTCCATATTTAAGAATTTATTATACATGCTATGTAAATGTTAACTTAATTAAATCCTGGTTGTCTTACACTACAGGCTGACTCAAATGAAACTAACAAAATGAAATGAATCAAACAAAGTAATAAATGAATTAATTGATGGCATTTATACCAGAAACCATGTAGATGGGTTATTTTTATGCCTGCATCATTAGATATAGGTACACAGAGAAAGACAAGCCATTTCGTGAAATGGAGAGAGTGATAATATGTGATAAAGGCCTGAATTCGAAACATGACACTGAACTTCACATCATGATGGTAGATTTTTCAGCATGTTCATCTAGTGGCCAGTAAAGGAACTGCAGCTCATGACAATTACTAATTAGCTTCAGCATTTACTGCAATATTTGCCTTTATTTTTTCTGTTTATTTAAAATAACACTTTTACTTGGACTTCCTATCTACCAGCGAATCAGAGCACCAGGGGTCAAGGATGGCACTGCGGAGATCTTCCTTCTACAGCACGTTGGACCTGGTGCCACAGCTGGAGCATTATGCCAGCACACTGCCACGCCAGCAGTCAAGGAGCCGACCATCTCTTGAGACTCTCCGCAGATCATTTGAGGTAAGATTTCCACCACTGGGAACCACATCTCACTGCAAGCTGCATCAGTTAGCGGATTCTTGCCTCTCAAACCGTGAACGAATACAGAGTACATTATTAATATAGTCTATAGTCTTCATTACCTTGTAGAAAGTGTGCACAATATTCTTTGCAAACAAACAGTTAGTACAGATCACAGTAAAAAGTAGGTAATTCAAAAACATTAAATTGAATGCAACTGAAATAGTAAGTTTCTTGAAACAGCCAGTGGTGGAAAGTCACTAAGTACATTTACTCAAGTATTGTACAAGTACAATCCTAAATTACTTGTACTTTTCTTGAGTGTCATCATTTTTTGCTACTTTATACTTCTACTTCACTACATTATGGATGGAAATTCTTTTTACTCCACTACAATTATTAGGTACCTATAGTCACTAGTTTCTTTACAGATAAAGATTTTTAAAACCTATAATGAGAATATAAAATGCAATTAATTGTTATACAGTAAATTAAACTACCAGTATATAACAGTCCAACAATAAACATATAGAAATGACTAAAATTAGCTCTACTGCAGCGAGCTACAATATTAAATGTTAAATCTTACATGTTTCTGCATCAATGATATAATAATGTAACACCAACAGAGCCCATTTGGCTGCATAGTGAGTACTTTTACTTTTATACTTATACATTTTCTTGATAATACTTCCGTTCTTTTACTTAAGTAAAATTTTGAATGCAGAAGTATTTTAAAATTTTGGTATTGTTACTTAGGATTACTTAGATCTTAGGCTAATACTTCCACCACTGGAAATAGCACTGAATATTCAGGGTCAAAGGTCATTAGTTGTTATTCAGTATACGTGTCACAATCACATCAAAATTAGTTGATTATATATATATATATATAATTATATTTTTACTAATTCATTGTCAATTCCAAAGGTTTTTGAATATTTGGGGTAGGGGCTAAATTGCATTCAGTATCATTAGGCTATTTTAGTTGTTCAGACTTAAACATATGATTCAAATATATATGTGCCATGTCTGCTCTGTAACCTTGTCGAAACAAACAGAGTAAAGATTTGTAGTAGCGTTAACCTTAATTTTGGGAAGTCTGCTGACAAGATTACAGTGTTCAGTGGTTACAATCAGTTATTCATGTTGTAGACTATGAAGCTGATGACTAGCGAATTGAAACTGACAAAGACGTCCGCTGAATCTCCTTTAATTTCATTATCAAATTAAAGTTATCACTACATTATTGTACAATGCAGTTTAGAACCCTGCAATGTCTCTTTTGTATAAAATGTATTTTTTCAGGCGATCGACGTGGCAAACACCACCACAGACCCAAGAGTTAGTAGTCTGTCAGTCTCGGACAGCGGGAATGAAGAGTCACAAGCTCCGCAGGAGAAAGCTCCAGTTAGATTTGGCTGGGTGATTGGAGTCATGGTGAGCGAAGCTTGTTTGTATTTGAGTGTACATACAGACTGCAAAACATGGACAAAAGCTTTATACACTGGTTATTTCGATTGTTTTAACACATGATATATGAAACAATCTACTGAGCTGTTTTTATTATACTCTTGTTACAGGTTCGTTGCATGCTGAATATTTGGGGAGTCATCCTGTTTCTCCGTCTATCGTGGATCACTTCTCAAGCAGGCATTTGTGAGTTATCACTTCATTCATCCCTCCATTCATTAGTCTCTTGCATTCCTCTGTTTTGTGGCTGTAACACTCCATTGCATGCTTTCACTCTCAATGACTTTAATTGATTTACCTTTATACATGATGTTGCATGACAATAGTGTGTGCACATTGCTGGTAGAGCTTTATGTCAGGTGCAGGGTAAAACCTGAAGTTAAGGAAAAGGAAATGACAATTCCCTGAAATGCATAATGGTTGAAAGCAAATGAAATAGTAAAAGCATTTCAGCCTTTATGCAGTATTGACAATTCAAGTCACACTTGATGCCGATCAGTGTCTCACCCACCCCCCAATCACAGAAACAGACCTTTCTCTTGCTAGGATGGAGAAGCAGGCCTCGAAACCTAAAAATAAATACCCAACAATATTTATATAGTAATGATGAATACCTTCATTCATCTCATTTCAGTGTTGACCTGGGTTATTATCCTGATGTCTATGACGGTGACCTCAGTAACTGCCCTCTCCATCTCTGCCATCGCCACCAACGGGAGGGTGATCTCAGGTCAGTCACATCCTGTGTCTCAAAATCAAGTTATGCACTGGGAGGTTCAAACTAAGGTTTAAAAACATCATACACAAGGATGGCTACAGTAATGTACTGATTTTATCTAGTGTATGAAAATTATTTCACGTGTTAGACATGTGATACACTTATCATTTGGACTTTTAAAAATAACTGATTGGGCCTTTAAGAATTGAAACTTGTATTTTATCTCAAACAGTTTGAAGACAAAGGAAATACATATGTTAATGTATAATACAGTACTTCTTCAGATATTGCTTTTTAAATTTTCCTGCCCTGCTAAAAACCATAAATTTAAAATAATAATACATTTTTTTCTTTTAGCTGCACAAGTCAACAATGCTTTCCACAAAATGACTTATAATTTGTATCTAAATGGTTTCTGATTTTTAGTATCTACAGTATTTTATGATCAACAACCTTGTCTTTGAACATAATATTCAGGTGGGGCATATTTCATGATCTCCCGCTCCCTGGGTCCTGAAATTGGTGGGCCAATCGGGATGGTCCTTTCCTTCGCCAATGCTCTGGCCTGTGCCCTCAACACTGTTGGCTTTGCAGAGGTGGTCTGTGATCTAATGCAGGTACTTATTATACTTCAGCACTCTAAAGATGGATAGTTTGTTTTACATAAAACTTAAGAATCTAGATATTTGACAAGGCAAGAATCCCTGATAAGACACGGTTGTTATGTTTTCACTTGACTATTTTAGCTCTCTACTTGGCATAACATAACACATTTCTTCCTTTGTAAACGGTCTAGAATAATTTGACAACCTGAAATTAATAAATCAGTATTGTAAAAGCATATATACTATGCCTATATTCCTATGCAATATGACTTTGAACTCAAAAACATTTTAACTGTTAAGCGAAGGTCCTACTTCGTCCTACGACTCCTGACTTTAACGTTTACCCAACCTAATCTTTATACATACACTTCGTTTGGTTTCTTATGTATGTGTGAATTATTTGGTTGTATTAATGTAGGAGTTCGGTGTCGTCATGGTCGACAACATCAATGATGTCCGTATTGTGGGCGTGATCACAGTGACTTGTCTTCTGTTCATTTCATTGGCTGGAATGGCATGGGAGTCCAAGGTGAGCATCTTGACACATCTCACTTTATTTGCTGGATTTGTCCAGTAAATCTCCTTATCTCTTTCTAACTTTTACTCTCTATCATATCTATTCCCTTTTTCTCTCTAATGTGTCTCTCTCAGGCCCAGATTTTGTTCTTTATAGTTCTCATGGTCTCGTTTACCAACTACTTTGTGGGCACATTCATCCCTCCCAGTCCAGAGAAAAAGGCCCAGGGCATCTTTGGATACCGCAGTGAGTTCAGGCATCTCAGGACAAACTAATGCCTTTTAATACAAAAACTGTGTGAATAAGTCACCATCATTTACTTGGTGTAGGGATCATTGTTTCAATTCATAATTTAAAAAATGAATTTTTCTGCGCTTATTAAAACCATGTCAATCTGTTGAGAAAAATCACAAATGCAAAAATCAGGGCAAAATTGGATTACGAAAAAATATAATTTGTAGCTCAAACTTTCTGTAGTTTAACTTTTTTGCATTGTATCCCCAGTTTCTATTTTCAGTTTTTATTACTGGTTTCAAATAAAATGAAAAGGAAACAATTGTAACTGAAATGCAATTTCATGAGTGCATAACATCTGTGTTAAAAGCAGTTTAAATTAATTTACTCTGGGTATTCTTTTCACTGATAAGGTTAAACAGATTATCTGTGCCAAAGTACCTGCAATAAAGATTTTTTAAGTATTTGACCAGAGAAAGAGACTGTTGTTTCAGAAAGTGCCCCGAAATGACATATATTTACATTCAAGTGACAAAGCCCTCTAGCGGTCGTAATAATTATGACATGAGCAAAGGGGGACACAAGGCGATGTAGAGCAACAAAGTCTGTGTAGGGGGGAGGTCGGGGTGGATGGTTGGATGGATGGTGACTTTAACTCAAGAGACCGCTGTTCATTTCCCATGTTTTTTAAGCATGACCACAATCATTCCATAACCTTAAACACGTGGTTGTTATTGTAACCATGACGACAAATGTCCCCTAACCTTAGTGTTTTTGTTGCCTGTCACCAGGTGAGATATTCATATCAAACCTGAAACCAGACTGGAGAGGAGCTGAAGGCAACTTTTTCCAGATGTTTGCCATTTTCTTCCCCTCCGCCATCGGCATCCTGTCTGGAGCCAACATATCTGGAGACCTCAAAGTATGAAGAGAAAGAAAGCAGAGAGATACTTCTTACGTCACAGCCACCAGCAAGGGCTACATGAATGTTGACTTGTGTATTATTTCCTTTTGCAGGACCCTGCTACTGCTATCCCCAAAGGCACTCTCGGAGCCATTTGCTGGACTACATTCAGCTATCTAGTTATTTCTGTAACTGTTGGTAAGCTACTCATTTAACATTTTTATTTTTATGAATTTGCTCCTCATTTGTTTAATTATCTGAACTGGTAGGGATTCTTTGAGGTGCTAGATAGTTTGGAGGAGATCCATGAGGCATGGAGCCGGAGATGTTTATCACTCATATTAAGGGCAGTGTCATCAGTGTACTGCATGAGCGTGAGAGTGTTGGTGGGCTTGACATGGTAAAAAAAGGAGAGATGTGACAGTTTATGACATCAACATTTTATTACATCACACAGGACCCTTAAAAACTTTGTCATACCTCATCAAGGTATAAAGTCCCTCTGGCCAGGACAAACACCTCCAAAAAAATCATTAATTTCAGCTGCCATTGATATTATAAACAATCAGTGAAGGACTTGCACATGAACACCTCCAGATATTTGCACTTTGCTACTTTGAGTACAGCCACCATTTTTGATTTATTCAATATATTTTTGTAATATTTGTGTAGTGTGTGTTTTACTAGAGGTCTTCATGGGTGCAAAATTTTGATCCCAATGTAAAATGTCCTTGTGGACAATGTACCCAAACTCGACATGCTTAAATTCATTTTCATACCTAGAAGGACACTCGCAGAGCGCAGACCTTCTCCAAGACCAATAGTCCAGTTTTCTATGAATCTGCAAGAGCAGCCACTATATATGTCTGGATATATTTCCAAAATTATTAGAATTATAGTATTTCAAACAAGCGTGCTGTGGTTGTAACAACTACAACTATGGACAAAGCAGGTGGAAATATTGCTTTTCTACTTTTTCTGCTTTTTACTCGAGTTCTAGCCAACTTGAGTAAAACGTTACCTTCACTTCACCTGGTTTACTATCTCCAACGTGGCCTCTCTGCTCTGCTGTCCGCAGTGTGTGTGTGTGTGTGTGTGTGTGTGTGTGTGTGTGTGTGTGTGTGTGTGTGAGCTTAGCCCCATCCTCATTCCCTGATTGGAAAAGCCAGTAGACCCAAAATGTTGTCAACTCAAATAAACACAAATACAGAAAGAACACCAACACAGACAGCAACAGGAAGCACCACTAATTAAATTTAACTTTTTTTTTTTTACATTTTTCTCTGCACAGTTTACACTCTCCATCTTGCATCAAAAAACACATTCTGCTGATGATAATTACAGCATGACACACCACATGATAAGAGCTGATAGTGAGTCCTCTCAGATCCATAGGTAGGCTGATATATTGACACACAAACCCAATGTCAAAGACAAATTTCCATCCCCTTGGACTGGGTAATCGCATTTTTCTGAATGTGATTTGCTTAGGATACAGTGTTAGAAAACTGTTAAGCACTTTATTATCCGAGATATGAGAACCAACTACAGAAAAGCAGTGCATTCACAAGCTATGTTGCCAGAAAATCAAATCCAGTAGAAAAACAATCATTGAAGAGTACTTCATTTATTCCCTGCTTGGCAGCCAACTTATCTTATCTATCACATTACACCATGAGTATAATATTTACATCGTCATTCTCCTCCAGCGTCATGTGTGGTGCGGGACGCCTCTGGTAACATAAATGACATTCTGACTGGAAACATCACTGACGGCTGTGTGGGTCTGGGATGTAACCTGGGCTGGAACTTCACAGAGTGCATCCAGTCACAGTCTTGTGAATATGGCCTGGCCAACAATTCAAAGGTACCATTCAATATAGAAGGGCTTTAATCATCATGGAATAAAACTATGACAACTTTTTTTTATCCAAAACTGTTACACTGGGTTTGTAAAATGAGCCAGTTTTCCTTAAATGTTGATGTTAACAATCTGTGTTCACAAACCTCTGTTCATAACTGTTTCATGATATATGATAATGTAAATACTCCTTCTTAATGATGACTATTCCAACCAGGTACTGGGCCAAATTTCAGGTTTCTCCTACCTCATTACTGCTGGTGTCTTTGCAGCCAGCTTGTCGTCTGCCCTCGGCTTCCTCGTGTCCGCACCTAAAGTCTTTCAGGTGAGAAGCCACAGCCACACCCTGATGTTAAAATGCCTTACACATTTATCTACAGTAAACTGTATTTTTATTAACAAAAATATACAATTCTGTATTTGAAAAAAGCAATAAAACAAACACGAATAAACAATTAGCTTTGATAAGCGGGGAGTTGCACTTTTTCCTCTATTATACATAATATACATATTTAAAAATGGTTAATGTATCCTCCTGCACATTTTCTGTGTATAAAGATGTTCTCCATTCTCTTTTATTGAAAAATGCAGCAAGAAAAATGCAGCAAGAAAAATATTTTCTTGCTGGGTAAAAACCAAGTAAAGTCGAAAACATTTCCCAGTTTTTCACTCCATGTGTGTATTTTGACGCATTGAAAAAATTCACAGCATTGACCATTTAACACTTCCACCTAAATTAAGACTGTGTGACTGTTGTAAGGATTTATTATATTGTTGAACTGCCAGACTGCTTTTGAATCTACTGATAATGTCTTAAAATTCCATATTCATGTAGCTTTTTATGGTACTGGCAGACTGTCAAGGTTCTGCATAGTACTAATGTCCTACCTGCGGAACAGTGGCTGGCTTTTCCATGTTTTTTTGTTTTTTTTCTTTTTGTTTTTTCTTTTTCACAATGATTGAATGAAATTACACCACCATCCATAACAGCTCTGCCATGTTTGCTGTGGTTTCAGTTACCTCTCAAAAGGGCAACAGCATGCAAGAAAGTTACAAATTTACAAAATAAAAATGGTATACATATGAAGCTTATATTTTCTGCTTTATCTGCCAGTGTCTGTGCAGAGACAACCTATACCCGTACATTGGATTCTTTGCAAAGGGTTATGGGAAAAATGATGAGCCATTCCGGGCCTATTTTCTCTGCTACATCATTGCTGTGGCTTTCATTCTCATTGGTAGGTGTGATCTAATGCTGTCACTGTTTGTTATTGGAATTATTGATTTGCTAATCTTTTCACAAAAAGGTGTTTTTGTTCTTGTTATAACAATTGAATATTTAGGTAAAGAGAAAACAGCTGAAGGAGTTTTCATAAGTTTGTGATTACCTTTATCTAGCTCTGGATTTGTAATGTGTTTTTGATTTCTCTCGCCTGTATCATTACAGCTGAACTGAACACCATCGCAGCCTTGATCTCCAACTTCTTCCTGTGTTCCTACTGCCTCATCAACTTCAGCTGCTTTCATGCCTCAATCACCAACTCCCCTGGTGAGTTACCTGCTCACACACAACACTACACACAAGTCCTCCAAGCTAAATGACAAAATTGGTTGTTTGTCATTGCCTTCCAAAACGACCCATATGACCTTTCCTGTCCAGCCTGTATTTTTTCTCTTTTAGTTTAAAGTGGTCATATTATGCTCATTTTCACGTTCATAATTTTATTTTGGTGTTGTAGCAGGATAGGTTTACATGGTTTAATTTTCAAAAACACCATATTTTTGCTCATACTGCACATTGCTGCAGCACCTCTTTTCACCTTGTGTCTTGAACGCTCCGTTTTAACTACCAAGTGAGGCATCTCACTTCTATTAAATTTTTGTTGGGAGTTGCACATGTAGTACCTAGGTAAGGACTACTAGCCAATCAGAAGCAGAGTAGGGCGGGTCCTGACGAGCAAGGTAGCGTGATTCAAAACAGAGCTGCTTCAGCCGTAACTGGCTTTGGTTTAGCCAAACATGTTCCAACAACCTGAACCAGCTTCACAACTGAGACTGAAGCAAGACGTTTAAGAGTGGCTATTAATTAAGTTATTAATTTGTAACAAATTTATTTTTCATAGGTAACATTTTAACTATGCTCTGTCTCTACATCACAGTAATAACTTTATGGCCATTGACTGCCTAGAGGGTATCCAACATTATTTTAATTTCATATTTAGGTGTACTTGTGGAAACTGCTCAATTCATGCATTATGACGCATGTTACATAGTGACAGATATGTTACAGAAGTAAAGGGTGGACTACAATCGAGCTGTTTTCAGGCAGTTCAGGAGCAGTGTTTTTTCTGTGGGAGAGGGTAACTTCCTTTGGAGTAGACTTCAGGCGTTTTCACTTTGCAAACCTATTACATGCGTAAAAAAGACATACAACACAATAAAGGAAAGGGAAAAAGCCAAAAAGCATAATATGACCACAGTATTTTTTTTATAACAGGGACAGTTAAAAGATTTCTCCCTCCCTTGCACATTGAAATACAGTAGACCACATGGAATTTGGGTTAAGAAATCAAATAGCCCGTTGTTTTTTTCCAAGCTTTTCAACATGTATTTTAAAATGCAAAGTCATCAAATGACTAAAGCCATTTGCCCTCTAGCTGCCATATTGGACAGAGGTGTAGCTATGTGTGATTAGAGGTTATGTGTTATGCCAACTCTATTTCCCTTTAGGTTGGAGGCCGTCATTTCACTACTACAGTAAATGGACAGCTTTGTTTGGAGCAGTGATCTCTGTGGTGCTGATGTTCCTGTTTACCTGGTGGGCTGCTCTCACCACCTTCTGCATCATCTTCTTCCTGTTTGGATACATCAACTACAACAAGCCAAGTGAGTCCAAAACAAATTATATTACGGCCTCGATTAAAGAATGGAATATGTCAGAATTGTATGATTTTTCTCCCTTTCTTAGTTTTGTCTCTTGGTTCTTTCATAGTCACCTCACTTGTGTGTGTTTTGACATCCACAGAGGTAAACTGGGGTTCATCAGTCCAGGCAGGCACATATAACATGGCTTTGTCATACACTGTCTCTCTGTCTGGTGTTGAGGATCATGTCAAGAATTTTAGGTGAGTGACTAGAAATATATCATATTATGCATCGATAATCCCCCCATCACATGTCAGCTGATGTTTGCATGAGATCATGAGTTATTCGCATTTGAATGCTAATATCACCTCTGTCACCTCATCAACAGTGAATGCAGCATTGGTGTAAAACACCAAGCCAATATACTGTATAAGCATATAGACTTCTCTCTAATAGTATTTGTCTTATCCATTTTTTAACTGATATTTGATCTCATACTTCTCATTTGGTAGAATAATCCTGTATTTACATTTTATCTTTTGAGAGTGATTATCAGTGGTGATAGTATTGATTCACACAGTGACTGTCCCTCATCAATGTTTTCTTTCAGACCACAATGTCTCGTCCTGACTGGGCCACCAAACCAGCGACCAGCCCTGGTGGACTTTGTTGGCTCCTTCACCAAACATATAAGCCTCATGATCTGTGGAGACATACTCATGGTCAGTCTCAACAATTTTGTTCCCAAAAGGAAAATACGAGAGATGATTTATATCCTTGTATTAAAGAAACCATCCTTACAGCATCATTTCATCAGACATGTTTTACTGGTCATGTTGAATGTCTTTAGCTTGCTTTTATGTCATTAAAGATATTATTGAATTCCTGACTCCTTTAGGAGAAGGACAGGCAGACTCGACCACATGACGCCACAGATTGGTTGGTGAAGTGGATGAACAAGAGGAAGGTGCGCTCCTTTTATACTCCTTTCACCAGTGATGGCCTCAGAGTTGGAGCTCGACACTTGCTACAGGTAAAACATCTCTTATTTGAGAAGCTGCATGTGTTTATCTGTGGGAAGTAACTACAGCTTCAATTGTACAAAGCACATTTACGGGGAATTTATCTGGTGTCAGATTAGCAATTTTGGCTGATGGCAAGTAGTTTGTTTCAATGCCCACAGATGGCTCTATATTTTTGACATTAATTTCTGTATGTTCCTATTTATATCTCTTCTCATTTATTTGTCAGGACACATCATCCATTGGGTGCTAAACATTACTTTCAGTAGAGCTTTTGATCATCCTGGAACTACCTATACCCATATAGTATTTCTACTTACAGTGTGTTTTTATTTGTATTTTATGAACCCTAAAACTTTAAATATATTTTTTGTTCTCATTCAATATTTTTTTCAAGGCTTCTGGTCTTGGCAAGCTGAAGCCCAACACTCTGGTCCTGGGCTTTAAGGCAAACTGGAGGGACAGTTCCCCTGAAAGCATTGAAGATTATACCAACACCATATAGTAAGTAGTGTAGTTAAAGGAAAAAAAAAATATCTCAGTTTTACTGGCATTGAAAGTTTATACAGTTCTCTATAGTGTGAGGAAATATTGCACATTTTAAAAATGCTGTTATTTAGACTACTCATTGATATAAATGGGGTGGGCAAAATAATATAAACACATGCCAGTATTACGCAATACAGTTTAACAGCACCACAAACTACATCCTCCAAAATGACCATACAGTTGAATCGACACCTCTCTAAAACAGTTTCAACAAAAACTGAGTATTATAAACTTCATGAAGGGAGGATATATTGCAAGACTGCTGTATTAAATTGCATTAGTTTTAGCTAGGTATACCTAATAAACTGGCAACTGAGTGTATAACGCTGCCTTAATAAAATAAGTTGTTGACAATGTGGCAAGAAAAGAAAAGAAAAAACAAAAATATGCAATCTGTTGTTGATAATTAACAACAATAATTTGTATTACAATGTCTCTTCTTCTCTTGCTTTTCTTTTCTCTAGTGATACCTTTGACTCCAACTACTGTTTGTGTATCTTGAGGATGATGGATGGGCTGGATATCTCTGATCAGTTTGATTTTGAAGGTTAGAAATCCAGACTTCATAATCTCTTTGAATTTTATCAGTGTGCTTTCCTACAGCATGACATATTTGTACAATATTGAACTAAAAAAACACTGGTGAAGTATGTCATGTCTGTTCTTCAGTGAACCAGGGCTTTGAGCCTGATGAATCTGTTGAAAATAACGACCAGCAAACCCCTGAGGGGGAATCAGGTGAGCACTTACTGTACACATACACATTAGACTACAATATTTTGAGGATGTTGTATTGACTTGAAGAACCACCTGTACCCTTAGATCCTAACTGATCCACATCTAACTGTAAATAGAAAAGCATTTTAGCTCCAGCTCCCACTTTTACACGTTACATTTTTAATGTACAAAGTTTAATGCACTTTACAACATTAACTCTAAAACCTAAGGAATTGCATTGAGTGTGGTGAGAACCTATGACATTAACAGTCCTTCCCTTCCTCGATTACTCATTCATTTTGCCTCTTAGCTCTTCCTGCACCGCACACACAGCAGACAATGACAATATATTACAGCTTCTGTTTTTCCTTTGGTAAGTGGCCACACCATTAGTACAATAATGCTCTCCAAAGTTTTTTGGATGTGTAAAATAATGGACTAGACCCTCTCTGTGTCTGCGTCTCTGCCACCACCTCATTCTTTACAGTATTTCATTATATTGGGACATCTCAGAGTGCATAATTACTTTGTTATATTACTCAGTAAATATAATTATTGCCCCCACACCTCACTCTCCCTTCCCTTGCTGTTACAGCTGACGACATCTCCGATAAAGGCGACAGTGATCAGATCAAGACAGTGTTTCAGAATGACCAGGGGAAGAAGACCATTGATGTCTACTGGATAGCTGATGATGGAGGTGAGCCCTATGCCAAGTATAGATACGACAAAACAAGCACAATACACTAGTTGTATGTCCACTTGTTGTTAATATGTGTAAAATATAAAATACATATAATAGAATGTGGATGGGATGATAATCAATATGATATCTCAGTTTTAAAAAAATGTTACAGTATAGTTTTAGTTTTTTACTACTGTTATTTATTACAATAATGGTCAGTGGAAACAAGGAGGAGGAACCTATATGTCTTACACTGTGGACTTGACACAGAGGCTTGCTGAGAAATACGCATGGCTCTTCTTTCTTAGCTGCAGTATTTCTCTTCTTCTTCTCTTTGAAGGTCTGACTCTGCTGGTGCCTTACCTGCTCACCAGGAGGAAACGCTGGCACCACAGTAAGGTCAGGGTCTTCATTGTAGGAGATGAGCAAAACATGGAGGAAGGACGCAATGAGTAGGTTTTCTCTCTTCTCTCCAGTGGATAATTTAATTTGGGCTTGTAATGATCTGCATTTATACAATTGTATCTTTTTTAAACCAGATTTTTATATTAAATCTTGTGCATTTATTCATGCAGGTAGATTGGATTGTAAAATGGTCCAGTATTTTGTGCAATACATAAAAATTTCAGATTTCTTAGTTCATGGACACTTTTCTGTTGCAGTATATCACAAGGTGCATGATGGTCTGTGGAAACTGATTAGACTTTGATTGTTGTTTCTTTTAGGATGATCGCTCTGTTGAAGAGGTTTCGTTTGGATTTTAACGATGTTACAGTCATGACGGACAGTGAGAGGCGTCCACATGCCAAGAAGTATGTCCGCAAAACCTTTCGCATTCACTGTCACAAGTCAGTGAACATACACTGAAAACTGAACAGTTGTACTGATACAGGAAAGGATCAGTCTATAATGACAGACTATTCAATTTCACTGCCATGCACAAACCCAATTTCAGGTGTAGATTTATTATGTGCAAACAAATGACAGAATATTAAAGCCACCATGTGCAGTATTTGAAATGTTCTGACACTGGCGCCCCGAGTGGTATGTTTCAAGAGGACACCACCATGGATTTTTCCACACACAAACACATGCTGTAATGACAAATAAGACAAATACACCACAATGGCCTTTTAATGCGCTTTTAACCTTTCACTTTAAAATTTCACCTAAACTTGTCACTTATCATAAGTGACCAACAGACATTTATTTACTGTAGGGAAATTGAGATTTTCAAAATATTTAAATTAAGATAGTATATTACAAATGTTAAGAGGTCTTTGAACCGTCAAAGATAAAGACTAGATTTCTGTAGTTTTTTGTAATTTCAGTAGATTTTATCTCCTTCACCTCAAACTGACTTCTGTCCTTTTGTTCTTGCTACTTCTCAGCCTGAGTAGGTTTGTGGACAGTGTCGCCCCCTTCAGGCTATATGATGAACAGCAGGAAGGTGTCTCAGTTGAGCAACTGAGACAAAGCACACCGTGGAAAATATCAGACAAAGAGTTTGAGGCCTTCAAACTTAAGGTATGTGTGTGTATACATAATTCCTTTTGACGTTATCCACTGTGAATAAATAAATTGTCAAATGTCTCTGTCTATGAGGCCCTTAGGTTGTAAGTTAACTAACTTTTATTTCCTCCCTTCACAGTCTGAGAGAAAAGTGAGGCTGAATGAAATCATCCGGAGGAATTCACAACACACTGCTCTCGTGCTTGTGTGAGTACACAGTTTAAATTATCAGTTCAGATCAGGATATGAAAGATTAATGAAAATATTACATCAAGTCTCATTAGATTTACTGTAAATTGAGCATACTTAATGCACATGGCATATTTTAGTTTCCTCTTAAGATGCTGCACCCCCTAGGGGGAGAAAGTAGGAGGGTGGTCGGTATTTTTGACATTTATACAGTACATTTAATATTTTGGAGATGTTTCCCTTTGTTTAGGAGGAAAGTGATTTAAAAAAAAGTAGCAATGTTTATGTTGGGTGATGAGGCCTGACTCAGTTAGAGCTAGAGTTCCAGTTCATCCCAAAAGTGCTGGATGTGGTTGAGGTCAGGTCTCTGTGCAGACCTGTTAAGTTCTTCCACAGCAGAAAACCATTTCTTTATGTACCTTGTTAAGGGCCTTCTCCAAACGGCTGCAACATAGAAGGAAGCATACTACTGTCTAATATATCATTGTATTCTGAAGCATTAAGATTTCTCTTGATTGAAACTAAGGGGCCAAACTGTGTATAATAATGATCATTTAACTTATTTTGAGTTTTTAAACCACAAGACAAAAGGATTCCTTTCTGACATGTAAGTGCGAATTTAATTAGAGTCAGTGTCTAAATATAATACAGCATGCAAACAATACATTATCTGATGTCTACAGGGATGCAAAATTATAAACAAAGAGCCACCAGACCATGGCTATTTCCATGGCAGTGTGATTCAGACAAAAGAAAGAGATGTGAGGGACTAGGTCTTTGTGGGTTCGCTGCAAACCACAGTGTGCACTCATTTGACTTGTGTAATATTTTAATCATGGGTCAAATAAGGGCAGCGTTTGTTCTTGTTGTGCTGTTTTGTTATGTTCATGTAAATGTGATGGTTTTTCCAGGAGCCTTCCTGTGCCACAGAGCGACTGCCCCAGTGCTCTGTACATGGCCTGGCTGGATACTCTGACCTGTGGCCTCCACTGCCCCGCTGTGCTGATACGAGGAAACCAGCAGAACGTCCTCACTTTCTACTGCCAGTGAATCCTGTCTTACAGGGATGGATATTTTGAGACAGTAAATTAAAACAATGCCCTGAGAACAAAGGGAAACAGCCACGTGAACCTAATGAGTTAAATTTAAAAAAAAAAGTTTTTGCAAGGTGTGCAATTGCTACCAAGGGTGGGTTAACAAACTTTATCATATCTGAACAAAGAACATATGTGTACAGAGTAAGAGCTCTTATAGGCAATGATGGAAGATAACACCAATGCAGTTACTTGCATCACTGTCATCAAGATCATCTTTTGGATGATGTGGATGCCATCTTGGTCGGTTGCCCTAAACAACAGCTCCTGGTGAAAGCAAAGAGAGGAAGAGTTGAGGACCCCCCCGATGCTACTTGGCCACAGCCAAATTCTTACAGTAAAGTACAGTTCTTCCTAAATATGGGGAAATACTGTAAATGTTGATGCTTTTTGGAGCCCAAAACAAGAACAAACATTAACAGTAGATTACTGTAAGATTTGACGGCACAATACAGTATTTCCATTTTCGCAGCAGTAACGGACCGAAGCCACATGCAACCATCAACATCATATAGCTTAATCATTCTTCATCCTCCCTCCAGGAATCAAACTAAAAGGGCAGTAAACCTAATAATGTAGCCTCTTGAGAAAATATAATTATATTTGTGCATCTGGTTACAAGTAGGTTTAGACATACAAGGAATTTGCTTTGGTATTTTGGTGCAAAAACAGTAAACGTAGTAGAAATGTAAAGCAAGTACTGCAGGTCAAGAAACACAAATATAAAAATATATAAAAATATAAAATTATAAAAACAATAATATGTATGAGAGTCAGTGTTAGTGGGGTCCCGGGCCTTGTTGATGAGGCCAGCTGCAGACGGAAAGAAACTGTTTTTGTGGCGTGAGATTATGGTCCTGATGGAGCGCAGCCTCCTGCAAGAGGGAAGTGTCTGAAACTGTTTGTGTCCAGGGTGGGAGGAGTCAGCCACAATCTTTCTTGCTCACCTCAGGGTCCTGGAGGCATGCAGGTCGCCATTTTGGAGAGGTCAAGATCTGTGCGTCCTCGATCATTTTTCGTGATTGGCAACTAGAAAGCATCCCGATCTCAAAATCGCATATTTTTACTGAATATCGGCCGATAATGATCTGGGATCCCTCGAAATAAATAATCAAAATAGGACAAAATCATTGCTGGCAAATTCAATATTTTCCCCATAAATTGCAAGATTTTTTGACCCCTTTTCTTTCAAATGTCATTTATCTGCACTATTTGTAAAGGCTGCATTTTGTGTAATGTAAATTTTGTCTGCTTAATACGTTGATATTGTTTGTTTTCTATAATATTAAATTAAATTACAACTATCCTAAAGGATATGGACTAATTCTTGTCAACAATAGACAGTTTCCTGGCAATGATAAAGATCTGAAAGCTTGATATTTTAATATTCAAATGCAACGTCAATGTGGCAACTAGAGTGTATGAACAGGATTAATATACTATTGTGAGCAGTCTGCATCAGCACAGAAGGGAGAGACATCAGAGCAGGGTGAAGCTGAGAAGAGCAGGAAATGTAAGTTAAGACTCTGCTGTATTATTTGAGATTTAATGTTTAATGTTTTATCCAGTAGATTCAGTTTCTTTTAAAATAAATTTGTGTGTTCAAGTAATACTGAACGTTGTGCAACAGTGTGTTTGCATTTTTTAAATCTTTTTGGACACAATAACAAAAATAAATACGACAGTAAATAGTGTGTAGAGAGGGTTTTGTTGTGTCAGAGTGACGTTTTGAATTCTAACAATGTAAAACTTGCTGTTCAATGTTTTATTACCCAAGAAATACTTCATATCATTAAGCTGTGCGGTTATTTTGATTATCCCGCATAAAATGGGCTCATTGCTTTTGGAGAGACATCTTGAAAATAGATTTTTAATATAATTTTAATTTTAATATAGTGTTTGTGGTAGTGATTGCACACGTAGCCCATAAAAGAATACGCTCAAGCATCTTTTGTTAACTTTGGCATGATCAATGCTCATTTCACTCAGAGTTCATCAGATAAATGAGCTGAATAATAAAAGGTGTGAACAACAGGAAATAAAACAGTAATCCATCCAATCCAAGACAAACAACACCAATCCAATATGAGGAAAAAGCACCTTTGAGCATTATATACACACAAAAGACAAAGGGCCAAAAAAGGTATAGGCTACAAAATGAAATAAATACATGAAAAATAAGAGAAAAAAGTGGAATAAATTTTAAACAATGTGGTTTATTTTTTTGTGACTCCGTCCTGCTTGCTGTTAGCACCTCTTCCTCTTACACTTTGTGCAAAGCTCCCTCCTCTTTTTCATATGAATAAATATGACGTAATAATATGACATCATAAAACAAAATGTTAAAACCCAGTTCATTATTATGATGTGTTGTTTCATCCTGCTTCGTTTCACAATAACAACTTTCGAGGATGAAGCCTGAGATCTCTTCATGGCCAATGTGGGCAGGAGGAACAATTACAGTGACTAATGTCTCTTTCATTGTACATGTGCATGTCAGTATTGTATTAAGACAGACATGAAAAAATATGAACCTATCCTTTGACATATTGCATGGCTTACAAACAGGGAAATACACCAGATGACTTAAAAATGTATTTGTTATCACCCCCTCAGCATCCCAGACAGCCATGGTGGTGCATTTTCTCCTAAGCGCTGTCTTTGGAAACGCCAGTTAAAGGTAATAAGTGTGTTAGGGCCCAGAACATTAAATTATTATTTAATTAATTTAATAATGAATTCATAATAGCCCAGTGCATTTTGTTATCTGTATTTTACTCAAATCACACATTTCCATTGGCTAAAGGGGCACTTCTGGATGTGAACAAATGTTGAGTCTTGTTGTGCAATGATGAGAATACTTCCCACTAATTTATATTCCTCTTTCTTACTAGACTCCTGCCTAAACATTGAGTCCTGAGGGAATTGGACAGTTATTTTTTCTTACTGGACATAGAAGAGTTTCAGTGCATGTCCCTTAGCCTAAAGACAAGCTGTTAAAATCAAGTTTTTTGTTCACTGCACACTAAAATATCAGTGTCATCTAACAGAGCAAAGATGCAGTGGAGTCTGTTTCTACTCATTCTGATGGGTAAGTGGATCATCTTACCAGCTCTACTGCAGTATAACTACAGTACAACCGCTACCATTTTTTTTCTATAATCACTTCAACTTAATCTGGAGTCATACAACAGCTGGAAAGCTCTGTCATCTTATCAATAAAATGTAGAATAAGTGGACTCAGAGCCACATTTTAAATTCAGGATGGTTACTTACAGGATGGTGTAAGTAGTGGGTGTGACCTGGGTACTCATGATTTTGATTTATTAAACAGATGTTTGTCATGCTATCAGCTCCAACACTACTATTTTCTCTGTTGTTAGGTCAGTGTTCCTTCGTCACTTGTCACCTCTATGAGTACCACTTTATTGAAGAGGAAAAGTCCTGGAAGGAAGCCCAGAGGTATTGCAGAGAGAATTACAGGGACCTGGCCACAGTGTCTAACATGACAGACATGAAGAGACTCCGTGACTCTACAGTGAAGCAAGACGAAGCCTGGATTGGGCTGTACAGCAACCCAAACAGGAGCTGGCACTGGTCTCTGCCAGGGGTGGAGTTCAATGATAGTGAGACAGAATGGGACTCGAACGAACCAAATGATATCAAAGGTTTTGAGAACTGTGTGGGGATGGACAATCATAAATGGAGGGATTTCCCTTGTGTAAATGAATTTAAAGTTATCTGCTACGATGGTGAGAATATGTGGCTAATATTGACATTACGTGTACTCAGCATATCATCCTGCCTAACAATTGTTTTTGATGAGAACATAACCTTTTTTTAATAGAAAAATCATTCTAAACCACTGTATGCCATATTTTTCTTTTATTTTACACAAAATTATCTGATCTACCTTATTATACCACAAACACTTTCATCTAAATATCTGAAACTGCATGATCATTTATCTCACATTATTGTTTCACCTGTTTTAAATAAGAAAATAGGATTTTATGAGACTAAATAACATAAAACAAAAAACAAAAATGTGGATTTCTAACTGTCCAAGTTTGTCTTTTTATTCCACAGAAACAAAGCAATCCAATAATAAATTCAGTTTGATTAACAACGTAATGACCTGGCCAAAGGCTCAGAACTACTGCAGACAACATCACACTGAGCTGGTCAGTGGACTCAATCAGTTAAAAGAACTAAAGAATGGCCATTATTCTGGAGAGAAATTGTGGATCGGCCTGTTCAGAGACACCTGGAGGTGGTCAGATGGGAGCAATTCTTCTTTCAGAAACTGGGATCTGGAGTTATTTAAAGATGAAGACAACAAGACATGTGCTATGACTGTGTTAAATAGATTTGGAAAATGGAACTCTGATGATTGTAATAAAACAAAGCCCTTCTTCTGCTATGACGGTGAGTTTTGCAAAGGTCTCTCTCAACTGTTTTCTCCAATAGGAGCAGAACTGGAATCAGCTAGAGAATCCATCTGAATTTACAGTATTTAATAATTATTTTAGTTAAATGTTTATGCATGAATGTTGAATTTCTTTCATGAATATTTTTGTTCCAAATCTCAGGATTTCACATCTGGATTCTGGATGCTTCACCTGTTGCTTTTGTTTGTTTGTTTTTTTCATTCTTATTTTCTTTTAAAAGAAGGGGTTTCTTTAAAGGTCCAGTGTGTAACATTTAGGAGGAGCTATTGGCAGAAATGGAATATAATATTTGTATGTAAGTATGTTTTCAGTAGTCTATAATCACCTGAAAATAAGAATCATTGTGTTTTTGTTACCTTACAATAAGCCGTTTTTATCTACAGAGGGAGCGGGTTCCCTTTCACAGAGGCCGCTCCTCTCTGCACCACCATGTTTCTACAGTAGCCCAGAACGGACAAACCAAACACTACATAAGGGCATTCGTGTTTTTCGTGGCCACCGTAGTTTCTCCTACACGCGTGGAAAGGGAGGGTGAGGCGAGCAGTATTCAAATGGTTGCAATCTGCAATTTCACCGCTAGATGCCACTAAATCCTACACACTGGACCTTTAAATGTCTTTCTTATTTTATTAATCAAATTTATGTTAGATGTTGTGTCCTGGCATGGCATGCTTTAAAATAAAATGTCACTTACTCAAGACATTCTTAAAATTTGAAAGATATTTGTTATTAGCACCAAACATATAAGCAGGCACCTAAAACATTCCATATCAGTATTGAAGATCCATATTGGATCGCAGTGTTCTCAATAATGAACTGAACACAGCTGCTGGTATGATCCTGTGTTTGTCTCAATTTCTTCCATGACAGATAAAGTGATCCTGATCAAACAAAACAAGACCTGGGAGGAGGCCTTATATTACTGCAGAGAGAACCACAATGACCTGGTCTCCATCACTAAACCTGACGAGCAGAGATGGGTCCAAGAGAGAGCCAAGAAGGCCGACACTCCTTTTGTCTGGCTGGGACTGCGCTACACCTGCACTCTGGGTTTCTGGTTCTGGGTCAGTGACGAGGTAGTCAACTATAAGAACTGGGCTCCAGGTCAAAACATGGATGAGTGTAACATGTCAGGAGCCATGGGCAGAGGAGGACAACATGAGTGGATCAAAAAGGTGGATAATGAGGAGTTTAATTTCATCTGTTCTAAGCGTTGAAACCCACTGTGCTCACTGGGAGCAGACGTTTTATTCATTCACTCGCTTTGTCTTTTACTTTGGAAGAGGTTTACACTATATATATGTTCTCTGGGTTTATTGAATGGAATTCTGGGAAATGTAGGAATCCGAACCTGAGGAGGAGAGAAATGGAAATTACTAATATGCAGATTTTAATTTGAGGTAAAGTGGTTACGCTTTATTCAGTCACAAAGTACCACAAGATTACTAAGGATGTGACCAGTAACATGTTTTTCTGTCTCCTTTTTCTGATTCACTAACACCTGAATGATCACTAGATGCCAGATTACAGTGACTATTTGTTATTTTCTGAAGATATGGAACATTTTATATTCTTTTTATCAAGTTTTGGTTAAGATCTGGTGATGGTTACATAGTTATATTATGTAAAATCTTTGTTTTTGATGGTGACATTTTTGGAGTTAATAATTGCTTAATAATTGCTTTTTCTGAGTCTGAATAAACTGAGTGGTCCTCTCTCTTTTTCACTTAACCAAGTGCTTATTAAGCCAACCCATTCTTTCCCTAAACCTAGCCAGGCTGTTTTTGTGCCTAAACCTAACCAAACCTTATAGCGTAACATCATAAAACAGTGGTTTGCATGGCACAGACAATTGATGTCGTCCTGCGGATAAAGGCATCAGATCAGAAAACTTTTCTGTGTGTCGTTCCACCAGACACTGGATACTCAGATCAGCAAATGTAAATGCTTTTAAATGCATACGCTAGTAAATTAAGTATGTGTAATTAAGTCATTTTACTACACCATCCTCCCCCTCCCCTCTGCTCTGGATGAGTGGCTTCACATGCTGTACCGCATTATTCCAGCTGATGGCAGCAGACTGACCGCAGCCAGGATTCCACTCATCTCTCTTTAACTGACTTGTTTACCATTTACCCATGACACATGGCCAAAGATTGTCATTTTTCTTTTAAAGTCATCTAATTCCAGCTCATGGAAAGTTATCTGTTCCAGTATGTAACAGGGCGCATGATCAGCGCACTTCAGTATGCTGTTGTTTCGTGGTCTGTGGAAACTGATGGGCTGACACTTTGGCTGTTTTTAAGTTTCTCTGGTGGAAAAAAAAAAGCTTTGCATTCACTTTCAAAGTCACAAAATAAACAACAAAGTGAAGACTAGTGGTCTGAATAGTATTAGTTTGTGTCTAGAGTCTCCTGTTCAGTTCAAATTGGCCAGTTAACAGCCAGTCACATTGGGGGGTAATTATTGTCTGTGCAGTGGCAACTCACAGCTTTTCTTCCCAGCTTAGAGAGTGTCAGAGATTTGTTTTCCACAAGTTTTGAGTTTTAACCATTTTATTGCAACAAAAAGGTTCGGTCCCTGTGTCAAGTCTCATGCAGCAAAGGGTGAGTCCGATATTGCTACAGTTAAACATTTAATATTGTTTTTATATTTACAGGAGGTTTTACTGATTTATCTGCCAACGCACAAGTATATGAGACAACAAGAAGAAGTATGTCAAAAATCATGTTTACGTACTGATATACTTTATATTGTACTGATTTAATTTTTACATGGGAATTTTTTGATCACACTTAAGAGATGAATATTGGGAATATTGTCCTGGAATATATTTACTTTTAATGTATTATCTAATTACAAACTGACTACAAATAAAGGTGTATGTACACTTATTGGCTGCTTAAAAACATTTTCCTCCACGGTGTTCTGATGATAAAAAAATAGATACTTTACTTCGATGATATTTCTGACAGTGAGGTTATTGTTGTAAAGTGGGGCTGCTTTTTAAAAGAGATTAACACCAGTGCTTGTATATAATACAGCTACTCTGTGACCTGAGAGGTCTTGATCTGGTCTTCTTCTAGTTTTGTCTTGCTCTTGAGACTTGTATACATGCCTCTCTATCATAGGATGAATGAAATATACTGTCTGAGAGGGAAACAACTGAGATGGGCGGGATTAGTGAGCACGGACAGGGCTTTCCCCCGGAAATGTGTTTAAGGAAGTGGTACGCTCGCTTCATCCGCCTACCCCTTCCAAAAAGAAAACAAAAATACAAACTGCCTTTATTCTCTGCACACACAAAATGTCACCTGCAATTACAAACTATGTGACTGGACTTGGGAAAATAATAATGACAGTCTACACACTTATAATATTTGGGGATCTAATAGAGCCAGAGCCTGTGTTTTAGCTGTGTGAAAAATGGTTAAAAAAATAGCCTCCTGATATGTTGAACAAGATGTCCTAAACGACAAAACAAAATGACAAAATAGGTTATTTGTAATGTTGTCGCCTTCAAATATGCATATGTGTTAGAAAAATGATTCATATGCGGACTGTTCTTTTGTTAAGTTTACAAACAAATGTACTTAGTTAAGGTTAGGGAAAGATCATAGTTAGAGTTTGGAAGAAACTACTTAAGGTGTTTACTCTGTTCTGTATGTATCTATCTATTATAGATATATATTTTTATAAAGCTGAATTTGACACCATAAACCTTGTATTTTAACAAATATTAGTTAAAATCATTGCTGGCGTAACACTAATCCTAACTCAAGGGGTAAAGATTATTTTTGAATTTCACAAAATAGATTTTTACAGAAGGTAAAATTCTTTAGCTTCAATTATAGCTCAAAATTTGATGAATTCAATTCATTTCCCCCAGAAGTGGCTGTAGCGTTTTGAAATGATGCTTGTTGGACAGTCAACAGTCCAGTGTTTTCTATTTCTGTTTGTTTTCCATCACATTATGTAAATGACCTCTTTCATAACTGCCTTCTTGTCATCAATGGATCCTTCTGGCAGTGATAGAGATCTGAAACTTCTGCATTTTAATATTCAAATGCTGACATTGAAGTGGCTACAAAAGACCGCTGTGTTAGCAGAGCAGGTAATATTTTATATCTGCATCAGCACGTCAAGGAGAGACATCAGAGAAGCGAAGAGAGAAGAAATCACCAGATGTAAGTTTAAACTCTGTTGTGTCACTTGAGATTTTAATGTTGTGTCCTAAAAGGTGGACAGAACAGTGTATCCACTATATAACTATTTCCAATATGTTCACAGAGCTATTTGTCGTTCAGTACTTGTATTTAACATTTTGTATATAACAAATAGTCAAATTAATATCGTGAATATAGCTTTTTCATTCACACATACACCTGACAATATAATGCAAACAATTCAAAAACACCTGCAATAAATACAACCTTTGTTAAGCTCACTGTGCAGTGTTTAGGTTTTGATGACGCTGTCAGAGGAGTTTTGAATTGACTGGTACATTTTCATGACAGATTGCATCTTGTAAGGTGTTCCTCTTATGTTGTGAATCACCTTCACATTCATAATAGACATTACAAGAGTCTACACAGAAAATGTATTCCAGGTTCTTGTATTGCACTATGTTTCAAATCCATCCATCCATCCATCCATTTTCTACCGCTTGGTCCCGTTAGGGGTCGCGGGTGACTGGAGCCTATCCCAGTGACTTTGGGCCTTAGGCAGGGTACACCCTGGACAGTGGCCAACTCGTCGCAGGGCTTGTTTCAAATCCATATTTTACTCAAATATCTAACTTTCATGGGCTAAAAACATTTATGATTGTGTACTTAGTTCTGGTTTGACTATGTTTTGCATATTTCCTACCATCCTATATTCTTCTTCCTTATTGGACTAAACTTCGTACACTGGAGGGAGTGGTGCAGTTTTGTTTTTTTTTGTTAATTTTAACTTTGACATCCAGTAAGTGTTGAAGTGCATTTCATCTAACAGAGATAAACTGTTGAAATCATTGTGTTTGGTTCACTACACACTAATATATCAGTTTCATCTAACAGAGCAAAGATGCAGCAGAGTCTGTTTCTACTCATTCTGATGGGTAAGTGGATCATCTTACCATTTATTTAGATAAAGATTATTTGTACAGCTTAATATGGATTCACAGAACAGTTGGACATCTCACACTTTCATCAAATAAAAAGTAAAATATATAAATGAAGAAACTAGACGCAGAATTCCAACTGAAGTAAGGAGCATTGTATAAGTAGTAGGTGTGACTCATGATTTTGATTTCATGCTATCAGCTCCATCACTGCAGCCTTTCCTCTGTTGTTAGGTCAGTGTTCCTTCTTCACTTGTCACCTCTATGAGTACCACTTTATCAAAGAGGAAAAGTCCTGGAAGGAAGCCCAGACGTATTGCACAGAGAACTACACGGACCTGGCCACAGTGTCTAACATGACAGACATGAAGAGACTCCGTGACTCTACAGTGAAGCAAGACGAAGCCTGGATTGGGCTGTACAGCAACCCAGGAAACAGGAGCTGGCACTGGTCTCTGCCAGGGGTGGAGTTCAATGATAATGAGACAGAATGGAGCTTGGGAGAACCAAATGATAAAGGAGGTATCGAGAACTGTGTGGAGATGAAAAATCCCAAATGGGAGGATTTCCCTTGTACAGATACATTTAAATTTATCTGCTACGATGGTGAGAATATGTGGCTAATAATGACATTACTCAGCATATCATCCTGCCTACCAATTGTTTTTGATGAGAACATAACTCTTTTTTTCATAGAAAAATCGTTCTAAACCACTGTATGCCATACTTTTCTTTTATTTTACACAAATTATCTGCTCTACCTTATTATACCACAAACACTTTCATCTAAATATCTGAAACTGCATGATCATTTATCTCACATTATTGTTTCACCTTTTTTAAATGAGAAAATGGGATTTGTGAGACTAAATAACATAAAACAAAAACAAAAATGTGGATTTCTAACTGTCCAAGTTTGTCTTTTTATTCCACAGAAACAAAGCAATCCAATGATAAATTCAGTTTGATTAACAACGTAATGACCTGGCCACAGGCTCAGAACTACTGCAGACAACATCACACTGACCTGGTCAGTGGACTCAATCAGTTAAAAGAACTAACGGATGTCAGTTATTCTGGAAAGAACTTGTGGATCGGCCTGTTCAGAGACACCTGGAGGTGGTCAGATGGGAGCAATTCTTCTTTCAGAAACTGGGATCTGGAGTTATTTAAAGATGAAGACAACAAGACATGTGCTATGACTGTGTTAAATAGAGTTGCAAAATGGAACTCTGATGATTGTAATAAAACAAAGCCCTTCTTCTGCTATGACGGTGAGTTTTGCAAAGGTCTCTCTCAACTGTTTTCTCCAATAGGAGCAGAACTGGAATCAGCTAGAGAATCCATCTGAATTTACAGTATTTAATAATTATTTTAGTTAAATGTTTATGCATGAATGTTGAATTTCTTTCATGAATATTTTTGTTCCAAATCTCAGGATTTCACCTGTTGCTTTTGTTTGTTTGTTTTTTTCATTCTTATTTTCTTTTAAAAGAAGGGGTTTCTTTAAAGGTCCAGTGTGTAACATTTAGGAGGAGCTATTGGCAGAAATGGAATATAATATTTGTATGTAAGTATGTTTTCAGTAGTCTATAATCACCTGAAAATAAGAATCATTGTGTTTTTATTACCTTAGAATAAGCCGTTTTTATCTACAGAGGGAGCGGGTTCCCTTTCACAGAGGCCGCTCCCTCTGCACCACCATGTTTCTACAGTAGCCCAGAACGGACAAACCAAACACTAGATATGGGCATTCGTGTTTTTCGTGGCCACCGTAGTTTCTCCTACACGCGTGGAAAGGGAGGGTGAGGCGAGCAGTATTCAAATGGTTGCAATCTGCAATTTCACCGCTAGATGCCACTAAATCCTACACACTGGACCTTTAAATGTCTTTCTTATTTTATTAATCAAATTTATGTTAGATGTTGTGTCCTGGCATGGCATGCTTTAAAATAAAATGTCACTTACTCAAGACATTCTTAAAATTTTAAAGATATTTGTTATTAGCGCCAAACATATAAGCAGGCACCTAAAACATTCTATATCAGTATTGAAGATCCATATTGGATCGCAGTGTTCTCAATAATGAACTGAACACAGCTGCTGGTATGATCCTGTGTTTGTCTCAATTTCTTCCATGACAGATAAAGTGATCCTGATCAAACAAAACAAGACCTGGGAGGAGGCCTTATATTACTGCAGAGAGAACCACAATGACCTGGTCTCCATCACTAAACCTGACGAGCAGAGATGGGTCCAAGAGAGAGCCAAGAAGGCCGACACTCCTTTTGTCTGGCTGGGACTGCGCTACACCTGCACTCTGGGTTTCTGGTTCTGGGTCAGTGACGAGGTAGTCAACTATAAGAACTGGGCTCCGGGTCAAAACATGGATAAGTGTGACATGTCAGGAGCCATAGACAAAGGAGGACAACATGAGTGGTTCAAAAAGGTGGATAATGAGGAGTTTAATTTCATCTGTTCTAAGCGTTGAAACCCACTGTGCTCACTGGGAGCAGACGTTTTATTCATTCACTCGCTTTGTCTTTTACTTTGGAAGAGGTTTACACTATATATATGTTCTCTGGGTTTATTGAATGGAATTCTGGGAAATTAAGGAATCCGAACCTGGGGAGGAGAGAAATGAAAATTACTAATATGCAGATTTTAAATTGAGGTAAAGTGGTTACGCTTTATTCAGTCACAAAGTACCACAAGATTACTAAGGATGTGACCAGTAACATGTTTTTCTGTCTCCTTTTTCTGATTCACTAACACCTGAATGATCCCTAGATGCCAGATTACAGTGACTATTTGTTATTTTCTGAAGATATGCAACACTTTATATTCTTTTTATCAAGTTTTGGTTAAGATCTGGTGATGGTTACATAGTTATATTATGTAAAATCTTTGTTTTTGATGGTGACATTTTTGGAGTTTTATGTAAACAGATAATTGCTTTTTCTGAGTCTGAATAAACTGAGTGGTCCTCTCTCTTTTTTTCACTTAACCAAGTGCTTATTAAGCCAACCCATTCTTTCCCTAAACCTAGCCAGGTTGTTTTTGTGCCTAAACCTAACCAAACCTTATAGCGTAACATCATAAAACAGTGGTTTGCATGGCACAGACAAATGATGTCGTCCTGCGGATAAAGGCATCAGATCAGAAAACTTTTCTGTGTGTCGTTCCACCAGACACTGGATGCTCAGATCAGCAAATGTAAATGCTTTTAAATGCATACGCTAGTAAATTAAGTATATGTAATTAAGTCATTTTACTACACCATCCTCCCCCTCCCCTCTGCTCCCAGTCTAAATTGGTTCGTATGAGTGGCTTCACATGCTGTACCGCATTATTCCAGCTGATGGCAGCAGACTGACCGCAGCCAGGATTCCACTCATCTCTCTTTAACTGACTTGTTTACCATTTTACCCATGACACATGGCCAAAGATTGTCATTTTTCTTTTAAAGTCATCTAATTCCAGCTCATGGAAAGTTATCTGTTCCAGTATGTAACAGGGCGCATGATCAGCGCACTTCAGTATGCTGTTGTTTCGTGGTCTGTGGAAACTGATGGACTGACACTTTGGCTGTTTTTAAGTTTCTCTGGTGGAAAAAAAAAAGCTTTGCATTCACTTTCAAAGTCACAAAATAAACAACAAAGTGAAGACTAGTGGTCTGAATAGTATTAGTTTGTGTCTAGAGTCTCCTGTTCAGTTCAAATTGGCCAGTTAACAGCCAGTCACATTGGGGGGTAATTATTGTCTGTGCAGTGGCAACTCACAGCTTTTCTTCCCAGCTTAGAGAGTGTCAGAGATTTGTTTTCCACAAGTTTTGAGTTTTAACCGTTTTATTGCAACAAAAAGGTTCGGTCCCTGTGTCAAGTCTCATGCAGCAAAGGGTGAGTCCGATATTGCTACAGTTAAACATTTAATATTGTTTTTATATTTACAGGAGGTTTTACTGATTTATCTGCCAACGCACAAGTATATGAGACAACAAGAAGAAGTATGTCAAAAATCATGTTTACGTACTGATATACTTTATATTGTACTGATTTAATTTTTACATGGGAATTTTTTGATCACACTTAAGAGATGAATACTGGGAATATTGTCTTGGAATATATTTACTTTTAATGTATTATCTAATTACAAACTGACTACAAATAAAGGTGTATGTACACTTATTGGCTGCTTAAAAACATTTTCCTCCACGGTGTTCTGATGATAAAAAAATAGATACTTTACTTCGATGATATTTCTGACAGTGAGGTTATTGTTGTAAAGTGGGGCTGCTTTTTAAAAGAGATTAACACCAGTGCTTGTATATAACACAGCTACTCTGTGACCTGAGAGGTCTTGATCTGGTCTTCTTCTAGTTTTGTCTTGCTCTTGAGACTTGTATACATGCCTCTCTATCATAGGATGAATGAAATATACTGTCTGAGAGGGAAACAACTGAGATGGGCGGGATTAGTGAGCACGGACAGGGCTTTCCCCCGGAAATGTGTTTAAGGAAGTGGTACGCTCGCTTCATCCGCCTACCCCTTCCAAAAAGAAAACAAAAATACAAACTGCCTTTATTCTCTGCACACACAAAATGTCACTTGCAATTGCAAACTATGTGACTGGACTTGGGAAAATAATAATGACAGTCTACACACTTATAATATTTGGGGATCTAATAGAGCCAGAGCCTGTGTTTTAGCTGTGTGAAAAATGGTTAAAAAAACAGCCACCTGATATGTTGAACAAGATGTCCTAAACGACAAAACAAAATGACAAAATAGGTTATTTGTAATGTTGTCGCCTTTAAATATTCATATGTGTTAGAAAAATGATTCGTATGCTGACTGTTCTTTGGTTAAGTTTACAAACAAATGTACTTAGTTAAGGTTAGGGAAAGATCATAGTTAGAGTTTGGAAGAAACTACTTGGTTAAGGTGTTTACTCTGTTCTGTATGTATCTATCTACTATAGATATATTTTTTATAAAGCTAAATTTGAAACCATAAACCTTGTATTTTAACAAATATTAGTTAAAATCATTGCTGGCGTAACACTAATCCTAACTCAAGGGGTAAAGATTATTTTTGAATTTCACAAAATAGATTTTTACAGAAGGTAAAATTCTTCAGCTTCAATTATAGCTCAAAATTTGATGAATTCAATTCATTTCCCCCAGAAGTGGCTGTAGCGTTTTGAAATGATGCTTGTTGGACAGTCAACAGTCCAGTGTTTTCTATTTCTGTTTGTTGTCCATCACATTATGTAAATTACCTCTTTCATAACTGCCTTCTTGTCATCAATGGATCCTTCTGGCAGTGATAGAGATCTGAAACTTCTGCATTTTAATATTCAAATGCTGACATTGAAGTGGCTACAAAAGACCGCTGTGTTAGCAGAGCAGGTAATATTTTATATCTGCATCAGCACGTCAAGGAGAGACATCAGAGAAGCGAAGAGAGAAGAAATCACCAGATGTAAGTTTAAATTCTGTTGTGTCACTTGAGATTTTAATGTTGTGTCCTAAAAGGTGGACAGAACAGTGTATCCACTATATAACTATTTCCAATATGTTCACAGAGCTATTTGTCGTTCAGTACTTGTATTTAACATTTTGTATATAACAAATAGTCAAATTAATATTGTGAATATAGCTTTTTCATTTACACATACACCTGACAATATAATGCCAAACAATTCAAAAACACCTGCAATAAATACAACCTTTGTTAAGCTCACGGTGCAGTGTTTAGTTTTTGATGACGCTGTCAGAGGAGTTTCGAATTGACTGGTACACTTTCATGACAGATTGCATCTTGTAAGGTGTTCCTCTTATGTTGTGAATCACCTTCACATTCATAATAGACATTACAAGAGTCTACACAGAAAATGTATTCCAGGTTCTTGTATTGCACTATGTTTCAAATCCATATTTTACTCAAATATCTAACTTTCATAGGCTAAAAAACATTTATGATTGTGCAGTTAGTTCTGGTTTGACTATGTTTTGCATATTTCCTACCATCCTATATTCTTCTTCCTTATTGGACTAAACTTCGTACACTGGAGGGAGTGGTGCAGTTTTTTTTTTTTTGTTAATTTTAACTTTTACATCCATTAAGTGTTTAAGTGCATTTCATTGAATAGAGATAAACTGTTGAAATCATTGTGTTTGGTTCACTACACACTAAAATATCAGTTTCATCTAACAGAGCAAAGATGCAGCAGAGTCTGTTTCTACTCATTCTGATGGGTAAGTGGATCATCTTACCATTTATTTAGATAAAGATTATTTGTACAGCTTAATATGGATTCACAGAACAGTTGGACATCTCACACTTTCATCAAATAAAAAGTAAAATATATAAATGAAGAAACTAGACGCAGAATTCCAACTGAAGTAAGGAGCATTGTATAAGTAGTAGGTGTGACTCATGATTTTGATTTCATGCTATCAGCTCCATCACTGCAGCATTTCCTCTGTTGTTAGGTCAGTGTTCCTTCTTCACATGTCACCTCTATGAGTACCACTTTATTGAAGAGAAAATGTCCTGGAAGGAAGCCCAGACATATTGCAGAGAGAACTACACGGACCTGGCCACAGTGTCTAACATGACAGACATGAAGAGACTCCGTGACTCTACAAAGAAGCAAGACGAAGCCTGGATTGGTCTGTACAGCAACCCAGGAAAAGAAAACAGGAGCTGGCACTGGTCTCTGCCAGGGGTGGAGTTCAATGATAATGAGACAGAATGGAGCTCGGGAGAACCAAATGATAAAGGAGGTATCGAGAACTGTGTGGAGATGGAAAATCACACATGGAAGGATTTCCCTTGTATAAAAAAATTTAAATTTATCTGCTACGATGGTGAGAATATGTGGCTAATAATGACATTACTCAGCATATCAACCTGCCTAACAATTGTTTTTGATGAGAACATAACTCTTTTTTCATAGAAAAATCATTTTAAACCACTGTACGCCAAACTTTCCTTTTATTTTACACAAAATTATCTGATCTACCTTATTATACCACAAACACTTTCATCTAAATATCTGAAACTGCATGATAATTTATCTCACATTATTGTTTCACCTGTTTTAAATAAGAAAATAGGATTTTATGAGACTAAATAACATAAAACAAAAAACAAAAATGTGAATTTCTAACTGTCCAAGTTTGTCTTTTTACTCCACAGAAAGAAAGCAATCCAATGATAAATTCAGTTTGATTAACAAAGTAATGACCTGGCCACGGGCTCAGAACTACTGCAGACAACATCACACTGACCTGGTCAGTGGACTCAATCAGTTAAAAGAACTAACGGATGTCAGTTATTCTGGAAAGAAATTGTGGATCGGCCTGTTCAGAGACACCTGGAGGTGGTCAGATGGGAGCAATTCTTCTTTCAGAAACTGGGATCTGGAGTTATTTAAAGATGAAGACAACAAGACATGTGCTATGACTGTGTTAAATAGAGTTGGAAAATGGAACTCTGATGATTGTAATAAAACAAAGCCCTTCTTCTGCTATGATGGTGAGTTTTGCAAAGGTCTCTCTCAACTGTTTTCTCCAATAGGAGCAGAACTGGAATCAGCTAGAGAATCCATCTGAATTTACAGTATTTAATAATTATTTTAGTTAAATGTTTATACATGAATGTTGAATTTATTTCATGAATATTTTTGTTCCAAATCTCAGGATTTCACATCTGGATTCTGGATGCTTCACCTGTTGCTTTTGTTTGTTTGTTTTTTTCATTCTTATTTTCTTTTAAAAGAAGTGTGTTTTTTAAAAGGTCCAGTGTGTAACATTTAGCAGGAGCTATTGGCAGACATAGAATATAATATTTGTATGTAAGTATGTTTTCATCAGTGTATCCATCCATCCATCCATCCATTTTCTACCGCTTGGTCCCCGTTAGGGGGTCGCGGGTGACTGGAGCCTATCCCAGTGACTTTGGGCCTTAGGCAGGGTACACCCTGGACAGTGGCCAACTCGTCGCAGGGCTAACACAGACACAGACAAGGACAGACAACCATTCACTCACACATTCATTCAATACGGGCAATTTAGAGTTATCAATTAACCTACACATGCATGTCTTTGGACGGTGGGAGGAAGCCGGAGAACCCGGAGAGAATTCATCAGTGTATAATCACCTGAAAATAAGAATCATTGTGTTTTTGTTACCTTAGAATAAGCCGTTTTTATCTACAGAGGGGGAGGGTTCCCTTTCACGGAGGCCGCTCCCTCTGCACCACCATGTTTCTACAGTAGCCCAGAACGGACAAACCAAACACTAGATAAGGGCATTCTTGTTTTTCGTGGCCACCGTAGTTTCTCCTACATGCGTGGAAAGGGAGGGTGAGGCGAGCAGTATTCAAATGGTTGCAATCTGCAATTTCACCGCTAGATGCCACTAAATCCTACACACTGGACCTTTAAATGTCCTTCTTATTTTATTAATCAAATTTATGTTAGATACTGTGTCCTGGCATGGCATGCTTTAAAATAAAATGTCACTTATTCAAGACATTCTTAAAATTTTAAAGATATTTGTTATTAGCACCAAACATATAAGCAGGCACCTAAAACATTTTATATCAGTATTGAAGATCCATATTGGATCGCAGTGTTCTCAACAACTAACTGAACACAGCTGCTGGTATGATCCTGTGTTTATCTCAATTTCTTCCACGACAGATAAAGTGATCCTGATCAAACAAAAGAAGACCTGGGAGGAGGCCTTACATTTCTGCAGAGAGAACCACAATGACCTGGTCTCCATCACTAAACCTGACGAGCAGAGATGGGTCCAAGAGAGAGCCAAGAAGGCCGACACTCCTTTTGTCTGGATGGGACTGCGCTACACCTGCACTCTGGATCTTTGGTTCTGGGTCAGTGACGAGCTGGTCTGCTATAAGAACTGGGCCCCAGGTCAAAAGATGGATGAGTGTGACATGTCAGGAGCCATGGACAGAGGAGGACAACATAAGTGGTTCAGTCGGCGTGAAAATGAAAAATATAATTTCATCTGTGCTGTATAGTAAGTTCTACAATACACCCTAACTCACTGGTGACAGACTTCATGTTTCTAGACTGAATTCATTTTATGCATTTCATTTTCTTGAATACAACAAGCTTCATTGTCTGTTCTGAATTGGCATTATGGCACATGTAGAAATCAGGTGAAAAATTAAATTACAGATTAGATGTTGAGAGAGAGTGGCTACACCAAAAAAAATCAATCGTAACGCATTGCATGATCACTAAGGATGTTTACATGTCAGTAGCTAAATCTGAAGTAACCCTGAAAACATGTGTTTCTGTCTCCTTGTCCTGATTCAGGAACGTCTGAATGACCTTTATCATTGCTGGATGACAGAGAAGTACAGACAACAACAAGCAGCAGTAATCGTTTAATATTCGTTGAGGATGATGTTATATTTTACTTTTTATGCATCTCTTGAGGTTGTATTTTGCATCCCATCAGTGTGGTACAGTAGTAGAAAAAATAGGAATAAATAAACCAACCTATAGTTTGCTATAGTAAACATTTCATATACTGACTTTGGAATGTTTTATGATCGGGTGATGTTTTAAATATGTAAAATCATATTTCTGTGATTATCATATTTTTCATTTTTTTTGTAAACAGATCAATTATTTTTCTGATGCTGAATAAACTCTGACATGTTTTATGTCCAACGTTTACATAAGTGATGCCTAATTTGAAAGTGAAAATGCACACGTAATGCACATGTATGAAAGGAGTTGTTAAAGTTGTTCAAATCAAAAAATCAAAAAACATGTCTGAATATGTTCTGAAATGGATTTAAATAACAATGCTGTTTATTGTATATATTACGGTGGCCGACAAGGATAAACACGCTGCAAATACACACAACACAGCTAAATACAGAAACCAATACAAGTAGCAGCCTACCTCGAAATTAAACTTAAAATGTACTTTCCAACACTGAAGCAGTGCATTACCAGACTCCATTTGGCTTTGTTGAGTTATGTGGAGCGTCAAAACCAACAGAGGGAAGTCGGAAGTGTTGTCTTTACTGGAAGTCACGGATGGTTTTGTTGGTTACATCTTCTACTAATAGACTAGAGGGCGCACCTGAGCCCGCAGGTCTCACTTGACACAAGACCGCGGCCCAACCCGGTTCCACCATCGCGTAGTTTGCTCTTAACTAATCGGGCCTACAGTTTACATGTGTCATTCATTCTGAGTGTTTACACCATGGAGGATCCTTGCAAGTATCCTGTTTTCTTCGAGTGCCCCTCTTTGGACGGAGAGCAAAGAAAGAGGATAGAAAACTACTTCCAGATTCGCCGCAAATCAGGAGGAGGAGACTGCAGCGCAGTGACAAACATAAATGATAAAGTTTACAGCATTGCTTTTAAAGAGCGAGATGGTAAGACACGCTATTTAAAATATGTATCTGTTGAATTGGGTCCTTGACGTTGATTTCTTAAATTATGTCGTAAAATGTCTTGTGCTGGTGAAAGTGAAAGTATTCCTGCACTGGAAACGGATGGATTTCATTCGATTATTTCAACGTTTTTTTTTTTTTTTTTTTTTTTTATTAAAGATCAATTTTACTGCTTGCAGACCCACATTCAAACTTTTTGACTGTCGATGTTACTTTTTCACGTACTGTATATCAAGCTGTCTAAATTTAGAAACGTGTCATTCATGTTTCACTTTCACATTTAGGTCAGACTGCTCTTCGAATAGTAGCCTACAAAATGAATCTTAGACGCTGCATATGGACACAGTATTTGATATTTGTGTCATATATTCTCTTAAGATGAGCTAAATAGTCTTGCAAATCCTAAATGACTCCTACTCTAAAAACACATGTCATAATCACAAGTCACATGACATGTCTGTCAACTTTATGATCTTGTTGATTCTGTCTCCTTGTAGTTGTTTTGTGTATCAATGTTGTCGTTTTCCACCTCTTTGTAGTCGTTTTGTGTTTCTTTTAGTGACATTTTGCAGGTGAAGCAGAACTCTTAGGTGTTGTTTTTGGTTCAAAACCTGCAGCTGGACTTCAGTATTTAGTTCACACTGGAGATGAAGAGAGGCTGTCTGACTCCTGTCCAAAGATTCCTTTCACAGCAGATCCACATTAACACTACTCTGCACAGATATTATTCTAAATACTACAGCACACCGTACAGAATATGGTTCCCCCTGACCCCTTGGGTCTCTGGGCCTGTGTCTGGTTTGACGTATTCTATCCATTCATTCTGTCCAAGAGTGAAGAGTAAAGTGCAACTACAATAAGGCCTCAGCTCTAATTCACACAGTCAGGGACGAATTCAGGATTCAACATTCTACGCACTTTATTTCATTTAAATAAGCACAGAGGCAGGGAGAGAGGGTGGAGGGGCAACCAAACTGAATCTAGTGCTGAAAGACAAAAGCCCTAATAAGTAATGTCCCCATTTCTGTTCTCAGCTCAGCAAAGAGTCCTGCAGAGATCTGAACATGTGTTGGAGTTTGCAAGTGGTCCTCTGGTGCTGACTGTGCGAGACAGCCCTGAACCTACAAGCAAGAAAGTTAGCCCTACACTGGACTTAACTTCATCACAGGTCAGTGTGGAAAGTCTTTTATTAATAGTGTTTAATCTCTCAGTAAATGTTGAACACTACATTTGGAAAAAAAATATTTCAGTTATAAAAACAAGTTTCATTATTATCATTATAAGGCATCACAAGCACTTGCTGAGTTCAGATTGATTGGAACAATTGAAAATGATTTTCTCTATATTCTGTATGTCTTAAACACCGTTTTGGATTGAATATCAATAACTCTTTAAAACTGTTGCCATGTACTTAAAATCAAACTTGATATAATGTAAATCTTTCCAACAGCAGAGCCCACAGGCCATTCCAGCCTCAACTCCTCCACCAAGTGGTGAAGAATATGAACTACAACTTGATACTTACCTCCTTCGTTACCTAAAAGAATGTCCCAAGGCTGGGAAAGAACTAGAGAAAGAACTTGCCTCTGTGGCCTGCTCTGCCCAGCTTTACCCAGAGGAGGAGAGGGTTTTAGTCAGGAGTTTAGCTCAACCTGGTGCTGTAGATGAAGCTAGAAATCGGAAAGTCAAGGTAGGCAAAATCTTTGATGGCTACCTGTGCCACTATGAGATGGACCCTCACAAAGTTAAAGCTTTGCTTCAGTCTTGCAGCTCTGATCAGACCACAGATGAGGTGAAAGTGTACAGCGAGCTTGGGATGGCTGTTGTGGTTGGGAAACATTCTCAGGTGAACGCCAGGTTGATGGATGTAGAGGACAGGTCAGGTTTAAGTGAGACGCAAACCAGCATTCGTCGACTGGGCAAGGCCAAGCTCCGCCTCCTCTGGAAAGAGATTGAGCACAGTTTGCGACGAGATTTTCCAGGAGTGAAGGTCACGCAGGGAGATGCAGGTCAGTTAGTTTTGGAAGGCTCTGTGGAGGAGATTCTTAGGGCTGGAGATTGGATCTCTGATAAGGAGAATTTGGTGTTAGAAAGGACAGTTTCTGATAGGAGCCCACATTTTTTGGCCTTTCTAAGGAAGGCATACGGAGGTCCGGGGGTGCTAAATGACTTTTTAGGGGTTGGTAACAAAGTGGAAGTAGAGTTACGAGACACAGAGCTACGTTTCTTCACACTCTCTGCTGATAAACTGGATGACACAGAGAAAAAACTGCAAGAAAAATTCAAGGAAGTCAAGATTGATGTGCCTAACTGCTCTGCTGTGCCATCTGAGCTTCGGGAAAAGCTGAAGTCCAAGACAAATGAGATGAACCAAGGGCAACATAGGGCTCAGGTCGTGTTTGGCTCAGACAGCGCAGTGTGCTTACTGGGCCACACGAAAGAGGTTGAAGAGCTGAGTGACGATGTCATACAGTTTATTTTGGACCAGTTAAGCATAGAAGGCAAAGTCATTCTCCCTTTCCCAGAGTTAGTACAACTCTTACCAGAATTGCTGCAACTGCACAAGTTTGACTATTCAGGGGTTACCTTCCATCCTTTAACATCTTTCTCTGGGCCCATGGTGATGCTGGAAGGTCCATCCCTCAAAGTGACTGAGGTCAGGAACAGGCTGGGTCCATTTCTGGACTCCCTTGTTCAGGGTAAAGTCACCATTGACCTGCCAGGTGCAGTAAGATATTTTAAAAGTCCCTCTGGAAGAGAGAACATTTTAAGTGTTGCTCATTCTCAGAAGTGTCTCATACAGCTTCAAGAACAACCTAACACTACTAGACAGAATATGGCATCTGGTGCACATTTAAGTAAAGGAGGCACAACAGTGGCTAGCTACAGCCTTCGTGACGGGCTCCAGGTGCTGGTGTGTCAGGGTGACATCACCAAACAGGATGCTGATGCCCTGGTGAACGCTGCCAATGAAGACCTGGACCACTGTGGAGGTGTTGCTGCTGCCCTGAGTAAAGCAGGTGGCCCTCAGGTGCAGAAGGAGAGCAGAGCTTTAATAAGGCAGACAGGAAAAATCCCTACAGGTGAAGTGGTAGTGACCACAGGGGGGGACTTAAACTGCAAGAAACTGCTGCATGCTGTTGGGCCTGTTGGTGGAAAATCAGGTGGCAGAGAATGGGTGTTACTCAAAAAAACTGTCCATTCTGCTCTGAATTTAGCAGAAATCATGGAGTTCCAGTCTATAGCCATGCCCTGTATCAGCTCAGGTATGTTTGGTGTTCCTGTCACTGTGTGCTCTGAGGCTATTGTAACTGCTGTTAAAGAGTTTGGCAGTCAGGGAGGGCGAAGTCTGAGCAGAATCATCCTGATTGATAACAGAGGAGAGGTGGTGAGGGCCATGCAGGAAGCATGTGACAGACTTTTCCAAGGGATCACTGTAGGAAACATTACAAGTGATTTGGGGTTTGGGATAGGTGTTGCTGCCCAAAACACTGCAAGAGGAGCCACTGCAGCTCCTGGAGACGGTGTCTATGTCAAGGTCATTCAGGGAACCATCGAGACCCAGCAGGTAAGAGACTTTGATGAGATATTGAAGCTGCATTAATTTAAGTTTTGTTACTGGATTCAGGATGTTTCAGAAGCTTATCTGTCATAGTTGCTGGGTACCATTGTCTGTTTGCATAAAGAGCAGATGCTTTCAGGATGAACATGGTGGTCAGGATTATCCAAGTGTTGGATGAAATTAGATTGCTGTATTCTCCTAGGTGGATGGCCTGGTATCTCCTATGGTTGGCCATGATCCTCTCTCTACCCGTGTTGGAAACGCTTTGTCCAACATGGTTGGACCTCAGCTGACTGCAAAGTTTCATAAGGAAGCAGATGGAGCAACAAAGCCTGGTGACACAGTCCTGGTAGAGGGCTTGCCTGCACTTCAATCTAAAGGAGTGTTCTTCCTCAACCTCTTTCCCTGGGATAATGACCGACATGGAAATGCAGTCCAGGTGAAATCATGTGTTCAGTGATTATGTCTTTGTAGGTTTTTGTGCAACCAGGTTTGTCTTTACTGTGTCTGTGTTTTGTTTTTCCTACTGTCTTAAAATCTAAGGGGTGCAGTAACCTTGATAATCCTTGAATCTTTCAGGTTCTGAGTCAGAGCATCAGAAAGATTCTGGCTTCCTGTGAGATCAGAGGCTTCAGTTCAGTTGCTTTCCCTGTGCTTGGGACCGGTGCTGTCTTGTGTTTTCCTCACAGTGTGGCTTCCAAGGTTTTACTGGAGGAGCTCCGTGTATTTGAACAGAATCGAGCCAGAAGAACATCTTTCCTGGTCCGTATTGTCATCCACCCCAATGACAAAGAATCTAGCAAGGTAAAGAAAATGTAGTTGCAGTGCCTTGTAAGAAAAAAGAGAGTACAATAAAATTGCCCACATCCTAAAGAGTAAGCCCAGGTTTATTATTTGTAGGCTGTGCCCTTTGTAATCTATTACGTAAATGCTAATATTATAACTACAAACATTTTGAAAGTATTTTGAAAATGCTGCATCAAAATAATTCTTTCACACATAATTCTTTATGTCTTTTTCCCATTAATTACCATTGGAGTTATTGACCAGTTTAAAATAACACCAGATTGCATTGTTTTTTTTGTTTTGCAAGTGGAACTGGAATGAAACCTTTCACTTTGTTACTACAGGCCTTCCAGTCTGCCCAGGAAACTTTGCATCTCAGAGGATTCACGAACGATGCTAACCCAGACCAAGGTTAATATGAATATTTCCTTTTCAATTTCAGGTTGAGCAAGACTTACTAACTTGTTTCCTCAATCTTTAAGACTGCAACAATAATTTTAAGGCCACAAGGGGGCAGAAAAAACATGAAAGAGGCTCCTATACAAAGCCACCACCATATTATTTTGAAGTTATGGCTAATGTGTTAGCAGACTGTTATGTATGTATTCATTTGGAGTCTTATTTCAGTCTCCTTTTAACTCCTTATGTTCCTCAGCTATTTGCTCATTTGTTGTTGCTGCTGGGCTGGTAGTGTACAGAGGCTGTTTGCTAAAAATAGCTGCCTGCTACTGCTGGAAATTAGGTTGATTAGAGTGGTGAGATTTTGTCATGCAATAAATATGTGTGTGTAAAACCAAAACAAGAAGCTAAACGAGGCTAAAAAAAAGTGTGTGTTCTCTGTCAGTATAATTTTAGTTAATTTTTCTTTGATTGTGTCTTTTGATTGTCTTTTTTATTGGCATAACATTAGCTTCCTTTTACCGCCATGTCTCGGTAACTAATGATGAGGTCACAGCCATGCTGGGTGGAGTCAAGCTTCAGCTGGTCCATGGTGACATCATTAATGAGAGCACTGATGCAATTATCAACACAACTGACTTCTCCAACAGCCAATCCGGTATGACTGATGGATTTTCTAAATGTTTTGAGTGACTTAAAATATACACATAGAGGATCACAGCACCTCAGACTAGTGTTATTTATGAGGATTTTATACATTATATTAATCTTAAAGGTTAAATGCTACAGTAACTGTGTGTTCACAAACTCCACAGGTGTGTCCAAAGCCATTCTGACTGCAGCAGGGTCCACTGTCCAAGCCGAGTTAGCACAAGGTAAGCCTTAAGAGTGAACTGAAAAATACTGTAAAAATACTTGTTAGAAGTTTTGGTGTGCACATTACTTTTGTTGCATGTACTGCAGCAGGTAAAAATTGACTCGTTTCCATCTACCTGTTTTTAAGCAGATTTTCAATTTTGCTGTTAAAAAACCTCAGTGGAAACACCAGAAACCACACAAAAATTCAAATATTGCAAAAAAGCTTTTATGCTTGGCTGAGGTGGAAAAGTTGGTGTATCAATAAAAACAAATGGAAACTGACTGAAATATAAATGAATAAATCATGACGTACATGAAGCATTTGACTTAAACGTCACTTGTCACTGAAGAAACGAAGACGAACACATCTGATCTGTGTGAACCAATAAGGAGACTGTAATATTTTTCAAATTAATGCAAGAGATAATCATAAACGCCATATATCCATCATGTTTTCTACATTGTTTTTCATTATTTGAGATTTAAAGGGCACTCTTAATTACATCATCTTGTTGCACCGTCCTCTTCTGCAATGGTATAATGGCACCTGACTGGAGGATTAGTGCCACCAACTGTTTATCTTGATGTGCCCAAATAATAGTCACATAACAGTAGTGGATGGAAATGTGCAATTAATATTTTCTTCTGCTGATTTTCTGGTAATTTGGTTAAAAGTTTTACTCAGTCAAGTCACGTTCTATTCTCCAGCTTACATATTTTCACAACCCAACATCTTTGTTTTTTCAGTGGGCATTCCAGCAGACTACATGTGCACCACAGGACCCGGGTCGCTTGGGTGTAGGGAAATCATTCATGCTAGTTTTAAGTGTGACCCTCAGACGATTCGGAACTATTGCAAAAAGATACTGAAGCAGTGTGAGCGCAAAGGCTACCGCTCAGCAGCCTTCCCAGCTATCAATACTGGTTTGTACTGTGTGCATATGGGATGTGCACGTGTGTGTTTATTTGTATTTGTGCATTATGGTCAACACCAAATTTGTCTTATTCACCTAAATGTAGAACGAATTTCAGGTTTACATTTGAGTTTAATAAAAAAACCTGACATGTAAATTAATGACACATGACAACAACTAAAAGTATAATTCAATTAAATTTTATTTATAGAGCACCAATTCATAACAGGAGTTATCTCATTGCACTTTTCCTATAGATCAGGTCTAGACCGTACTCTTATTTATTTATTTATTTTTATATATATATATATATATATATATATATATATATATATATATATATTTATTTAACATAGTAATAATGTAATGGTAGTAAAACAACTTCTTCGGGTAGAAATTGTATTTACTATTGTATTGCAGTATGCCAATACATTATGACACATGACAAATAATGGCACTTGAGGGCAACATAGTGAAAAAGGTCACAACCAGTCACTGCAGCAATATAAATGGCATCATTGGTGTCATCTCCATGTAGATTCACAACCATTGTGTTTATATCCTATTAGGTTTGGCTGGTATGGACTCTGCCAAAGCTTGTAAAGCCATGCTGGATGGCATAACCTCAGCTATAACGGGCTTGAAACCAAATTCCCTCTCACTCATCCGCATTGTCATCCTGCGACAACCGGTCTTCCAGGCATTCAGGTCAGAAATTAATCTTACTCATATAGCAACAAACAATAGAAGGAAAAGTTATTGTTTTAGCATGGATTGCATTGTTTGAACAGTCAGAGTAGCTTTTTTAAAACTTCCTGTCCTGTAATATGTTTTTGCAGATCAGAGCTGGAGAACCGCTTTGGACGAACAGCCGCTTGCAGCCTCAGCCTGAGAGGTTTGTTTTCACTTATAATGCTTGAAGATTTTATACTTTGTACCCAATTATTATCAAGTTATATTTACCAGGTTCATCATCTTTGTATAGCCTGTTAGTATGCTAACATTTGCTAATTGGCACTAAACAAAGTACAGCTGAGACTGTTATGAATGTCATTAGTTTCGCAGGCATTTGGTCATATACCACAGTATTTGGCAAAAAACATAGGAATTATGACCTGAAGAATGGCGCAAGCTGAAATGTCAGGGGATTACCAAATGTATTAGAATTGATCATCTAGGGACCTTGAATATCTGTTACAACTTTAATGCCAATCCATCCAATAGTTTTCAAGATGTTTCACTCAAATGATGAACCACAAATGTCAACCTCATGGTGGTACTAGACGAAAGTCAGGGAATCACAAAAGTCAATAGACTCCATCCTCTGGAGACAATGAATGTCTGTACAAAATTTTATGACAGTCCATCCTATAGTTATAGATATTTCAATCTGGACCCATGCGGTAGACTAACTGACAGATTTTTAATTTTTTTATTTTAGTTTGTTAAATTGAAAAGTGCATGGGAATCAGATATTCAAATGATGAAGTCTGCCACAAGAGAATGCCAAAGAATTTTCCATGATGATCAACAAATTCATATTAACTTATGATAACTGGTCTATAAAGCCTTAATAAATAGTGTATTAACCAACTTCTAGCTCTTTTAGAAAGTGTATTATTAGGAAGTAATTTTAAAATTAATATGTTAAATATTTGTTTTCCAAAACAAAAAAGTTATTTTAACTTAGCAACTCATTGATATGTATTGATAAATGGTAAGATTGGCACATGAAAGGATGGACATTTGATCAGTCAGATAAACAATGTTCTCAGTTAAGTGGATATTGATATTGTGGATGCCACACATGAAGACTCTTATTGGGTTATTGGGGCTTAAATTATTGATGTAATGAGGTGTTACATCCACATTTGTTCTCTCTTTTTTGCTCTTTTTTGTAGAAAAAGCTCTACAAAAGCTCAGGAAGTGGCATGACAAGTATTTAAGAACCTCCACAACTTCAGCACCTCAAGGCAAAACCTTTATCTCCATAAAGCCACTGCCAGCTGTGATAAGTGTGATTAGTTGTAGTCCTGACACCATCAGGACCATCAAGGGAGATTTGGAGGGGATCCTGCAGAAGCAGCTGGTAGAGAGAGAAGTGGATGTGAAAGATTTGTCCAGGCTTGATGCCATGGAGCTGGAGGCAGTGCAAGCAAAAGTCAAAGTCTCAGAAATAAGCCTGGAGTACAGGAGAAGTCAAAGTTCTGAAGATGTGAATGGCAACAGAGCAAGATACTCAGCAAGAGCTGAAGCTAGAGACCGGTCAGGAGGAGAGGTCTGCGTGCTGAAAGGCCTAAAAGAGGACGTTTTGAGCGTCATTGAGCTTGTAAACAGAGCAATCCAAAAAGCACTTTGCGAAGACCTTCAAGATAAAGAAGAAGCAACGTTGGCTCTTACTGTCCAGTGGTCGATTCAGGATATAAATGGAGACTGGCACGAGCTGAGCCTGCATGACAACTATGTGCTGGAGGAGGCTCACGTGAAGAAACAAGTGTTTGTTGATATGATGGCATCAGACGGCATGATGGTGAAAATAAACCTGAAGACACAAGAAGCCACAAATTGGCAAACAGGCATCACGTTCAAAGTGAAAAGGAACAAGTCTGCATTATGTATGTCACATTTTGCATGTTTCCCCTTTTTACTTTGGATTTAGCAATTTTTGGGAATTTGTTAAAAATGCTCAAACCATAACATTAATTTGTGTGACTTCTACTTTAGCCATTGAGTTGCCAACACAATGGGAACCTATGGACGAAGAAGTCTTTAAAAAGATCGAGGTGCAACCTAACTCACCAGAGTACCAGGACGTAGCCCAGGGTTTCCTCAAAACAGCTAAATACAACATTCGCAAAGTGAGTATACCAACACAAAAACACGTTTCCCTACTGTACAGAATAAGTAACTGATTGATTTTTTTCTGATCTCAGATTGAGCGTGTGCAAAACTTCTACCTGTGGCATGCCTATACTGTGTGTAAGCAGCGTATACTTGCCAAGAATGGTTCAGCAGACCTTGGGGAGAAGTCTCTCTACCATGGCACATCAGCAGAGTCATGCAACTGCATTGAAAGGGACAGATTTGACAGGAGCTTCGCAGGAACACATGGTAAGAATTTGTCACATGTTGTTATATTTAATCCCCTGAAAATCTAAAGTATTTTTCTAAAACAATAGAGCTTATATAATCATGAATAAATAAGTAAAAATCTAAATAAATGTTACATTACATACAGTAAGGAACAAAACATCCTTTATTATTTATCAAAAGTTTATCAGTCAAAAACAGCTTTATCAGGACTGTGTGGGTGTGGTTTGATCAGATTTGATCAGTGGCCTGACAACATAAGCCAACAATCCACGACTGTCATCACATTTTGATTCAAATGGTGATAATCCTGATTAGTAGAGGATTGTGATAACACATTTTTCCAACTGTGCACCACACACTTCAAACTAGTGAGGAAACCACAGACAAAAACACAAATATACAAATAATCTCTAATTTGAAAAAAAATTAAAAACATTTGTTGTAACTTTGGCAGAGAATTGTGTGTTCATGTATGACCCCATTATTCATAGTAATAAGCTGATTGAGATAAAAGAGGCTTTTAAAATTTGCTGTAAAGTACTGCAAACAGAATTAGGTATATTTGCACAGGCATCTGTCGAAGATAATTTTTCCTGTGTCTTCTTTACTGACCCCAAATGCATGTATATTATTTTTTCTTGTCCTTCTAGATCATAGGTTGAGTATAGTATACACAGCACCTTACTTGATAGCAGTTTAACAGTCTTTGAGAACACTGCAAAATTAAATTTTACCACCCATGTCACACTCTGTGATCACTTTTTGTTTGCAGTGACCATCAACCACAAGTGGTCACTTTATTAAAATATGAGCGCTGCCCAAATGCTGAATGCAGCGTATTGACATTTTGATTTTTAGGTTTTGCACTTAAAATGACATCCCGTTGCCATTTTTACTCGACACTGCAAATGAAAAAACAGTATTTGCAGTTTCATATGTAAAAAACCATGCTGTCTTACCTGTTTAAGTGAGATTTTGGGAATTACACTTATTTGCTTTCTTGCCAAGAGTTAGATGAGACGATTGATACCACTCTCGTGTTTGTATTGATGAATATTAAGCTACAGCTAGCAGCCGATTTGCTTAGCTTAGTATAAAGACATAAAACAAGGGGAAACAGCTAGCCTGGCTCTGTCCAAAAATAACAAAATCTGCCTACCAGCACCTCTAAAGCTCACTAAGAAATATGTTAAGTGTAAAAACAACACTTGCTGGTTTTACCGCGTCTATGTGCTGGACTGTCTCATGGCCGGGCCAAGCTAAGCTAAGCTACCCGGCTCCTGGCTGTTGCTTCATGAGAATGGTATCAGTCTTCCAAATTTCCCAAAATGTTGAACAATTCCTTTAAGTTGATGTGTCTTTTCTTATGTAATTCTGTCACAGCTGCTGTATATGGAAAGGGAGTTTACTTCGCAGTCAATGCAAGCTATTCAGCCGCATATTCCCCAGCTGATGCGTCAGGCCTGAAGCGGCTGTATGTTGCTCGTGTCCTGACCGGCCGTTACACAGTCGGTTCCTCTTCCATGAAAGCCACACCTCCTCGAGGCTCAGACCGCACTGACTGCTTCGACAGTTTGGTGGACCAACAGCAGAATCCCACCAAGTTTGTGATCTTCCACGATGACCAGGCCTACCCAGAATACCTCATCACCTTTGACTGAGGAAAACTGCTAAAAGTCACAGTTCAGTACCTTTTTTTTCCTGAGCTGATTTTAAGCAGTGTTAATTTCTCAGCAACACAGAAACACTTTATAGTATAACAAAAACAACTAGATGTGGTGACAAATAAGACATGATATCATCTTAGCTGAACAAGCACAGCACTGCAACAGATTATGAAGAAGGCATGTAGTAAATTAGAACATTCACTAACTGTATTGAACAGCCTTTTATTGAAAGCCAAAGCTGTACCACAAAGAGACTCCTTGAAATTTTCCTTTTCCTTTTTGGAAATCCTTTTTTTCTGACTTGCACAAGTCTGCTGATATAAAACCTGAAATTATATTTGCTATCTTCTGAAGCTGAAAGCTACATGCAATACGGTAAAATGTTATGTTAGCATAATGCCACTCCTATTATTATAACTTTAATTTGGCAAAGATTGTTCTTTAAGGGTTATTTTCATATGTTATCTTATTGATAGTAGTATTTTACACAGAACTATATTTTGTTTAAAAATCATTTTGATGTTTGATGTCATGTATGAAGGCCATGATAGCAAGATATTTTCAATTCCAATTAGTTTATGTATTTAGCAGTGTGATTTCAGAATCAGAATCTGAAATACTTTATTGATCCCTGAGGGGAAACTTTCAGTAATAGTGTACATATATTAATGTCTCTTTTTTGCACATTATTCATCCAGTTATCTTAGTGTGAAATGCTAACAGATTCTGTATTATGTAAAATATGACGTACTGTATATAGCTGACGCACACATTTTAACAATGCATGCAAAAGTAGAATAAGCCTTAATTCCTTTATTCTTATTAACATTAAACAGCCCGGGGTGAACCCATCTGAGCCATGGTAATTGATTTATTGAAAGTGCTCACACTTTATTTGGGAAGTACAATTTTGATTTTAGACTTCCCTGAGTGAATACATTGCTACAAAAGTCTGCTTTAAGTGAGTTTCTTTGACTAAGAATTTCTTTGACTGTACAATGACAATTTTGGAACAAAATTATAGGGACCCTTAAATCAGAATCAGAATCCAAATCAGCTTTATTGGCCAAGTATGTGTACACATTAAGGCATTTGACTCTCAATGTAGGTCTACTCACACACAGTTCCAAGAATAATTTACAGGGAGATAGAAATAGACATGAATACAAAAACAAGGACAACAATACTGAACAAAAATAAGTAAAGATAAACAGAGAACTATTATGCACATACAAGTACAGCAGATGAAAAAAATAGGTGTATACATGTATATAAATATATACAGTATAAAAAGCAACAATGACAACATACAATGTCTATATACAAGTCAAGTGTTTCTGTAAAGGTGCCACCACAACTTTGGTGTAAACTCATAACAGAAAAATTCAGCTCAGGATAGGTGGTTTCCATAGCAAACTATAGCTATGCAAAACCATTGTTTAATATCATATATTTTATTACCTTGATCCACTGTGCTTAGTTCAGTCACCATGCTGTCAAGTGCAGACAGCTTCTTCTCACTGGCCTCCAGCTTTTTGTTTGCAAGCCTTTCTTCCAGGTGGGTTGCTGTTGAGTTTGTTGTCAAAATGGCTGCCGATTCTAGCCCTCGGTTGACATTCTGGACAGCATCCTCCTCTATCGAGGTGTCTGCCAGGTCTTGATGTGTCAGCTCAGTGATCTGGGTCTGATTGCCCTCAGCTGTAGCCTGGCATTCAGATTGACCAGCAAACACACTACAAGTCCAGGTTAATGATTGTTTGTGTTTCAAGGAAGCAATGCATAAATCAGCTACATCAAACATATCAGATGAGCGCATAAACTTCATTTCCACATGGTGTCTTGACAGTTGTTTGTTGTTCAGGATTTTTTTATTGAATTACTACTTAACCATCAATCAAGATCAAATCCAGGTTTCCATCCAAATGTAAGGCAAATTTTAACTGAATTTTAACTGAATTTACAGAAAATCAGCAAATGAATGCGTTTCCATCCACTACCATTATGAAACATGCTTCCTATGGGTGATGTAATCTTCAGACATTGTTATGCGGATGACATGCAGTTGTACCTCCCTGTCAAGCCCACTGACCTTAGTACGCCGAGTTCTCTGCAGGACTGCCTGTCTGACATAAAAAATTGGATGTCAATAAATTTTCTTCAGCTCAAATAAAACTGACATCCTTGTTATTGGGCCCCAAGACATCACTAAACAAATAGTTTGATAGCAATTTATGTTTTGAGCAACATATCACTAAGCTTGTCCAATCATGTTTTTATCACCTCAGAAACATTGCAAAAATACGATCTATTTTAAATCTTAGTGATGCAGAAACTGTTGTACATGCTTTTATCTCCTCATGCCTTGATTATTATAACAGCCTGTTCACTTGTCTTAAACAAAAAACTTTGACACGACTGCAGACTGTACAAAACTCAGCTGCCAGGCTGTTAGCCAGGACCAAGAAGTACGACCACATAACACCTGTTTTAGCTTCTTTACATTGGCTCCCTGTTGGTTTTAGGATTGATTTTAAGATCTTATTGATTACTTTTAAGGCTCTTCATGGCCTGGCCCCAGATTATATTTTAGACCTTGTAATCCCTTATGAACCTTCAGGTAGTTTGAGATCTTCGGGCAGAGGTCTCCTGTCTGTTCCTGAATCCAGGATGAAAACTAAGGGGGACAGAGCTTTTGCTATCAGGGCACCGAGGCTCTGGAACAACATGCCCGAAGAAATTAGGTTGTCTGAGTCAGTGGCATGGAGTATACAAGGTCTTCCCTGGCCATGAAGTGGGAAGAGTGATGGAGGATGGAGAAAGATGGGAAAGTAATGAAGAAGGGATGGAACAAGACAACTAAGTCAAAAATGACTCTTTTGTTATAAAATATCAGATCCTTGTTTTGTTTTTTGTTTGTTTTTATTTTCTTTTAATTTTTCATGTTAAAGAATAAAATATAGTCTAGAATAAGATCAACATAGTTAATTTATCGCTCCGAATTGTGCATCTGACATTTGTCTTGAAACATGTCACACAAAAGCCCACATTCATTCTTTTTAGTTGTGGTTTACGGATATAAAAAGTATTGTGGAAAAGCATTTTATTAGTAATAATAATTAACAGAAACTACAGCATAAACATTATGTTATTGTAAATAAACTTAAAGCTAGGGTAGGTAATGTATTTCAGAAGCATTGTCTTGTTGAAATTCTCTTTACATCCTGACAGCAATCAATAAATCAAATGCTCTGGGGGAAAAAATGAAAAAAATCTGGTATCTGTGGCTGTTGCAGACCTGTAATAAGCCCAGCCAATCATTTCATTTAGCCCGAATGAAATGATTGGCTGGCCTACCTGCCTGTCTACCTACCTACCTGCGCACACTCTGCCTATGCACTCATTGTGCATGAAAATGTGTTTTGGGGGAGTGGGTTTGGAAGGAGGCCTCAAAGGAGGGGGTCGGATACTTTCAAAACCTAGCTGTCTCTTGCTAGTTTCTCCAGCGTTACATACCCTAGCTTTATGCCCATTACCTTCTGGCTCCTTGAAAGTTGTTTGTTGTTCAGGACTTGTTATTTCACCACTATTTAAATCAAGATAAAAGTTAAGCTAGGTCCAGAGTGGGTAAATATTTTTACCTGTTCTTTAATGATCCTCCGATAAAGTCTAACTCAAACATTGAAGTTCTTCTCCATTTCCTTCCTTGATGAACTTTACAATGAAGTGCGTGCCAATATTTAGTTGAAACTTAATCTCTCTGACCCAGTAGCTATGAATAGCTGCTTGTTTATGTAGCAAGGAAAGTTGAGTCTGAGAGATAGGGGATTTCAGGGGGAGAGAAAGGTTTGTGAAGACAGCGAAAAGTAAATATGAGAAAGAGTGTTAGGTTTTGCTGGATTTCATCAGTAATTATAAATACTACAGAAAGACCACTGTAGGTAGTAGTTCAAAGACAAAGTTAGGCCTAGCCACTGACATGGAGTTTACCAGGCGTTACCTGCCAATGGAATGGGAAGAGCGATGGAGAAGAGAGAAGGAGAGGCGGAAAAGAGTGATTGAAGAAGGTGGAGAAGGGATAGAACAGGACAACCGCGAGCTGAGGAGGATTGTGGCTTACAATGACTCCAGGATGGGGCTGACGAGTGCAAGGGGTAAGAAAGAGTGGTTAGAGGTCAGGATGAGCGGTACTAGTCAGGAGGAAATTGGGGAGGAGGCATTTGGGGATGATGGTGAAAATGTCCACACATACCACAGTGAAACATATACTAAAGAGGTATTCATGGCTCTGAAGGAATTCTGGGATTCATCTCTTCTCACAGACCTGACTCTGACCACTGATAATGAGAACAGCTTTCATGTACACTCCGCTATTCTTGCTGCTGTAAGCTCCATCATCCAAAAGAGACTGAGGGATGAAAGTGGAGAACGATCTGACAATGATAAGGATGTAGAAGTCCAAAGGAGGTCATTGTCTCTGGGTCCTGAGGTTGATCACAATGGATTACAGGCAGTTGTGGAGTTTGCCTACACTGGAGCTGTATTGTCTTTGAACAAAGACAGCATGGCCCAGATTAAGGCTGCAGCTCAAGCACTGGGGGTCCCTAGAATACTGGATCTCTGCAACAAAGAGGAGAGGATGAAGGAAGGTGGAAGTCCTAAGAAGGAAGAGCAAAAGATCCCTGCTCTAGAACAGATGAAGATTACTCTTCAGTCCATTAAACAGTTGTGGGCAGAGAGAGTGGGCTGTGATGTGATTTTGGATGTGGACGGGGCTTTATTCCATGGTTAGTAGACATTATGTCATTCTCATGACTGCAATCTTTAGGCATCTTGTGATGATTATTTGATAGTGGTCAAAGTTTGAACTCTTCTTTTGTCTCCAGTCCACAGAGTTATCCTGGCGGCAAGCAGTGATTATTTCCGTGGCATGTTCACCTGTGGGATGAGGGAATCCCATCAGACCTGTGTTGCCCTTCCCTTCCTGTTATCTTCTGAGTTAGAGGCTCTAATTAGCTGCTCATACAGTGGAACCCTTCAACTTAGCTGGGACTGTGTCTTCGAGATCACCTGCATGGCCCTCCAGCTTCAGTTCCAGCCTGCCCTTTCGCTTTGCCTCAACTTCATGCGACAGGAAATGGAGGCAAGCTCCTGCCTGGACGTGGCGTCTTTTGCTGAAGCCTATGGGATGTCAGAGCTCCTTGAGGAAGCCAATGACTTTGTACTGAGGAACTTCTGGGAGGTGTCAGCCACGGAAAAGTTTCAGGACCTACCAGCAGAGAAGCTTTTAGACATCCTCCGCTGTGATGGTCTGTGCGTGCCCTCAGAGTTGGCTGTATTTCGAGCTGTAATCTCCTGGGTTGAGGCTGATCCTGACGAGAGATTGGGCCAGGCTGGCCTACTGTTGACCGGAGTCCGCTTCCCCCTCATGACTTTTCGAGAATTCAGGGAGGTCAGGGCCATTAACCTGCGCATGGAGTGCTTTGGAAACAAGGAGGTGGAACTCTATGGTTCAGCACTCAAGGAATTTGGTTTCAGCCTTCCAAAAACCCAGGATCAGTGCCGGGTCCGGCGTCCTAAAGATGCTCTGGTTCTTGTCGGGGGAGACCAGCTGAACCCAGATGTGGGTCAGCGCATACCAAGCAGGGAACTGTGGTTTGCAAACTCCCTACGCAGTGGTACAGGGTTGGTGAAAGAGATGGAGTGGAGGAGGCTGGGTAAGATGCCAGACAAGCCAAAGTTCAGGCATGGAGTAGTAGCAATGGTGGGAAGGTTGTATGTGGTTGGAGGATGTTACTTCTACACCAAGGATGACATGATGAAATCTGCCTACAGGTAAAAAGAGACAGTCGGTGCACAAATATCCTCTTCTCACTTTCACTAATCCAGATTGTCACACAGATGCACAACTGTGGTCTCACCTTTTCCATCATTACCTTTTCCTTCATCGCACACATGTTAGTTATGACCCTGTGCAGGACAGCTGGAAGAGGTTGGCTGACATGCAAGAGTTTAGAAGTAACTTCTCAGTGGTGGTACATGAGGAGCGTCTTTATGCCATTGGTGGAGATAAGGAGATCAACACCAACGTAGACAGTGTCGAGATGTACAACCCAGACACTGACACCTGGAGGTAAGATTTATGATGTTACACTTGAAGCAGACTACTCTGCACAGTATCTATTCTTCAAAGCATATCTGGGTAAGATGTATCGAAGCGTTTAAGCATGCCCAAAATCACATGTATCAGGGATGTGTCATGCTGGTTTTGAATAGGAGACATGCTTGTCAGTCTGCCACAAAAAAAGAGCCATATACTATTTAAAAGTGGTCGATGTTGATAATATAACATTGAACAAAATATTAAGGATGAAAGCTGTGAATTCATTTATATTTTGACCTTCTCTCCTTCAATATAAATGCAATACCAAGGGTTGGCCATCAGACATCACCATTTTGAATATATCAAGCACTTCAAAAGAGCACAGTTGCTTCAAAATGATTCAATGCTATGGAAACCTCTGTTTCTTCCATCACTAGGTAAAATAGTAAATTCCAAAAACTGTTGAATGTTGACATTACATTGACATACCAGAAATGTCTAATGTCTGGCTTTATAATGAGAACTGTAAAACCTCTGTAATCACATTTTTCTAATTCGCTGAAGAATACAACAAAAATATACAAGCAACCCCCTAACAGTGTATTTCTGCACCCCTAATTCTAGCACAGGAAACACTGTTAAAGTTATTATCATGTTTAAAAATAACTTGTAGTGAGGACAATCTAAGTATTAGATGCTCGTTGAAGACTGGAAGCTCCATCACAAGATTTTACTTTAACCAAATGTTCTGCTTATAGAGATAGATATTTTTAAAAAGCCTAAATAAAACCACTACTGTCTTTAAAGGTGATATTGGCATTTGATCCAGATTTGGCATGGAAGCGTCTGAGTAAAATGAGACCAAACAGACATCTGGTGAATTTTATGCTTTGTTACAGTTAGTTTCTGCTCCTCACCCAGCTGTGAAGTTGTCACTATAGAGTGTATGTTGTTCAACATATACTGGGATTAGAAGCAGCTGATGAATGTCATTTCTCCCACAACAGAACATTTATGGTTGAAATCAGAATCAGAATCAGAAATACTTTATTGATCCCCGAAGGGAAACTCTTTGTTACAGCAGCTCACCTTTACGTCAGTGCACACAGGAAAGTACTAGCAAAATATATAATATAATAGACTATAATAAATGATGGGATATAACAAATTATATGTGACAGCATTCTCATTCTACTTATACATTTTTGTCATACGGTTTAATGGTAAATTATACAGTAGAATGACCAAGACAGATGTTGAAATCCATAGCTTCCAAGCTGCCCATCATGTCTAATTTGGATATAGATGCTAAATTGATTTGTTTTCCCCTCCACTACATTCCTGTCTGATGTCACTTGTTTAATTTTTCTCAGCTTTGTCCAGCCCCTGGACCAGGCTCTGAGTGGTCATGCTGTCACTGTCATAGATGGAGGAATATTCATCTCTGGAGGTTTCAACTGTAAGTATGTGTGTCTGGTTTCCATGTTCCTGTACCACCCAGAGAGAGGAACCACCTACCTTGCAGATATGACCCATGACCGGGCCCAGCATTGCATGGAGCCCCTGCGAGGCCATCTTTACGTTGCAGGTGGTGTGTGTAACCTGAGGAAGTTTTACACTGACCAACAAGCCTGTGAGGTGTATGATCCTGTGGCCGATTCGTGGACTGCTTTTGCATCACTGCCTGTGCCCCATGTGGGTGCAGCCTCAGCTGTCCTGGAGGGGAAGATCTATGTACTGGGAGGATACTGCCAGGACGATTACAGCGAGTCTGGACTGGTCCACCGGTTCAATCCCAGCACACAGCGATGGGAGAGCATGGGCAAACTACCCGGGGCTGTTACTGACATACGGGCCTGTCTGCTCCGATTGCCCCAACACTTTAGATTTTAGTAACTAGCTGGTCAAGATAAGTTTTATAAACTGACACACATTTTTGATGTGATCTATTCCCAAAATTCATTGTATTATTAGCAAATGTGGTTCAGCTAAAAGTCTGTTATATTATCAGAGATGTAGTATAAATTATAGAAATAAGTCCAGAATGACTCTGCTGTAAATGCCAGGTATTTTTTGTCTCTATAAATAAAAGTATACTAAAGAGTAGAATCAAATATACAATCCCAAATATTAGTTGCTATATATTAATACTCAAAATAATTTTAAAACATCTATCAATAGTATGTCATAATATGATGGCATGAATCTCTGCATGTCTTTTTAACATCTACCTAATTGCTGAGTGACAAAAAATAATTGTTAACTCATGTATATGAATCTGCAATATAATCTACTAACTGCTTATTCAAAAAATACTACCTGACACAACATTACAAATTACAATTTTTTATTTAGGTAGATTCTTTTTGAAGTAGAAAAATAGACTCATCTCAACCAAATCCATCAATCTGACTTTGTGTGGTGTTTTATTGCAGAACCAGATGGATCATTTTGTAAGTAAGACTTAAAAAACCCAGAATCAATAACAAAGGAGATCATAATGATACATTTTACACACTATCTTAAATAGAATCATAACAAAGTTGTTTCTTTTGTAAGGATTTTTGATGATAATTGACAGTAAAATGATGATCTGATCAAATTCAACAGCCAAACCACTAATTCATATAGAGACTATTCCACACCATGAAATATACATAACATTTACATGATGTGTAATGCAATAACACTTCATGTGACACTTTGCATCCCATAGACATGAGAATGAAACATGCTGAACACATTGATCACTGCAGACAGGCCGATAATGAGGTGATACAAACAGGCCAAGATCATCTGATGATACAGTACTTTAAAAAAAAAAAAAAAAAAAGCCAGATCTTGATCATATGCAAATGTCACGCTGTGATAGTCATCACTGAGGTTTTTATGAACAAGAAAAACAGTGAACACAACATGTTTTATATTTCGTGTCAGCTGTCTAAGGAATAAGGAACACGAGATGGACATGAAAACGGCTTCATGTTGGAACAAGGATGTAGAAAAAGTACTGGTGGATACTGACAGGTTGACATGGTAACAGACAGCTCACTTTGATCAAGTGAGGCATTGTATGCAAGTCAAACCTGCCTGATCAAGTAATGCTCTGATGATGCAGTTTAAGCCTACTGTGAATCAGGAAGACACTGAACAGTCCAAAAAGCCCAGCATGGCGTTGGCTGTTTGGTACTCAGCAGGTACTGTATGATGGGTTTCTGCAGCTTTTTCACTGAAAATAGCTTCCTGGTGAGGCTGAAAACGGTGCTAAGTGAGCGGTGAGAGTGAACTAAAACAATCAATTTGACTGGTGTTTGACTGGTGATGGGCCTGTTCGCGTGCATGAGGCAGATGTTGTAGGCGTGACTGAAATGTTTAGACTAACCAGGAAATAAACATTCAGATTACTTCGCACCTCTATCACATTCATATGTCGGTGTTTAATAGGAATGGTTTGCTGGAATTAATTTTGGTCAAGACAAAAATACATGTAAATATTAACCGTCTTCATTACGGAAAATATAATTTGTTGTCTGGCCACAGAAGAATGAGCTACCTATTACAACTGAATGCGTATATGCTTTTCAAAGTATTCTTCGGAGCTGTCAAGGCAAGAGGAGGGACAGGAGACCATGCCAGCTATGGTGTAAAAGAAATTAATTAATTTAGCTAATTTTAGATTAACACTGTGGCCAAATTCAAGTTGAAATACACAATGCAAGCTTTGTGTCTTGTTACATAGTAGCTAGACTTACCTGTCACTGTGACATAAGACAACAATAATGATCACTATGTATAATAGGCCTACATTCCACAGAGTGCAGGTGGTGCACTCAATCTGAAAGGGAAAAAGAACAAAACAGACCTTTATTGTCAAACATTTTCACATCACTTATCCAGAGTAGGATGTACAGGGAAGCAGTTTAAACTTCATTGGACATTACCATATTATTAAAATTTCAGATTCTGGGTTTAAATCTGAGCTGTAGTCCTTCCTGTGTGGAGTCAGTGTGTTTTCATGTTCCTTCAGCTGCTCCAGTGTCCTCCAAAGGTGCGAAGAGATGTAAGTTAGGTGAATTAAACTGTACGTTTTTGAATAGCTGTGTTTCATTATCTCTATTGGATTATAGCTATTCTTTCTTTTCTTAATATTTTCTCTCTTAATCTGGCACTGTGGACAAATATCATTTCAAAATTCTGAATCATTTTCAGTAACAGCAGGTATTATGAGCATAAAACCACACGGGATTGTTGCGGAACATTATTTAGTGTTACATCCACAGACAGGCTTTCTACATTTTCAAAAATACACATTACACTCCTCTACGCTTCACTTTTGAACCTTTTCCGCACATGACCTGACTTTGGCAAGGTGCTCAGGCTTGTTTCTCAGACCCAACACACTTCTGAATCACAAAGTAAAAAATTGTATATAGAATAGAATAGTGTAAAATATTGTAGTGATAAGAGACATAAATGTCTGTAGCTTTTAATATAAAGCATGATCGATGGTAGATACAGATGTTGTATAGTTAATCTGAGCATATCACACTTTGCTATCTCACAGCTTTGAATTGATCATTGATTTAGTTTCACCCATCTGATCAAAGTAACTTTATTTTGGGGGTCTGTAATAAAATAAATAATAAAATAGGGACCATGTTCAATTGAATTTGATTAGAGCTAGACGGATAAATCTGCAAGGCGGATATATTGGCCGATATTAGCCTATTGCAGATATATTTGTAATGGTGTTGGCCAATAGTTTGTCCACCAGAGAGCAAAGTTTAGTTTTCATCTGTAAAATGTGCTTCTCAGAATATATTCTCAGTAAAAACCCTTTTAGAAACCTGCCAAACAAAGCCGTATCTTATGTATGTTTATATTATGTGTTTATGTTAATGTTAATATTCAGATTTTTTAAACTGTTAAATATCAGTAAATAACAGTAAAACTATTAAATCTGTGCACACACAAATATACAATTCAACAGATATGGACAGTAAAGTTTCCAATATATTTAATGGGGTTTAATTGTGGCCCATATAATTATTACCAAATTACTAGTTCTGCTTAGGAAACTTCCCAGGAAGTCATTGAGAAATTGTTTGGAAAATCAAAACCCATTCATTACCATAAGGGCAATTCAGCCATGTTTGCAGTGGCAGCAGGCTGCCAGGACAGCTGGATCAGGTGCGCCCTCTAGTGTTGACATGTATCACTTCACCAACATTAACATTCCCTTATAACTACTCTGCAGATTTCCTACTATAGGTTTCGACCTTTTCATGAGCTGCCTGTTGAGTCTTAAAAAAGCTTATTTAAATTAGTGACCTCAAACACAGTCCTCGTTAACTGCATTTAAGAATGACACCCATGGAGAAATCACTTAAAATCACTAGATAGTTACTAACTCAAATATTTTAGGGTACATAATGTTTTTTGATCCAGATAAAAAACTGGATTCAGATCTGATATTTTTCTTTGAAGGGTCCTTTCACACGTTGTGATGGTAGTCTATGTTTTTTTACTATTTTAAATGAGGCACCTTTTATGTAAATGTTAAATTTCAATCAAGTCAGTGAAAGAGAGGCCAACATTATGGTTTAACTGTTTATTCAGCATCAGAGAAATCAATTATCCATTTATATAAAACTCCAAAAATGTAATTATGACAAAACTATGGTTTAACATGTTATAACCATCACCAGATATTAACCAAAAAGGAAAAAAAAAACATTTTGTGAGTGTAAGAAGCAAAACAGTACAGATTAGTGTTGTTATTCTTATTCTTTCATAAACATGCAATAGGATACAAACAAATTGAGATGAATAAAAGACACTTTAAGAGAAAAAATATAACAACTACAACAACAAAAAGTTATTGTTATCTGTCATCCAGCAATAATGAAGGAAGTCATTCAGATGTTCCTGGATCAGGACAAGGAGACCGAAACACGTTTACTTTAGTGTAGCCACTTTCTCTGTTCGTTAGTAATTTAGTTTCTCCCATATTCAGGTTGTGATTTCTACATTTTACACATTGCCATTCAATAAACCCAGAGACCAGACAGTACACACTGTACACTGTTAGTAAGTTTGTTGCAGTCAAGGAAAATACACCAGAAACATGAAGTCTGTCACCAGTGAGTTAGGGTGGGTTTAAATCTTACTATAAAGCACAGATAAAATTTAACTTGTCATTTTCAGCCTTTTTGACCCACTCATGTTGTCCTCCTCTGTCCATGGCTCCTGACATGTCACAGTCATCCATCTTTTGATCTGGGGCCCAGTTCTCATAGCAGACCAGCTCGTCACTGACCCAGAACCACAGATCCAGAGTGCAGGTGTAGCGCAGTCCCAGCCAGACAAAAGGAGTGTCGGCCTTCTTGGCTCTCTCTTGGACCCATCTCTGCTCGTCAGGGTTAGTGATGGAGACCAGGTCATTGTGGTTCTCTCTGCAGAAATGTAAGGCCTCCTCCCAGGTCTTGTTTTGTTTGATCAGGATCACTTTATCTGTCATGGAAGAAATTGAGACAAACACAGGATCATACCAGTAGCTTTGTTCAGTTAGTTGTTGAGAACACTGCGATCCAATATGGATCTTGAGTACTGAAATTTAGGTTTAAATCATTGCTTGTATCTTTAAAATATATTAAGAATGTCTTAAGCAGCATAAATGACATTTTACTGTAGAGCTAGCAGTGTCGTGATAGTCTCTGTAATAAATGGGATTAACAAAATAAGCGATTAAACAATTAAAGAAACAATGTAGCGGTGACATGACCAACTAATATTCAAACATAATATTTTGGTCTTTTTCTGTTTTAATATTAGTTACTTGAAGTAAGACTACAGACAGAATCCAGATGTGAAATCTAGTGTATGAAATAAATATATTCACCACCGAAAGAAATTCAACAAACATGCATAAACATTTAACTAAAATAATTATTAAATACTGTAAATTCAGACGGATCTTCTGACTGATTCCAGTTCTGCTCCTATTGGAGAAAACAGTTGAGAGAGACCTTTGCAAAACTCACCATCATAGCAGAAGAAGGGTTTTCTTTTAGTACAATCATCAGAGTTCCATTTTCCAAATCTATTTAACACAGTCATAGCACATTTCTTGTTGTCTTGATCTTTAAATAACTCCAGATCCCAGTTTCTGAAAGAGGAATTGCTCCCATCTGACCACCTCCAGGTGTCTCTGAACAGGCCGATCCACAATTTCTTTCCAGAATAACTGACATCCGTTAGTTCTTTTAACTGATTGAGTCCACTGACCAGGTCAGTGTGATGTTGTCTGCAGTAGTTCTGAGCCTGTGGCCAGGTCATATTAATGTCAATCAAATTGAATTTATTATTGGATTGCTTTCTTTCTGTTGAGTAAACAGACACATTTTCACAGTTAGAAATCCACATTTTAGTTATTTAGTTTCATATAATGTGAGATAAATTAGCATGATTCCACTGCAGTTTCTGATATTTAGATGAAAGTATTTGTGGTATAATAAGGTAGAGCAGATGATTTTGCGTAAAATAGAAGAAAAGTAGTCCTATACTGGATTAGAATCAATTTTTTTCAAAAGTGGAATTTTATCATCACAGTTTCCAGTAATGTCACTTAAAAATAAAAAAGCCAAAAAAAAAGGCTAAGATTTAATATTAACTGACTTATGACTTTTAGATATTACTTTTTAACCATATCAGCCAAGTTTTTACTTAAAGGTGAGGCATGCGATTCTGGAGAAATCCAATACCATGACAAATACCATGATATAGAGCGACACAGCAAGTAACGTAACTAACGTTAGCTAGGTTGTGGGTTAGCAGACTGTCCCTACAGTTGCTGCTGCGAAGCTAACAGCCAGAGAGGACGAGACGGTTTCCCAGAGCAGCACAGCAGCTCCAGACAGCGATACTCACAACTCTCCTGCTACTATAGCTAACATCACAACACCAGCATATCTTGGAAAACTAGAAAGTAAGCTGAATGTCCGCGGGCAAGTCATTTAATTTTACCTTACACACAAATCATGACTGGAATAGTGTTGTGTAGCTCTATCAGAGTCACTTTGTTTGTTTAGCATTTACAGAGCCAGGGCTGTGTACAGACACCGGATTTTTTTCAGCACACACAGAGAACAGACAGCTAGTGGACTGTGAGGACATATTCACTGAATTCGACAAAAAAAAAAAAAAAAAACGTGTATTGGATTAGAATTGCATACCCCATGTAAAGAGATCAGTTATATGTCCACATAGAAAACAATTGTTAGGCAGGATGATATGCTGAATACACATAATGTCATTATTAGCCACATATTCTCACCATCGTAGCAGATAACTTTATAGTTAGCAGTACAGGTGATATCGTTCCATTTGTGATTGCTGATGCACACACAGTTCTCAAAACCGTTCCAATCATTCGGTTCTCCCGACCTCCATTCTGTCTCACTATTATTGAACTCCACCCCTGGCAGAGACCAGTGCCACCTCCTGTTTCCTGGGTTGCTGTACAGCCCAATCCAGGCTTCGTCTTGCTTCATTGTAGAGTCACAGAGTCTCTCCATGTCTGTCATGTTAGATACTGTGGCCAGGTCCCTGTAGTTCTCTCTGCAATAACTCTGGGCTTCATCCCAGGACTTTTTCTCTTCAATAAAGTGGTACTCATAGAGGTGACAAGTGAAGAAGGAACACTGACCTAACAACAGAGCAAATACTGCAGTGTTGGAGCTGACACCATGACGAGCATCTGTTTATTAAATCAAAATCATTAGCACACAGGTCACACCCACTACTTACACCATCCTCTTAATTTAAATGTGACTCTAAATCTACGTATTTTACATTTTATTGATGACAGAGCTTTCCAGCTGTCTTATGACTCCAGATTAAGTTGTAGTGATTTTAGCTTAAAGAAGGGCAGGTTGTACTGCAATTGAGCTGGTAAGATGATCCACTTACCCATCAGAATGAGTAGAAACAGACTCCACTGCATCTTTGCTCTGTTAGATGAAACTGATATTTTAGTGCGCAGTGAACAAAAAACTTGATTTTAACAGCTTGTCTTTAGGTTTAGGGAAATATACTGAAACTCTTATATGTCTAGTAAGAAAAACAAAAACAAAAAAAAACTGTCCAGTTCCTTCAGGACTTAATGTTTAGGCAGAAGTCTAGTAAGAAAGTATGTAAGAAATGTAAATATGTACGCAGTATAAGTATGCAAATCATTGTACCAGATTTAACAGTTGTTCCCATTCAGTAGTGCTTTTAGTCAATGGGAATGTGTGATTTGAATAAAATACAGATAACAAAATACACTGGGTCTGGACGCAATAACAGAGACACATGTAGAGTATAATGCAATACAGTACATAACAGCCCTGCAATTAATTATTTGGCTTGGAAGCTGCTAATGTTCTGGGCCCCTAACACACTTATAACCTTTAACTGGCGTTTCTAAAGACAGCGCTTAGGAGAAAATGCACCACCATGGCTGTTAAGAGCTTCTTAAGGTCCTCTGTCTGAGATTCTGAGGAATACAAATAAATGTTTTTAAGTCATTTGGTGTATTTCCCTGTTTGTAAGCCATGCAATATGTCAAATGATAAGTTCATATTCTTCTTAATACAATACTGACATGCACATGTACAATGAAAGAGACATTAGTCACTGTAATTGTTCCTCCTGCCCACATTGGCCATGAAGAGATCTCAGGCTTCATCCTTGAAAGTTGTTATTATGAAACGAAGCAGGATGAAACAGCACATCATAATAATGAACTGGGTTTTAACATTTTGTTGGATTATTTCACAATTTCATGGTTATATTATGTCATATTTATTCATATGAAAAATAGGAGGGAGCTTTGCACACAGTTTTTTTTTGTGGTTTTGAGGGTTTATTTACGTTATTTTCTGTTTTATTTAGAAATATTCTCCTTCCCTCATGTGTTTTGTAGTTTTAATTCCTGTCTTTGTTTGCTTTTCCCTCCAGTTTTGATTGTCTGTCCTGTCCTGATTAGTTTCACCTGTGTCTAGTTGTCCTTCCCTCAGTGAATATTTAGTCAGTGTTTTGTCTAGTTGTCAGAGCGTCTTTGTCTTCATGTGTTGAGTTTTCCAGCCCTTATCCTGTGTGACTTGTGTTTTGGACTTACAACCTTAGTTATTGGATTTTCTTTGTTTATTGGACTATCTGCTTGGTAGTTGAGCTTGTGTAAGAGCAAGAGGTGCTAACAGCAAGCTGGACATAGTCACAAAAATAATAAAAACCAAATTGTTTATTTTATGTATTTATTCCATTGTGTAGCCTATACTTTTTTTTAACTCTGTGTGTGTGTGTGTGTGTGTGTGTGTGTGTGTGTAATGCTCAAAGGTGTTTTTTCCTCATTGGATTGGTGTTGTTTGTCTTGAATGGATTACACTTTCTTTCTTTTTCTTTTTTTTTATACTGTTGTTCACACCTTTTTCATTATTCAGCTCATTTATATGAACTCTTAATTAGTTTATTGCATGAGTATGAAGCCCTGAGTGAAAAGAGCATTGATCATGTCAAAGTTAAAAAAAATAGATGCTTCATCTATCATATACTTTTCATGGGCTAAGTGTGCGATCACTACCATAAACACAATATTAAAATTATATTAATAATCTATTTTCAAGATGTCTCACCAGAAGCAATGAGCCACATTTTATGCAGGTTGATCAAAATAACCACACAGCATTATATGAAGTATTTCTTGGTTAATAAAAAAAACAAAACAAAAAACTGTTAAGCAAGTTCTATATAGTTAGTTTAAAACATCACTCTGACACAACAAAACCCTGTCTCCAGGTAGTATTTACTGAAAAAAGCTTTTGATTGCAATATATTGCCAGTTGTTTTTGTTAGTGTCCAAAAAGAGCTTAAAGCTTATAGTATCACCTGAAAACACTAATTTAATTATATAAATTAGATTTCACATGCACTGGGATGAATAGAATTGAATCTACTTGATTAAACATTGAATGTAAAATAATACAGCAGAGTCTTAACTTACATCTTCTGATTCCTGCTCTCCTCAGCTTCACCCTGCTCTGATGTCTCTCCCTCCTGTGCTGATGCAGACTGCTCACAATAGTATATTAATCCTGTTCATACACTCTAGTTGCCACATTGATGTTGTATTTGAATATTAAAATATCAAGCTTTCAGATCTTTATCATTGCCAGGAAACTGTCTATTGTTGACAAAATAAGTCCATATCCTTTAGGATAGTTATATTATAGAAAACAAACATATCATTGTATTAAGCAGACAAAATGTACATTACACAAAATGCAGCCTTCATAAATAGTGCAGATTAATACAATTTTAAAGAAAAGGGGTCACAAAAACTTAAACACTGAATTTGCTTGACATATGACTCAATATTTGAGCTTTGGAGATACAGATTTTTGGAATTAACTTCATCCCTGATTGTCATTCATTGTTCTCTGACTTTAGACTTAGTAAATAGCAATAATCTTACAAAAAGAAGCTTGTTTCTCAAAACAAAGAGGACCAAGACTAGAGCCTTTTGGGACACCTATACTAACGTCAAGAGAACTTGATTTGGAACCATTGGAAAGTACTGCCTGAGTTCTACCAGAGAGGTTGTCATAAAACCATTAATGGACTACTCTTCTAGTCCTAACAATAATATTCAGTATAAATACATAAACAGGTGACAGATTAAAGGAAAATTGTGAATAAACGAGTAGAGAAGCATAACAAATGCAGATGATTCCATAAAGGCGTACTAAATGATCTCAACTCAACTGCACATTGGAACAACATGTTAGACAGCGCTCTCCACCACCGTCATCAAAACACCAATTGAGGGAATTTCTTTTGGAAGAATGGTTTCCATCCCTTTAGTAGATTTCCAGAAATTTGTCAAATTTATACCAAGGAGTAATTAACCTCTTTTTGGAGGCTCAAGGCAGCTGAACACCTTATTAAGACAACTCATGTTGGTTTTTGGTGCAGTCAGATTTTCACTGTCTGTAGCTGCTGATGGACACACACTGGCTGTCGCAGGGCTGGAACCCGTGAACAACCCAGGACAGCACAGTCTGTATAACCACACAGGATCTCAGACTTCCTTACTACCTGGATGAAACTCATTCACTTTGGGTCTGGGTTCTTTCTTGTGCCTGCGGCAGAGTAGTATCAGGAGGGTCTTTGACTCATCCTCTCTCTTTGCTTTCATCGGCAGCTTTTGCTTAAGGCAACATTATTTAACTCATTAGGTTCATGTGGCTGTTTCCCTTTGTTCTCTTGGCATTGTTTTAATTTACTGTCTCAAAATATCCATCCCTGTAAGACAGGATTCTCTGGCAGTAGAAAGTGAGGACGTTCTGCTGGTTTCCTCGTTTCAGCACAGCGGGGCAGTTAAGGCCACAGGTCAGAGTATCCAGCCAGGTCATGTACAGAGCACTGGGGCAGTCACTCTGTGGCACAGAAAGGCTCCTGAAAAAACCATCACATTTACATGAACATAACAAAACAGCACAACAAGAACAAACACTGCCCTTATTTGACCCATGATTAAAATATTACACAAGTCAAATGAGTGCACACTGTGGTTTGCAGCGAACCCACAAAGACCTAGTCCCTCACATCTCTTTCTTTTGTCTGAATCACACTGCTACGGAAATAGCCATGGTCTGGTGGCTCTTTGTTTATAATTTTGCATCCCTGTAGACATCAGATAATGTATTGTTTTCCTGCTGTGTTATATTTAGCACAGCAGGCTTGGCACACTGGCTTTAAAAAAAAATGTGAACAGGGCTTAACGTAACCTGTAACCCCACAACATAATGTGGGTCCTTGGAAGTAATATACTGTATACTGTTGGTAGTAAATGCTCATGTTGACATTGTACAAAATGTATAGAAATGTAATTTCTCTTTGTATGTCACATTCGCTATTGGTATTTTACTGGATAACACACTCACATAATCCTCCCAGTAGCCCTGCTGGGACACGACACAAACTGGGGGCCCTGAGGAACTCAATAGAATACTTCTTACTCACTGACATCCAAGGACCCTTCTCAGTGAAGAGAGCAGGTATATAAGCCACTGAGGAAAAACCACTCTCTACAAACTGCGAGGATAATATCCAAGAGACAACAAATTTAAGATTAAGGAAATGGAGTTCAGGGCTTTGCTTCTGCTGACCCTCTTGGGACTCTTGTTTGTGGAGCCAGCGTTTAGACAGAGAGGTAACATGGATATTAGTGAGTGGCTGAAAGCTAAATTGGAATTAATAAAGAACTTGGAGGACAAACTGAAATATGTAGAAAGATGGCAGAATGGTGTTGAAGCTCTGGAGGCCAGACTCAATGCGACTGAGGACGAGCTGACGAGACAGAAAGCTGAAGTGGACAGACTGAACAAAGATAATGAAGTTTCAAGATTCATGATGATGAATTATCACCACATATATTCCCACCCAACATTTGGAGTAATGCATTTGTAAACTTACAGTATTTAAGTTTACCAATGTTCAATGTTGTTACACAATAAAATAGTGTGCTGTTTTGTGATCATACTGAAATAATTCTCTAAGCAGAAGAGATGCAGTATTAGATTATTTATTATCATACATCTGTGAAGAAAATATACTGTCTAAATTTAAGGGCAAAGTAAATTATTCTGTGACCTTTATCACTCTGTCATTGATTTATATCTTTTATATTAACATTTATAATTTCTCCATGTAACTGTCTGTCCACAGGTGCTCCTCACATCGCGTTCTTGGCCTCTTTGGTGCACTCTAGGGAGATTTGCAGAGGACCCTGCACAGACAAGACCCTGGTTTTCAAAAGGGTCTTCTCAAACACTGCAAGGGTTATCATCAAAATACAGGTACTTGGTACAGGTACAGGTGCTTGTAGATAGTTAACATTTATTTTATTTCTAAGGGTTTGTTATTGTTTGTTTGTTATTATTATTTTGACAAAGAAGATAAAACTGCTGTTTTTCTATGGCTGAAAATCTGTAGACACTACATATCCTAAGGCTTTAAACTCACACATCTGCTTCTGGTATTTCAAACAAGATCAAACAAAGTAGAAGAATTTCCTGATACTGTTTGACTCAGGTCTCTAGTGTTTTCTAGTGCTAAATGGCGTTTAAAGCTGCTCTATTCAAAATTCTTATATTAACAAAGGATCAAATGACCAAGTTAAATGGGAAATGTCTTCACTTATAATTTTCTTATTTGAGTCAAACCTCCATTGTTGGGGCCAATTAATAATAATTTTAGTAACATTGGATTTACAATCAGTGTATTTACAATCAATAAAAGAACATGATTTCCCGTCATTCTAGCACATAACCTATATTCTGTTAATCTTTATAGATCATGAACAAATGAATGAACCCAGATTCTGAAAAGCCATAATTCATTGGCTCAACCTACTAAAGTTTGCCTCCAAAGTAGCTCTTCCTCTGAGAGAATTTTGAGAAATAAAACTCAAATCTACTTGTAATTCAAGTAACTCATCTTGCATCTGCTTGTCTTTGCTCTATTGCAGGAATCTTCACAGCACCAGTGAACAGTCTCTACTACTTCAGCTTCAGTACCTGGGCTACAACACTCACGTAATGGGGGCCATTTTATTGAAAAATGACGTTCATCAAATTTCAACATATAACCCTTCAGCTGACGGCTCAGACGGTAGTAGTAACGCTGTTGTTCTGCAATTGGCTGCTAGTGATAAGGTGTACATGGAACTGTGGGATAACGGAGTGTTTGACAACCTGAATGGACACACCTCCAGTGGTTTTCTTGTCTTTCCTATGTAAATGATTAGAAACAATGCATTGCATTGTGCTTTCACACTGAGGAGAGACGCTCACGCAACAATATTGAAATCAGTTTCCCAAAGCATGTGCTGATATGAAAATTAAACAGTATAATTATCCTGGATGATATCACCTCCTTAATTTTCTAAATATGATCAAAATTGCAAGCAAAATTAAAACAAACATTCATTGGAAAATCTCAAAAACCCAATGCAAGTTTTTCTTTTTCAAGTAAATTTTAATGAAAATATAAATGTGTGAACCTTCTTCAGAACAATGAAAGCAAAACAATAAACTTCTTACATTATCTCTTTTCCTGTCTCTGGTGACTAAACACGGCTTTCTGCACCTTCTGCAATGACAAATGTGTTTGTCATTGTCATTGTTGTTCATAGTTGGTTATTGCGGCAATGAGTGATGGAAATAATTATCATCCCATCCAAAGCTAAAACATGAACTATTTTATTACAGACACCTTTTGAATCTAAATATATAGCACCAAAATTGCACTACATTATATAGATATCCTACATTTGGCATGGCTAAAGGTTTAATTCATATACTGTGAAAGTTAATTTACCTCGATCAAGATATCGTCCACGATGGAAGAATGTTTGCTAAATTACAAAAACATTATTGTTAATAACATGCAATAAGTATCCTAAAATTCATCATTAAACTTTATGTAAAACAACAATAGTAATGGCATATGTCACCACGTCTTACAGTCGTAAATGTGGTGGCAAACACAGCAGAGATGCTCGTATGTCATTGTTTGGCCCAGGCATCTTGCCCATGTTCTCCCATCTCTGTGTGGTGGGATCATAACGATGGACCATCTTCGTGTCACTGTAGTCCTCCTGGCTGTATCCACCCAGCACATAAAACTTTCCCTCCAAAACTGCACTTCCTGCTCCTACATGTGGCACTGGCAGAGATGTGAAGGCAGTCCAGGAGTTAGCCACTGGATTGTACACCTCACAAGCTAGCTGGTCAACAATGGTCATGTCATCATCTCTGGTGATTCCACCTGCTACATAAAGACATTCACCTAGGACGTCCATGCAGTGATAAATTCGAGGTTTAGCCATGTTTGCCAAATAAGTGCTTCCTGTCTCTGGGTGGTACAGAAACATGGATGCAAGACATTGGTAGTCGCTGCTCAGCCCTCCTGAGATAAAGATCTGCCCTTGTAAAACTTTTGCTACATGGCCACTCAGAGGCAGATCCAAGGGACAGGTGAAGCTGAAAGAGAAGATTTTTTATAATATCTTAAAGTATATACTTTGTTCAATTTGAGACACAGTGCATCATACAATTTTCCATTTATAGCAAATGAGAAGTATCAGGATATAATGGTCGTGCTATAAACCTGTATTAATATGATTGGATGTTACTATTCAGCTGGTAGCCAAACCAGCACACTTTCTTTATAGTCAGGGTCAGCCAACCATCACTGCCTACACAACATCCAGATGTTAGCTTGCCACATCTACTCAATATGGTACATGCTACCAAGTTGGTAGATGGTTGTTAGGGAAATTTTAGCAAGACTTTATCCTTGATATAGCACACTTTGCTTTGAAAAATAAATATCCCTTCCAACGTACCTCCAAGAGTTTGCAGTGGGGCAGTATCGTTCCACACTTTCTATATAGTCAGGGTCACAATATCCGCCAATGGCATATATCTTTCCATCCAACACAACCACAGAGAAAGAGCATCTCTTCTCCTGCATTTCAGCCAGGCTTTCCCAGCTGTTTTGAAGGGGGTCATACCTACAGATGTTGTAAAATGAGACAAATGTAAGTATAGAGGCATTGAAACATAAATAGTTGCTTTTAGTTGAGATCCAAGATTACCCGCTCTCACCTGTATACAGAATTCAGGGTGTCCCTGATGCCATAATACTTCTTGCCTCCAAACACATATAGTTGTCCTTTGAGCACAGTCACCTCATGTCTGAACCTCGCTGGCTCTGGCATCTCTCCCAACTTTCTCCACTCCAATGCCTTTTTTATCCCTGTATGGTTCCTTAGGGAATTCCCAAACCAGAGTTCTCTGCTAATGCTGCGGGTACCCAGGTCTTCAAATGTCTGGTCGCCTCCAATCACAACCAGACTCTCTTTCGGCATATAGATGCGGCACTGACTCTGCAGTGCAGTCTCATTTGAGCAGAAATCCTCAAAAACTGCTTCATAGATCTCTGCCAGGTTGTGATCAGACCACATGTTCAGAGATTGGACCTCTCTGAATTCCGTAAATGTCATCAGGGTAAAGTGGATGGTTTTCATTAGTTCTTTAGCAAGCTTCAGCCTTTTCTTAGGCTTTGCTTGGATCCATGCCACCACTGCTTTGAATACAACAAGCTCAGATGAAACACAGAGCGAGTGACTGTTCAGGTACTTTAGGAGCTGTTTGGCTGGCAGGTCCTTGAACTTTGAGGTGCATACCACCTTTTGGAATTGCCGCAAGACGAAATCATCTGCGACTTCTAGAAGCTGCACCATCTCATAGGCCTCAGCAAAAGATGCCACATCCAGGCAGGAGTGAGGATTTATTTCTTGTTGCAGGAAGTCAAGGCACAAAGAGAGGGCAGGTTGGTACTGGAGCTGGAGAGCAGTGCTGGTGATCTCAAAGACACACCTCCAGCTTAGGGGGAGAGCCCCGCTGTAGGAGCAGTCAATCAGAACCTCAAGCTCTGAAGCCAAAAGGAAGGGAAGGCTTACACAGGGCTGATGGGACTCCCTCATCCCCAAGGTGAACATGCCACGGAAGTAGTCACTCAACACAGCCAGGATAACTCTGTGGACTGAACGGAGGATAGTAATAAGTACAGTATAAACTCACTGTAATCCCAACCAAAAATGTATGGGACTCTACACGAATACATTGCTTACATATGTAAGTTAAGTTACGTACGGAAGTTAAAGGTGGGGAATCCAATTCTAATCCAATATATGTCTTTTTGTCAAATTCAGCTAATATCTCCTCACGGTCCGCTAGCTGTCCGTTCTGTTTGTGCGCTGAAACAAAAACTGGTGTTTCTATACAGCCATGGCTCATTAATTGAGAAACAAAGTGGCTCGGACAAAGCCACACAACACTATTCCAGCCATGATTTGTGTGTCAGGTAACGTTAAATTACTACCATGACGACGAAGGTCAGGTATGCCTGTCGCTGGGAGTCAGTGCCAAATAACCTATTCTGACCTTTAGGTATGAGGACGTGTTGGATTATCTACACCAAAAACAAAGACCAAAGGCAAATATCTATGGCCTATTGTTCCACCAAATTTAATAAGTCTAATAAAGTCTGAAAACATAACCTTGGCAGAGGTAAAAAAATAAATAAATAAAAATACCAAGAAATTCTGTTATGTGACTTTAGATACTAATGAATGAATACTGCTCTAAAGTAAGTAAGTTCAGCTTTCTCTAGATAGAGAGCTCACTTACTGCAATTGAGGAGATGGTTTGTGATTCAGTTTTAAGTTTCATTTAGAAACCTTCTTGAGGGCAAAGAAATGTATCACATCTTACAGGACAATTTCAGTTGGGCAAGCAGGGATCGAAGGATCATGGCCTCTAAAGTGGCTGCTATTATACTTGTACATAAATGTACAACTCATTGGTGGTCTACTCACCATGAAGCGATCCTCCGAGAGCTTCCAGAATGACATCACAGCCAACTCTGTCCATCCACAGTTGTTTGATGGACTGAAGACTGATCATCATTTGTTCTGCAGCCGAGATCTTTTCTTCTTTCTCCTGCCCTCCAGTTTTTGTGGACTTTTCTTCTTCCTCTATGCAGAGATCCAGCACCCTGGGGACACCCAGTGTTTGAGCCACAGCCTTTATCTGGTGCACAGTGTCCTTGTTCAAACGTGATATGAGTCCAGTGTAGGCAAACTCCACAACTGCCTCTAATCCAACATGATCTACCTCTGGACCCAGAGACACTAACCACATGTGGACTCCAACACGTGTATCATTGTCTTTTCTTTCTTCGCCTCTATAGTTTTCTACATTGCTTCTACTCAGTCTTTCCCGGATGAGGGAGCTGACAGCAGCCAGGACAGGGGAGTGTACAAGGAAACTCTTCCCATCCTCTGTACTTAAAGTAAGGTCAGTAAGAAGGGAGGAGTCCCTGAACTCTGTTAAGGTGCAGAATAGGTCTGTGAGATAATCATCTTTGCAGTAAATCTTTACCACATCTTCATCATTACTATCTGTGTCTTCGTCCATTGAATGTTCTGCTTCCTCGTCATCTGTAGACTCTTCCTCTTGAAGCTTTTTGTGATCATCTTGAAACTCTTCTTCTTGAGCTGTCCAAGATTCTGCGACTGCTTCTTCCTCCTCTGTCAACTTCTCACTTTCCTCTTCTTTTCTTTCCTTAGAAGTCCCCGCTCCTAGGATGCTATTTTCATTCCTCCATGACTTTTCATCAGCATCCTCCAGTTCTTCAGTATCCTTATATTGTTTGTTGTTGTCATCCTTTATCCTTTCAAAGTTGCAACATTCATCCTCAGATCCTGTCAATTCAGAATCTTCATTCTCGGATTCCGCTGAATCTGACAATTTTTCTTCCTCGTTAACTGTTTTGTCTTCTTGCCTTGTACTTTCTTGGTTTTGCTGAACGTTCTCATCCTCAATTCTTCTCATCTGTTCTCGGAATTTCTCCGCCAGGTGATATTGTCCAATTTGCTCCTGGTCCTGATGCTCCTCTTTCCCATCAATTTCCTCATCGACCTGCTCTTCTTTCCTCACTTGCCTGTCTTCCTCTTCATTCACCTTAACATCCCTCTCAAACTCATCTTCTCCTTCTTCCTGCTCTTCCTCCATTTCTTCTGCTTCCATCACCTCTTTTTCCACCACCTCCCCATAATCGTTAACTTCCCTCAACACCTCATTCTCTACCTCCTTCTCCTCTTCCTCCACTTCTTCTGCTTCTGTTACCTCCTTCTCCTCTTCTACATCCAATTCCTTGTTCTCCTTAACCTCCCTCTCCACCTCATTTTCTCCTTCTTCCTCCCCTTCCACCAGTTCCTCTGCTTTTACCTCTTTCTCCTTGTCCTCATCCACCTCCTCATTCTCCTTAACCTCCCTCTCCACCTCATTTTCTTCCTCTTTCTCTTCTTCCTCCACGTGTACCCTTTCATGTGCTTCAACCACCTCTCTGTCTTCCTCCTCATTTCCCTTTTTCGTCTCCTTGACCCCCCTCCCTACCTCATTTTCACTTTCTTCCTCCATCTCCTCTGCTTCCCTCACCTCCATCTCTTCCTGCTCCACTTCTTCTCCCTTCTCATCTGTTTCATTTTCTTCCTCATCTTTGCTCACTTCTTCTTCCTCATTGTCCATGTCTTCTGCCTCCTCTTCCTCACCATCATCCTCCCCTTGTTCCTCCTCATCGCTCACCTCCACCTTAGCCCAACGACTCACCCTCTCACGCCATCTCCTTTTCCTGTTCTCCTCCATCTCTTTCTTCCATTCATCCCACTCCTGGAGGCATGGATTAGCTACTGCCATACTGTCCAGTATCACTCTAATCTAATCCCTTTAATCCCTCTGAACATTTACACCTCTAGAAGCCAAAAGATTGCAAATCACTTACTTTTTTTACAGTTTATGAGGAAGAATGCACAAAAAAATCTGTCCAGTAGTAATCCACAGTTTGGATGTTGCTGTTATTGTTGCAAGTAGCTTTACCTCTTTTACCATCTGCAGACACCAGCTGTGTTGTCTGTATGTTGCCTCTCTCTCCTCCTGTATGTGAATGTTCGAGAGTGGCACGTGAGCCCATAATTCCTCAGATAACAAACAAGTTTCTATATAAAGCGTACTACATCACGAGGTAATTGAAATTCTAGACTGTTTGGGGTGTCAATCTGACACCTAACAAAGGTTTGTGAGGCGTTGGTGCAGTTAATGGCATTTTGTTTTAATTTGTCCTTTGTTCACAAAATTTGTTTCCTCATTTTGAGTTTGCTTTTTCATCATTTATCATACAAAGAATATTTACAGGCCATGCAATTTATCCTAATTTTTAATGATTCCACTTTGCAGTCTATTCTTGTAGTGATCAGTTCTACAGTTTTTCAATGTATACTGTAAAGATTTGACCCAAGCAAGTAATAAAAAAGGGAATGATCTAGACTTAGAGGCAGCTGGATCTCTGCCTGTCTGACTCTGTGAACGAAGACATCTCTGGGGGTCTTGGCAGTCATCTTTAGTCTTGGACCATATGACTGAGATCAGTATTAAATTCCTAGAGGGTCATCAGTGGGATCACATTGGTCCTCCACGTCCAAACACAGTGGAATCTGGGTCAAGGATCAAGAGGCATGAGGGGAAGAATGAGGCCGAAGGGACAACAAAACAACAGCATTTACACCTGTCACCTTGTGTGCTGACAGCGAAAGCAAACAGCTGGGTCACACTGTAACCTTGACTTGAAAAATAGTCTCACAGGTCTCAAGTAGCTGACAATGGACCCAAATATGTTCTCTCCTTGTATTACCACATTGTTAAAATGACAACTGGATCAAGTTGCATCAGCTATCCATAAATTCATAACTTCATAACGTTTGTTTAAGTCCTACCTAAGTTCTTAACTACAGCCAAGTTTCAAACTACTGATTTTACTAAATTGGATTGCACCTATAGAACGTATCTTAGTAACAACTTTAGTCATGTGTAAATCGGTTGCTGGAAAACATTTGTAGTGCTGTCCAATCAAAATCAATCAGCTATGTAAACAGGAAGTCACTGTAGCATCATGAGCTGTAACATATCTTCCAAAAATTACAGTTTTGGGGGGCATAGCAATATATTAAACTTAACTGTCAAGTTCTGTAAATGTTGGTACTTTTTCAGAGTTAGTAGTATTCGTGCAGTTTAGATTGAGTGGGAATTATCCAATTCTGCTATTTTGTTATTTAGTTTTACATTATTAACATAACATTTTGTTATTTGATGTATATTGTGTTATTTTTGTGAAATGTAATTTAAAATCTTTCCAGTTTACATCATTTCTATTTAATAAACACTTAGCTACATTATAACAAGGAAAAGTTTGAACTTACTGATCTTTGTTTTAGTGAATAGCTCTGATAATCACAGAAAGGTCATTACAGTTTCTTGTCAGAAATGATACTGGTTAAAACACAGGAGCATTCAAATTTTTTGAGAAAGTCCAGGCATAAACTTAAATTGGTCACTACAGCAGAAAGACAACGGTCGAATTTTGATGAACTTTTGGTCAGTTTGGGCTCAAATAGACTGAAGTTATAAAGTTTACGTCATAAAAGTCGGATGCATTTGAAGAAAAGCTTGCCATAAATACACAAATTGTTATTTTTAATACTTGTCAGTGGTTCTCTTTGTTTTATATTTTATTCTGTGATGACATCTATATTGTGTCTGTGCCTGATAATTAAACTGTATTCCTATTTCATTTCACTTCGTGAAACAGTCACAAAATGTAATCTATAGATTGGATTGGACATTTTTTCGTGACACTCTGACAGCAAGACTTTTAAACTAATGTATTTCAATTGGAAGTATCTTTTGCCTGAACCACTTTTTTTTCTGTCAAGTTAGCAATAATAAATATGCAATGTCCGGTTAGACTTTCAAAATAAAGCTTGCTTCATTTCGGGTGACAGTCGCAGTTTGGTTAGGTTTAGGCACCAAAACTACCTGGTTAGGGTTAGGAAAATATCATGGTTTGGGTTAGAATAAATACTTCTTTAAAACAATCAATGTTGACTATTGGTTTCACAGGGGACTCAAACCCCGGTCTTGAGCCCAGCCCTAGCCCGTCCCCAGCCCGACAAAGTCTGCAATATCACTTTAAGCTCTCTCTGATGCACACTCTGATACACACAAAAACACACACACGCTACTAAGAAGTACATTTATTATAGGCCTCAAACATAACTACCAGTGCCACCGACAATCATGCCCACAAATATTAATACTAACTGTCCATTATAAAGAAGCATGAGCATGCAGTAGAGAATAATGCTCTGCGCATACATGGACACAATGAAAGGAGAGAAGTTAAATGAGCCCGAGTCCGACCCAACGGCCTTGCAGACCTCAACCATGCAGCAACCTCCTGGGCTTAAAAATGAAGCCACCTGAAGTGCCAAAAACTGCAGTTCCTCAAATAGCCACTTGAGGCTGGTTCCAAAAGCAAGTCAATCCCCATGAAACCCCTATGTTAAAATGCCCAACATTACAGCAGAAATTAACATGTTTACAGCCTGGTACAAAAAATGGTTTTGGTCTCTATAGCTAATTTTCCCAATGACAACTGGGTCAACTTTTTATATAACTCACCCGTTTAAATTATAGTAAGGCTTAAAGTTATGCATAATTAAGGTCGTGGCCACTTTGAGTGACAGGTGGGGGCCATCACAGGTGGCTGGTTTCAGCAACCAGACTCAGCTCTACCCACACTCCACGTCTTTGCCCATTTTTGGATAAGGTGGGAGCTGGCGGAGTCCAAGATGGCGTCGGCCGGAGCCTTCACCACTGAGCTTCACACTGGCTCTTTAGAAACTTATGGGTGGCGTCACGGAGACTAAGTCCATATTCTATACAGTCTATGTATTTGATAGATCCATCCATCCACCCTGACCACCTCTCTATGCTGACTTTGTCACTCTTTAGTTTGAAAGTCCTGCTGAGTGTCACGAAAAAAAATGGAAATTCGTGTCCATGTACACGAATCTATAGATTAAATTTCGTGACTATTTCACAAAATGCCGTGAGACTGGTTCATTCACCCTGACACTGTGTTTACAGTATGTTGGTTGATTTCTTGTTGAGAGGGGGCTTAGTTTTGTTTTGCCTTTACCAATCAGAGTGATGTATCATCCTGATGTCAATTTCAGTTGACACTATAGCTGTGGAAGTGGTTGCCAGGAGCAGTTAAATTGACAATTTTCACATTGATCAAAGAAATATGTTGATTTAAGAGTTGTTTCTGTAAGTCAATTTACAACAACTTGGACTGCTGTCGATCTCATCCATGCTTGCTGCCATTTTGCTGTTGCTGTTTGTCATGAAAGTAGCCATTCTTAATTCCACCTATGGCTATGATCTGTCAATTGTTTCTCCAACTGACGGAAACAGCCATAATCACTGAACAAATCTAATATACGATTCTGAGGTTTGTAACCAGGCTACACTTAAGGTGGGCAGCTGCTTGCTCAAGTACAAATCCAAGTTCCCTGGTTGAAGATCTTGTCTCTTTGACCTTGAGGCAATCATGCCTCCTTAATGCTCTAAAATAACAGCCCTTATCAACACAGGGTGAGTTTCTGTTGAAATGCTTTGAAGTTGAAGCACTGTGAGTGGGTGAGTTGGAAATGAAACTGGTGGGCAACACCTCGCTTTAAAACACACTCCTACCTGAGGACACAATGACTCTGCTGTTTTCACAGCCATTCACATGTGAGGCATCACACACACACACACACACATACTTACTGTACATAAATACAGGGAGGTTTAAACAAGCAGGCAAGTGAGTCAGGTTATTATTCAACCCACGCAAAAAGAGTAGTTGAATGCATTTAAATATATTGAAAACTTGAGCTAAATATTTTACATTTTGAAACATTCTGAAGTAGAGCATTGGCTGAATGTGTGTGTTGTTGTGTGTTTGTAAGCATTCAAATGCCTGCAAGCTGCTTTCAATCCATACATTTACCTGAAGAAGGCTCTCTTGGAGCATGTGTGCTTTTTAGGGACACTCCTGTACACCCATTAATTTATACAGCCACCACACAGCCCCTCTGGGTATCTAAAATAAATACAAGTTAATTATACTCTATTGAAAACAGCTTTTCATGCCACATAGGGAAACATGAGGTGTTCTGGAGGAGAGCAGATTTCCATTAACGAGTAGAAATGTTTTTTTACCGCCATGTTCACATCCTGAGTTTGTAACACAGCAGATGTGCAGATGTTGATGTATTCACATTATCACCCATTGAGTGTTTCGCTCTGGGCAACAGCTTACAATCTACTTATGAAAAGTCTGTTTCCTTCTCAGTCCTGATTGTTACCATGACGACGCACGCAGTGAGAGGAGGAGTGTAGAGCGCTAACCTCGTTATGGGACCCTCGTTATGGGACCCTCCCCCTCAGGCCCTTTCCTCAAGAGCAGCAAACACTGCTGGGACATGAGGCCGAGCTGCATTCCTCCTTTTCTTCTTCTTAATAGCAGCAGCAGCAGAAGAAGCATTGTCTTCAGTCATATTATTTAAAGCTGTATGAACACTTTTATTCTAAAATGAAATCCACTGTAGAAAAACTACAACTGTAGAAATATGCTTATTCGCTTTCTTGCCGAAGTTAGATAAGAAGATCAATACCACTCTCATGTCTGTACGGTTAATATAAAGCTACAGCTAACAGTTGGTTAGCTTAGCTTAGCATAAAGACTGGAAATAGGGGGTACCAAGTAGCCTGGATCTGTCTGAAGGTACAGTAACTGTCACTGTGCCCGTCTAAAAAATAGTCCCGCACATAACCCCTGACAAAACCACAACTTGCTGTTTTTACACTGATGTTATATACAAAAAGGAAGCTTTTTTTTTTGTCAAAATACAATCTAGTTTTATTGAACTTCTATGGCCCCATGAAACACAGAGGTGAACATACACATGGAAATCAAATTTAAGATTTACGACAGGCAATACAACAGTCTGGAAGAGAGAAAGATTAATCAAATTAGCTCATACAGTACAACCTGATTTTACTTTGAAATGAACATTTCTCTACAAGGATATAAGCAACTCCAGTGTGGTGTGAAAAAAAGAATCATAACTTTAAAAACATACAAAAACAACATAACATCAAAAACCACAGCAAAATGGCTTTTTCCAATTATTTCAGCTTGGAGAAAGTAGCATGACTGATTGTCAAGCTCACTTTTCTTCTTAAATAATAATTCATAAAGATGGACATAACAAATAGTATTAAACATGATAGTAATATTTCAACTGTAAGACTGTTTTAAGTGTTTAAATTGCTTTAACATAATTAAGTTCCACTAAAGCTCATTTAATTTTGAGGTCAGCTTATTTTACTAAAAAACATACACAAGTGCAGCCAGGAAGAAGAAGAAGAAGAAGGATCCATCTGTTTTTAAATCGGTCTGCAACAAGTAAAATAATACATGTAATCCATTCATTAAACCACCAGATGTACTGTAGATCATATGCGATGGGAGCTATATCAGATCTCTCCTGCTATTGCTTTTTAAATTAGGCCATGCTCTATTTTAGAATCATAAGTCCCTGCATTCATAAAGTGTATTCCTCAGAGAGAAAAGGGAAAGGGCCAAGAAGGTGATGACAGTGCCAAGGATATAGGAGATGTTCATTAACAGCAGTTATGGAGCCGCAGTAGGAATTGAAGAATTGCATAGTTCAGCAGCATAGTCTTTTTCGCATTTTCCTATTGAGCCAGTTATTTTCCTTTTTGAGTGTACCTGCACAGCCCTGAAACCTTTCCCCCACGTATCACTCCTGTGGCTCGTTAGAATAAGGAGCGAGATGAGAGGTCTATTTTTACCAACGAGGGGGTGAGAAAGTGAGACGGAAGGTGAGATTTTATGAGGCAAAAGCAAGCACTGAGTTTATGTTGTGAACAGATTCTGGATGTAAATGAACAGAGAGTGGTGCAGTATGAAAGACTAGATATTTGAGATATTTGAACCTGTTCTCTTCTGGTTTTAATTAAGCCAAAAGTCCAACTGTCCCCAAAAATCAAGATGTTTAAAATCCTTCCAAAAAGTGTTTCAGTATATTCTGGAAGGGAAAAACATCACTCTAAAATATGGAGGGTCTATTAAAACATTAAGTCAGAGTCCTGTGTAAAGCACCATATCTTTGTTTCCATTTTGTGCTATCCACTACATTGTAGGAGTTGGTGGACCTTTTTGTAATTTTTTGGAATGAAACAATTCTTTTGAAACAGAAATGCTGGGTCAAGCGCTGGCCCACGGTAGAAAGAAAGACACAATAACAATGATGAGGGAGAGGGAGAGAGGCAGTGAGAGGAGGAGGATGAGAGGGAGAGAGAGGGAAGATGGCCACAGAGACATCAGACGTCTGGAGCCTCGGGGCAGGTCACCTGGACTCTTTTGCCTCTCAACATTTGGCCGGCAGATGACCAGTGGCCTGACCTGTGATACGCTCTCCTGGAAGACAAAGAAGAAAGAGATGAGACGACTGAGTTGTCTTTAGGGACAACATGTTCTACGACATAATGTACATTTTAAAGTGTACACTGATAAAAATGCAAACACAAACTGCGTATTATTCCAGCGCTATTTCTAAAGTCTTTCCTTAGCAGTTGGTGATACGGTCAACCAATTTTATTTCTCCATTTTCTGACAATAATGGACATTCAACACTAATTTGCAGGGTTTTCTGAATCACCTGTGTGGGGTGGAACTTATATGGCAATTACTTAACACATCCGGTTTAGCAGCAGTTTAGCTGTGGTCCAGATGAACCTGTGCACGTTCGGTTTAGCTCACCGCAGCTAAGCGAATCAGATACTAAGTCACACAACAAGTTTGTCTCATTTATTCTTTCAAGTTCAGTTAACAACTGTAATTTACTTAAGACGAACAGTAAGTTATCATAACATAAGATTATTCATTGAAGGAACTTTTAGTTTTGTTAAAAATTGGAAAACTTGAAAACTCAAGTATATTGAAGATTCCTTTTTTGTTCTTACAGTCTTGGTTAGCTTGTATTTTAACAGAGAGGACCTTGAGTGAAAACATATCCAACTTTTCTTTTCAGTTAATCTCTTCAGATTTCCCTACCTTTCCTCTTTAGCATAACAGACCACACTGCTGATAGCTACAACACCGATGGTAAAGACAAAAATCATAAATAAAACTTTCCTACTACTACTGAACACTTCCACAGAGCACAAAGTCACAAAGATGAAGGTGCAATGGAGATAGGTGGAGATATGTGTTTCAAAAAACAAAATTATAAAATGTACTTTTTTGTATTTTACAGTAAATGCCAAATTTACAGTATTGGACATAATAATCGAGAGGGACCTGGATGCAGACATAATAGCGGACCTCCGTCAGAGGCACCTCTGTCCTCAGCAGCAGAAGTTGGTCTTCTTTGTGTCGTTTTTGCACATGCGCGTAGTCCACTTGTGGCAGAAAATGGAAAAGACGAAACCCAACTTTATTCACTGATTTTGGTGAAATTTGTCTAGGTTTGGTTAGGTTTAGGCACAAAAACCATCTTGGTTAGGGTATGTTCATGAATTGTCACATAATAATAATAATAATAATAATCTGTTAAACATCTACAAACAAAGTGACACAGCTGAAATGTTACAAATACTCGCAGGGAGAAGGGGGGAATGGACACCAGAACTGGAGCCGAGTGAGCAGGCAACGGTGTTTCTGTACAGTATGTGGCTCGTCTTTTCTGCCACAGGCGGGTTACGCACATGCGCCATGCATATGTTCACGCAAAAACGACAAGAAGACCAACTTCAACTGCTGAGGGTGGAGGTGCTTCTTGCAGAGGTCCGCAAGCTAGGTACTCTTGTAATAATCCGCTATGATCTATCCCTACTTTATTCCAAAGGATTCTAAAGGGACAAGAGGCAAAATATCATGGCTGAATCCACCTCTCTTGACATACCGGAGCACTCCCTAATTAGTTTTCTTTTTCATGCATTAGTTTCTGTTTCCCTCCAACCAACTCAACACCTGTCTCTGTTGCAGCCCTGCTTAAAAGCTAGTACAGCTGTAACAACACCTCTCTTCTCAAGCCTCCGTGCTGTGTTGAAATGGTCTTTGGTGGGCAGATGTACAGAAAATAGACTAATTAGACTTTACATTGCTGTGTTTTCTACCTCCAGTATAGTCCTGCTGTGTCCTCTGTCAGGACTGAGCCTGAGGTTCCAGCGATGCGATCTGTGGCTCCGCCCACCATCGTCCTCACTCTCGGTGGTGTCCTGCCGTGCTACCCGCGGGCGCTTACGTCTCCGCGAGCTGATTCGCTGGAGAGAATCTGGCTCCTGGAGTCTGAACCAATTGGGTAAAGGCACAAGGTCAGACATCTATAAGTGAAAAACTACAAGCAAACAGATGTATGTGAGATGTATGTGTGTGTTTGTGTATCAAACCTGCAATCTGTATCCTCTATATCTGCATCTGCATCACTCTCTCCCTGAGGATCAGACAATACACACTCCTCCTGCAGAGGAATGAAACTTATGAAACAAATAAAATACACACTATGTAACCAAGTACAAAAATGTGTATGCATAAAGACATTATGAAGAAGGACCAATATAATATAAATATAATATGATAGAAGCTGTTACGTTAAAAAAATATGACAAATATTTTCTTTTTGAGAAAGCCTTTTATAAACACAACCTCCACATTTACTGTATGGGGGCTTTTACTTTGTAGTCGTCGGATGAAACACCGATGAGCCCCAGTGAATCATCACCGACTGCCACTATTTCTAAACCAAAAACAACAACACTTGATGATGATGGCATTTGTCTGTGTGAGTGTTCTCATGCGTCACTTTTTATTATCATCATTGTTATTATCGGTATGCATGAATCAGCTGACACCTCTACACATGACTAATGAGCTCAGAGACACCTAATCTGGTTGTTGCTTCCTACTGACAAAGACTGATATCTACTGATATCTGACTGATGTATATGAAGTACTGTGTAGACACATAGACCGAAGTTACTCTCCCTGAGTCTCTCATTCACTATTCCCTCTATAAAAACCACTCAATTGAGGTTCTGGACACTCATCATCATAACTGTGCATCAGTGACAAGTAGAGCTGGCCATCGAACCTTAATACTTTTGGGGTTCCGACCAAAATGCGTCTGTTGATCTGAATATTGAAAAAGATTTGAATGTAATCTTGTTTACTTCTTCTTTAATCAATTTACTGATTTAAATACTACCAAGCCAAAGCATTGTATTGTGGAACTTTTAGCAAAAAGTGGTGTATATACTATGAACGCTACATTTTTCGCTCATGGAAATATTTGAGGGCACTATATTGAGCATAAGTTTTACCCTTACAATTAAAGGAATAGTTAGACATTTTGGAAAATAAGCTTATTCCCTTTTTTCTTTTTTGGCCGCAGCCAGAAGACGGTTAGCTTAGCACAAAGACTGGAAACAAGGGGAAACAGCTAACTTGCCTCTCCCAAGTCTACTCCCAATTCTATTTCAAGTAGTAATATGGCTTCGATGTACAATGTTGTGTCCTCTGAAATTGCTGTTTGACTGACAAGAAAAAAACAGCATCATGTGTCCAAACATATCATCGGTTCTGGCCTACATGTAATGAATCCCGGTATTAGTCATGTATGCCTTTTAATATGCTGGAACCTTGAAACAGGCTTAAAAAACCACAGCTGCCAGCCAAAGTAAAGGCAACACAAATATCAAATCTTCAGACATCTGCAGGTCAGACTCTACATTGCGCACACACAGGCCTGTCATGAAGAAACACACACATATGTCACACATTACCTCTGTGCCGTATCCCTCAGAGTACCTGGTTATCATAGCTCTGTTTTTACCACAGTGTTCACACAGCAGTGTGTCCTGAGAACAGAAAGTAAAGAGAAGAAGATGGAGAAAGCAGAGACTTCATTAGATTATTGATTAATTGATTGAGATATATGACAACTTGACAACAGCATGGACAGTTCCTTTAAAACATACAGTAAAAAACACGCAGCAGCAGCAGAGGTATAGACAGGTCAGCAGCAAGTTAAAGGCATGCATTTAGAGCACAATTACAGATGAAGAAACACTCTGAGCGATGGCCACAGACACTTAAGTGGGAAGCCTGAGCACTCACCGGCGTGGGCATGTGTGCTTCTGAATAAAGTGTACAGGGACCGGCCTCGCACAGACACATTACATCTACCTCTCCACAACTCGCCCCCATCTGAGACAGAGAGACAAAGACAGAGAGGATAAACAACTGTGATCTGTTGACTTATGTGAAGCTTCTTGTCCCTTTTATGTTCAGCCAGCAGCATATTAACAAAGCAAGTTAAAGGAAAGGCGTGACGCTTTGATGGACACAAACTTATATAATGTTAAACAGTATCATGTAGAATGAAAATGGAGGTATTCATTTGTTACATATTGTCAGCAAAAGTTTTCATTTCGTGCATCCCTATCAGTGGCTCAGTGATGAGATTTCTGGCTTTTAACCTTTTCCACCTACTCGCATTTTAAACTGCTCAAAAGTGGAGGATGGTTAACTGGCACTGCCAGACATTTGAGTTATGAGGGCTGATAAATCCATGTGATTCAGTCAAAGAAGTAAATAACATCAGAGCTATAATTAAAGACATTCACCAGATGTTTCAGTTGCATATACTGTATCATCATTAGATTGCTCATTTTTATTGTTAAAATGTAACTTTGTGTCAATTACAGGCCACAAAATGTGATTCCAAGCAGATTCCCATGGTACGCAGGTAACAGGTATAAATAAATGACCTCACCTCACAGTCATTGTCAGACGTCTCTCCGGAGGAAAAGAGGCCGTGGGAGTCAGATTCCCTCCGCAGCATGACCTCTGACCTGGCTCACACACTCACATAGACCTGCTGGGCCACATAAACAGCAGTGGAAGTAGCTCAGTAGCATTAATTGAGGTTTTTGTGCACATTTTTTTTTTCTTACTTGACATTGAAGATTTGAGGTCCGGGAGGCTTGTTCATTGTTTTACAAATGCTGTGAACAATTTAGTAAAAATGGTGTAGCTCTTTAAAATTGTAACAGTAGGCTATACAAGCATATGGCTGGGCAAAATCAGTGAAATCAGGTTGTGATAATCCAATCATATTGTATTATTGTTTTACAAAAGTCTGTTGCCTCAATTAATGATATGAGGCAAATTCTAATCAATTCTAATTGGTATCACTTTCAAAGTAGGCACTCTATTTTAAAGGCTTCATAAGTTCTAAGTAAAGGCTTTATTATTGGTTGATAATTGGTTGAATAATTATAAACTTTTGGGCCACCAGGTTGTGAAAAATCCCTTTAACTGGTGTTTCTCCTCCTCCAGCATGACACTTTTAATGAGTGGTAAAGCCTTTACTTACAATTTATGAATCTTTTATAGAAGGGGCATTGATAGAAAGCAGTCCCAGATATTTTTATTAATATTGTAATACTGACTTTTACCCTGCCCAGTCCATACCGGTAAATCCATATCATCATTGCTTGTCGTTATGTCCAGTAACACTGAATTAGTCAGTATCATCGATGATTTAAAAATTGGCCTACTTTTACAAAACATCTTTAAAAAAGATGTTTTGGAATAATAAAATGGTCCACAGAGAAAGTGAATATAGTTTTCATTGATAAAAATAAGAATACAAATACTCAATAAAGTCACTGAGTCATATTAAACTTTTTTTTCATTGATAATATAGGCTTAATTTTCGTACAGTTGCAACACGGCTGGGTCAATCATAATGGTGCATCATAAAACATTTTGTGTCCTTACAGTGAAGAAATGAGTAATGTTTTATAGAAAACGTGGTGTTACAGTGGTGTACAGATGATGCTGTCTTTACGCAAGCAGCGGGGTCGTGCTGTCAGATATTTGTCATCACTTCACATCACTGTAACATCTGCTCAGCAGTGTCCGCACTCCCATTACGTAATAACCTACGACAGTCAATGTTAGAGCCGGACAACTTTTCAGATAAAGATGTGAGGGGAAAAGATGAAAGATGTTTTCTAATGATATTCAAATACATACAATTATTTTCATACAGACATGTATGGAAAAACGAAAATAACTGTTAAATCTAAGCGATAATACAATAGAACAGAGTAACCCATCTTACCTCAAACGCATCCTGCCCAGGAACAAGGAATAAACCCATAAAAAGTGAATGGAGTTCTGTATTTAGAGGATGAGCAGGAGAACGCGGCGATGCTTCTCATTGTGGCGCGGGGAAGCCATGAGCTCGCGCTGCTTGTGTGTGTTTGACATTGTAGCAAATCCTCTGTGTGATGTCAGCCCGAACGATGACAGGCAGCTACACGGTCAGGGAAGCGCGCGCTCACCAGGATACCGAATGTTCCCAAAACAACGCGGGAGCGCGGAAAGCAGAAGGAGGGACTTCCGTTCTGGACTTTCAAAGTAAAAGGCAGCATTGAAAAAAGTCAAACAACACTTAAGGGCTTGAATGTACTGTGCTGCATGTAGCCTACTATATGTAGCCTACTGTATATATGCATTCAAGCAGGCCTATATTCAGGCAGCGACCCCACCTTGTATGATATGGCTTCATAACAAAACAAAACAACAAAATTGAAGATAAATTGAATTTCAGTCAAAAAGTGATTACTTAATCACTATTTACATCCTCAACATATATTCCATGAATTAGTTTCTTTGATATTTTTGGCAAAATAATGTATTTAGACACAAAAATGCAAATTAAATACAGTGCTTTATTCTACAAAATATCCCTTTCACAGCATATTCATATCCACACATGGTTATAAAGCCATAGGGCTAACAAAAATGCACCCTGTGTAAGTGACCTACAGTTTGACATCAACTGGAGGCCATACATATTTACCCTAAGCAAACAGCAACAAGTATAAAAAAGGAGAATCATATTTTCATGGCTGGATAAATCTGTTATGGGGTCCAAGAGAAAAAAAACTGAGCTGCTGGAACCCCATTAACCCCTGTTCTTCACATTCAGTGTATTATAATGCTGGAACACTATATTGGTTGTGTGGTAATTAGATTAAACTTATATTACTTAATAACTTACTAATATACTTAATATTTAGGAATATGCTATAAGCACAAACATGAAATAGTCATGGTCTATGACACATTGGCCCACTTCAGAATCAAGCCTCTTGATCAAGTTATAAAGACGGACCAACCTTTAGGACCTTATCATGTTAGCTGATACTGTGCTTTAGTGGTGCATATTCACACAATTACAATAATCCAGCCTTGCATAATTTACTTTCAGAAAAGCTTAACTTATTTTTGGTCTTCTCCTACCTCTGGCTGGGTTCTCGCCCCTGGATCATGATCTGAAAGTGGTTTTGTGAACCCACCAATCATCAGGTCCAAAGGAGGGAGCCTAAGTACCTTCACTGGTCACAACCGCCGCTGCATTGTTGCAATGAATGCATGGTGCACAGCAGTGTGGTATACGTTATGTAATTGTCTTTCAGGAAAATGAGACGTTTAGTTGCTTAGAAAAAAATGGTGCACATTCAAAGGTGTGTATTGAGTGGTTTAAATTGAATTCAAGATCTTGCTCAAAGCACAACTCAGCTCATCTTTTGTGATAAATTCAAGAACTATTGCATCATAATAAAATCAAGTCATCATCTGTATTAGCATCATTTAATGTACAAAAAAAACATCTAAGTATTATGCCCTAATCCACCTCAATCTCACAAGACTGACTGTGGCCATTGTGAAATCCCTTTTATTCAATAGCTTTTATTGTAAGTATGAGCGTTCCGGTTCAAAATAACCTTTACATGACAAAATCCAAGCACTTGTTCCTGACCCTCACAACTTAAAAACTGTTAATATTCTCAAAGCAAACTTTGAGTGATTACATGTCATTTTTGCCCTGATCTTTATCCACTGTAAAGGCCCAGAGAGAGTTGAACTGCATTCAGTGGTTATGGTGTGACAGACAGAGAAACACATGAAAAGATATGCACACATTCATATACACAACCACTACCACACAGACACACACACGAGGATCATAAAAGGAAATAACCCGGAAATGTCTTTTCCCTTGAGGAATCTGTCTGTTTTAGTAACTGCGCAACGTCATCACCACAATACTACACAGCCAGGACCCTTGAGATTGTGTTTAGTAAGTGGATCTTGGTCAAATCCAGTTCAATTGATATTTTCATGTATTTGAACAAATATTGATTATCATTAGTCAGTAGATTTTATAAACTCCAAATAACAGTTGTATGAATTTGGTAAAAGAAGCCTGTGGTTGCATGAGCACTCCCTGTCCTCTTTTGCAGCAGGCATGAAAACCCTGTTGATAAATAAATGTTAAAACGAGCTTAAGCTTTCCAAATAGAACTCAATTTGGCCTAAATGTCCCATGAGCCCCACTGAACGAGATAAAGTGTAATTAGGGGGAGACTTAATGGCAGAGGGAGGGATCCTCATTATTGCGGCATGTCGACCATGCAAATGACCCCTGTGAACATGACTCTACACTGTATGTTTTGGAGTGATTCAGAAAACAAATTTTCACAATGTTTTTGATTATAAACTGCGCCCTCATGTTTTATTAAATAATACTTCTTCCTTTTTAAGATGTTTCCCATGCTGTTCCTCATGCACTGCTGCTCATAATCATTCTCTCTGCTGCATAATGGGCTTTTTAGGACAAGGTTTCTTCATAAAATGTACAAAGAAACAATGCAGAACAAATATTTGCACTTCCATGAGCCTCAGCATATGCACTAAAACTTTGTTACATGTCTTGGCTCATCAAGGCAGCTTTGATTATGGCAATTACTGTATGCTGATGCGTCATCTATAAAGTATGAATGTAATAAAAAAAGGGATACAGGGCAAATTTGGGTAATCATGCTCTTTTATGCGCTCACAGGGGAGAAGTGGAGGCAGAAGAGGAGGGAAGTAACAGATCTTCAGTGGCAGATAGAGAGGTTTGTGTACACACAAGTAGCAATACAAACAGGAGATGCAGGCTCGATAAGGAAATTAAGGGAAAGGGTGCAACTCAAATAAACCAAGACTAATGTACCAACTGACCAATGCACCTCTCTCCCTCTCTTTTGCTGAGAGAGAGATGAAAGTCAAGGGAGAGCTGTAGAAGCGCGTCGTTTAGATATTCTGGAAGCGCTGGAGAAAGGCATTCCTCGGATTTCACATCAGAATTGGATGCAGGACTAAACGTAACCTGTCAAAACTCATATGAATTCTTTCTCTTTGACTGAGGTCACAGGTTTCTGGCACACACGCAGGAAAATAGTGGACTTTTGGATCAAATTGTCAGACTCGGCTCGTCATTTTAGATTTTTATAGGACAAACACTGCACCCAAGGCAATTACAGGTTACAGTGCTGTGAGAACACCCAGAGGTGGTTCGAAGATTGTGATTTGGTTGTGTGAGTTATGCGATTCTGTGGTCGACAAGTGAGGCTGAGCATCCACAGACATTCAGATGCGTATACACAGTGTGTGAGGGGTTGCACAGTGAGGAGAAGAGACAAGGAAGGGATCACGTTTAGCTGCTGTGTGGAAAATAAGGACAAAAGCAAACGTGCACTTCATTTGATCTGATCCAAAAAGGCCTTGTTTTTTATCTAATATGAAGGAGCATGCTTTTTGGAGTCACTTTTTCTCAAGCACAAAAAAGAAATTATAACCTGGTTTTTCAAGGTAATGCTATTAAATATCAACAGAACTTTTTCTGAGTCACGAACCGCTCTGAAAGACCAATGAAGGAGTCGGACCAAACCAAGGATAACCCCCTGACCTGGGATTTCGACCAATCCTGGGGTTCATTCTTACAACCAGCTGCACGTCTTTGCCTCAACACCTTGGATTTCTCAGACCTCTGGGATGAGGAAGACAGCACAGAGGACGAGGGAACCAATTCAACCAATGAATCATCAACCTGTCACCGAGCCCCTCCAGCACCCCCACCTCTTCCTCCCCCTCCTCCACTTGCCCCACCTTTGCCATCGGTCTCCCATAAAGGTGCAACCATTAAATGTCGCACCTTGAAGCTCCACTGGAGGGAACTGCAGAGTTTGTCTCCCCTTCCCAGGATGACCCGCTTTGGAACTCAGACTATTTGGTCTGGACTTGAGCCAGTCCATTTGGATACAAACCGACTGGAGTACCTGTTTGAATCTAAGGGCAACAACACCAGCTTTAATGTGGTTTCTGGGAGGCAGGTAAGACCAATGAGACAAGATGATGCCTCAGGAATATAGTGAGATTGTGCCAACAAACATGTTTTCTACATTTTGCAGTGTCTGTTTTTCTTTTATAAAAAAAGCAGATTTATGAAGCAACTATACGCAACCACAGTTTTACCCAATTAGGTCAGTTCATGTGGTTCCACATCAGTTGTCATCAGTGTTTTTTAACATGTGAACTGGTGAGAAAAAAAATGTATATGGTCAATACATAAAATTACCATTTAAGGTACCCTGACGACAATCTTCACGGTGAAATGCTGTCAGATTTTGACAAAAAGATGTGTTGTGCACTTTGCACTTCTGTTGAATTTACCACCAAGTTAGTACTCCTGATAAGGGGAGTCATCTGCTGCTCTTGCCATGATTTGTAATCTTGAGCAGCAGGCATGAAGATTAGAGCAGGTGGTGCAACATTTCTCCAGTATTCACAAAACATTTCTATCTTGCCTTCATATTTTCAGCTGCTGAAAATATTTAAAGCACTCCTTTTCTCTTGCATGAGGCAAAACGTCCTCAGTAGGCTAAAAGCAACCCTAAAATGCACTCACAATACTTGTGCATAGTATCTTGGTCTCATATCCTTCTCTATATCCCAACACAGAAGCAGCAGCCGGTCTCAGTGTTGGGGATGAAGCGGAGTAACATCATAACTATCGCCCTGAGCAGCCTGCCCCCTCCCCGCCTCCTGCCCCCTGCTATCTACAGCATGGACAGCAGTGTGCTGGACAGAGAGGACGTTCAGGTACAATAGAGGTCATGTCCTACAGAATTTGAGCTTCAGCATTTGCTTAACCTCTAACGTTAGCTTTTGTTGGATAGGCAATTTGTTGCCCTTACTATTTCTTTATTATGGCAAAATGAAACTTGAGCACCATGCAGATAAGGAGAGACACAGCAAAAGTCCCATTAGGAGTCCTGCAGTGTGAGTTCATCTCTTTCCACATTCCCTTCTAAAACAGCGGCTTCAAGCACTAATCCCAACAGAAGAGGAACTTTGTCTGATCAAGGAGGCTAAGGCCCAGAACCCCCAATCCTCTCTGGCCTCAGCCGACCTCTGTCTGCTCACTTTGGGGGAAATCCCACATCTGAATTCCAGGCTTCAGCTGTGGGCCTTCGCTCTGGACTATGACTCCTTAGAAAGGGTAAGAGAAAATGGAACAAACATGCGATGGAATGAGATGGAAAGTAGTTTTGTCACTTAAAATGTATGAATCAACAGCATTTTGTAAAGATAGATGTCTGTTTTGTTACCCTCTAAATGATGCAAAACAGCTAAAATATAAGCATGAGCATCAGCGTGACCACCATGGTGCCACCCACACAAGCCACATCATCACAAAATCAACCGTCACAGTATTGTTCGATTGACAAGTAATGCCTATGGGAATGCAGTACAAAAACACCACCGTGATGACTTCCTATCACCAAATATGTCTAAAAATAAAACGTGAATTTAATAGCTCACCTAGTCTATATCAATCATTGTCCTCTAAATGTGTCCTTCATCTTAACAGGAAATTGCTGAGCCTCTCTTCCATCTGAAGTTGGCCATGGAACAGCTCGCAGCCAGCCAAACCTTCAAATGTATTCTAGCAACAGTGTTAGCAATCGGTAACTTTCTCAATGGATGTAAGGTGAGTGTGTCGCGATCCCAATCTTTATTATCCATCTTTAATGCACTTTTGAGTGTTAGTGAGTCTTTTTCCTTTCCCCCCAAAAAATCTCACAACACATTTTAATATGCCAAGGCTCGTGGCTTTGAGCTGAGTTACCTGGGGAAGCTGTCCCAGGTGAGGGATACACACACTCGCCAACCCCTGCTGCACCACGTCTGTGTGCTGCTGATGCAGCTATACCCCCAATCGTCTGACCTCTACTCTGACATCACTGCTGTTACTAAAGCTGGGAAGGTGCGTAGTTGCGACTATGTGTGTGTGTTTCTCCTGAGGGTGTATGTTGTCCTGCATCTGAGTCAGATGGAGGATTATTCGGATATAACAAAAAGGCTGAAATAAAGATCACCACGATTCCAACTCATTTTCAACTTTCCTTCTCTTTCTTGTCTTTACAGTGCGACTACTCCCTAGTCCAGTCCAACATCACTCAGCTAGAGGCCCTGTGCAAAGCATCATGGGAGCAGCTAAAGATTTTGGACAAGGCACAGGACAAGAGGAAAGGAGGAAAGGTGGAAAAGAGGAAAGGAGGAGGACAAGAAGATGAGGCCTTGGCCCCGGACGGCTCGCTCCGTCACAGGCTGCCAAAGATTTTGAAAGAGTGTGAGGAGAGGCTGAAGGTCCTGAGAGCCGTCCATCGCCGGGTTATCAACAGGTGTGCTGCGAGTAGTGCATGGTTTATTTCATTTTCCTTGATTTGGTGTTTTAAGTTAAAATGGAGTCATACATCGAGTCCAGCAGCTACAGTGTCGTCCTTTCCTGGAGAATTTTTGAGGTTGAGGCCAATAGTTTCTTTCTTATTGTTGTTAGTTAAAACATGCTGTTTTCCTCTTCATTTTTGTTTCTCCAGGTTCCACTCTTTCCTCTTATTCCTAGGCTACTCCCGAGCTATGGTGAGGGACACCAAAGAGGAGGACTTCTGTAAAACAATCAGTAACTTTTCTTTGGAGTACAGGACCACACGCCAGGCCATCCTCCTGCAGAGAGAGAGGGAGCGACAGAAAAGTGGAGCAGAAAGCCCAGGCCCTAACACTCCCGCAGCCAGAAGGAAACGCCAACAAACGCCAACAAAGGTTTCCATTTCAGATGCTCTTAAAGTGAAGTACCATTCTGGACAAAATGATCGGCTGGTTTTGTTAACCTGCTATCTGTTGATCCACCAGGAAAATGAGGAGCAATGTAGGCTGGAGGAGGTGCTGAGAACACCTGAGTCCACCCCAAGACTGGACGGCACTCTGCCTCGAAACCGCAGGAGGATGACTGACATCCAAGGTACTTTATGTGATACACACATGCTTGAACAAAAGCACAACCTGCTTCTCTTGACCTCTTTTATCTATCAAATGTGTTACACTGAACCCATATTTGTTTACTTCTCAGGTCCTTTCTCACGGAAAATGAAGTGGTGACCCTGCTGATATACTTTCAAAAGCCATTCAGTCACTGTTGTATTAGAAAACTAATTTTTGTGATTGTTATTTATGACTTATTTCTGTTAAAAGGCACAGTTTTGCAGCACAATATTGTTTATCAGTAAGAAATGGACAGGTGCATGAGATTTCACCTGACATTCAAGTTTTAATCATTTTTAGTCTGTGTTGTAAAGTAAACATGCATTAATATGAACAATAAAACAGCAAAATGAGCAATAAAATGTGTCAAATCTAAATTAATGTACCAACATTAAAACAAATTAAAACATTAACAGAAGGCATTAGCATAAGCATTTTGCCAAACTGAAGTCTGTTTGAGACGCTTAAGAATTCTACATTGTAACATAATGACATTGTTAATAACAAAATGTTACTTTGTATTTCATTGTTACATTACATTCTGTTCTTCACTACATTCTATTACATGTTACATTGTATTCTAGAATGCTGACTGTAGCAGCGACCTGCAGTTTGTGACATCACACACTACTTTTCCCTGTCTGTCTGTTCGCCATCAGCTGTTGCTCACGCGCGCTTGGACGCACCGCTGAGAAATAAGAATGTAGCGCGAGTGCGTGAGTGGGTGTTGGCAGTCTTTAAGTTATTGATTAGTGTTATTCAAATACAAATAAATACGAGTACACTAAACGGATGTCGTCATTCGTGAGCCGGACTGGCAAGCGCGTCTGCCAATGCCTGAAGGGTATATCCACACAGGAGGTTTAAACATCCAATCAGAAACTGTGATGCAGCAGTGGGCGTGACCCTTTTTGTCGTGTGCATGAGTCGACGACGCCATTTCGTGTCCACTGCTTTCAAGGTGGTACAATCAGCCTGCCGAGCCGTAAGCGGATCTTTACCTACTCAAGTAAAAACAGCGTTGAATTTTACTCATTTTTGTATTAATCTCCTGGTGAGTATTTTTAACCGAGAGATTTTTTCCCCTATCTTTTTTTTTATTTTTTTCCTGACTTTGAGCCGTCTTTGGGACTTTTTGTTTTTATTTTTAATGCATTTTTCCTGGCTGGTATTCTTGAGACTGTGTTGGCTTTAGTGGCGTACATTTTGTGATGGCAGTATGAGCTGCGCAGAAACTAGTTTTAAGTAGCTTCCACAACAAGATTTTTGCTTTTGTTTTTCGAATAAGACATTTGAAAACCTCCATTTTTCAGGGCTGCTGTGTTACCGTATTGTTTATCTGATTGTGGTCGTATTTTCGAGGAAAGAAATATGGAAGATTGTTCCAGTCGTTTCTGGACAGTGTTCAAAGCGGGTCGCCCTTTTTCTGGAAATATGTTTTTAAAATGTTTTTTACTGTCGTCCTGTGTTTTGCCCCCACCCGTAACTCGATTTGCAGTCGTTTACATTGACTCATAAGACGTGTTTTTCGTATTTTCTTTGTGATTTTGGCAGTGCTGAGGCAGTAGCCTATATTTTCTGCTGCAAATCTCTCAGGAATGATGTAGCCTAATTTTTGAGGCAAGATATTTTTTCCTTAATGAGAAGTGGGCCCGTTTTTAAGGAACATTAACACAACAGTGTTTTGATGTATTGTGCAGTCATGGACCTGGGATTTCTGTAGCATTGGTGCGACATAATGTGTGTATTTGGTAATACTGATAATTATTTAAGTTCATTTGCAGATTGAGAGAAACTCATTAATTCAGTAGCAGTTTATTCTGAGCTGTGGAGTGGCTTAGACCCAGGAGGGAGGCCTACAGAGGATCTGCAATGAGCTGTAATCAGACCTGCACCTCGAAATTGCTCTGTTCCTTTCTTGATTTATCATCTTATAGCTTTATGATTGATCGGTTGTATACATGTTTGTGAAAAACTTTGTAATGTAATCTGCAACAAAGGTTTACAGTGGGAAGGTAGGGTAGACTTGCTGTCGACAATGGCCCCCAAAAGTGCAAGATCCTTGTTTTACCCCCTACTTTACCCCACCCCCTTTGGCCCCAAGTGTGTCCTCTGAAAGTGTCCTTGAACACCTCCAGGCTCCAGGGGCGCTGTTCTGCAGTCGACCCTTTACTCTGGCCCCTACAAGGAGGCCAGGCAAGAGGAAAGAGTAGGGAGCCACCAGTTCCCCCAGACTGGTGATGCACTGATGTGCACTTTGAAGCTGACACCAGCGTCTGATATTTTCTTGCTCATATTGATGTCATTTTGCATATCTGTAGAAGTCTGAGCACAAATAAGCAGGTTAGGTTTTACATTTAGTAGCTTAGAAAGATTTTGTTTTTTTTAAAATCCATTCCTTCTTTGTTTGCATGACCATTTGAATCCCCAGTTGAGCTAGCGATGCTACACATTATCAACTGAGCAACCGTGTTGGTGCCATGTCCGCATGCTTACTGTCCTATACTGGATCATTAGTGGTTTTATTTTTAAATGCAAAATCAAATTTGCAGTTTCCACGTCACTCTCTGGAACAGTTGAGAGGGAAAACAAACCAGTACCAGATTAGTATGATCAAGTGTGATAAACATCTATTAATTATTCATTAAATAATTGAATATTAGTTCAATTCAAGTTCAATCAAGTCCCTGGCTGAAAGCTTTGTCAAAAAAATGTTTGTTTTTTTGTTTTTAACGTATTTTCCATACATGCCCTCCCTGCTTGTGGTAATAATAGTTCAATTTTCTAATATTCCGTTTTTGTTTCCCCTTGTTTAGTTTTTGAAGCCACTTTTTTGAACAACGGCAAATCGTAAGTTGGTCTCAACTTTTTTTTTTGTTTTTATTTTTATTTTTCACCTCAACTTTTGCATCACTTTTTTTATATTCCACTTTTGTTTTCACCCCTTTGTGATTTTGCCCGTTTCTCACCCTTCTGGATTTCCTAGAGCAAGTAGCATGTAGTGGTTTTTGTGCTGTGAAAGTAGAAAACTGCTCTTTGACACTAGGGGCCTCTTACATAAGCTTCCCACATGTTCCCAGTTAATGATGATCAAATGTATAATGTTCAGTGTTGATTATTAGAGGCCCGATTTGTAGCTAATTGCTGAATAATGCTCCCTTAACTCCTTCCTGCATCCAGTCCTTGGATTAAGGACTGGCACTGACACAGGCAAAATAAGTCCTGTTTTTTGCTGCCTTTGCTTTGTAATGTGATTTCTTTTTGAGTGTGCATGTCATTTGATGGAGTCAAATCTGGTCCATTACCCACAGAAAAACAAAGATACCTGCTCTTGATAATAATGATGTCACCATTATCACCCCGAATAGTAAGTTTGTACCCATTAAAATAAGCATGCCTACTGAATACCATGAATTACTAACTTATTCAGTAATCACTAATATTGAATCTATTCTATTAAAAGCAATGGGTTTCTTTTTTCATATCCATTATCAGTTACACAGAGCTTCAAATACCTCAGTAAACCTCCAAAGGTTAAGATTGTATTCCTATTTACAATTTCCTTCTTAATTTGTACTCCATACATCTATAAAGTACACGCACACAAAGGACATACTGCTCCATACACATCTGTACAAACTGCAAAGCTGCTCTGTCATTTTGTCTTGTCTGTCTTCAAGCATGAGTCCTGACAGCTGCAGGCGCAGTGTTGTTCACAGTTGAAGCACAAACATTAAACCAACACTCACATAACCGATCTGTGGTAATGAACCCACTTGGCAGTCAAAATGAAACTACAGATTTCTGGTTAACGCCATTACAGCTCAGCTACAGGCCATCATACAATAAAGCCCAGATGAAGCAGTGGATAGGAAAAGTTACTGCTGTTATAAACTGTATGTAAAATTCACTTTCACACTGCCATGAATGAGCACTATTAGTATGAGGGGCCACAGTAAGCGTTTAGCCCCTAATTGATGCTTTAATAAGTGCCAAGATGTTGAATTTGGAATGATAAATACCAGGGGGGCCTTACAATATAATGCAGTTAAATATATTAGCCCTGAAACATACACCACCTTTGTGAAGCTTATGTTCAGTTTGTTGAGATTATCAGGTGTTGATTCAAACTGATGGACTATCTGGCCTTGTTTCACTTCCAGGAAGTTACCCAAAATGCTCAATAATAAACATGTTTAATGTCAAACTCTTATGGGCTTCACCATTTTCTATCCACACGGCTATTACATGCAAGATGTTCCTGTTATTTTGTCCACCCAGTGTGCAATTATGAATGAATACCAAATTCTCCAATAAATATTTTTCTCTTACTGTTCAACAGCGTAGCTTGATTGGTTGTGTTCAGCATCAGTCTCTGTCATGAAAATCACACAGAGTGCTTGTATATAAACCCTGGATATTCCCTCTTGAACCCCAACATGCCACAAAGAATTAGAAACATTTGCTAAGTGGCCTGTGATAGTCGTTCTCTCCCCCAACACACCCGGTGTTGTAGACTCCCTGGCAGCTTGCCAAGCAATAGAAACATCCTGGCCAAATCATGTAGAGGAGAGCAGAGCATTAAGCTTTGGCCAGACAGGCTGCTGCTAATCCCCTGCTAGTATTTACTGGCCAGAGAGGGAGAGGCTGCTGCTGGGCTACAGTTTAGCCCAGCTGGTTGCAGTGTTGTGTTTTGGCAGGTGAGATATGGCTTTGTAATGGCTGAAGTGGTTGATAATAAGATGAACGTCTCCCGGGATTGTGAAGAAATTAGCAAAAAAACAAGAGAGAGACACAAAAGGCCAATGAGTAAAGTCAGTGTTTACATATGGTGGGTTTATTTGTCCTGATACAGAAAGAAAATCCCACAAAGTTTTGCAAAATCAAAATAGTGAGGAATGTATTCAATTCCAGGGGGTGGAAAAAATAACCAACGCCTTGCAGTAAGACCCTGGATCAAATATTTAATTTCTGAGGCTGCATGATGGTAATTTTTCATGTCATAGTAGTTTTATTAAACAAATATCAAGTAAAAGTGTCTTACAGTCTGCCCCCCCTGCAATGTTACATAACTTTGCAGTGTTTGCCACTAATGCAGCAGCAGCGAAAATCTGGCCTCTTTGTGCTCATATTAAAGCTGTCGTACTTTATGCTGCTAATTGTACGACACGCTAATGCAACTCGCTTGTATAGCTGCCTTTTGTAATTGTGATTTACAACAATTGCTGCAGCTATGTAGTATGCTGCTTAAGCATTAAGCCACAAGGACACCCCCCTTTTTTTGACAAACTCAACACATCTACTACTGCAAAAATGAAAGGGATAAGTCACAGCAACAACTGAACATTATCTTTAAAGTGGTGTTTACTGCAGGGATACTGTAAAGTATAGTATATATATAGTAGTATGTTTCTTAGACACATAGAACATGGACGTTATCAGTTTTACAAATACAAACTTAGAAAGTAAAGTTAAAAGCAGCCTTTTCACTTTAATGCAAATTCTTGTTTTGTCATAACAACCAACCATTTATCCCACAGGTTTTTTATTACCACCTCCATTTTTTAAAACCTTTTATCTACCCCCTCCTGACCAGACCCTCAACCTTTTTTCTTGGGTTTGCCAAAAATCCAATTTAAAAAAAAAAAAAAAAAAAAAAAAAGGCAAACTTTTTGGAGGTGTAGTAGATGTTTCCCCACATTGACTCCATCTCTCATAGTTCCTCAACGACCCTCTTCTCTCCAACAGAGTCAGACAGGCAGGCAGACCTCCACCGACCCGATTACAGACATAATGGAGTGAGTGATGGCTGCTACGTGACCCGATCATACTGTCTATTCTGCTGTCTGATATCTACTTTTAGAGGCTCGTGTTTTTTGAAAGTGCAAACACACATTTAATGTGTGTGAGTGTGTGTAAGATGCTGAAATCCACCTGTATTGTAGAAGGACATAGAAAGTAGGGGTCACACGCTGAATTTTCATGTGTTATATCTATGATTACAATGCCATTTTGGTAATATAAGGATGGTGGGTACATGTGGTTGTCATGTATTTATATTAGTAAATGAGCATAATAACGTGTCACTGCTGAAATTATAGGTCAATTAATTGATTTTGTGACTGACAGAAAATTAACAGTTTTGATAATGATTATTTGTTTAAGTGATTCACAAGCAAACATGCCAAAAATTTGCTGGCTCAGTTGGAATTGCTGCTTTTCTCTATTTTACTATTTGACTGTAAATTGAATATCTTTGTTTTGGACTGTTGGTTGTACAAAACAAGCAATTTGTCTCCCTACACATCATTCACCTTTAAATATTGTCCCTGATCTTATATCTCTTTTTTTCTCCTTTTCTTCTCTCTTTCCTTACCCATCTTCCGTGTCCACCTCGCTCCACCTGTCCTCCATCTGTAGCCTAATGGCCAGCAGCAACGTGACCAACAAGACTGACCCGCGCTCCCTCAACTCCCGCGTCTTCATCGGCAACCTCAACACCTTGCTGGTCACCAAGGCCGACGTGGAGGCCATCTTCTCCAAGTACGGCAAGGTCGTCGGCTGCTCCATCCACAAGGGCTACGCCTTCGTGCAGTACTCCAATGAGAGGAACGCCCGGACTGCCGTGGCCAGTGAGGACGGCCGCATGATCGTGGGACAGGTGCTAGGTGAGGTGGCGGGGGGTGGGGTGATGGATAATGAAGAGCTGCAGGGATGTAGCTACAAAGTCAGGGATACCAGTACTGAGTCTTAAAATCTGTACTGGACTCCCTTTCTGAAAACATTGTTTGAACAACTGTAAGAATTACTCTGAAATATGTTAATACTGGAGATCTGCAGAGTTTAAGTGTCACTTGTTTTAAGAACGTTTGGTGGGACTGGAAATGTATTTAAAAAAAGAATTGCAATTTTCTGGAAAAACAAAACTTTATAAATCTATTGTGCCTGTTAAAATGACTTGCTAAGATTTTTTTAAATCTGGTTAAAAAAAAAAACGCTTCAATATTAGGCTAACCATGAAAGTATAGAAGAAAAATGCTCTACATACTTATACAGACTGTCTGGAGTCACATTTGATTTAACTTATATATGCTCTGGGCCATCAGCCTTGTAATAAAAAGTTTATTATGAAGTGTGCCACATGGTAGGCAGTGCCTCCTTCTCTACACTTATTTGAATGACAATAAGCTAAGTACTCAAAGGCACTGTATTTAAAAACAAATATAGGCGGAAATACAGACAGCTCTGTATGCAAGATGCTGTTTGATGTGAGCTCACTGAGTCAAGAACTTGTCAATGTGACTCTCGTCTCTTACAGTTTTTCTCGATTGCTAAGACACATTTCTTGAAAGCTGCTCTCCTTTTCGCTAAACTGTGAACACAAAACACAATTTTCAAGCTACATTCACAAAACCTCAGACTCTTCTTGCAAAACCAAACTTTCACCTCAAAACAGTTCAATCTGTGCTCAAAACTGAACTATGTTGTCAAATCATGCCCCGAGTCAATCAAAATTAAAAACACTACTGAACAGTCACTAAACACTACGTAGAAAAATAGAAAACACAATGCTCAGGACATGAAGCTGGAGAAATAAATGTTTATTGTTCACTGTAGGCTAAATGCATGTTGCAAAACAAAAAAACCCTGTGCATTTAGCAATTGTACAAAAAGACAAAACAGAAATCTTATGCGTTTGCCACTGGTGTACAGTAAGCCCATGTAAAAATAAAGTACAAAAATATACATGGAATACTAGGCCTACAGTTAGACCAACCCTCCATTACAATACTACAGTATATTGGTACAGTGATGTACTGAAACATATATTTACTTACAGTATACTGTGGTACAGTATATAGTATGTCATACAGTAATTGCTGTATGACATTTACATTTACATACTGTACTATAATGTCAAAAAAAGGTAATAACCTGTTCTCTTCTCTAAATCTTCGGATTATGGTGGACACAGTGAATCTACTGATGTTTGGTTGTACCCTTTGTCCAGCCTCCCTCATGCTCATACCATAGACAAGAACGTGGTCAATCACAGTAGCTCTGATTTCATCAGATATTACTGTTCTTGGTCTTCGCTGACCACCTCGACCTCCTCTCACACGAACTCTTCCTCTCAGATTTCTATCCATTGTAGGGCCTCACAAACCAGTGCTCTCTGAACTGGCTTACTTTATATGTTCCCTCACATCATTAGCCACAAGTGGGATACATTTTGAGTTGTTGTGTTCAAGTGGTGACATCTGTGCTTTAATTGTGTTTGACTTTTGTCACCTGCGCTCACCATTATGCAGCACGGGTGCATCACAATGAAAATGTGTTGGCAAGTTGTGTCTAACAGGTGAAAAGTGCTTATGGTTTTGCCAAAAGAGTGATTGATTCAATCAGTGGGTTCAGGCAACTGAGCATTTGGTTCAGACAATAGGGTTTAGTGTTTTAGCAATTGAGAAAAACTGTAAGACTGTCTACACAATTCAGAGAAAGAGGCTGTACAATTTTTAGATTAAAGAGGGTTTGTTTCATGGTGCATGAAGCACCAAGTGGGTGAGATTTGTCAAGGTTACTTTTATCGTCCTTCTTAAAGAAATAGTTCAACATATCTTGGCCAGGTACTGGTTGCCTGGCAACCTCATTGTGACAAGACTGCAGGAAGTTACTGCCCCCCGTAAAACCCCCAAGTGTAATTTTTCCACTATTTATTTATTTTTTTATTTTTTACAGGTCAGACAAATGAGATACGAGTTATTTAGTGAGCTTTAGATGTGCTGGTGGGTGGATTTTGTTACTTTTAGGAAGAGCCAGGCTAGCTCCCCTTGTTTCCAGTCTTTGTGCTAAGCTAACTAGCTGTAGCTTCATATTTACTGTACAGACATTGAAAGTGGTTTTGATCTTAACTCTTGGCAAGAAAGCGAATAAGCGTTTTGTCCAAAATGTCAAACTATTCCTTTAAGAGAAAATGTTTTTTGATCAAAGAAATTGCTGCACAAAAGACAGACATGTCATGATAGACACATAATAAATAAAACCACACTTTCAAAAAACACAACATTCACAAAAACATACTCAGTTCTCATAAGGATCCTTCCACATAGTGTCAGTGAAAGTCTTCAATCACAGGAAATATTTTTTTTTTTTTTTCCTAATTACTTCACCTTTCAAATAGTTATTTGCACAGTAGTAAAAAATAGAAAGGATTCAAAGCACACGCTGCTAAAATTTCCAATTTCCTATACCTGCTTGTTTCAATTCAAGGTCACAACAGTGCTGGAGCATATCCCAGCATGCATTGGGCAAATGACAAGGAAACACCATAAACAGACCATTAATCTGTTGCAGGACCTAAACAGTCACGTCTGTCACAATTTACAGCCTTCAGTTCACCTTCAAATTCAAAGCCAGGACCCTTTTTCTGTTTCACAATCCCAACAGCTGAGCCACCGTGCTGCCCTCTAGTGCTTAAAACCAGGAATTTAAAAACAACACTGATAGGAGGATTTTAAAGGATTATTTTGTATAAATGATATTTAAAAACATCAACATTTCTCATGAAAATATAGACAAACAGCTGTTTTTGATCAAAATGTATTGACTTTTCTGGTGTTCAACGCAGGTCAAACTAAACGTGAGTAATTATTTGCAAATGCCACCTGGTAGGGGTAAAACCTGCGTTAGTCTTCCAAAATAACATACCATCAGGTGGAGGGGAATTAGAGATAAAATGTGTTAGTTTAAATTTCACACTTTCTATCCATGACATGTTCAGGCGCATTCTCCCACTCCTGGCAGCTCTAACTCTTGCTTCCACCCATCCTTCCTTGTTTTTCCTCCGTCAGACATCAACCTGGCAGGCGAGCCGAAACCTCACAGATCGAAGACAGTGAAGCGTTCTGCGGGAGACATGTACAGGTGTGTGCGCACTGATTACGCTCACAACAACAACGTAGCAATTTCCGTAATTCCGCATTCAGACAGGCTTCAAAATGCAAAGTCAGAAAAAGTGTTACATCGTGTCAAAGGTAAGTGCATTTTTCTGTAGCTAATTTTTCTACCCGTCTCCGTTCTCTCCACAGTTCATCTATTGATTTGGACTATGACTTTCAAAGAGATTACTATGATAGGTAAGCTGTCTATTCTTTGTTTTTGTAAGAATAATTGCTCATGTTTTTTATCTATATACCTATTGTCTGTTGTTTCTGAAGTCACGATTGTCCAGAGTGCATGATTTTTATGGTTTATTTATAAATATTCTTAATTTCTACACCCTCCACTTATTTCTTCTCAGTAATGCCTCGTTTTAATTAATGTTATGTGTCAATGTGCAAATAGCACAAATTCAAAGGGCTGTTATTTTCTTATTGTATGTGTAACTGAGCTCTGAGCTATTGTTAAAAATACAAAACTGACCAAAAAAAGTTTTGCAACTAAATATTCTTGAGAAATTGACATTGGATTTCGACAGTGATACAAGTGTACCCCTCATACTTGTCGTGGCACCTTTTTATATTTTTGCATTACTGTATCTCAGGGTGTACTCCTACCAGTCCCGGGTGCCTCCTCCCCCTCCTCCCCTGTCCCGCGCTGTCATTCCCTCAAAGCGTCCGAGGGTCAGTCTGAGCGGAGGAGGGAGCCGACGGACCAAAACCAGCTTCTCCTCTTCCAAGAGCAGTCAGAGGACCTCCCGTACGAGTAGGTACCACAATTATGTCGCCATCACAGCTGCTCCCTCGCACCTGCATCAGTGTCCTAATGACTTTCCCCCTGCTTCTCTTCCCACAGTGAAGGCAGATGATCTGCAGACCATCAAGAGAGAGCTCACCCAGATCAAACACAAGGTGGACTACCTGCTGGAGAGCCTAGAGCGCATGGAGAAGGACCACAGCAAGAAGTCCGGTGGGCCCTAATGAGAGTTTATACCAGTGTGAAAGACAGAAAATTATATAAAAACAAAGAGTGTTTCTGCAGTAAAACGACCTGTTAACAGTGAGTTTTACAACTATATTTGAAAAACAAGATGTAATAACGTCAACCTGAACTTCAATCAGTAAGCCACACATTTTATTTTTGCTAATGGATGATTGCTTAACACCAAAGGAAGCAAAATCCATCACTACAAATGCCAAATGTTGCATTTACCCTTTTCAAAAGTCACAAGATATTCTCTTTGACTCACACTGCATTAAGATGCGTCATGAAGGGGCATATGCAAATATCAAATAAAAAAATTTTATCCAATAGAATGTACTGTTCCATTGGATGAAAAACTGTTTCGTTTTAGGGTGATCCAACCAACCCCTTCCATCATATAAAATCTCCAGGTCTATCAAGCTAACTAGCACTAGTAGCAGTTAAGATGGAGTTAGAGGTTTGTATTTGGGTGTTAATAATAATAATAATACCCTTCCTCCCTTTCCACCTCCCTTGTGAGTTGGGGGATTCAGAAGGAAGATGATCCTCAACAGCCACCATCAGTTTCCATTTTGTGGTCCTTGAGCTCATCCACCTCTCTCTCTTTCTCTTTTAATCACATTTTTTCCCCCATCGTCTCCCTCCATTTACTCAGAGATGAAAAGCAGCAAACCGGAACCAGGTGAGCTGTCCTCCCTCAACTCCTCCTCCTCCAGCAAGAAAGATGACAGCCTGAAACGGGACAGAGAGAGTCAGGAGCTGAACGACTCAGAGGACGAGGGAGATCTGCTGGAGGACGAAGACGAGGTGAGGAGCTGGGAGGAGGAGAGGGAGGGAACCAGGACGAGAGCTGAGACATCAGTGAATTTTAAAGCAAGTTGTTCCAATAATTTTCATTTCAGTCTGTTGATTATGTTGCAGATTATTCAGTAACTCAGTTAAGGCTATAAATGCTAGAAAATATAGAAAAATTTCCCAGAGCCAAAGTTGATTTCTTAAAATATTATTTGGTTTGACCAATCATCTAAAACCTAATGATATTACATTATTTTTAAAACATGATTATCTTCTGATGTATATATGTTAGAGAAAAAAGAAATGTCCCAAGTTGAGGTAATTTGTCCTGTTTCTACTTTTCCTTCTGTGCAGATGAAAAGCAGAGGGAGAGAGGAGGAGGAGGATGAGGATGAGGAGGAGGAGGAGGAAGGCGAGCAGGAGGAAGGAGAGGACGACGGCGATAGCGCCAACGGAGACAACTCCTAAACACTACACAGGCAGACAGACACACACACATACACAAAACAAATTGTGTATGATTGTATCTCCACACTAGACTTGTACACAGTGATCATGCGCTCATATCTGCTGAATTGACTGGACATTTATATACAGTGTAATGTAGATATTGCTCTCTCACACATACACAAATCCTTAAATACTGTATGTCAAGTACTTGTTTCTGGATTTTACAATTTTCTTTCAAGTTGGTAATTTGAAGTTGCCTACCTTTTTTCCTGATTTTTTTCTTCTTTTTTTTTTTTACTTTTGTTTTATTGGGCATGTTCTGCAATTGGATAAATGCAGACTGATGTGTTACATCCAGACAAAATGCAAGTTCAGTTGAGGATAAATGTAACGTTGTATAACATTGTATGTTTGAACTCAGGGCTATAAGCCACAGTATAAAAAGTTGAAAGAAAGCCCCTATTAGTAATTATTTTTTAGATGATTGTGTTGACCAACAAATTACCACCTGGCAGTGGCTGACATTGAACAAATCCAGAATAAAAACATGCAACGGTCAGTCTTGAGACAAAATACCAGACTTGGTACTATAGCCCAGGCTTAAAAATGTGTAAAATTTACAATATATTCCTGATCCAGCTGCTGTACAGGTGCCTCAAACCAGCAGGTGGCAGTGTATCATAACAACTGGCCACTCAAAAGACCACAAGGACTTATTTCTGTCAGAAAATCTTCACCTTCTGCTTGTCTGATAACAACATGAGCCTATACAAAACCTCACTTCAGACTGCACAAATGCTCAGACAAAATTCTCATTGCTCTGAAAATAGTTATGTTTGTTGCCGAAGTGTTGCGACCTTAATTGACCTTGACTTGTGTAATGCAGTGCTACTCCATGTTTGTCTGTTTCTGTTGATGTTCTGTTTGTCATTTAACTGCACTGGTAAAAGTGAATAAACATGTTTTCCAAGTTGGAACCTATACGAGCTTTTGGTACAATTCACATGGATGCATTCACGTGCAGTGTGAGGCTGTGGGTCGTCTGCGTGCCTTTTAAGGTGGATAGATACGGAGAAATTATGAGTTGTAAAATAGGATAAGAGTGTGATTCACATATGTTGGGTGGGTGTAGTTTTTAAGTGCAGAGCACACAAGTTGAGACTGGACTGAGCCTTAAGTGTTTTTTATTACCTCGTTAAAAATCTTGCTGGGCCGGGAATTTCTCATATACCTTTAGATCAGCCATGCAGGTAGTTTTGCCCAGGTTTTGAAATATTTGTCTATGATATTCTATATTTATTTCTGTAAAAATACCCCTGGTTGACGGCAGATTTTCCATTGTATTGGAAAGAAGAAAAATCTGAAAGATGGATATCCCAAAACAGGGGTTTTCAAAGTCTGACACTGTGGGGCCCCCCTCAGACAAAATTAAGAAATTTGGCAAATTGGCACCTTTTTAAATGTATGCCGGATTAGTTACTAGGAGTTCCTGTTTGCAATATACCCATGGATGTAAAGACAACCATCACTGGATTATTTTGATACTGAACAAAACTTTAAAATGGGATAATTCTCAGGCAAGTTCTGGAGTTATAAGGAGCTTCTTTTTTCTATGATATCTTAACGCATTTATGGACGTTTATTTGCGATGGAAATCAGAGCTAATGATATCCTGTGTAAAGTGAAAGTCACACTCAATCTTAAAATGTGTGTATCATGTCTGCGTTCAGATTTGGATTTGTGATTTGTGTGAGTATGAATTTTGACACAAATTGCAGCAATCGGGTGGTAAGGGTTTTAGGTACCTTGATTGCCTTTCACCTCAGGCAGTAGCTTTCAGGCACACCTCAAAGTCTGAAATCCTCTGTCTCAAAAGATGGACAAGTAAGACCAAAACTATCTGCATGGCTAAATATCACTTGAGGTAAATGAGGAAATATGTTATTTTTGTAATTTGGGTGATCTGACCCTTTTTATTTAAAAAAAAAAACAAAAAAAAAAAAAAAACACTTTTCTTTTACTGTACCTGTAAACTTTGGAAAACTTGGAAACTTCCATTCAGTCTACAAGCTAGACATGGAAAGAAATCATTTAAATATATCTACTTGAAGGGAAGCAGCTTGTTTGTCCACAACTTCATTACAAATGACCAAACTGCATCGATACACAGCTTCCTTATTAATATACATTATGCTGTCGGAGGTCTGCGGGCGCCTTGGAGCTCGGTAATGAAGGCAGAGAGTTGGCAGGAATAAAGAGGAATGCAAAGAGGAAAGAGGGATAACTAATCAATAAGCAGCAGGGTTCAGGGTGAACTGTGATTAACGAGGGAACAACAGACAGACGGAGGGGGGTGGATAATGAAAGTATGGATGATAAGAGGGGAGGATGGAGAGTGGATGGATGGATGAATGGATGGATGGATGAACAAGCCGCAGAAGACTGGAAACAGATGGAAGAGCTGACAGATGGAGACATGACAGGACAAGCAGAAAAGATTTTGTGGCATGCGCTGGGGGGGAAGAAGGATGCAGAAATACTCTAACTGTTACAGTGAGTGATTGCAGAGCAGTACCTTTGGTTAAAACGGCATCTAAGCACTGGTGGTTGTTCTTGTGCAGTGTTTTATTGGATAGAAAACGTTTTATTGTTTGTCTACAAAACACTGAAAATATGTGTGCATTTTGAGGGTTTTATTAACATCATATTTGAGTTTTAAAAGTATTCCATGTCTTCAAGAAACTATATGGGTACACCTACATTTAGATGATAAATGAACAGATTATATAATTGAGTCACATTCCACAACAGGCCTGAAACACTGCCGCTCTTTAATGCTTTTCAATGAATGACAGAATTTTCAAAGAAGCCATAAAACTCTCTGCAGCAGTTTGGACTGCTGCAGAGAGTCCAAACTGAGAGAGTCACAATTTCATTTCAAACATTGATCATATAAGTGCTTTTGAATGCACGTGAACCCACGTGACTTCATAGAGCGCTAGTTCGAAAAGCAGGCTTGTAAAAGGTTATTGAATAGAACTGTCAAAATGACTGACAGCAAATATAGCTGCCATTGAGGAAAGCACTTAATGTCAAATCATGGCTAAAAGCTAAACAACTATAAATCACATTACACTTTTGACCGTGAAACATTCATTCACATCTCATAGGCTATACTATATGATGTAAATGCGTGCACAACTGTAGCTAAATGAACATAAATGAAATGAAAGTGATTATAGTGCAGTGGGAGGTTAACGTGTGACCGTGGTGTGATCACTGTTGCATGGGGAACCTTGCCCAGTCCAGCGGAATCAATGGCTCAGTAGCACAGAGGAGCTCACACACACAATCTGTCTCACTTTCTGGCTTTGTCACATATTTACACACATATACACACCCTGTCTGAGAGCAAAACATTTGCTATGTAGCTTTTAAATTGTATAAATATCTAAGCACACACGTAGTAGAAAGTTGTGGACATTTTGCACACATACATACAAACACTGAAATTGAGCAATGTTGTCCACTATGCTGTCCAGTGAAAATCATGTATCACCATGTATCATGTATTTTATTTTTTTTATTTTTGACAAACTGAAGAATTTTATTATTTAATGGGTTTTTACATTTCTTCTCCTTAAACCACTTGAAACTCCATTTAACTATCAGAAAAATGCGGTGTCACAAAGCTGAAAACTGTTTTTGTCTGCCTGTGAAAAGTTGACCTTTTGGAGATACATGGTTTTCACAGGACAGAGAGCAACCGGACTGCCTTGTTGTTATGGAGAGTGTCCAGGAAAGTGAGAGGTCACAGGTTTGATTCCAGCAAAGTGTATCCACTGACAGCTCTTTAACTGTCCTATAGAGCAAGCCACATTCTTTGTAAGTCCTTTAGATAAAGCCAACAGCTAAATGACTGATGACAACATAGAAATCAAAATCCTTTGTGTCCCTGTTAGATCATCTGGTTTTTAGTAAATATTATGTGATTATTTGGCACTTTCTCAAAAGTGACAGAATGAGACCGTGAACCAGCTCTTGAAGCAACTTTTAACATAATACAGAGCTGGCTGATTTGTTTAGGGGACTGATTTTTTAAAAAAAAAAAAAAAAAAAGGAAGGATCACATTTTTTCTGTTTTAAACTACCAGATAGTATTTTCCATGTTTCTATAGGGAGTTAACAAACCTGCATACAGGTAAAAGAAATAAAAATTCACTCAGCATCAAAATAACAGGTACCAACCTGAAATAGATCTTTCTCATGGTGGTCATTTCGTCATGTCATAACAGGAAAAGCTTTAATAACATTAATAATGGCTGCATTCCGTTTAAGTTTGCCAGCTGAGCCCTCTGTGTGCATGCTGGCTCAGCTGGCAACACTAAATGTAGCCAAGCCATTAATAATGTTATTAGTCACACCTGTGTGTGGCCTCATTATGGTTTTTCCTGCTGTTGCAAGTCTAAATGTCCACTGTGAGAGCAGTTTGTAATTGTTAAAATAATTCTCCATCACCTATAGAGTTAATGATACTTAACAATGTTTCACTTTCATGAATATACAGTATGAGCCATATGATAAAAAACAAAACATTTTCATCACTTTAGCACCTTGTTACCCTGAAATTGCATGATATATTTAAAAACACTGAAAGGAAGAAACATTGCAAGTAACAAGCACTACTTTGACATTGAGAACAATGGAATGTGACTGTGTTGTGGTTTTGGTGCACAAAAATGTTAATGTTAATGTAACTCCAACATCTCGGTTTCAGCACCCAATTTGAAAAGACATTTTGTTTGTCCAAATTAGCCATGGCCACAGGCTTGCCCTAACCTTAACCAACGTTTTATAACTTGCCTAATTTTAAAGAAATACTGTAAAACTTAAACAGGACAAAGCACAAAGACAGGATGGTAGGCAGATTTCGTTACCTTTGGACAGAGCCAGGCTAGCTGTTTCCCCCAGTTTAAAGTCTTTGTGCTAAACTAAGCTAACAGGCTGCTAGCTGTATATATTAACCATACAGACATGAGAATGGTATTAATGTTTTCATTTAAGTCCCAGCGTAAAAGTGAAAAGCATATTTGCCAAAATGCTAAACTATTCCTTTAATCATTAACTAATCCAGTATCCGGTTATATATAACAATTTAAGTATACAGCAACATATAAAAGATTATATTTAAAGGTGAAACAGGCCCTAACTACCTGTTCAAATAAAGTCAACAAAGAAATGTTGAAACAATGGCTAGATGGCTACAAAACATTCATTTTTCAACTACAGGTGAATGTCTTACACTGATTTTGTAACATAATGCTACTTTGTCATTGTAATACTTCTTACTGTTACATAATCCTTTTGTGGTGGACATTATCTTTGTCCGCTTAACATAATCAGCCTTTAAAAGCTTGTGCTCTGTGTAGAAGCCCTATAGTGTAATCATAGTTTTATACTGTAAATTGTCAGCCTTTAACCATCCAAACATCAGATGTGAAAATAAAAATGAACAGAAGTGAATGATGTACCAGGTGATGCAGCCCTACAGGTGGGTGAAGATTGAGGTGAAAGGAGGGAAGATAAAAAGACCAGAATAATCTGAGCCAAAGAGAGGTCACGGCTGAGACAGAGAGAGAGGAAGAAGAAAGCGAGGGATGGGAAGGGGGTGAAAGAGACTAGGAGGAGGGAGATGAAAGGGAAGAGTATTATAGGGCTGCAGAGAGGTTTGAGATAAGGAAGAGGAGGAAGGTGATGATGAGAGATCGAGGGATGGTGCTGTAAGCCACCAGGGTGATTTAGCAATGTCACTGCTGGGTGAGTGTGTGTGTGTGTGTGTGTGTGTGTGTGTGTGTGTGTGTGTGTGTGGAGAGAGAGAGGGGTGGAAAAGGAAGGAGCGTCAAACAAGTCCAAAGTAATTTAGCCTATGCACGTGTGTATAAGCAGCAACAGTAGCAAGGAGGACATTTATACCCGTTTTAACATCAATTTACACCTAATTCTCTGTCCATTAACTCTACTAATTACTGATGCACTGACTGCTGACACAGAGTCATGGAGGGGCTGCACTGTAAAACTATCAGTCCTAATAACAACTTTGATTTGGTTTGGAGCTGCTTGTATTTGGGGTATTTCAAACAAAGAAAAACACACCCACATAGTGACCTGCTTCTCCCTCTCTTTCTTTCTCACGTTTACACTGAATATTGATTAATATTGATACTGATGCAGTTAGCATGTAGTTACTAATAACAATGTTAACACAGATGCAGTGACTTGCTTTCCACCACTACAGCCCTTCAGATACTTACTAAAACATATTACATCTCCTCCTTTGATTTAAAATCAAGACTAGTTGTGAATGGTGTCTATTTTTTTTTTAAAAAAAACAAGCAGAGTTTCTTCACTACTACAACAAAAAAACGACTTGGTTAGGTTTGGGGAAACATTGTGGTTTGAGTTGAAATGACTAGGTTAGGGGACCTTTGTTGTCGTGGTTACAATAATAAACACATGGTTAAGTGTAGGGAACAATCGCAGTCATGCTTAAAAAAACACTGTTTAACTTCATATTTTTATTCAAATGTGGCATCTATAATAATTTTTTTCTGTCAACCGCATCACCACAGAATACAACCTACTGGCACCAAGGCCTTTTAACTAAAGTAGTAGCACTTTGGGACAATGTTGGTTCATGGAAGTGGTACAAGTTTATTTGGGTCAATTAAGACACAGCAACGGGCTGTAACTACAATATAGTGATTATTTTTCTTAATGATTAATCTCAGTATATTTTCAATTAATGTATTTCTTCTTTTCTCTATTCAGATGCACAAACATAGTTTAGAAAGCCCATGACAAGTTCCCAAACCCATGATGAGATCAAACTGATTTTGTCTCACCAAACAGTCTAAAACCCAAAGATATTTAATTTACATTAATGCAGCAAATATAAAGAAAAGCAGCAAATCCCCACATTTGAGAACTGGTGTTCTGGTTCATACCAGTTTGTGGCATTTTTGCTTGATAACGGTGTAACATTTAATCAGTTGATATAAAAATATATGTTGATTTAAGTTTGTATAGAAAATCAAATAATTGACTGATCATTCCAGCAATAGTGCCAGATTTTGGCAGCCGTTGGGCCAATTTTGCCTGCCTGAAAATCCCTTGCTGTTTATTTAGATATATTACTTTTTCTTCTTTCCTCTTCTTTTTGCAGTGCATACTGCATGTGAGAGCTGTGGAATGCAAAAAAGAAAAGATCACCTCCTGTCAAACCATTTAACACCAGCATGTTTGTGAGGAAAGAAGGTTCTTCTTTTTTGGTTCAGCCTGTTGTGGCTGCACTTGGTTGCACTTAATTTAGCCTTACAAAAAAGAGCCTGTGTGTGTGTGTGTGTGTGTGTGTGTGTGTGTGTGTGTGTGTGTGTGTGTGTGTGTGTGTGTTTTGAACAGTATTGTGCAGTGGTTGCCCCGTGACTAGCCCCATAGCTGGTGTGAATATAAATGAGAGAGAAAGAGGGTTTCCACTGAACACAAAGGGGAAGAAGAGGAGGAGGTATGAGAAGAGGAATTGTTGCTTTAGGCTGTTTTGCCTCCTGCTCTTTTTCTCCCTTTGGCCATGTTCTCCACAGGGAGGAAAAGTTGGATTATCTCCCTCCCGCTCTTTTCTATTTATTATGTCCCTCTCTCTGTCTTCCTTTATCTTCTTTAAATCTGTACAACCTTTGAACACCTCTTCTCTATTTACTATTCTCCGTATGTTTCTCAGTTTGTTATGCTCTTGCCTTACATCCCTCCATCCTTCCAGTTTCACCACACTTGCTTGCTTTTTCCATATCTCTTTTGATCTTCGTGCCTCTACCTACTTCCTTCTCTCCACTCTTTCTTTAACCATCAAACACTATCACTCTCCCTTCCCTCCTTCGGTCCCTCTCGCTCCGGAGCGATTGTTGTCAGATCTGACTGTAGCCTGAGATTAGATCCGACCCTGCGGCTGTAACCCGACCTCAGCGTCCCTGCTCCTCACAGATAATCTGAACACAACACAAGTTCAGGAACACAAAAATCTGCCAATACATCTGTTTTCCATCGTAATACATTTATACATGTAAACCACACTGATGCTGCGGCTGGTGGCTGAGAGCACTGTGTAGGAAAAACATCAGCGGTACTAGTAGCAATATGATGTAAAAATACTAAATCAGAATCAGAATAAGAAATACTTTATTGATCCCTGAGGGGAAACTCTTTCGTTACAGCTGCTCACTATCACGTCAATGATAATGACAATGAGAAGTGCAAATCCTGTATTCAAAGTTTAAATTAAAGGAAAAGTTAAACAGACCCGTAAAGGTTACATTATCATCTATAACGCTACATTGTTAAAGCGTTCCAACGTCTTCACATTTCTTCTCTTATTTCAATCTTGTAACTATCTGATTCATCAATTACTTAAAATAGATATCCCATATACACAGCACACTACCTCTAACCTAAGAGGACTTGATTCAAGTACTATGCCCCTTTTAATTGGAAGAAATTGCAAACAGCTCTCAAGATAGATTCTTTTATTACCTTACAGACATTAAACCTCCATTAGTTGATGTTTTTATTACTTCTATTTGTTTTAATTAGTTCTGTTTGGTTGATTTATTTTTTTTTTTTGTCTGTATGCTGGTTGCATCGTTGCCTGACTGTAATTGTTTTTAGTTCATAGGTCTCCCAGGAGATCTTGATTACCTGATTAAATAACGTTACTAAATATAACCTTTATTTCAACAGCATTTAAAAGATGTGGAGCTTGTTTCACAAAAGCAATTTGCACTACTTCCACAGAAAAAAATGTTTCAAATTTTTCAATTTTATTGCTCACAAATTTTATTGCTCACAAATTTTATTGCTCACAAATTTTATTGCTCACAAATTGCAGATAAATTTGTGAGTCTTACAGATGCACATACACATGTCGCAAGTATGGTATTTGTTTGGAGTAGTAAAACATGTCCAAATTAACGCGAAAGGAAATGATCTCACGTTGCAAATTGAAGCTTGCATGTATTAAATTCCTATTTCACAGCTAAAACATATCTAAAAAACTTTTTGTCTAAAAAAACAGAGTGTTTACCCTAAGCGCCTTTCTGTCCATATGGTGGAAGCTTGCCTTCCCGTTTTGTCATGTCGTTGGGGCCAGTGCTGCTTTCCAACACATTAATATTCATCGATATAGCTTTAATCTGCATAAATTGGGTTATTGGCAACCGTAGATAATTCTGCCTCTTTGCTCTCTTTCCTCTCTCTATCTCTCTCTCTCCTATTTAACTTTATTCATGTGTCTTTGCCTCTGTATAATGGGGGAAAAAAGGAGAAGATGAATGCGAAAAAATAGGGATTAGAAAGAGGGGAGAGCAAGAACTAAGAAGAAAGGAGATGGAGAAAAATTAGTTGTATAAGAGAGGGAGGAAGGGGACAGAGAAGAAGAGAGACAGTAAAAGAGACAGCGGTGACGTCACAGCCACTTTAAGTAGGTCAGGTACGAAGTTGTGATGTCATTTACACTGGAGTCGGCCCACTGGGCCAATCGCGTGCAGGGACACACCCCCTTTTTCCACAGGAAAATAAACTGCAACCCCCTTCTTTTCTGCAGCTGTCTCAAATCACAGACACACAGACTTGCACACACCCAGTCACATGCACATGCATACATTCCTGCTGCTATAAAGACATTGACAGTAACAGTAGACTACTATAATCCCTGAGGAGATGCAGTAATTTTTACTTGTTTCCCCCTCTCTTCTTCATCATCTTCCTCTTCCCTTCCCCCTCTGCTTCCTCTCACAAAGGCCTCTTTACTCGTTCAGATGGTGCTAAAAAGGATGTATGCGCAGCTTGCTACAGTGGAGCTATTTCTGATGTTCTTTTGATTTTTAGCATCAAACAAATCCACTTGTCCTTCATCAAGACTTGATAGCGATGCATTCAAGTCTTGTTTGTGAGTTTGTGTATAGTGTGTGTGTGTGTGTGTGTGTGTGTGTGAGTCTTAGCAGTGATAGGCAGGTTTAAACAGACCATGAGGCTGAGGCGAGGGGGTAGTAACATGAGAGTAATGCGGAAGAAAACTTGTCAGTGTAAAAGCTTAACATGTTGCCAAATAAATTTTACAATGTACAGAGAAAGGAGTAAAAAGATTTTTAAAAAGAAAGTAAAACAGAAAAATTATAACATCAGTGATTTGTTCCATCAGTTGAGGTCAAATTAGTAAGAGCATTATCTTCAGTATTCTCAGATAAAAGAGGAGATAATGAGACAGTGACATTAACTGTGAACTTAATTATCACTCACAGCTGCGCAGATCTGTTTTTGGTATACAAAGAGCTAAGCATGTTCACATTTTCACCTCAAATGCAAATAAATCAGAATAATGAACAATCATGTGATTGGTAAAGGTGCAATAATCACAGTGTTATTGTCAAATGAATTGCACCACCTTGGAATATGTAAATAAATGAGATGATGGGTGAGTGGATTGATTGCCAGTGTGTTTCTCAAAATTAGAACCACATTTCCTACAAAGTCTGCTGTTTCCAGTCTCAAAGAACACATACGATACTTACTGTACTTCAGTCTTGCTCAAGTTAATTTTACTTGGCCAAGAGCTATCTAAAACTGGGACTTTTCATTTAGTTTACAAAAAAATACATAAGCTATACCACCCAGACCCATATACCCATGGCCCAGACTGAGAGGTGGTTTCCAGTAGTGTCGACAAGTCCAGAAAGTTGAAAAAAGATCAGACATGGATAATCAGATGTTGTCAGCATACAATATAATCGCAGATACAGGCCTATATACAGTACATAGTGAAATAAACACAAATCAACATGTAGTTTTTACAGCAAGTTGTAAGAGGGTCACATATGTAACTCATTTATGAGAGCAGAGAGGAAAGGGAATAGTTTCTTTAGGTTCCAAGTTGGATCCCAATGTGCAAACCAATGACTGGTTCAAGTCACTTATTTATATTTTGTAATCATGAATCAAATTAAGTGAGGCACTTGTAAGGCATCATTTACTCTAAAAGTAAGATCAAATGTGTACAAGGATGTGAACTAAAACATTACACATACTGTATAAAATATTTGAACGTAGGTGTGCATAAGGATGCAGTTAAAGCATTTGTAGCACCCCTTACTATTTGCCATTTGCAATAAAAAAATAACTTGTGCTTTAAGATGCACAACAACTGCATCTTTTTTTATTTTGCATCAGATAAAGTTTAGGGGAAAGTCCTGGAGACCAGATGGTGTGTTTAACATTCTAGGGTAATAATACAGTGAAAGAAGTCTGTAGCCATTGTTGGTGGTGTACACAGTGTCCCCATCTTATTACTATCAGGTCTCAAGATCAATCAGAGAACAGAACAAGGTGTCCATCAGTATGTGCCAAGTCAAAGTGTCCTTGAGAAACACACTGATTATCTTCCTTCTCATTGGCTATGTCTATTTCCAGTTCAATTACAAGGTGAGTACATGATTATGTAAAGTGGCACTTTCTTAATAATACACATTAGATCAGAATATACAATACAACTTCATATTGGTCCATTAAAACATAAAAATCTTCTTCTAAATCTTTTTTTAAGTATTTGCTTTTTCTATGGAGTTTTGAACACCAAAGATTTTTTGGATTCTCTTACTCTACAGATAAACATGGAATTCTGTTTAAGCTAAAACGTGCAAATCACCAAAATCGGAGTTCCAAGGTTTACGCCCAACAGCAACAACAATATGTTACTGCAATTACATTCACTCTGCCTAAGAGCATAATCTTACCAACATAATCAGAGTATGGTGTGAGCACGAGTGTGGCCTCGCTTAAATGTGGGTCTGTAAATGTGGATGCTGTTAATCACTCTGGATAAGTGTGTCAGCTCAGTGCCTGTTGTGTTGTAAAGTGTCTGTATTAGAGGATTGTCGAGTGACAGTGATGTGCAACTAAAGGGTACTGGGTGGATATGAGACGATAAACTATGAAACTTCATAAACAGAATCCAGTGCACATAAAGGACTACAGATGAATAAAATAATTAAAAATGTTAGTGACACTGTTTAAATGTGTGGATCTTTTAGAAGTCATTCCAAATATATTAGTATTAATATTCTTTACGAACTTTTAATAAAGTGTCTTTCAGCCATGTTCAAAGTATTTGTATTGCCTTCAAAAACAGATTTTTAGCAACATCTTGCAAATGTAGCAAGAAATCACAAGAAATGTGATAAGATAAAGTATGGAAATGTAAAACAATTTACATGCTCAAAGGAAATGTTGACAGAAAAATTCTCCTCAAATCTATTTCTGTTCTTTCTGTGGAACACATTGTATGGCTTGGCCATGTGTTAGCTGTTATATGCATTTATCAAGAGTTAACTCATGATTTGGTAAACAAAAAGAAAGCCAGCTGGCTGTGGATCATTTTTTTTCACTTTTCCACTCTTATTTTCTTCTCCTTCCATCAGCATTAACTCTGTTAGACTGCTGCCAGCAGGAGGTCGGCTGTGTGGAGGGTAAAAGAAGGAAGGACGTGTGTGTGTGTGTGTATCTGATTGTATGTGAGCATGTGTGTGTGTGTTCAGAGGGGCAGATGGGGTCACAAGGTCAACTGCAGTGATTAAAAAGAGCCTAGTTTAGCCGATGAGGGCCACCAATGACCCACTGGAGCTGCAGCACATTATCCAGTCTGTCTTGAAGACTCGAGAGAAGAGGAAGATACGGTGAGCAAGCAGGCAGATCAAAGCTAGTTTATTCACAAAGAGCTTTTTGCAAAATAAGGGCAGAAGGAGGACAAAAGCAACAAAAATGCTGAAGAGGAGCTGACATGGAGGAGATGAACGTGGAGGAGATGAAAGTTTAAAACTCCAGGCCCCATAGGTCTGGTTCAGCATCCCAACAACAGCCAGCATGGAGGAGACGAAAGCTTCCAGCCAGCTGAATCTTGGTACTTAACAAGGAATGATATAGACATTTGGTTGGACCACTAAAAGCTGAAAATCCAGAGGATCAAAGGCCTTGATGTCGCCGATTGTTCTTCTTGTTGCTCCAAATGGAATATGAAAGATTTAAAAGTAATAGAACTGCTCTGAAGTCTTTCATCTTTGTGTCTGTAATCGTTCCCCTGAAAAGAGCACAGCGCATCTGTAGCGCTTGACAAGAGGATGAACAAGAGCTGATGATGATGATGATGAAGGTGATCGTCACCCTCAGGCCGAGGGTGCTGCTGATTGTGGTGTGGAACAGGAACACAGAGTTCACCGACTTTGAACTAGCAGTGATTGTGTGAAGAAGACTGAAAGAAGAGTTTTTCAAGTGCGAGTTAATACATACCTTGACATGATTATGGCGCTAAATTTAAACAAGAGACAACACTTTAACAGAGTGGATTTCTTCAGGTAATACATGTACATATTTGGAAATAACTGTGCAGATCTTTGAATCATTCCTTAAATGAAAGCTTGGAAGCCATCCATCTCAGGATGGAGAAAGAAACATCTTTGCAACAGCTGCATCCTGAAAGAGAGATCTCGCCAAGTCCACAATAGTTCCCTACGGCCATGTATAACTATTGTGCCAGAGATACATAGCTGTAGGGAACTATTGCGGACTTGGCGGTGAGAATTTGGGGGTTATGTCTAATTGCACACAAATGATCTTTTTTCAGGCTTCTTCAGGTGTAGGCTTTAAAACATAAAATTTACACAATACAAAAGTTATAATCCTTTAGATTTTCATAATTTCAAACCCCATACTATGTTTTTTCCCCCACTTTTTTTTTGCAATAGCCATTCAGTGTAATCACATTCAATAATTACCTCTCAATATAGCAGTTTTCATTGTTAGTGGCAGGGTCCACCATTCCTGATGTCTTATTTATTAAAGCTGCTATAATAAATATTTTTACAAATATTAAAAAGGTATGAAATAATAACATGAAAGGTGTCACTCAAAGCAATTAACCTACAAATAATTCTTATCCGACTCTGCAGTTCCTCTTAGCTTGAAGGATGATTATAGTATTTTTCAGCTATATGTTTTGGTTTTCTGGCCCCCACCTTGACTGCCTTTTGTTCACTCTCACCACTCTCATTGTTATTTTTGGGTGAAAAATCTCCAAAAACCCACTGTACACAGTTCGCTATATCCAATTAAAATGTGAGTGTGAGTGTTTACATCTTGTTTCCGCTGCCCCCAAATTAGTTACTGCTGCTTTAAACCGGTAAATTAATAGATAAATGTGAAAAACATTAATATCTGAAAAGTTTTCTTCTCTGTGGCTACAAGTGTCGTAAGGGGTGGATTTCTGTGGAACTGAGTATTTCTAAAATCCTGCGCTGGGAGCTAAGAGGATCTCATGAGAGTGACTGAGCAGTAAATGAGGTGATGAAAGTGTTCAAACTTGGAATTCATTCAATACACCCACTGCTGGATTTGTGCTGAAATTAAACATATGATGGATACTTTTCCCTGCCCTGTGGTTGATTACATGACCGGCTACCTGAACCTCCCATGGCTTCGTCCCAGAGGTTCAATTATAATTAAGCTCAAATCTCATCATTTTAATAGTACTATAGTGAATTACACTACACAGGCTTTTTGACTGGCACAGTGGGTGAACTTGATTATAATGGAAGGGTGGGTGGTAGCAGCATCCTTCACAATCAGAAGTCCAAGTGAGATATAAACTATTTTTCAAAAAGCAAAATCTACTCAGAATACAAAATTATAAAGTTTGGCGACTCAGGTGCAACTTGATCCTCTGTAATTTTGAATGTTTAGTTTGAATATAATATTGCATGCAGTGCCAGTTAAGCGCTCTTTAACGTCACATCCTGCTCGACATGTAGCTATCGGCTTGTCTTTGTAGCACAGCAGCTGGTATTTTATCAGAAAACAAACAAAAGCATTTCCAGGCTGAGTGTTCTCTGTGAGTCATGTGATTCATTGTGTCCAACATTTTGTTTTTGCATGGTATTACAGTATGTAGCCATACTTTATTCCTCTTGCTACCCTTTTTATTGGCAGCAGAACAAAACAAAGTCCGCCGTACCACTAAATGACATATTTACACTTAACGGTATTTGTCTGTTTGTTTCAGTGCTGACTGACTCGAGGTGTACCAGAAATCCTCACAGACCACACACTCACACACACACGCATTTTATTTTCAGGACTAGTAGATATGATAGAGAAGGAGAAAACTTTTCATCAACTATTCAACCTGCCATGAACTCACCGATAGACCTATTGTTTGGTAGAGTACAGGTGCTCCATCCTGCTGTATCAGAGTGATTTCTCACACAGTAGCCTTGGCCACGGACTGATTTAAAGGTTGAGGTTGTTTCAGGTCACACAGAGTTCAGGACAGATGGAAGTAAACCCTCACATATCTTGTGAAACGAGTCTCAGCTGTCCAGCGATGATAGCACGGCCCTTTGTGTGTTTGAGAAACGTGGCTGAAACTGACTGTTGATGGAGCTGAAGACACACAGGAGGGAGGGAGAGCTACGCAGGAAAGAAATCTCTTAACATTTCACAAATTTTGTTACAGTGTGACTACAACTTTGTATTTACTCAGCTGAGAGAGACTTGAAACACATCCCCCGTATTTGTTTATTTGGATCTCTTTCAGCTCAAGGCTAGTCTCCCAAGAGTCCATATTAAACTCTTTCTTGGCTGGAGCATTTTACTGCCCCCTGTAACACTGCGAGTTGTCATTACACTTTGTTTTTTGTACAAATTAAACTAAAGACAAAAAAAAATATTTGGTGAGCTTTAGAGGTGCTTGTAGGCAGATTACCTTAGAATAGAGCCAGGCTAGCTGTTTCCCCCGTTTCCTGTCTTTGTGCTAAACTAAGCTAACCGGTTGCTTGCGGTTAGCTTATATGTCTGTACAGACATGTGAGCGGTAGCTATCTTCTTATCTAACTCTTGGCAAGTATGCAAATAAGCATATCATAACAAGATTTTCAGGAGGTGTCAAGTTACTCTTTAAAGACTAACAACACCAGTCTAGTTTGAGCTGAAACCTCATCCAACAATGATGCCATGGTGTAGTGACACACCAGAGCATACTTCTCCAGAATCAGGGATGTTAAGTTACCCTTTACATAAAATAGTGTGTATATAAGATGTATTAACATTAAAATTATTGTTGCTGTGCGGGAGGAGCTAGCTAACAACCTGCCAATATATCAATGCAAATATGATTTAATATCTTAGTAAAATGATTGTTTTCAAAATTGTCAGCAAAACCATCTATGCCTTACTGTTGAAGATGAGTCATGTCTCGTCCACAACAGCTATCAGACATTCACAGCTTATGTTGGACCTCCAGTATGGCCGCAAGAGGGTGTGTTACGTCACCTGAAAGCCCTTTAATCCAGTCAGGCTGCACAGCTGGTGGGCCAAGATAAGGGATGACCACTGATAACTGTAACTGTTGAAGCAGTTGCTGCAGTGCATGTCTGCAATTCTCTCTGCACATACCATTCTGCACTTACTTTTATTGGATCAAATAATGTACGGAAAGAGTTGCATTTTTAACCATTGACCTCATACATTCTTCTGAAGTGTATGCAAAAAGTTGGAGCATGAGTCAATCCATTTTTAATCCAGTGAAGGGTGAAGGTATTTGTACTGTACTTGATTTGTACTGAATTCACAGTGACACAGTAATATTGTTTAAATGCGTGTCAGTGTGCTCAGGTGGAACAAATATCTGGCTCACCGCAGCATAAGAAAAGGCAAGGGCTGGAGGATCATTATGTAAGGTGGTTAATTTAGGGCCACGGAGAGATTTTATTAAACTGCCAACCATGATGCAGATAACATATTGAGTGAGTTTTATTCCAGATCCAACCGCTGCAAAACTGGATTCTTTTCCAAAGATGATAGTTTGTTGGCTAGAACATTTGGAAAGCCATTATTATTCAGACTGTCCTCACCAGAAAAACGTTGTTTACATTGTTTCCAAGCAGCTTATTATGACCCATGTTTAAGTTTATTGTTGGATGCAACCTCTAGTGGTTGTGGTAACTATGACAGGAGCAAACCAGGAAGTCAGGTGACATAGTATAAAGAGCTAAAACATCCGCTCATGGAGGTGGTGGGTTCGTGCCCTGTGTGAAACCCAAAGTCAACTGACTTATTTAAAGTTACATAACGTTAGTTACGTGACTTACATTACTTATTTTAACCCAAACCTTGGTCTTTTCCTAAGCCTAACCAAGTAGTTTTTTTGCCTAAACCTAACCAAACCGTGACACTTTCATAACGTTAACCACGTGTTTAACGTCACGGGATTTAATTAACGCATGCTTAGAGCCCGTCCTCATCTGCCACCGGTAGGGGTGCTAATTGTGGGTCGTATTAGAGGGTAGGAACAAACGACCTATGTGGTCGTATGGGTTGGAGGACTTGTTGCAATTATTTGTTGCATTTGGACAGCTTTCCTGCAAAATCCTGATAGTTTTATAATAGTAATGGTATAGTAATATTGGGTAGGATTAAATGCCAACGTCACTATAATAACTGTTGAGAACCATTCATTATAATTTCATATTGTTGTGTTTTTCCATTCTAAATGCAGCTAGGCGAGACATTCAGGAAACACTCAACCAATGGCAATACAAATGAGAGTCTGTGTGTGTCACTTGGGGAAACTATGACCTGACTTACATAACCACAGACCTGATGAGTGATGTTCTGGTTCTCAGCAGCTCTGCTCTGGGTTTGGAGTACAGTACAGTACAGTACAGTTTCAGCTGGGATTACATGTGTCATGTTTATTTTTCCCTCTGCTCCTGCATAAAAGAGCTCATTATGTATTCCAGCATGGAAAACAGATTGATGCAAGTTCACTACTTCATGGTTAGAGTGGGAGAATTGGTATCATCAAAACCTGAGAGGACTGGAGAAGAGAAAAAGAAGAAACTGTTTAAACATGCCTAAATTCTTGTCTTGTTATACAATATTATGTTACCTTACACTTTCTGTACATATACAATATATCCCATAAACCTTTTATTGTGCCTGTTAATCCATGTTTAAGTAAGCAGTAAGATTGTAAGCACCAAGGTTAAATAAAGTGTGCTCTAGCTCAAATTTCTTTCAACTTTTGCCAAAGTGGGAGAGCAAGTTGGACATCAAACTCCACAGCTCATATTTGTTTATTGATGGTTATTTATGTGTATTAAATTCATCAAATGGCCATTAAGTATTTAATGTTAACAATATGGCACAGTAGAAAGAAGTAGAAAAACATTTAATCACTTCTTTGAACTACAGTGGTGTCTGTGATGAGGCTGTATTGTCTGACTACACTTAAATAATATTCTGTTTTATCTGAAAACTGGACAGATATTTGTTTAATAACAGCCAATGTTGATATTTATATGGAAGGAAATGGCAAAGGTGTCCAATGTTAACCTATATGATGTCACACTTTTGCTGAATTCAACCTATTTTAACAAGTATGCTGTCCACACTTTTGCAACCAAGGCTGGATTACCATCTGTGCAAAGGGGGCCCAGACTTCCAGGGACCATAAAAGTCCCAGCTTCACTGTGCAACATTTGTTTTTTGTTAATTAAATGTATACTATGCTCACAAGCTACGCATAAAGTTGTGTTTAGTCAAATTGCCACTAAAACCATGGGTGCAGTAGTATTATTTCAGCATACTTGTACCTTTTGGTTTCTGGGTCTCTGGGCGTACCTGCCATGTGTGGCCTGCTGTTTGCGCTGAACTGTTTGGGAATCTATAGGCAACAGAGTACATTCATGATGCACAGAGAAGGGGAGTTGGTGAGATCAATAGGGATCCAAGATCACATTTTTACTCCAGGAACCCATAACATGCTAATAACAATAATTGAATTCATTAAATACTCATTTCACACACTGTAGTTTCTGAGGTAATGTAAATGTAGGCCCTAGACACCATTCATGTAGCTCATTACATTTTCTTTTTCTCTCAAACTTTTTTTTTTCCTAATTATTTGGATTTTATTGTCTTACTTGGTTTTCTCTGCTTTCTCCACATGGACCTAAAAGAGTTAATCTTACAGGACGTATGTGAGGGACAAAACGGCCATTTCATAAACATTTTTCAGTTGGTGAACTACTGCAAATGACTGACTCTCGTTCCTCCAGCTGGACAAGGGGAACTGAAATCCCCCTCGGTGACCCCGTAGAGGCGACCCAAAGTCAAGGTTTGGACCACCAGACCTCTCCAGGATGGAGATCTCATTGTTGGACTCCTTGAAGTCGAAACGTTCCCTGCCCTTTCCCCTTCCTGACCAGGTGTGTTTGTTTACCTGCTGGCTCGGGTCCAGGAAGGAATGCTCTCGCGTTCTTCCCTGTTCCACAAGCTCAGCAAGGGTGGACTGTACCAACGTGAATCATAGGCGGAGGGGGAGCCAGAAAGAGTAATATGCTATTTTCTCCCGATATCGCGTCAGCATTTAGTCTGGTCCAAACCAGAGCTGTCACAAGGTGTCTCAAATATAACCCTTCCCCTTTTTTGGATTCAAATAAACAAGTTCACACGTGTTTGTTGTTGATTTACTGGCAGATAACTTTTTAAACCACCCCTAAAAACTCCACCTCCATCTTGCAGTTTGATTGACCGCTCCATATTTTTTTTCCCTCTGTGCTCAATTTTCCTCCTGCTGGAGAAAAGAAGAAATAAAAACAACACTGGGGGAAACTGAGAGGAAGAAAGCACAGCGGAAAATAAAGGAGGTGGAGGAAAAAGTGAAATACCAGGAGATTAGCGGGAAGATCAGGAGGAACAGGTTGGAAAGAGAGCAAGAAGACATTGCGCAAGTGGAGAACGAGATATATATTTTTATTAGTCCCTGCTTTTGTGTGAAGATTTTTTGCTTCCCCATCTGCTGATCAAAAGGTGAGTTTATCCCGTTGTTATCCTAATAGCATAATTGGGGTGTGATTTATTTTTTTAGCTCTAGTTTGAGCTCTTTATGCCCTCCTGGAGAAAGTCAGGGAGTAGCCTGTGCAAATGTGTCATTGTTCATTCAACAGTCGTGCAACAAGGCAAGAAAACGAGAAAAATAATGTGTTTTTCAAGGTGGAGTTCTGTAAGAAATGTGCAGGGATGCAAGGTGGACCCTGCTGTTTAATATTGCATATAACCGATAACCGAAGTAAACAGTGTCCTCCGTGTTTTCCTCCTTGATTGAATCCAGAAACACGCTGCTCGGTCCGCCCATCAACAACAAAAAAAACAAACAAACATTCAACTCAAGACATGAATATTTAAATATCTGTTTGCAAGCACCAACTGAAAAAAGTACTAGTTAAATAATTGTATGCATGCACGTGAGCCTGATGAGAGTGTATGTGTGATAGAGAGAGTACGTGTTACTGACGCGCACATGTGGCATAGCCAGCGGATCTTTGTCCCCCCCCCCCCATCATAAGCGACCCAGGCAAGACAGCTCAATGGCATGGCTCAAACCTCCTGCAGACAGAATGTAGGACAGGATATTGAGATTTTCGTATCACATGAACTTGAATCATATATGAACCCTCCTCCATCACTGTCTTGTCTTTCAGCCAACAAGCGCATCATTGCTCTTCCTTTGTGGTGTTTAAAACAGTCCCTGTAGAGCTGCAGCAGTGGCAATTCCATGGTTAAATACTTTTTTTAGTTTCGTGATAGAAAGGTTGCTTTTGTCTCTTTTTAAAGGGGAGGGGGTAGGTAGTTTGGGGCTGCTCGTGGGGTGGGGGGTGGGGGGGTTGTGGCTCTCCAGACAAGGGGTTATAATGTGTGTCAATGTCAAATGGAGGTGTGTCCCTTGTGCATGCGTTCACTGGCCCTGTGCTGGCTCGGATAAAACCTTAGAGAAAATAAAAGCGTGCAGCAATGCCTTGAAAAGATGCGTTTCGTAAGAGTCTCCCTTATGGAATATCTTATAGCATGACTGGCTCGCGAGGGGAAATGTTTTGCTTCAGTGTGTCGTGCCAGACCAAGGACACACACATATACACGCTCACACACAAATCTCCCCTCTGTCTACACACAGCTCTACAGACAGGTTTTCACTATGCTGCAAGCTGCACGCACGCACTCAAGCAAGCTCGCGCGCAGATTCTGTGAGTCATACCGCATTTGGAGACTCACTGCTCTTTGAGTGAATTGGAGCCCCTGCTGATAACACGCGCACACGCACTAACACAGACTTGTGCACGAGCGCAGACAGGCTCTTCTGAAGTAGACATTTTTCCACGATTGTGGATTTAGATGTACACGTGCAGGCGCACGAGGACGCCCGCGCGCACAGGCTCTCCACGAGCTATGTCAGAAATGATAGACTACGCTGAAATGCAGCCACACACACGGACACATGCACAGTGTATTGTTTCTCTTTCTTGGTTGGAATTGCTGGTGGGTGTGGTGTTACCAGCAGTCCTGTGTCCATAATTTTGTGGCTGTTTATTTCAAGTGAATTTTTAGTATTTTACCAGAATGAATGACCACACTGAAAAACGTGACTCCTGAAGAATATGTTTTTTTAGTAGAATATTAAAGGGTCAGTTCATACAAATTTCAGTTCAGCCATGCACATGTAGTTGTGGTTTTATCTGCTGAGGTTTTGAGATATCTGCCACTGAGATTTATGACTTTACTCTAATGCAACCGAGGCAAATGGAATTTCTTTTGCTGCTGAAAGCGTTGTCAAATTATATTTGAAAATCTCATAAGCAGTGTGTCTTTTCAATCATGGTTACTCACTGTGGACAGTTTTCTTTGGGACTATTTCTTGGGAGAAAGTAGTTCCTATATGTAAACTTTGATTTGTCATGTCAGTTTCACAGTGTCACTTTTCAATGCTCTGTGCGGCACAAACAACATCCCATTCACCGCTATTGCATCGGGGATGGAGGCAGAAATCTCAGAGGCAGTTACCTCAAAACCTCAGCAGATAAAACCAGACCTATCTAGATACCACTATGTATTTTACTTTTTGATGTACTGGCATTTTACTTGAGTATTTCCTACATTTTGTGACAGTTCAGAGAGATCAGCACATTCCAGAGAGATATATTGTACATTTCTACCCACTAAATATAGCCACAGGCTGTTTTTGCTAGCTATAAAATAGGTCATAGGTGCTAGTCTAAACTATCCTGCTGTATATGAAATAGGATAGCACCACCAGGACCAGCTGTAGCATTAAAACCCTGTTTACGCATGAACAAATCAATAATTTAACACTCTAAATGAACCCTTTGACTTTTAAACCTTAAGTACATCTTTCTGTATTAGGGTGTACTTTAAAGTAAAACTCTGATTGCAGGATTTAATTGCTTTAAATATTTTGACATCATTGTAGTGCTCCTTGTACTTAATTTAAAATTATTTGAATTCCCTCCTGCCACTGGTTAACACTCGGCTTTCCCTCTAATGTGTTCCTGCATCAGAAATTACAAATCATGGGGTATTTATAGAGGTCACGAGAACAAATTGTTCTGCTGTGCATTTTCTATTTTAATTTGATGAGGTTCCACGGATGTTGAGCTGCAGAACCAATCTTGTGTAACACTGACACACCAGTAAAGCCTATTCTTCATATAGACTTAGTGATGTTCTCAACATAAAGAAAATATAAGAATGAATGACTGAATCAATAAAAAACATCCTAACAATTCACTGTTGTTCTGAAACCATTATTCAATTAATTTATTAGAGGAATGAAAAAAGCAGTAGTTTGTCTTTTATTTATTGACATTTTTATGCACTTGAAATCAAATGAATCCAACAATTGAACAAATAAGCAATAGATTAATCAATAATGCAACGCGCAACAAAATAATTTGAAATATAGTAAAATGCCAATAGGGTGAGGCAATTGTATGTCATTGTAGTGCAAAATCCAGTTCCTAGCATTCATTTTCAGACGTTCTGTGGAACATTTTAGGATTTTTTTGTGAATGACTTCTATATCAAATGCATGACTGCCGAAGTTTGCTAATTCCGTTTATCTTCCAGCACGCCCAGGTTGTAGCGAGGACACTTTGAACGAGGCGGGCTGTTGAGATGTCACAGCGGTGATTTGTGAAGTTTTTCTGGAGTCGTGTCATACGCATCTGTCAGGGCCAAAAATAAACTCTTCAGCTGGAACAGTCGCCCTTTGGTCTGATGCTACATACCAGAGTGTTTGTGTTCTGGCCAGACTAATAATCCAAGGAGATCAACTTGTTGACATCATTAAACTGTGGCGGACGGGAGCAGTGTCGCTTCAGAGTCCTTTGATGGAGCTTGCAGACATTTCTGAACCCACTGACAAAACAGAGACATCTGTACATGATTACTTAATAGTTAAAGTTTTGCATTTGTAATCTGCATTGGACTTCTTTTGACAAAAGAAAGTTTGATATTGTAAAACTATAGATGGTGATGGCCATGTTTATTGCCTCTGCACCACTGACCTCATTGCTATATGGTGGCTATTGACCAATCTGACCTCATTACAGACTAGTTGAACCATCATTGGACATCTGCTGTGTTCATTCAGATTGTCAGTGACAGTTTGACTTTTTGCACTCCAGGCAGAGTCAAGTCAAAGATCCACAGGGTTCCCAACACATTTTTTAAAAAATCTGGAATTCATCTAACGCAACATTTTTTGATGTTCATGCTGAAATGATAAACTCTCTTGCTGAGAAGACGATTTTAAAGCATGATGTAACAATGCTCCTCTTACAAATGAAACGTTGATTAATAAAACACGCAGTTGCTCAATTCACTACACTTAGAGATGTTGCTGTTACAGCCTTACTTGGTCTGGTATAACCGTTAGCTTATGGTGAGTAAGGTTAGCTAATGTTAGCAAACTTTAGCTAGATAATGTTGTGTAACTGACGTTACAGCCAGGGGGTAATGTTACACCAACTGTCTGCTTTTTTCTTTTCTGTTTAGTAAAGCACTTTGTGCTGCTAAACAGTACAATTGCATATTTGCTCCATTTGCCAAAGCACAAATTTATGCACTTCTTCTGCTATTGGTGTAGGGGGAAACTTACTCGAGCGTATTCAGACTGTCACCTTGCCTGTTGACTCTACCAATATTAACTTTTACTCCCGCAGTGTTTGCTAATCCATCAGTGTTGACTGCAGGGAAAGACGATATGCTTTACCTGTTAGAGTGGTCACGGTTGTACAGTGGTGAGGTATTAAAGCTCAAATCATAGTTCATTTCTGGCCTTCAATATCGGAGAAAGTGGATTCACATCTGGAGGTTTTGTTCCAAAATTGACACCTCTTACCTTACAATTACTGATGTAAAATAAGAGCAGTTCATTGTATGTTTTTCAAGTTATGAGTCATTACTTATAACACAACAATGGTTTTGACAATAAAACAGTTTGTTATATAAAAACGATGGAGTTAATTTCCTGACTTTAAATGAGCTATAATGATAAATTGACCAAATATTCTACGTGTTGTATCAGCTTAGATTGTATGGCACTAAGGTCTGATAGCTGCTAGGAATTAGAAGACACTGATAACACTGTTGAAAGGTAGATTAATGTGTGGATATGCAGCAAACTAAGCCAGTAAACAGCTATAGATGGACTCCAAGTGTTGCTTCAGAGGAGGATTCAGGTCCCAGAATATCAGGGAATGAAATGATGTTGTCATCTTGAGCGCTCAGAAATAGTCTTTGTCCTTATGTTGAGGTGTTGACGATGCTGAAATGATCTCCTCTCTAAGTGCACACCAGCTGTTGGCTGTATACAGACCTGTCAGTGCTGTGACACAAGCACTGCATCTCAGTGTAGCTACGGTGCCAAGCCACTGATTAAATGTGAAGTATTGTTGTAGTAAGTGGACTGTGTTATGATGTTTTGATGGTGTTTCAGTGCAGATGGTGTTATGGAGCTGATGTTCATGTCTGCGGGTGTAATTGTGTCTCTGTCTCAAACAGAGTCTCTGTCTCTCAAAAGTGTTGGAGGACTGATAGCCAGTTTAATTAGTTTGCCATTGGAACAAATGATTTTTGAAACAAATGAGAGAATAAAGTACATTCTTAAAGCTGCGCTAATCAACATTTTTAAATTAAAAATTGATAAAATGACCATGTGTTATGTGTTGCTCGTAGTGACAAAGCCACAATGTCAGCCAACTCTGCAGTTCCCCTCAGCTCAACAGGGCGCATTAACGTCTTTTTGCTTGTTGTTTTGATACGTTTTCTACTCCGCTCTAATCAATTTTGTTACTAGTCACAGCAGGCAGCTGATTTCAGTTAAAAAGGCCCCGATATACCCGCTGCACGTTCCCTGTCCAGCATCAAACGGCAGATAAACAAAGTTAGCAATTAGCTTAATTTTTAACTATTTTCTGACATTTTATTTAAAATTCAATAGAAATTGTCATTTGTAAAAAAAAACAAGAAAAAATAAAAGAAAAGCCTAGATATATTAAAATGCATTGATGAGTTGTGTATATGAAGAAAAAACCCTCCTGTCCTTTATTTACACGCTCCAGTTGTATCCTGTATGGCCCATCTGAGTGCAGCTACTGTAACTAACATTGTCTAATGTTGCACTTCTCCCTTTTGGCACCAACAGAAACATTGATTCTTCTCTGTTGACAGTAGATTCAGCTCAGTGTGTTCAAACACGGCCAACATGACACGAGAGACCATTGAAAATACAAAACAAACACTGAATTTTGTGCTCACGGGCTACTAAAAATGAATCGTTTGGATGGAAACCAAAGCACAGAGAACACAGCTGAAATGTTTTTCCCATGAAGACCTACATCTTTGGATGTGATAAGAGGATTTTACTCGGTTTTGTTAATAGCTTATAAAGAAGAAAAAAGAAGTCCAATCTGGTGCCGTTAAAATGTCCACCAGCACTTGACACAGTATTATGAAAACCAATCCACAGCCATAAAGAAGGTTTTTCATATGGGTTTTGTCATTAATTGTTCATAAATTAGTTTTTTACAGTCCAGAAATTGATTTAGAGGAGTGGTACAAAAATATATTCATCAGACTGATTTCTAGAAATTGACAAATTCATTGTTTTAATATTAAAAGCACATGGGGATATGAAAAAGCAGTTGTATTTAAACATTGCCTGTGTAACTGAAGAAAGTTATTTTGTTATGGCGCCTGTGATTTCTCTTTGTCAGCAGTGTACGCTAGTACAGGTTTTTGTAACATGTATTTTTACTGTACAGTGAAGAAGAGCACGTTAGCTGGTGACTGAGACAGTGTGGAACAATGTTGCTCACTGTGTAGGTGTTTGAGATCAGTCTAGTCTGAATAAATTCTGACCATGTGAGTAATGTTGTTTATGTGTTTTTCATCTGAATTGTTGTCATCAGAGTCTTGGCCAGTGGTAGTGTCTAGTGCATATTAGTCTGGGTGTTTATAAAAATGTGGATTTTTTATTTATTTTTTTTTTATATTCTGTGTAGGTGTACTACAGCATAACATCTGGGTCAGTGCGTATGGATTTTATACTGTGTAGGTGTATGAGATTAAAGCAATCTTCATACACTAGCATCTAGGCCAGTGTGTGTGTGTGTGTGTGTGTGTGTGTGTTTGTGGGGGGACTGTTCAGTCCTTTGCCTGATGGCTAGAGGCCAGATACAGATAGGGCAGGCAGCACAATGCCCTGTCTGTTCCCACGAGTCCAAACAGCCCTTCACAACACCCTATTTATAGACAAATGCTCTGCCCAAACTCCATTCATATTTCTCAGGTTGCATGTGTGCAGTAGAGTGTGCACATGCATCTTTTTTTTCCAACTAAAAACTGTGTGGTGCAAATTTTACATTCTGTCATTTGGAATTGAAGCGACCTAAATGTGTCCAAATGTGCATTCAGTCTGGTGCTGTCAGAGGCAGTGGTTCACAATGTGTGTGTGTGTGTGTGTGTGTGTGTGTGTGTGTGTTTGGTTCACTCCACAGCGCACAGTTACATAATCAAGAGTGTTTGTCAATAGATCCACAGGCAGAGGAAGAGCTGAGCAGGGCAGAAAATAAACAGCAAAAACACAGTTAGCAGGGGTAACGTACCCCTGCTGGGACGCACAATATCCATGTGAAGTGTGTTTATACAGAGAAGATTATCTGCAGTTGTGTCACAGATCTCTTAGCAACACGGGCTGCCGCCATGATGGATGTCCATTGGAAAAAATGGCTGTAGGCTAGTGATGGATAAATATGTAACAACAGGAAAACAGCTACCTGAAACCTAGAATGTCCTCCCAAGAAGAACTAGAGCGTCGGTCATTGCAGCAAGTGCCCCAAAAATGACATATGTTTACGTTCAAGTGAGAAGAATTATGATGTAGTATGGAAGTAGTGTGACCATATTATAAAGAGACAAAGTCCACATGGGGAGGATGGATGGGACAACAAAACATCGGAGGAGAGTCAACTGTTCGTTTGCCATTTCCTTCCAACAGTCGTTGGTTGAAGTAGTAATTTTAAGCCAAACCACAATGTTTCTCCAACCCTAAGGACTTATTTTAACTCAAACTATGATTTTTCCCTAACCCTAACCAAGCCTTAACCATGTTTTGTCACTTCATAAAACAGATTTATTTTTCAACAGGGATTTGCAACGATTTTGGAAGGCAATGACAAATTATGACATCCTGCCGATAGGGGTGTCACCTCAGAAAACACTTCTATTTCATTATAATTTATTATTATTATTATTATTATTATTAAATAAAATCCATTAAACTGGACCAGATAATACATTTAAAAAAAACGTAAATGTAGAAAGAAATCAGTAAAGAAAAGTAATAGAAATAAAAGACAACTCAAGTTAAAGTTAAAGCTAAAGTTTTAGACTGATAAAAGTATGTTTTAAGAAAAGATTTAAAAGATGACTTTGGCTCAGCTGGATTTATTTTCTGGCTGAGTCACTAGAGGAAATGAAGAAGATTTTAAAATGTGTGAATTGCTTTTGTCCAACTATGTTTTAAAATGTAAAAAAAATGTTGTGTCACCAGACACAAACTGGTTTTAAATCAATGATTGATCTTAAAACGGAACATTTGAGCCCTAATCAGGATGAGTGGAGCTCAGGATATTGACATGACTTAGTAGTCGTAGATTAATGGTATTTCCTCTGTTGGTTGTACCGCAAATCAGTGGTATCAATGCAGCCATAATAGACACCCAGAGGAACCATGTTTTCTACTACACACACAACTGAAGCAATTAGCCTTTTAATAACTCAAGGAAGGAGAGACATTTACTCATTTCTACTTGATTTGTCAGAGTAATCAATAACTGTTTAGTGAATACAGTAATCAAAGCAATTTGGTGCCTGCTGTAATAATAGCTCATATATACTCATTCGCTCCACATTGCATCATCATTTGTATATGCTCACAATCACTGTAACAGCGAGAAGGAGATATTTAGTGACCATTTAGCTTTTCGGTCTGGACATCTAATCTATTATTTATTCATACATATTTAATTTATCTGCATAATCAACCACCAACACTGTAATCCTCTCATTAGCTGTTCATATTTGAGCCCATAAAGCAACAGTTTGATATCATTTAGTCATGTTTCAGCAACAGCTTCTGCAATAAAGTCACTGTCCTAATAATGTTTTTATAAAGCAGGATAACATTTTCCTCTCATAACCATCAGCTCTTATCAGTTTGATTACAGAGACAGAAGAAGTGTAAACAAAGGCTGCGTATTACGTGTCAGGGTGGAGCAGTGATGCAGCAGCAGGTCCAGGCCATCTGCATGTGGTTCATTTAACATCAGTGTGACTCACAGGCAGAAGATAATGTACAGAAGAAGAAAATGGCTTGCGACCAAAGTTCGATTTCCACAATTCACAATTCACACTATGTAGTTATTGTTTCTAAAATGTGAGGATTTGGTGCTTTTCTCTTGTTTTATACACTATATGGCCAAAAGTATGTGGACACCCAAGTCTTTGTACTTCTGAGAATGTTTTTCATAAATTGGACGAGGCCCCTTAGTTATAGTTAAGAAAAATCTTAATGCTCCAGCATATAATGCCAATTTGCACAGAGCCCTGACCTCAACCACATCCAACAAGTTGGACTGAACTGGAACACCAACTGTGAGTCAGGCCTTATCACCAGACATCAGTGGCCGACCTCACTGAATGGGAGAAAATCCCCTGCAGCCAGGTTCCAAAATCTTTCCAAGAAGGTATTCCACCATAGCAGCATATTAATGCCCATGGTTTTAAAATGAGATGTTTAGCAGTCACACATGGGTATAATGTTTGGCTGTCCACATACTTCTGGCCATGTAGCATATCATACATTTATCACAGTTTGGGTTTTGGACTGTTTTTTTGTTTTGTTTGTTATTTTACATTTTATAGACAAAACATATAAAACTAAAGACAAAATGACACATTTATACATAGACATCAAGTAAATACCCTTGAATGAGCCCTTGAGCAAGGCACTATTAAACCCCAGCTTCTTCAACAGACCAAAAAACAAGATTAAGGGATTGAGCCGCTGATAAGAGTGTATGTGTCATGTGTCAGAACTTTGTGCTCTAAATATACATAAAAGAAATCACTGGAAATAGCACTCTACCATGTGTATGTCATGCAGGTACTGATGTGGAGTGTTTTGGTAGCTGCTGCCTTAAGCTGCAATCACCGAGCCATTTATCTCTATCAGCTCTTTAGCCAATGACTAACATATAAATTTACCCTAGCTTCACGGCCAATTAGTGTATGTGTGTGTGTGTGATTGCATCGGTCTCTGTGTGTCTGTGATCATGTGCTCGTCTGTTGGCCTATGACCTGAATCGAAACAATCGATTCCACCAGCAGTCTTTTTCAGGTCTTTTTAATTTTTTTTTATGTACATGTCGATGAATAAACTCTCACAGATCTGAGCTGAACAAAAATGAACCGCTGTCTTTTGAACATTTATATAATTAGTTAAGGTAATTACTGGTTTCGCTTCATGCTTCACTCTGATGCATTCTCACAGCTAATGAGCGAACAAACTGAAAGCCTGTCTGTTAGCTGGCGTTAGACATTAAGAGGCTAGCATTGCTGAAGGAGAGAGAATTTGAATTTCATAGACAAAGAGCGATAACAGGGCAGAAAACAAGAAACACATGCTTGTTCATTGCCCAGACCTTTTTGTTCTTCTGTCCTGTGCATTAGACTTCTTGGAAGTTCATGTTTGTTGCCATGAAATTATGATGATACTCCAGCTTTTGTGCAATTTTTTCAAAAGAGAAAAAACACATTTTTGGACATATTTGTGGACATATTCGTCTACGCTTCAGACCTCTGGGTGCTGACATTTGAGGGCTGGCGTTGCTATGATATGCTATGAGCAGTCCTCAGTGGTGCGCTGCTGATAGCCTTTAGCCTACGGCCATTGATACAAAAGATGTTTTTCAAGCCCAAATAGCGTTAGTTATGTACCATGAGTCATTTAAGACATCTGTTCCTTTATAACATTCAACCTTCAGGAGGACTCAGGCCTTTATCAAAGAGTATGCTCACCTTTCAAGCCAGACAGAGACTGGATGTCTGAGTGGAGATGAGATCATGATGGAGGGAATAATAGGCGGCCTGAAAATGAAAAGAAGACCTGAGCTGAGCCGCTGAGTGACGGACGACAGAGGATTTGAGGGGACAAGAGGCCAAAGTGATCTGCTGAGAGACAGAGAGAGAAAACAGGCTTTTCTAAGCTGCTCTGTCATTTGTGTGCAAGTCTTTTTGGAGAGCCAAGGTGATCCACGTATGCCCATCCAACGCCGTGGGAAGCTGCAGGGGAGATTTGAAGGGGGGAGAGCAAAGGCTTGGCTCAGAGAGGAGTCGAGGGGAGCTTTGGCCCCTCTCTGGGTCTCCATGGTGGCTGCTGTTGTGCCTCTTTTCTCTCCAGGCATTTGTCTCTCATTTTTCTCTTTCTTTTTCTGCCCTCAGACTGTGTTTTTTCCAGCAGACCTGGCAACCCCCTCCAAAAAAAAAACAATGTTCAAACTGACCACAGGAGAGAGCATGTTTTATATGCCACTGCTCCATGAGAGATAAAGTGAGGTTTGTTTCTTGTTGACACATCAAACCACAAATTTAATTTGCCTCCAAACCCTTAAGCAATACTCACAAAAACTTGTTCCGCCTCTTTTTAAAGCCTCTGGCAGTCACATACGTGACATAAGATAAGATGAATTCTTATTGATCTCCATGTGGAAATGAGGTTATTGCAGCAGTACAACTGAATAAGAATTGAAGCATGGAATTAAATGAAAGGCCATCAATAAAAGCAATGATATACAGTAGGATATAAACAAATTATGGGATATGTAAACATATTAATCTGCAGACAAAAAGTGTTATGAATGTAAACAGATGCAGTTGTGTAGTTAGTTACAGTTTTCTACAGATATTTTACTTCAAATTTTAGAAGTGTTCAACGCTATTTCAAAATGTAAAAGTGTTCCCGAGGGTGCAAACCGCCAAATTGGAAGAGTTAGCCGAAGTGTAGCAGCAGCATGGCTTTCTACTCGTATATTGTTTATGCTCCTTTATTCATTGTTTCTTTAATCACTGATTAATCTTTGTTTGCTCGCTGCATGCCTGGCTGTCCTGGATAACATATCTGATTAATGAGCTTTTTGGGGGCCATTTAATGGGGTGGGGGGTGTCATTGTCACTTAACCTTTTCGTTATGTGCACATTGTGAAAGAGAACAAATTTCAGCTTAAAAATTCACAGTGATGACAAGACTCCAGACAGTCATGACCTTCCTCCAATAAAAACAACTTGATGTTCTTACACTTTGGTAAGTGTGCGGATTAAACAAGATATAACGTGTTTAAGAGTGAGCTTTAGAGGGGCTGGTAGGCAGATTTTGGACAAAGCCAGGCTAGCTGTTTTCCCCCCTGCTTCCGGTCTTTATGCTAAGCTAAGCTAACCATCTTCTGGCTGTAGTTTTTATATTTCATGAACAGACATGAAAGTGATATTGAGAAAGCAAATAAATTTAATTTCCTAAAATGTCAAGCTCATCCTTTTAACCATCTAAATATTTGGCTGCAGCATCAAACAGATCAGGCCGCCTTGAGCTCAAACTCTTTACACCTAAACTTGGTAAGAAACTGGTGCCAGGTGCTTTTTTTGGGTGTGAACATTTTCTACCAAATAGTTCCAGGAATGACAGAGCCCCAGAAACTGGACTCAGGCACTAAATCAGGAGTCACGAGTCTCTGTAGCGCTGTTTGTATTTCTACCACACCCCAAGCTAAAACTGAGATAATTAGACTGATTAAGGACAGCTTTGTTTACGATTAATTTTTGTACATGAAGAGACAACAATGTGGAGTTACAACAGTGTTTTTTTTTTTTTGTTTTTTTTTTTGTCATTTACTGTTGCATGATGAAGACAATAAAGCCAAAAAATAAGTTCAATCCTGCCCAATTACGTCAGAGTTGGTCGATACCTTCTCTTCTTTGCTGTGATCTTGTAGATCTGTCTAATTGTTGCCATTAAGACAAGTATTGGTATTAAAGGCAAAACACTAGAAACAAAAACTTAATTTGGGTCACATAAATCTCAGTCTGTCACAGGACATTCCCTGTAACTTCTAGTGACTTTAGAGAGAATATGACTCTCCAAATATCCATTTGTGACTGAGCACAGGTGCAGCAGTGCTTCAGCAAGCATGCAGTGAAAAGCTGGACTTTATTACATCTCCTCATGTGTATACTATCCATATATCACAATGCTGAATTGTAAAAAAGAAAATCCAGCCTCAGCAGACAGTCTGAATGCAGACCTCAGGCAGAGCTGCACATCACTGCGCTGTGCATATAAAACGGACATAGTGGTACCCAGGTGTGACAGCAGTGAAGCACTGCAGACTAACGTGATTTGCTTCAGGACAGAGAACAGATTCAGTCCTGAGAGTGTTTATGTCCTCAACACCTGGGTCTCTCTTCTGTGTGTGTGTGTGTGTGTGTGTGTGTGTGTGTGTGTGTGTGTGTGTGTGTGTGCTTTTGTGTGTCAGCAGGGTGATAAATTTGTGTGACGGAGGCACATTTCACTATTGTCCAGGGAAAACCGTAAATATCCAGTGACTTTCATTTGGAAATGCGACTTTCTCCATTTAACTTGTATGTGTTTTTTTTTCTCAAGATCTTCTACTTGATTAGACATTTCAGAGCGACAGTAGGGCTGGGTATCAGACCTCATTACTTTTTGACCAAAATGTGTCCATTGCATCAAGTAGAAAAATATTTAAAATATTGACATTGAATGTTTCTCAGATTCTTAGTATTGTTCACTTATTCATAACTTTACTCTTTTGGTTCAGTTTCACTGCTTTCATCAACCTTGTTTCAAGCTACAGCTGGCAGCTTTTTTAGCTGATAAACCAGCTGTACACTACAACACCACCACCACTATCGGCACCAAACATAGACAGACAAAGTTAGCGACCGGTTGGTGAACATAGTGGAGCATTTAGCAGCTTAAGAACCATCTACTTTTCTCAGGAGTTGGTGGAGACCAAAACAGAGGTAACAGGAGGGTGAATATTGGACTTATATTAATCAGGTGGCAATGTTTCGCTGTGTCTGCTGGATGTGTGCTGTGGTCTAGCACATTTGTCATATCAATGTTATTATAACCCGACTGATACTGGATTTTTGAGGCCAATACTAGTATCAATATTATTAAAAAAAATTTTTTTTTTTTTTTTTTACATAAACATAACAGCAGGGCTGGGTGATAAAGTCAAAAAGGTCAAACAAAACCCTCAACCCTCAGTAACAAATTTTATTCATTTCTAATTACAATTTGCTTGGAATTATCAGTTTTGACAGCAGGATTTTGTAAAACGATGACACCATATGACCATGGCATTAAGACACAATATCACTGGAAGTCGATGATATCGCTTGGGTCAGATTGTAACCCAGAATATGATATTTGCACACAGCACCCCCCCAAAAAAAAAAAAAACTTGACATCGACACCTTCACATATTGAAGCATCAGCGCATTTGTCCCCCAAATGCCACAGGTTTAACCTTTCAGCATTTTAGCCTTCACCCTACATTCTCAATATAGGTGACCTTAATGCTCAGTGCCCTACTTTAGCTCACTGTTTATGTGCCTGGGTTTGTGTATCATTGAGTGTCATGGTGCACCTCTTTGTTCAGAGCTGCAAATACTGGTGGCAGCAGAGAGAGAGAGCAAATGAAAGAAAGGAGTCTGCCAGCAGAACTGTTTGCACATTTTTTCCTTTTCACTTGCTGTTGGGTGGAGAAAAAGAGAGAGACAGAAAGAGGATGGCAGAAACGAGACAAAGACCTGCAGTGAGACAGAGATCGAGGAGCAGTGACTAGCAGAAATTGACAGAGATGCGAATGAAAAGTCAGCAACGTGACAAAATATGGATGGGGAGAGACGGGAGAAGTGTGCAAAGCTGTGAGAAAGAGATTAAAATAAAGAGGAAGAGGGCAGATGGAGATGGAGGGAGAGAAAGTTTTCCTATATGGCAGCAGCTTGTTATATCAGCTCTGCGAACAACAATCTAGTGTTTGATTAAAGAACAATACAGGTGCATTTTGAAGTTGAAGCCCTTTTATTTTGGTGTATGTAGAGTTTCTTAAAATCACCGCTGGAGTGGCAAGACACTGAGCACCTATTTCTGTTTACTCATATCTTTGTGCAGATGGGTCAACACGATCGAAATGTAAAAGAGAAAAGTAGCAGAGGAGGCCTAATTTGACCATTTGTAACAAAAAATTGCTTCGGTTATCGCTACTCTGCTTTCATTCAGTTTGAGAGTCAAGTCCAGACCAACTATTATGAAAAAAATCGTGGCTAACAAAATGTCACATTGTCACTGTTATTACACAATAAATAATTCTGACACACTAGTGTTTCAGACGTCGTGGGGCATCCCAGATGCTTAGCACTTTGACACACTTAATTAACCATCAAAAAGCCATTTGTTAGACTTAATAAACCTTTAATTAACTATTCCTGAATCTTCTGTATCTTCTTGAATGATCAAGTTTGGCTTTATTATTCTGTTGGTGTAAGGTATGTACAGTAAACAGCACCTTTTTACCATATAACCACAACCTCAACTTTCTATGTTTATCAGCGTGAAAACATCAGCTTGAGTCAAACATTTGTGCGTCATCATCCAGCAGCAGCCAATCCTGCTCTGGCTTTTCAGCGAAACATCACCAGACCTGCAGCTCACAGTCTTATGCAGTACAAATCAGCTTCTGGAGAGTTCAGAGTGGCTGTTGGCACACAGACTCCACAGTTACTGTGTGGTGAAGTTGTGTTGCATCAAAGGATGAAGCGATGGCGTCAGCGTGACAGAGGAGGATGAGGAGAAAACAAGGGGGGAAGGGAGGAGGAACGACAGGAAGGATTGATAAAAACAGATTGTGACAGGTTGGATTGAGACGACAGTGGACGGCTGAAATGCCACCACTCTGCAAGATTATGAATGCTCAAAAACAAGTTTGGATTAATTTAGCTGGAGCAATTATGCAACGCAGCCTGATATTTGAGACATGGAACCTGTTCGGTGCAACAGATGAACTGAACAACTGTTCTCTGACAGCTGAAATGTGGAAGTAGAGTAAGGCAAATGAAAAGCAAGGCATGCTGTCCCCCCCCCCCCTTTTCTCTGCTAGCAACACGTTCTCTTCCTCTCTCCCTCTCTTGCTCTTCATGCAAATCTGTCTTTTTCTCTCCATCTCTATGTTTCTCTTTCCAATGGTGACAGACGGGCCTCCTGTGCAGTTTAACAGTTATTACACGCTGTAAAACACACCGACTCAGAGAGAGGCAGAGATAAAGAAAGATGGATGATGGAGGGAGTTAGGCCGATTAAAATGTTACAGCAACGGGAAACTGTGTGTGGAGGACAGAGTGTGTATGTGTATGTAGGGGAGAAAGAGCAGATTGAGTATAATGGATGAGTGACGTGAGACCCATATCAATGCTGCTTAATGCGTTTTTCTGGTGAAGACGGGATGGTTTTGGTTGACTCTCACCGCTCTCATCAGAGAGCACAAAATTTCAGCACAAAATCTCCGATAAACCTACTATATGCTAACTGCCCAGCACCAAACAGTAGATAGACAAGGTTAGAAACTAGTTAGTGAACAAAGTGGAGCATTTAGCAGCTAAAGAGCTAGATATTTGCCTCAGGAGTTGGTGTAGACCAAAAACAGAGCTAAAAAAAGAGTGAATATTGGACTTAATGCTAACTTTATGTTAACAAGTTTGCAATATCAACAAGTAATTTATTCAGCAAAAATGCTGAATATTCACTGGTTCCAGCTACTCAATTATAAGGATTTGCTATTTTCTGTGTTTTTTTATTTTTTAATCATTGTAAATTGAATATCTTTGTGTTTTGGTCTGCGGGTCGGACAAAACAATCCTCTGAATTTGGGAAATTATGATTGCCATTTTTCACTATTTTCTGACATTTTTTAGACTAAACAATGAATTGGTTATTGAAAAAAATTGACAAATTGATAGTGGAAGTAATCATTCCTTCCAGCCCCATTCTGTGTTTTTTGATACTTTGTATATTAATATAGTGTGTTTTTATCAAGCTTTTTTCCAGTGGATATTTTCTTATTGAAGTTAAGTTAAAAGAATATCATTGTGTAGATTCCTCTTGGATCATATGTTACATACAGACATGCTACAGAGATCCTATTGCAGCAGAACTTTCCAAACATCCACATGGAGCCATACCAGAGACCTATTAATATTCAGAGAGGAGCATATAAACACATTTACTTTGCAGTCATGTCAGGACATGCCAGACCTATAAAAATAGTGGGGAGAGGCTGTGGCACAACAATCTACAGTATCATAGAGAGACTGGTGGTTAAGCAGAGTGGTCAGGTTTAGTGGTGTAGGTTTGCTACATATCAGCAAGCAGCTGTCTGGGCCCACTGAAGAGTCTTTGAGCAAGATACTGAAGTCCTACCAGCTCTAGGTCCTAGTTTATCAACCTTTTTTGCAGCTAACTTCAGCCCTACCCCGTTTTTAAGTATCAGTCTTTGTGACATTACAGAAGCTTGTTATATACATACGTAATGTCAGCCACTTGAGACAGCCACTTGAATATAGATTGATTTCGGCTTATTCACACGTGACCCACAGACACACTTTCTGCATTCATTTCATTCACCACTGATTTAATAATGCCTAGTGAAGAGTAAAAATGCATGTCAGTTCATATGCAGTTGTGTGTGCGTGTGTGGGTGTCCAGTGCAAGTGCTTGCATGCACATTGGTGCTTGCACCCTGCATTTGCATTGGTGCATGTGTGAATGTGCTAGATGCTGAAGGCATATTAACTGCAGTGGAGCCACCAAAGTCCTTGGCAGAGCCACAGTCCTGAAACAGGCTCGATAAACCCGCTGTTCATAGAGCAGACAGGGTGAGGGGTGGTGATGAAGAGACAGCAATCAGACTCAAAAGATTTAGTATTTGTCTCATTTTTGTTGCCATTTGTAGTCGAGATTGTCAGTATTAGCTTTGTCAAAGATCCAATTTCATATGGATTAATCTGACAATTATTTTCAGTCAAGTTCATATTCAAGTTGCTTGTTTTAGTCAAAAAATGTATCACTTTATTAAGACTAAAAAAACAGCAAATATTGACATTTAAGAAGATGGAACCGCTGAGATTTTGGCAATTATCTGAGTTCTTGTCAAAAAATATTCTGTCAATCAATTACTCGACTAATGGTGGCAAGTTTATGGGCAAAATATCTCAAAACGTAAAGAATCGATTACTGCTGCAACAACAATTAGTCATTTAATCCAGGCTCCAGCTTCTTAAATGTGATGATTTGCTGCAGTTTTATATGATTGTAAACTGAAAATCTTTTGAAATCTGTGTTTTGAACTGTTGGTTAAACAAAACTAGCAATCTGAAGCCATCAGCTTCAACTTCAGGAAATTGTGATGGATTTTCACCTTTTTTATAGACAAAACAATCAATGGAAAAATAATTCAGTCAGGACATGTCGAGGTTTTAACCTTTTATTTCAACAGTGTGATGCTTTGAAACAAATCTGATCAAGCTCGACTCAGACCTTCCCTGAGATTAAACAGCATTTGATTAATTGGGAGGGAGTTAAATTTATAAAAGCAGGTAGTGGTGTTGCAGCGAGGAGGCTGAGCTTCGTATATGCAGATTGAATGAGCACCAAATGTATATATGGAAAGCCTATTGTCACACAGCAAGTGGATATACATGACTGGACCTAATATGTAACCAAGAAAGGACTTCCATGCCTCCTTGAACTACATCCAGGCCCCATTCAATGGATTAATTGATAATGAAAATAATAGTTAGTTTCAGCAGTAAAATGGATTTAGCCATATATCTGTTGGCCCAAAGATCAGTTGATTAAATTTTGGGTGTAATCTGGCTGCAGGATTTCCGCCATTAGACGATTAATTTTGCGTTTATTGTTTTTAGCCCAAACTATTACTCGCTGTTCTGTGCTGGTGGGAAAGTCCATCATCCAGGACCAACAACATGGCATGCACGAGCTATTTTCTCTGAAAGCTGAACCCTGTAGAAGATTAACAACAGAAAAAAACAGAGCAGTTACAGAGGCTGCAACAGCTTTGCAATTTGGAAAATATATCAGTGATAGTGGAGGCTTCCTCTCACTAGTTTTTTTCTTTTGACATTGAGTGAAATAAAGGTAGAGAGAGACACTGGCTGAGATGAAGAAAAAATAGATAAGATTGAGACAAATGAGAGACACTAAAAAATACAATACGTGCAAGACTAATAAATGCATGTATGTAGAGGGCAGGCAGGAGAGATGGATGGCAAACAATGGAAGCTGTGTGTGTGTGTGTGTGTGTTGGTGGGGGTTGCTTTGGTGACTAATCATTTCCGTTTGAGACCCAGAGAGACACAGGCCCCCCTGGGGCAGTAGTTCACTTTCTGATGAGTGCATACACACACACGTAAACACAAACGCAACCACACACACACACACACACCAACTCGCCTCGTTCCCCCTCTGATGTAATGCCAAATCTGCAGATAGAATACAGTCATCGGTTTATGAGAGCATGAATGGTGCACGGGCACACACACGCTCACAAGTGATGTGAAAAGGTCCCACATTTCAGCTTTAAATGTCACATTGGGCATAACTCTGTCAGCTGGACTCAATAACAACCTGTGCTTGCTCACTTGCTTTTAATATTCCCCTTTAGCCTTAAGAAATTCTGAAATTGTAACTAAACAACTAATTTGTGGTTATCTATCTTACAATTAGCTAAGCTTTTGCTTGGACTAACATTTCATCCATCCATTTGTGTCTGATATAATTTCAGGTGGAGAATCTGTGAAGTGATAAATGCCAGTCTGATTGCAAATGCTGTTATTACAGGCACAGTGCACAAAGATAAATAATACAGTTGGTGTGAAGTTACACTAATTCTTTGGCCACCATGGCTGTAACAATCATTCTGAATATTCTGCAGTATAATTTGAGGAAGCAAAAGAAGAGGAGCAGCACTTTAATGTGTAAAGACTAGCATGTCTGCAGACCTGTGGAGAGATCAAAATGGCAAAATGAAATTAACTTACTTCCACCTCTCTGAACAACCACCTTTGTGATGCCCTTGAGCGCAGCATTTAACTCCCCACTGCTCTGGTGGACTCACAGTAACACACAGCAACACACACTGTGGCTGTAAAGGCGTCTGAAAATAAGCGGCCTGCTCGACTAACCTTCCTCAGATAAAAGTAATGTAATACTAAGGCTTTTTTTCCCTTCACTTCATCCTTATCAGCCACTTATTTGTCACAGTCAGTCCTCCCCTCAGGTGGTTGTCATTTCTCACAACCATGTCTCTTTCCTATTTTACCCACCTTCATCTTGCTATTTATTCCTCTGTCCTCATAGTTATGTCCTCATACCTGTCCTTACCCATCCCTACTGATCTTTCTTTTTCTTCTCTCACTTTTAGTGTTATAGTTGACTAATAATTTGTAACATATTCTGAAAACTCTCTTACCATCTGTGTGTTTTATACGTCCGCTATGTGTTTTCTCTTCTCTTCTAGCTCTTTCTTTTTCTGCCCCACAATCCTTTTCTGCTTATCTCTGCTGGCACTAATTACTAATTAACTTTCATAAGGTCCCACAGGTCAAACACAGTCCCAGAGGAAAAGAAGCTACATACAGTATTTAATCACTTGGTGTGTATGTCCTCTGTGTGAGTGTTTGGCGCATCTGTTCTCACATCACAGTGTCAAGTGTTTGTGTGAGTGTGACAGTAAAAATAAAATACTGTTCAGAGAACAGAATGACTGTAGAAGCTACAGATTTTCATGCTCTGGTCTCTTTTACCTGTACAGGAGGTGACGCCATGACAACAGAAATGCAGGAGATCGCCATCACAGAGGACAAGCCTTTACTCACGGGTCAGGCTGATGCCAAGGTCAGGAGTTGGTGCCACACACACACACACACACACACACACACACACACACACACGTACATGTTGTACACACACTAGTTTCCACACAGACTGGATGCAAATACAAACATATAGGCTGACTTTAATGTTATCCAAGCATAGAGAAACAGACATGAGCACACATAAGTACCTTCATTACATGATCGTCAGTGTGTAATGAACATAATCTGAAACCACAGATAAATGGCAGAATTTGTGTGTGTGTGTGTGTCCCAGGAGACAGAAAAACAAGGGTTGGTTTGTGTGTGAGTGTGCGCTTTTGAGTCTGAGTAAAGCTTATATGTAACAACATATGTTTCAAACACTTGTGCATTACCGTGTGTGTGTGTGTGTGTGTGTGTGTGTGTGTGTGTTTTGTGTTTCATGTCCTTATATCCCGCTGGGGACTTTAACATGAATGCACAATAACCCATGGGGACTTGTGACGCCGTGGGGACAAAATTGAGGTCCACATGGATAGAGACTGCTTTTTGAGGGTTAAGATTTGGTTTTAGGGTATAAGGTACAATTAGGTTAGGGTTAAGGTTAGGCACTTAGTTGTGATGGTTAAGGTAGGGTAAGGGGCTAGGGAAAGCATTATGTCAATGACTGTACCCCATGGGGACAGTGAAACAAATGTGTGTGTGTGTGTGTGTGTGCGCACAGCTGCAGTGCTGGCTCAGATCTGCCGGGTTGACGTCAAAGCCCCCAGGGAGCGAGAGCAGCTCCTCTGCTCTGCTGCACTGATGTTGCCGTGCAGACGCAGCGCCGCAGCAGTTTGTTTCCCACTGCTGACGCCTGGTGGGCAAACGGGGAAATACAGCACTAAAACAAAAACAACACAGCTACAGATTTACAGAGGGACAAAGGCACAGGATTTTGTACTTTCAATTGACAGCCAATGAGTGAGCAGGTAGAGGTATAGTGACATTGTTAACAAAAATACACATTAATGTCAGAACAGGGAGTAAGAACTTGTGTCAATATTACTATACTATATTACTGTAACTTAAAAGTAGTATTATGCTGTTGTTGTTGGAAATCTTTTGTCTCTAAATGTTGACCATTTTGCAGTTTTTAACTTTATCCAGTGGTTTTTCAAGGTCCAGTGTACAAAGCATGCAGACATGGTCAAGTTCAGGAAGAAATATAATATCACCAAGAACAAGTAGAATGCTTTACTCTTGATTTTATTTCACTAAAAACTCTCAAATAAGCTTAACCGTAACACAGCTTTAAAGAGCAAGGAAAGATAACATTTAAAGGATTAGGCTGGTGTTATTCTATAGTTTTCTTATTGTCAACAAATCCCATGAAAAGACCAAAACCAACATTATGTTAGTCAGTCTCTCCTGACTTCCCTACGCTGTCTGTTGCATTCAGCCCCAAGCCCACTGGTTCCTATTGAGGATGTAAATCTTTAATTAACTGATCACAAATATATAGTTTCATTTTTTAAAAGGCTCAGTAATTTCCTTCAGCAGCTGGGCACTGTAGCGTTTAGCAAACATTACTTGAACAGGGGCAAAAAGTGCTTTGTTGGGGACTATTTTCAGCTGCGGATTGATACACATTTGGTTTTCTAGTGTGCATTTTAGACAGTTGAGAGTGTGTCTGTGGGATCGACTCCAGTGAAGAAACATGTCACCTGGTGCAACAGTCTGGCTCACTGATGTGTTTGGAAAAGAAGAGAACAAGAGATGCTTGTTTAGCAATGAATCTGTGACAGTGACAAATACTCATGTTAGCTATAGAGTCATTACTCTTGCCTGTAGCATCTGTTACAACATGATGGGGGTGTTGGAGGATGGAGGAGGAAATGTAATAAAGATTGGGAGGTTCTACATTATTTCCGAGGCCGCCATCGTTCACTGTGACCTCCCGCCTCCATCCACATGCATTTAACATCCACCCACTACACTACTAACACATGCTAAACTCTATGATTGAGTTTTCACATGATTTCTATCGATTGAACTCGTGACCTTTGTGATCCAGCCAGGGGCCATCTCTCCAAACCTCCATTTCCTCCTCAGTGATGATGCCCATCTGCACACGCCCACCTCCACTTCAGCTTCCCAGACTGCTAATTCCCTAAGAGCTTTTGATTCTTGTAATTCATTAGCAGGGTGAATGGATCCAAGGTTGCAAATGAACATCCCATTTAAAACCTCCCACTGACAGACTTCCTCAGTATAATCCCCAGCATCCCATAACCACCTGCCCCTCTGAAGAGGTTCTCTGCTGCTTTATTGGGAGTGTAATGCTGCCCATCTTGTCTATGTGGGTTTTAATTAGGAAACAAGGCCCCACTAAACATAAAAGACCTATGAAAGAACAAAAAGCTGAACATTTTCTTTCATATATGCTTTTTGTTTTTATTCATAAAGAGACAAAACAGAAAGACAAAAAAGACGACTAAAAGAAAGAGAAACATTTTTTCTGATTTTTGAAATGAAATGACACAAAGTGACTCAGATTACAAAATTAGAACAATTTCTGAAGATTTGTACAGGTAACATAGTTGTTCATTTGAGTCTGGGGGGGATTAAAACATCTATGTTTCATAGATGGATGTGATCTGATGTTTTAGTTTTCAAAACCTGCAAGGAAGTTGTCATCTGTTGTCATGTAATCATTTTTCAAGAAAAATTGCCAAACATCTGATGGTTTCTGGTACGCAAATGTGAGAATTTGCTTGCTACATTATAATAAACTGATTATGTTTGGGTTTTGGACTGTTGGTCGGACAAAACAAGAAATTTGAAGACGTTACTTTGGACTCTGTGATGAGCATTTTTTTTCTGATGTTTTATAGACCAAGGAATAATCAGCAGATGAATCAATAATGAAAGTAATTGTTAGTTGCAGACCTTGTTATCATCTCTCACTTTTTCCTTCTGATGAACAAACAAAGAGTGAAGCATCTCCAGTCGCATAGAAATCCAATAATCACATGCACTCCTTGTTTTAATAAGACTTCATTCCTTAATTTCTCACAGGATGCTGAACTGGCTGCTAGGATACTCCTGGACCAAGGACAGGTAAGACTGTTTCCCTTCAGATTCAGATTTATTGACTGAAGACCAGGGTTGCATGATATGGAGGACCAACAAAATATACAATACAACCATTACAGAACAATGGGACCAGGCAGGAGTGATGTACAACATAGTTTATTACTTAAACAGAGGTGGAACATTCTTATAAGTCACCTAATTTACAAATAACGTTTGACTTATCCGACTGTAATAACACAATTAATTTAAACAGACGGTTTAAATGATACTTATATCGTATATTTATAGTAAGTACTTTACCCTATTACTTATTCTTACATTCTTACATTTAAGCAAAATGTGATACTCGTCTCCCAGACGGTTGTCATTACAAAGATTGCAGAACCTGTCCAAGCCTTCATATCTTCAAGTGTCCCAAATCTACTAGGGCTGGATGATACATCTTAAACTTCATATCAATGTATATTTTTACATTTTGTACAGTTTGCAATGTCTTGTGATTTTATTTTGAAAGGAATACACATCTCTGGGCTAGAAAGTTTTTATCTGATGGCATTAACTGCAAGGTTATTATTGACTTTCATTAAGCAGAAGTAGAAAAAATATATATGAACGTGTATGACTGTGATCTCAAACAGGTCATGAGTAAGGTAGCAGTGAATTTAGCTATATTTTGGTGAAATTAGGACTGTTTGAACATGCTGGTCATGTGGCTGGACAGTGGAGAAGTGCATTATACTGCAGGAGTGGTAGGAGAAGTTTCTATGGATGTTTTAATACTTTTATTCCCACTGTGAAAACGGGACAATGTTTGAATGCATTTTAAGCACAAACTTTTCACAGCCACCTTTTGAAGCCTGTTCATAACTCAGTGATACATTGGATTCTGGGTGGAGTATCACTTTAACGTTTGTATGTTTTTATCTTGATCGCCCTCGTAGGAAAGAAAACTCAAAAAAAAAGTTTGACCATGACTGAAGGTGTCATTAAGGTCTAAATGCTAAAAAAGAATAAAAATCTTGGTGGATTTTCACTTGATTATCACACTTTGTTGTGCAAATGTTTCCTCTTCCTCTCTCCAGGAACACAGTATTGAGACCCCACATGGTGTTCTGCACGTGACCCTCCACGGCACACGAACCACCCGCAGGCCTGCTATCCTCACCTTCCATGATGTGGGTCTGGACAGTGAGTAGCTCTCTCTCTCTCTCTCTCAGCCTTTTTATTTAATTTTTTTTTTCTCAATTCTGAGACACACAATCTGTCACTCATTCAAGCTTTTTTCACCTCCCATATCTGATTCCTCTCTTTCTTTTTTTGGCAGGCAAGAGCTGCTTCTCCCCTCTGTTTAAGTTCGAGGAGATGCAGGAGATTGTCAAGAACTTCACCCTGATTCACGTTGATGCTCCGGGGCAGGAGGAGGGGGCTGCTGCCTACCCCACGGGGTACGACATTCAATGTGTATTGACACGCTGGTATTCCCTCTCTGTCCTGCAGTAACCTTGATTTTTTTATTTTATTTTTTATTTTTTCCTCAGGATTGGAAACAATCCTCTGTAGCAGGCTTAAACCTAATCTCTTCCAAAAATACTTAACGTTCCCGTCTCTCACATCTCCCTCCTCTCCGGTTTCTAATATGCTCTTGTCAGAGGTTTTAAAGAAAATCTATCTTTTTCTCTCTCTCTCTTTACGCACTTCTTATTTCTTTCCCCCTGCACTTCTCTAGCACTTCTCTTCCTTGCGTGATTATTTTTAGGGGCTCAGGAGGATTTTGCTGCATGTATTGTCATGGCATCTCGACTGTGACCCTGAACTCCTGCTGGTGATTCTAGAAATTGAAGCTCATTCTCTTTTTAAATCTCTTATTAAATCCCATGTGGATGTGCTTAAAGAAATAATAAGTAAAACATGAATATCATCTTTCGTCGTCGTGTGATGCAATTTCCAATAATTACAAATAGGTTTGGTAAGACTAAGGGTTGGAAGAGAATACCTTGTGTTTTTTGCACTAACAATAAAAAGGTGGATGTTTGTTTTTTCATATTATGATGGTTCGTTAGACTGAGATCATTTGTGTTTTCTGTTGTAGTTACCAGTATCCCTCCATGGAGACCATAGCAGAGATGATCCCTGCAGTCCTGCAGTTTTTCAAGTGAGTTAATGGTATTTAATTTGATGGAATTTGACAGAAGGTGATTGCACATGATGTACACATGCATGCATTTCTGACTGATTCTTCTTGTGCAAGTCATATTATAAACATATATACTTATTAAAGTCCCACTTCTTATAGTCGTTGCTGTTCTGCTGCTGGAACACGGGTTGTTAAAAAGATACAGGGTGGTGGAACTTAATCCATTGTGCACAACCATCATACATTTCAAAATGATTTTATGATGTTGAGCGGAGAGCACAAAGATTGGAGAGAAGCAGGTTCATTTGAAAATGTACTTTTTACTTAAATTTTACTCCATTCAGAATCATGGAGATTCCTGAATTATTTAATGATGCAGTTCGGCCATGTTAACTTCATAAATGTTTCACCTCCATTCCTGACAAATCACATCTAATCCAAGAGTTTGGAATGTCCATTGGCACTAACTCCTACATTTCCCATGAGCAACATCTGTGGCTATAACACAGAAGACACCGGGTTCAGGCCTATTAAAATTTGTTGCAGGAGCTAGACATCGATTGGCAATTCAAGTCTTGATGATTCCTTGGGACTCAACTAAAGCTGATTTATCCCTAAGGTTTTTATACAGTACAGAGGTTTCTACCTTTTTTTTATTGAACCAGAATAACAGCACAGTTCCGATTAGTTCGGACTGATTCAACCAGCTGACTTTCACACCCATCAAGCCCACTTTTTCAGTAACACCTACAGTAATATTTGGGGAAAATGAATGTTTTTAGAAAGGTTTAAAATAGCCCTGCACTCCTCTCCATGCAGCTCCATACTCTTAGTTTAAACTCAGTGAATTTTTTTCTGAACCCAAAGCAGCATCAGAAGAAAATTCCTATATAAGTAAAACATTTTCCATAAAATATGTGGTTTATGTTTTGAGTGCCCTGTATGTTTGAATACATACATATCTTCTGCACGTTATTAACTTGTTCTGTCCTTCTGTCAGCTTCCGGACTGTAATCGGAGTGGGTGTGGGAGCAGGAGCATACATCCTCTCCAAGTTCTCAGTGAGTGACATCTTTTTGTTTAAGCTCTCAAGTTCCGACGGTAGCTAATAATACATTTTAATAATACATTGTTTTGTTGGTCAAGCAGCAGTGAAAGATGGTTGTAACACAATTTTTTAGATTTGTGAAATTTAAAATAATAAATCTGATATCTCTTGTTGGCCATTTGGAACAGCCACAGTGCCATATAATTGACACAAACAATAACATATTAAATGTACAAAAAATTTATGTATGTAAGATTATTAATTGAACCTGACCAAAAACTTACAGTGAAGAGGTTGCAAAATAATTAGATAATAGTACTGCTTTAATAATTTACTAAAAAGGGGGCGACTTACTGCTCCTTTAAGTGTTGTGTACTGATTTTGCCTAATCTTAACTTTCTACAGTGTTATTCATGTCTATAACTTTGACTACAGAAATAATCAGAATCTGAAAACATTCCGTCTTGGGATGTTTTTCTTGTCCTCTCACCTCATCTGTTGCTTCCTTTGTCTCTTCAGCTTGCAAACCCTGATTCAGTGGAAGGTCTGGTTCTGATCAACATTGACACTAACGCCCGAGGATGGATAGACTGGGCTGCTCAGAAGGTACGTTTTGTTTTCGTCCTTCCTTCCGAGTCAGGACTGCATTGTCTTGTACACAGAAACATGTGGTATTTTAATCTAGTTAGTCCTAATGTGAATTCTCCATCAATTTCAAGTTAAGTTTAGCTGTGGATATGAAATTATGTGAATGTGCGCATGGTCTGGGTCCCAGAGTAGTATTGATTGTGTCATTGTTTATCACATTAAGCTTACTAAATGATGAACAATCCTATTGATTTCTCTCTCTTCCTCTCTAGCTCATCTCTGTGACATCCTCCCTCACAGAGCAGATCCTGTCCCACCTTTTCAGTCAGGTACAACGCCAATGTCAATAGCGTTTTTTAAAGTTTTTAAAGTGTATAAGAAAAATGTGTTTCATAATTGTATCAAAGCACAACATAATTTCCAAAACTAGCTTTGGTTAGTTGCAAAAAAGTCCTACCTGGTCACTTATTTTGCATTATTTTGTGAGGGTTTTGGGTTGCAGTTGACAAATCCATTTTCTTGTAGGAGGAGCTGTCATCCAACACAGATATAGTGCAGTCTCACAGAGAGCGCATCTCCAAAGCTTCTAATCAGGTCAACATGGAGCTCTTCTGGAAGACTTACAACAGGTAAACACACCCACATCATTACAGAAACGCAAATATATACTCCACATCAAACAAGGACCAACATAATCTTCTCTTTTCATTTCTATCCAGTCGCAGAGACTTGAACATTGACCGCAACAGCACCTTCAAGTAAATACCCTCTAAACTTTAATCTTAATAGTTTGTTATTTCTTGTATTTTTATACATAGACCTCTAAAGTCTCTAAATGCTACCCTTCTAATCTTTACTTCTGTCAACCTCAGGTGTCCAGTCATGTTGGTGGTGGGTGATCAGGCTCCATATGAGGACGCTGCCGTAAGTTTCAGCTGCTCTTCTCAAGTCTAAACTGTCTCTTAATGGGAATTTGAATGACTCTAAATGTTCCAAGTGTTCTTATATTTTCTGATTCATATTAACACATTAAGAGTTGTTTGCCATTACCATTTGATAGTATGTCTGAGCGTCTTGTTGTGATGGCAGAGGTTTAGTGTTTTTCCTCCTGTGACCACTAGGTGGAGTGCAACAGCAAAATGGACCCGACAACAACCTCATTTCTAAAGGTAACTAACCCTCATGTCTGTTTTTAATCTTTCTCTGATGTTACTTACACTTTATTTTGTCATTCACTCTTACACACCTCCTCTCTCCCTCCTCCACAGATGGCTGATGCTGGTGGTCTCCCTCAGCTGACCCAGGTAACAACAAACAACAACAACTTTCTGATACTTAAAACATGGATGTTAAAGCTGCAACAAGCAAGATTGTTGCATTTAAAACATACCTGTTAAATCAACCATCACAAGGTGGGCCTTCAACAGAGAAACACATACTATCACTTTAACTTATGCACCCTGTTTGCCAACATTTATGAATTCTTCTTCATGCGCATGATTAGATGCAAATAAAAAACACCAAGAATGAACTTTTAAAGCTGCAGTAGGCAATATTATTTTATAATAATTTTGGTCGAAATAACAAATTTTGACCATTGCATGTCACTAACAATATTTAATTAAAGGGTTCCTTTAAAAAAATTTGTGTCTGTGCTGTGGGAGTGTAAAGGGGTGAAGAGCGATGCAGAGGTTGTCCTATTCCTTGACAGGTAAGTGCTAACGGTAGCACTACAACAAGTTTTGACGTTCCACTTCAAGCCCAGCAAAATGCGCGTGCATTTTTGGATGCGTCATTTGGCTTAGCGGAGTGATACGAGACAGCAGATAGAGAGGCGGAAGGTTTTGCATTGTGTATGTTCAAATTGCCTACTGCAGCTTTAACCTGCTATTGAAGTAATATTTTCAGTGCCCTATCTCCAAAATCCACAAAAAAAGAAAACACACCACTCTGAAAAGTGCACATTTTACTGATTTAGCAGGCATCCTGGGTCCTTTAAATTAAAACAGTTACCCTTTGCTGCCACATGGGGTCGCCAAATTGCATCTATAACACCGAGTTCAGGTAATAATTAGTGATTGTACTGATTGAATATAAAACGCCATTTCTGTTCTTTGTGTTTGCAGCCTGCTAAACTGACGGAGGCTTTCAAGTATTTCATCCAGGGAATGGGCTACAGTAAGTTCTCTTCCCTCAATAAAAATATTTTTGTGTATAATTACATGTACAGTGATACATTAGGTATTAAGTGCCAGGGTGCTCCTTTTAGGATTCTATTGCATACATACTGTATTGTTAACCAAATGTGTATTAATCCACAGCTGAAAATAGTCCCCAACAAATGTATCATTTACTACTGTTTGAGTAATGTTTACTAAAAACTACATTTCCCAGCAGGTAATGAGCCAATTTTGAAAAGAAACTATATATTTAAGACCTGCTTTTAAAGAACAGCTTGGAGCTGAGAGCCACAGACAGGGTAGGGAAGTCTGAAAGTACTGAGAGACGGACTAACACATTGTTGGTTTTTGTCTTTTCATAGGATTTGTCAACAATAAGAAAAATACAGAATAACGTCAGCCTTATCCTTTAGATGTTGCACAGTGTTTGCATTGATTTCTAATTTGTGAAGCTAATTTTTCTATCTATTTCTTTCTATCTGTTTCTCCACAGTGGCTTCATCTTGCATGACTCGCCTGTCCCGCTCCCGCACCACCTCCCTCTCCTCCTCATACTCCATGGATGGGTCCCGCTCTCGCTCCCGCACCCTGTCCCAGGGCTCGCAGGGCGGCCAGATGCCACCCAGCCCCTCCCAAACGATGGAGGTGTCTTGCTGAAGGAAAAAATAATAGAGAGAGCGAGAGAGTGAGTGAGAGTGAGGAAGAGAAGCAGGCGAAAGGAAGGGAAAGATAAAGCATGACAATAATGCAGGAACAAGACGAATGGGTTACTTATTTGTCACTAAACAACTCCCATCATTCCCCACAAGAGCAGAATAGGAATAGAGACAGGGAGAGGGAGGGAGAACGAGGAAGATAGAAACCTCCACATTTTGCACCACATACAAGTCTAGTCCTTCTCCTCACATCCCACTTCCAGCTGAAAACAAAGTGGATTGGGCTGTTCTACAATGAATATAAGAAGTATAGGCAAGAAGAGATTAATTAAAAATGGGGGAGGTGGGGAAAGAATGACAACCAGTCCTCTCTCCCTCCCTCTATTGGAGCCTCTGCCAGCTAATAGAGCCCTTTAATTTAGATAAGGAGGCCTGTAGAGAACACACACCTTGCGTTAATCAATAGTAATAATTCTGAAAATGGTATTGTTGTTGATGCTGATGATTATGTTGTTGATGATGATATTGAAGCTAATGATGATGTAATAGAAAAAAAACAGTAACACTTTTCTCTTTATTACGCAATGAGTTTAAAATGACATAGATAAAAATAAAAAAAACATACTATAGCAGAGATTCTTATTACAATGTGTGTCTACAACTTTTCAAGCTAGTTTTTATTGTGTTATTTTTATTTCTCTAATCAGATTTTATTATATGTAACCTGCCTCAGCAAGGGACTGAAGCTACTGACTGGTTGACCCGTCATGTGGTAACAGCCAATGAGAGCCATTATAGTGACTACTTCCTCTTTGATGTTGCCAGGTTGTTTATGTCTTCCATTTGCCCCGTCTCTAAGTGGCTGTTTTGTTTTCCCATTGGATTTGAGGAGGTTGGCAGGAAGCTTTTTTTTTGTTAGTTTTTTCTTCTTCTTCTGGACTGTTTGGAAGTTGCATGCTTGGTATCAGCCCATGTGAATGTTGACTGGATAATATTTTTCTTTTATATTCTGCTAATAAGTTGTGTGGATTTGTGTGTGTGTGTGTGTGTGTGTGTGTGTGTGTGTGTGTGTGTGTGTGTGTGTGTGTGTGTGTGTGCTGTTTTGTTTGCTTGGAGTGTTTAGCAAACGTGGCGGTCTGAGGGTAAGCATAGGTGAGACTGAGAGGGTGTTTGTGCGCTTTAGCTAGCTAGCACCCTATCGTTAACACACTAGTCGCACACTGAATAGTGCTTCCGCTATTGCTGGCAGTCTCGCACTGCGAGTCCTAATATCCACGCTCGTGTGTTACTCAACAGGAAGTTTTACATCACTAAGTAGCATGCTAGCATGGAAATTGCATTTCAGTGTTAGGCGTGGCCAGAAGGGATCACTGTGTTTATCATCTGGGTTGTAAGCTCTTAGCCTTGCCCGTGCATGGATACCTCCTAACAAACCCAGCTAGCATACTTGAGTTTCTGTGCGATGTGTGAGGTAAAACGAAATCAAGCTCCTCTCTAGCAACAAGCGGGTTTATTTCAAGCTACGGGGTCAAGAGAATTGTGTTTGCATGTGATTGTTGCAATATGTGTGTGTGTGTGTTCGAGGAAGTACATGTGAGGTGTATGGAAGCGCTTGTATCCTGTAAGCACAACTAATGCAGCAAGGAGTGCCAGGGTCCCCTATAGAAAGGTTTAGTAGCCTAATCAGTTTTGAGACCAACGAAAACCCCCTGTGACTTATCGATGACAATGAACCAGCCCCTTCACTGCCAACACACGGACACAAAAAAAGGTAAACAATTGTTGCCACCAGGGCTGCACCTTTTGGTACAGCCTCAGTCATAAGAGGCAAACGATTTAGCCTTTTTTTGTTATGAGACTGAAAATGTATTTAATATTTATCAGCCAATATCTGCACCTTGAATCATCCAATCTGGAATTGCAGCCAATAAGCATTCTTACTGCCAAAATTAAGAGCCCCAATATACTAGGGTTTTGGGTTGTTGTTTTTTTTTTTCAGAAATGCTGTGGGCTGAATTTGCGCCTTTTAGCATCATTTATAGTGACTAACTTAATCTAAATTCATTTTAAAATTCCAGCAGATCAACATAAAGCTTGCCACTGCCCTATGACGTGTTGGACTGACCATACTTTTAAAGGACCTGTAGTTGGACCCAATCCGATATCCATGACGCGCATGTGCATTTGTAAGCGTGCCACCTGTGTGCACACATTTATGCAGCATTGCATCTGATTCTTTTTTCTTTAATAAGCAGTATCATTTCTATGAGTCAGTTGAAGGTTGCCTTTTTCTTTCACTTGCTGTCTAGTGCTCCTCTGAAGTAGAGCTGGAGCGATGTTTTTGACGACAGCGACAGGAAAGTCAGCGGAGGGCCTCAGATTTGAGCTTTGATTAGACTGGTGCTTGGGAGATATTGATGATGATGATGATGATGACGACAGTAATCTGTTGTAAGTTACTTCCCCCGTGGCCCATCACGTAGTGCAATTCACAACCAGCCTTTGAACCGCTAACAACTGTTGCATTTAATGAGGCAAACACAAATCTTGATGTTTAGATGATTTGTGCTTTAGGGTGTAAACGCAAAATGTGACGTCAAACCAGGATGCCGCCATGTTTTAGGCACTTTGATTGCTGTCTAGAGGGCTGAAGTGTAGAATGTAAATGTTTGGCTCCTCCCAGACTTAAATTTAAACTCAAGTAATTGGGCATGGGAGCAGCTACCAAATAAGGGATAAAGGGTGGAGCCTAGACAATAAATTTGCCAAATAAGGACAAGGAGTGGTACGTCTTTGTGGAGAGTTGAGCAGGGCTGTGTGATTGTAAATGCCTGTCCATTTTGTCTTTTGTTTGTCTCTTAAATTTTACTTTTTTTATATTGTTCTTTCCCTTCTATGTTTTGGAATACATTTTTTTTGTTTTATCTCTGTGAAGTGTTAGTTTACCGTCCCGATGTGCTCACAAGTTAGTTAACCGTGTGATAGTTCTTGTGTAGCTTTTTTAGCATTAGCGCTGATAAGGGAGAATAATATAATTAACAATAAAAAAGATTAAAGGTAAAGAGAATACAATCAAATTTACTTGTGTGGCTAATTTCTGTGTAAAACAACATCCTAAAAAAAGCAAACTTAAATATTAATAAAAGCTTAAGAGAAATATCCTGTCTCCTGTGTTGCATTTTTAAGAGGGGTTGATGTGAAGAAAACATGTTGTAGGCCTATACATTTTGCCTTTGCAGTATTTCTGTTGATTTGCTCACTGAGTAGCTAATAAATACATCCACAGTCCTACGTGGTATTTTTAAAAAAGGAATGATGGATATTTATTTTTGAGCGTCACAACCCCCGCGAAATGACTCGTTTCACTATCCAAATGATCCCTTCGGTCTAATAATATTTGGAAAGTCTAGAAGAGCCACACGATTAAACCAATTTATCCCCATTCAAGTCAGCCGAGGGCTACACCGGAATTTAGCTAGCTCGAGCCCGCCGAGGGGGCGGGGTTAAATGAAACGCTAGTGCGCTTGCACCTGTGGGGCCACACAATGAGGAAGCTATAGAAAGATCTGGATAATACCGGGAAGTCGAACTTTTTTGGCTTCATGCGCCACTGAGCAGCTTTCATGTTGATAAGTGTAAAAAGGTACTGAATATTTTAAGGTGTTGAGGGGTAGAGAGTGGGGAGCAAGCAGGATTTCTTTGAAAACTGTATATATTGGGTTAATCAGGGCAGTTCTAGACTATGGCAGTATACGAATCTGCATCAAGAACATTATTAAAGAAGTTAGATACAATACAATATCAGGCATTGAGACTCTGCTGTGGTGCCATTAAAAACTACCCCAGTATCAGCCTTGTAAGTGGAAATGAATTAAGTCCCACTGGAAATCAGAAGAACCCAGTTAGCATTAATATTCTGGGCAAACTTAAAGGGCCACAAGGAAAATCACCGTACTCATAAGGTGTTAAAACCATGCCAAGAGAAAGAAAAACAACAGATCAAGAGCTTCGGTTGGACAATCGGAAATACAGCGAATGTAATAGGGATAGGGTATATAATGTTAAGCCCCACGGTACTGTTGTCTGTTGGAAACTAGAAGAACAAAAAGAAAGGAAGACATTATCTCAAGAATGAGGTTTGGGCATACTGGTCTTAATAGTACACTTAAGATAATTGATAAACATGGGACTGGTATGTGTGAGTACTGTAACATACAGGAAACAGCAGAACATGTAATTATCAATTGTCCTAGGTAGGTGCAGGAAAGACAGATGCTAAAAAAAGACTGAGAAGAGATCGCATCAAGTTTGGAATAAAGGAGTTACTTCAACTGAACTCAGGGCATGTGGGGTACAGGGCAATATTTAGGTTTTTGGAAAAGACAGGACTTAGACGAAGAATATAGGGAAGGCATAAGACCATTCTGATCCACGCGCCATTTCAGAAGGTGGCGGTAATGAACCAAAAGTTGTTTGCCAACCACCATAAAACATCAGAGGAGGAGCAGCTTTCACAGGAATGAATGGAGCGCTGCCTTCGCTGCTGTATCCAGTTCTCTGTATACAGCCATGGTTGTAATCAAGTAAAATGGAAAGCACCTGTTCTCCATTGAAGTAAAGATTTTTTTTCAACATTATGCCATTAGTACACAGTGTAAGGACGTATTTCTTGAAACAGGTGGATTCACTTGGTAAGCAAAACAAGACCTTCATAAGGCTAGCTTGTAGGCTACTCAACCTTGGAGTAGGCTACAGTAGTCTCCAACAGTTAAAATAATACCAACAATTACAATTCCACAAAGAAAAAGAAATTCACCAACTTTTTAACTAAAAATGTATCAGCAGTGAATTTTATAAATCCCCTGGTAGCTCACAATTGACTGTACAATCCTCAAGTCCACCCTGCTCTCACAAAGTTTTATCAAATGAGCTCAACATTTAAAAATGCAAATACAGAACCTGAAGTGCAAAACCTCATGAAAAGATTGAAATGAATGAGATGGAAAAAACACTTACCTTTAATCCCACCAGTGTCTCTTTACCCAACTTTCTTTCTTTCTTTATTATGCTGAATCAAAAAATGTAATAAAATATATGTGATTTTACAGTTCTCCTTCAGTGAATAAAACTTAGTCACATCATTAATCCTGGCAATCAATAATTATATTGTAAATAAGACACATTTTAGACATTATTTTCATGGTTACTCCAAACCACAACATATAAAACACATTAGTTTAGTTATTGACATTTAAATACATAAAATAAAGGATCAAGTAATTGTATCTTGTAAAGCTCAAAACTAATGATAACCAAAATATATGGAGAAAATGACAACTACATTTAAGATAGAGCAGAAAATCTTTAAAATTACACACTATATGTGGCCAAAAAATGTAGGAAGTACAATTAAAAATATAATAATTAATCCTAAGACTTATTTGGCTTTCATTTGAATTGACAACAATTAAAGAATATCATATTATATGTACTGTAACAATAGACAAGGAACCTGCACTGAGTAGTGTCATATCAAAATGCATCTTTTTTTCAGTTAGGATCACATGGTTTTCTATAGAATGAGAAAATTCCTCAAAACTTGCAGTGATTAATCAACTTTCAACCAAAAAGATAAACTTAAAGATGAGCATTTAGTTCCTGAAGGTTTGTGGCTTACAAAGTTGTTCCACTTCATTTGCAGGATGAGTCCATGCTGCAGATTGCTTATTTTCGAGGGCATTTCCTAAATAATGTGAAAAAACGTGTAAAACCTCCAATCACCAAATCAAGACCTCGACGCAGGGCTCTGTCTAGCAAAAAGAACGGTGTACACAGAAAGAAAACGGTGTCTAAAGTATAGACATGAGTCAGCCCGAGAGCTTCCAGACACAGTAATTCAATGAGAATGTCAAAGGAGGGATCACTGATGAGCTTGAAAAGCAAGTGCTATCTGGGAAGAATATGCATGAAACAAGGACGTAAACTAACTTCTTACTTAGTTTAACAGCCCCACCAGTGTCTCTGGCCCTGTCTACCTTCTGTATGGCCTCATTAATGTTTTCCTTGAAACACAGCAACACTTTGTAATTGGCTGTGATGTGACTGTCAGATCTGGTGAGTGAATCGCTGCAGAGGCCCTTGGCTTGTAAGGAGTATTTATGAGTGACCTCAATTTGTTCACAGTAGAGCTCAACAGACTTGAGTGCATTTTGCAAATCTCCCAGAGCTTGATCGATGCAGCTTCGATCCTGATGCCTTTCTTGCTGGGCTAAAGATGCAAAAGCACGGTTGTAATGAGCAACGAACAAACCTCCAGCTGTATTTACTGGTTCAGAAACCTTAAGGTCTGTTCCTATAATGACCTCTCCTGCTTCAAGCGTCTTGGCTACTGAATTGGTTATGAATTTTTAAAATTAGAATTTTCTTAAGAAAGTGCACTCCTTCAGAGTGGGAGGGTGTAGGGGCTGGATTTGAAACAACTGTTTTATATTTCATATTCTCAATCCTGCCAACACTGTTAGTAGTGATGGGAATCGACTCTTTGAAGGGAGCAGTATCTTACGGCTTCGTTCCTTTCTGGTGCTAGAGCAGCTACAATTAACAATATAATTTACAGTACGTACTAAAAGTAAAATGAAAAAGTATACTTTTTGGAACGCAGGGTGTTTCATTAGTAGTTCCACTTCCCCTCAGCCCTTGGTATTACGTAACAGCAGACGTCGCACGGAGGCCACTTTGAGAGCTGAGGTAAAGTGGGCGGGGGGAGTGGGGGACTTGTTCTACAGAGCAAGTGCAGACTGTACTCTTAATATAATTTACAGAGACCCAACAAATCCCACCATGAGCAAGCATTTGGCGACAGTGGCAAAGAAAAACTTTTTTTAAAGAGGCAGAAACCTGGAGCTGAACCAGACTCAGGGTAGGCGGCCTTCTTTTCCTGCATATGTCGTGGCGGTCTATTTTCAGGACCCAAATGCAGGAACTCGCGGAAACAGAACTGGGTTAATAGGACGGTTTTTATTGTGCAGATTATTGCAAGTGTGAATGAATGCAAGATCCGGCGTCACCCGTGGTAAGAGGAATCCTGAACCGACCAGGCGGAGGATTCGTGAAGCCGGGCGTGTGGTGTGGGTAGCCGGCAGTGCCCGGAGGCGAAGATCGGCCGGATGGCGAGAGTGGCGTGGTAGCTGAGGTCCGGGTGATCAGAAGGACATACTGAGGCGGTGGTCACCGGCAGGGCGAGAGCATATGTACGGGGGACGATCTGGCGTCGGTGGTGTGCAGGTGCCCGGTATAAGAACCGTGTTGATCAGCGATGATTGAAGCCAGGTGTGCCAGGAATCAGTCGCAGACGGGAGATCAGGAAGCCAGCCCAGAGCACAGACACACCCACACGCACACACCAGGACAGACAGAGGACAGCCAGAAAACACGAGGAGAGACAGGTACACAGAGGCATACAAGGACCGGGGGCTCTGTGGCCCACCGTGACAGCATATTTATTAAATTCTACTGGTGGCATTGATTTTTTTGTTAAAATGCAATTTTTCTGTTGACAAAATCCCAATCAAATTGGCTAACTTTCACAGGCAAGCTCTTTTAGCCTGGACATTATATACAAATGCAATTTCAGTCCTCACAGATACTTTATCTGAAATAAAAAGGATATTTTATCTCAGAAAATAACATTATTAACTCTAAGCATATTTTTTATTGGAGATATTGATATTGAGAATAAACGGTGCAATAACAGACACATCAGAAATGCTTTGGATTGTGTCACACCTCCTGCAGCAAAATTCTTTTGGTCTTCTATCATGGGGCATTTACAGTGGAAAAAAGCTTGTTGTATTTGTAATGGAAAATTTGAAGCTGTTTTTATGTTGCTATGCTGTGCATCCAAATGTGACAGCTCATATTCAACATAAGGTGTTATTTTTTTGTCTAGCTGTGCACTTCCTTTGACCTGCTGAACTTTTAACAACTCAGACTGAGACTCACCTTGGGTTCCTGTCTACCTAGTATCTTTAGACTGGTTTAGACTAGTTTGTACAACTGTGTAACTACGAACCCCCATGCATACACATTTTACATAAGTAGTCTGAGCGGTACTTCTCTGTCTCACTCTCTGCAGACCTACAATGCTCTGTATGATTGTCTGACCTTCTTTGCAAAGAATAAAACTTAGAAAGACACTTTGGTATTTCTTGGTGTTTATTTCAGGTCTCACAAGTGAATTATTTTTTATTTTCTTTCCACAACATATTCTAAATAAATACTGTATTCAAAATAAAGTGAAAGAAATATCCTTCGAGATTTCACATCAAATTTACCCTGTTAAATAAGTGTTGGAAAGATTTAAGCTAAAGATAGACTATACCTGTGTGTTATGCAACTCAGATAGAGAAACAATATTGAATTCGTTTCACTGTGATCATTCACATTTATTTTGGACAGATATGCAAAACTTCATAAATAGAAAAATGGGTACTAATCTACAGATTAATGTATTTGATGTGATGTTACATTTTGTGTTCAGTGGGTTGGATAGTAATATCAACTATATAATTCAGCTCCTGATTATTCTTGTTAAATTCCACATCCACGAATCAAAATGGTCTGGCTCCAAACCCTGCTTTCTTTGCAGACCAGAGACTTTGAATGGGAGGGGTAATTGTCAATAATTGAACCTGTTGTCAATCACTTTTTAATTCGACTAATCATCTTTCTCATAGGAGAAGGGGGAAGTTCGACACGAAGAAACAAACTTTCCTCATTTCTCAGTGTTTAGATCTGAAGTTTTCAGCTCTAGTCAAAGGATCAAAGTATCAACAGATAGCAACGTTTTAACAACATTTTAAAGTAGAAGTAGACAACTTTTGATCATAACAGAATATGGTAACTTTCATCACAACATTACTTTGTCATTGTCATTTGAGTGAATAAAAATAAAGGATCAGTAAATGCAGCTTGGACAGCTCAAAATCAAAATATAGGAAAAAAAATATATGACAAAATGGAGCAGAAAATATTTAAAACTGCACAATATATATATATATATATATATATATGGAAAAAGTACAATAAAAATACATTAATATTAAGACTTATTTGATTAGTAATTACAAAATATAAGAAGAATTACTTTATTAATCCCTGTTAGGGGAAATAAAAATTTTTCACCCCATTATTATATTTTGCACACATACATCAAAAATACACACACACACATGGGGAGAGATGTTAGAGTGCTGGGGCTGCCACAAAGTCAGGCACGCCAAGCAGTTAGGGGTTAGGTGTGCAGGAGGTGAACTGGCACCTCTCCAGCTACCAGTCCACACTCCATACTGACTGTTCCACGCTGGACTTGAACCAACTTTTTATTCCTCTGACTTTAGTTCAGTTAGGATCACATGGTTTTCAAAAGGATGAGGAATTTCCTCAAAACTTGCAGTGATAAAAGAACTTCAAAACCAAAAAGATTAATTTAAAAAGTCACAGCAAGCTGGAGCTAGGCTGTGTTTCTTCTTGTGTTCCTGAAAGTTTGTGGTTGACTAGATTTCCAACGCCATTGTTTGCTCTATTGTTTGCTTGATTGTTTTACTCAAGTGCTGAATGCCTGCCAAAAGCTTGACGTATCTTCCTGTGTATCCTTGAGAAAAAGCCACCCAACAGTGTGTCTAAGGTATAGACATGAGTCAGGCCCAGAGATTTAAGACACGTAAGTTCATTGAGAATGTCAAAGAAGGGATGACTGATGAGCTGTTGGATTTTCAGAGGGTCTATGGAGCGGCTTAGAGTCAGTGATTCGGTCGAAAGGACTACCAAGGGCAGAAAATGCACAACTGGAACCAGGAAGTAGACAGGACTCTCCTCCACTTTTACATTCCCACCAGTGTCTCTGGCCCTGTCTACCTTCTGTATGGCCTCATTAATGTTTCCCTTGAAACACAGCAACACTTTGTATTTGTGTATGATGTGACTGTCAAATCTGGTGAGTGAATCGCTGCAGAGGCCCTTGGCTTGTAAGGAGTATTTATGAGTGACCTCAATTTGTTCACAGTAGAACTCAACAGACTTGAGTGCGTTTTGCAAATCTCCCAGAGCTTGATCGATGCAGCTTCGATCCTGATGCCTGTCTTGCTGGGCTAAAGATGCAAAAGCACGGTTGTAATGAGCAATTGCTGCCCAACAGTGGTCCTCCTGTATGGCTTTAGTGTACATCTTGATACTCTCTGCAAGATGGCCATTTTCCCGCAGCTCATTGCCAAATGCAGTGTAGTGGTGCAGGTTTGATGAGGGTGATTCTCTCTGTCTGAGTTTTTGCCTGGCTGTTTTCAGGTCTTCAGTTAGTTTGTTTTTTAAGTCCACGATAGATTCATTCACATTGAAGTTAATGAGTAGCCACATCCCCCAGAATTCATTCAGTGCAGACAAATAGGAATCTGCTGGCTTGTTGTTACTGCTTTTGTACACTTCGTCTAGTATGTTCAGATACTGACTGAAGAGCTCTTCCTCCTTCTTTATCTTTGGGATGCCACACTCCAAGTAGCTAGCTAGTTCTTCAGCTACTGAGTCATCTCTGATCTTTTTAACTGTCTTTATTCCCGAATTGGAGTTTTCAGCCAAAATACGTGACAGCGTTGAATTGATGTCTTTAGATTGTTCATCGCTGTGCCTTTTTTGATACAATCTCAACTGCATCACAAAACAACCTTGAAAAAGTGGAGTAACATCTGTTATATTTTCCAGTAAAGATATAAGTTTATTTGTCAAAACTAGCAGCTGGAGTGGTTCTGACAGATGGCTGGAACAGACAATGAGCTGAGCAGACCCAGGAGATCCTTGTCTAGCAGTGCGGCCAAATGCCTGCGCCTCGACACGAGCATTCTTCGGCAGGAAGGTCTGTACAACGAACAAACCTCCAGCTGTATTTACTGGTTCAGAAACCTTAAGGTCTGTTCCACGACCTGCAAGGTTTGTTGCTATAATGACCTCTCCTGCTTCAAGCGTCTTGGCAATGACTGCAGTATTGTCCACGTTGTTGCTTATGTAAAGCTTTTTGTTCAGGACTCTATCTCCTAGAGCTTGGTGGACAATCTTTGCTCGATTGATGGTCTCACAGATGACCAGCACAGCTCTTTGAGCCCTACATGGAGTACAGTTGGTTTGTGCAGTGACAACATGGCAGATTTTCTCAATCCATTCTTTTTCACCATTTACGATCACTCCTTCAACCTCAAACAGCTTTCTGCGTTTGAATGAAGGTATCTGGCAGGTCTTGATACCTTCATAGATCTTCTGCAAGGTCTCAGTCTCTGCTTGTTGGCCAAGAGTCCCAGAGATTCCAAAGATCTGATCTCCATACTTCTGAAGCAAGCCAACACTGGACATATAGTTTGTGATGGCTGTCATGTCACTCAGCTTGGACTCATGTTTCATTTCAAGAAACTGATGTAGCCCGTCTGACCATTGCATGTTGTTTTCAACGACACCTGTGCAGCTGTAGTCCACAGGCACTACCCCATGTTTCTCCATGATATATTCATGATCCATTGTCATGGTTTGTGCGTAGAATGCATTTTCAATCCAAACCTTTAGTTTAGATTTGACCAGATCTGAGAGGAAGCCCGGGACGTAGCAGCGACGTTTATCTTTGCTTAGTTCACATGGTGTGAAATGCAGAGCACGTTTTATTTCTGCTTCTGCAGCTCTCTGTATACTGTTTTTATCAGAGTACATGTACTGGCAGAAGCCTCCATTGATTAAAAGCAGCGGCACTCTCTGTCTTTCAGGCATTTCTTTTTGTGGTCCTTTGTTCAGTTCCTCTATTGCTCCATCACTGTTCATGCAGTGCAGAGCAAACTGGCAAGATGGGAATCTCCTCTCTACTGTCTTAAAGAACTCTGCCAGCTGGTTAGCAGTAACGCTTGCAGTTTTTTCAGTTAAAAGGCTCGGGTTCTTTCTAAGATCCCTGACTGAACCTTTTGCCAGTATACCTGTGTCCTCAGCCATTTGAAGGATGGTGAACTCTTCAGCATCTTTGTCCTTTGTTATGTTTTCAAGCACAACTTGATTAAAGGGGTATTTTTGCCCCACAACTGTCTCTGTGCCAATCTTACTGTACTGATTAGCAGTGGCCCATATGAATGCCAAGAGTGGATTGAGATGTTGCAAAGCAGGCATATCACTACCTATATAGACCACATGAAGACCCTTATCTAGCATCAAGGAATCCACTTCATCCACAATTGCACACTGGAATGTTCTTTGTCCAAATATGTCCATCCTTTCAAAGTGGTTCCGAAGCCAGTCTCCAGCAAACTGTTCCACAGTACCATAAACAACCTGACACTTATAGCACTTTTTCAAGTTGTCTTTGCCTTGTTTGTTGGTGTTGCAGTTAACAGTGATGTTCAAAGCTTTATAAAAGCATTGCCATTCTTTCATATCTCTTTCTGCCAGAACTGATGAGCTGGACATGATGTCTACCTTTTCTCCTCTCATAGCTCGAAAAGCTGCAAACATTGCCACGATACACGACTTCCCCTCTCCAGTGCCAACCTGAATTAACCGCCCTGTTTTGGAAAGAGCCATAATACACCAGCTCACCATCTGTGTCAGTCGTGGTCTGAAGCAGGTTTTTTCTGCTGCCTGGCAGAGCTTCAGCAAGTCTTTTTTCAAGCCACTCCACTGTGATCCATTATTGGGCAAAGTAAGATCTTCATCAACTGATGATACAATGTCTCTCACATCATCTAAAAGCTTTTCATCAATTTGGTTTAACTTTTGTTGGCGGATTTCCTCAAGAATTTCCTTCAGTTTCTTTTCTGTGTCATCGGCTAAATGTCTTTTGAGGTCTTCATCTGTTACAGTCTTGTCTGGGACCAGCTCTTTAAGTGTCTTTCCTGTTTGACATCTCCAACTGGGAGTAATGTAATTAATCTCTATACAGTGCAACATTTCCAACAGCCATGTCAGGAGATGTGATCTGTCATTTGTTGTTGACTCAAATCGCTTCAGAAGAGCATCAAACAAGTCCACGGCATCTGTTGGGCTCCATTTGATGTTTGTAACCAGTCCTTGCAGCTTGTTGAGAAGAACCTCTTCATTATTGTTGGGAGTCAACAAACTGGGAACAAATTCTTTGACTGTGGTATTCGTGTCAGATTCATCCATTTTGTGGAAAAACTGTCAAATCTGATTGAAACAGAAATCGAAAAAAATAATAATGTGATAAATATTGGTGTGTACAAAAATGTTATTCAAATATTGTCTGCAGCACACATTTGTACTAGTTTATATTCAACAGGCTTCATTCACAATTTATATTTAGCAGTTTTTATTCTCTACGCTGCACAGTATTATTACTCCAACAAGCAAATATTAACAAATATGCATCGAAACACAGTATCAACTATTCACTGTATTATGTAACTTAACTGTTTTTGGTATTGTATTGTACTGTATAATGAATTAAATGTATTGTGGTGGTAGTCTGATACTCACCTGTTACCAAGATGAAAAAGATGAGAAGTGGTGTGTGTCTTTAGGACACCTGAGGTGATCTGCAGCCCGTGTGTTTGATTTGTACTCTTAAATCTTGTTTTTGTTTCTTTTTTGCTAACGTTGCCCGGGCACCGCCCTGAGGGACTTTCCAGCCATCCTTTCGATTTTATGTTGAACTTATTGTAAACTATCTTACTTACTGTACTTGCAGGTGGCAATCAAATATTAAGCTCAAGAGTAGCTCCACAGCCCTTGTTCCCCAAAACAAACTTTTATCCTTCAATTTCCCTCCTCAAGTTAACACATTTTTACACAGCTGCGACAAAAAGTTTATTTCTGATCTTCATGTAAAATGCTGTCCATTAGGGGTACCAATGCATACAACCCTAAGTCATGACTAAGCAGAGGAGAACATACCTTATCAGCTTGTATTTACCTGTAACAACAATGCCTAGCTTTGCACAAGGACTAGTGGAATTTATCCAATTTGGTGCAGTTAAGATACCCTCAAATCACACAATTTCAATATAAATATTAATAGCAGATAGACACACAGACACATACTAAAAAAGAGATACATTTAATCAGCATGACCTTAAACTATTCAAAATTAAGTTTATTTCATTAAAACAAACTAGATGAAGATGACTAAAACGTATGTGTTTGTAGATACAGTGTTTTGCCTTTGTATCAGCTGAACATAGTACAAAGGCAGAGTGCAGTATCTGCCTTTAAATGGGTATGTATGATATATGTTTATATGTTTTTGTGTTAAAATAATCAGCCAAAAAAGGCATAGAATCAAACATTTACAACCTATCTATCAGTAATAACTTTTTGTAGTTACTGTTACCCTCTACCTTTGTAGGGCATATATAGAAAATGCTGTTTGGCAAAGGCCACACCATGTCTTGGCTAACTTCTTTGTTGTCCACAGACAGAATTCCCCTACACCAGTGGTTCCAACATGGTTTTTCTTTCACTTTCTTGACAATCACATGACTTCTTGGTCGCATATCAAGATGTACTCAAGTGATGGTGACCTGTGATGCCTAAACATCTGTATGACAACAAATGATCATACATTTGATATTTACATGTAAATGCTTTTAATTGAATTTTGAATAACCGTGTTTTACACAGGCTAAAGCGTACCATAGTATATGACACAAATCATGGCAAAATTCCTCTGTATTATTTTAATTTAAGAGTCAAATGTCCCTGGTGTTATGTCTTATTGAGTTTGAGCCTTGAATTACACTGTTGGTAACAGTTTTGCTGAAGATAATACATTTTAAAAGTAACTACCAAACCTGCTACTGATCCAGAAACAAAACATTATTATCATATAGTTAAGATTTTCAGTCTTCTGCCCTCTGCTGGACAAATAATGTTACAACATTGTCTATATAATAAAATTAGCAGCTGTTAAAAACATTTAAAGACACTTTGCATTTTACTATGCTATGCATGATGCATAAGAACTTAATATATACTCACAGTTAGAACTAACTATAAACCCAGGTGTCTCTGCACTCACCAGTTCAAGGACAATCATCACAGTGCCTCTCACTGAGCTGCTGTCCATCTACAGTTGACACGAGAGTATGTTTTATGCTAACAATGTGATTTATTATTCAGGACTCAAGATTTGCCTACATCCCTACCAGTTACATCACAGCTTGGTTTTAAAATACATCAGATGCTCTTAATCCGCCCTAAGGCCACACTTCTGGTATGCCAATGATATTGATCCCCTGATTTTGGGATGAAAACTTTTGTTGTTCCAGCAATATTTACTCTTTTGTGTGCATTGCCTGATTAAAATCCCCATTTGAACAATCATCATTTTTTTTAAACTAAAGTTTAAGATGCAGAAAACCTTGAAAAACTAGGCCCAGTTGATGAAATAATTGTTTGTTTGTTTTTTATTCCTGCAGGTTTTACTCAAAGAAAGACTAGGATGATAATATATCAGTGTAAGTTTATTTAAATTTTAAGTTTACATTTTGAGGAGTCACACTAATAAAATTACTATTTAGATTTCCAGTAATGGCCTATTAGAAAAACATCATTCTAGAGACAAAGTGGAAATGGTTGCTGCAGTGAGGTTGCAGTCTGTTAAATGGAGGCTTGATTCCTTAAGCATGTAGAAAAAACTGCACTGCTGGAATTGATCCTGTCTGTGTTTGCTTTCATGTTACTTGTTACACTTTTAGAGTTTCCTCATCTGTCAGCACAGAGCTTCAGCACGTCGACACACCTGGACAGGTTGCTGGACAACACCACCCAGCTGAGCTGCGAAGGACAACCGGTTGGTTTGCATTGAGAGGAAGACTGTCAGTGTAAAGGTTACAACTTTTCACAAGCCAAGGCAGTCAGAAAGAGGTAAATGTAAAATAACCTCCAGTTTCCAAATTTGGGGTCATGGTCAATGGCTGAAAATCTTCTTTGTCATTTAGTAACCAAATAACCTTCTTAGATACAGTAATGATTGCAGATTGTTCACTGGTTTCACAATACATAGATTCTGGGAAATTACCCCTTTAAAGTTTCCAGATCTATAATTTATGTTCTACTGCTGGTTTGACAAGTGGTGCAGTTTTCAGAGAGTATACGAGAGTGACCTCTACATCCTGGTTTTGGGAATATTGTTTGTTCTTTAGTTCCTTTGTAAATCACTGCTCTCTGTAGATCACTTTGGTATCAAATCAATTTGATAAAAAAATGCAAATAAGTGCTGACCGTTTGCAGTGATTCCTTTATGGATAAGTAAATGTTCTGGTTAAGAAAATTACTTAAATATATAAAGCTCCACTGGCTGACTCTAAATAGGCCAAGTTTAATCACAGCAATGTCTCAAGCCAGAAACAAATTATCAGGAGACTGAGCATGCGCAAGTATAGCCTTTTATTTTGAAAATTGAAATTCCGGATGCTTACGTATTCCTCGCTGCTGACTTGTCACAGGTGTATCAAGCTGCGAGATAATTGCCAACGTGAGTCCTGTTAATTCCGGGGACGCACTGACGGGTTTTAATGCAAAAGAAACGTTATCGTCCATAAATCTCACCGGTGGGAAAAATAATCTGGTTTTACTTCATAATCAAATATTAAACCAGCTTCACTGATCATGACTGGAGATGCCACGACGGTAAGTCTTGAGTTGTTCAAGTTATCCTCGATTGAACTGATGCAAACTAATTTTAGTGTTAGAGTAGAAGAAGGTTTAAAATAGTTTGAAAAAGTGTTGGAAACATGTCTGCTCGGTTATTATTATTTTTTTACTCTATTTCTAATATTAATGTTTATTAGCAGAATGAGGTGGAGGCGGGCGATCACGGAGAGGGTGCAGCAGCAACAGAGACTGCATCTGGGGAAAGACGACCTGTGAGTACATGTTATAGTAGTAATGGTGGTTCTATTTGTGTTGTGATGTAGTAAATTGCATTGCATTGGAGAGTGTTTTATTCTCACATATGCCAGAAATCACTGCAGTGCCTAATCCATCCTCTTCCTCCATGTGTTCCATATTTAACATGTTATCCTCAAACAGTTAAACAACCAGTTCAATCAGTACAGGACATGAGCGTGGTGTGTTTCCCTGTACTGCTGGGACACTGTTTGCTGGCATGCAAAGCAAACAAACTGCCAAACACCTAGTATCATGATGTCAGCTGTTCTAAATGTCATCTCTGTGACTGAGTACACGACAGAAAGAATATGCTGTTGTCACACTGCGGTTTGAATTCATCATGTGGCTTTTCTGTGCTTTCTTACTAAACTACAGACAAACTTTACATGTATAGTCTGTAACAAATTCAATAATTTAACAGTTTATTTAAGAGGAAAGCATCAAAAGTAGTCCTACTCATTCTGAAGAACTGTGTTTTCAGTGTTGCTATATCTAACTACTTTGTGTAATGTTGAGTAGTTTAAACATTTGTTTTGAATATGAACCTTAACCTGCTTTTTTTTAACTATTAACCACCGCCTTCAGATAAATACAGTGGAGTAAACAATATAAATATCTCAAAATAATGTACTTTATGTACAGGAAAAGTTATGTTCCACCCCTGGAGATGGGAACAATCAAAGAAACAATAGTTTAATGGTGATTTAGTGCAGGATTAGGCAATAAGTATGATAGTTATTTAAACTTGTCTGTCTAATTTAACTTATTATAATACAATAGAAAAGTACCTGCACAATAGAATTAGAGCTCCGTTTATCCTTTTTAGTGTTGTTTCGACCCAACACAGGTCTTATCCGGGCAGGCATAGTCTCGTTGATATTTCTGGTATCCAGCACATATCTCAATAAGTTTTTGTGGATGTGCAGAAAACTGTTAGCTATATTTACCATATGAGTCGAGCACAATGTGTCATCAGAATTAAAAGCAGCCTCAATTTGTAGTTTTATTCGGGTTTGACATATTTTTGAGTGACTGAATTTTAACCAGCAAAGACATAGTCAACATAATTTTACAGCAATCCAAAAAATATTCCTTTCATTAAGATACAAATTGAGCAATATGTTTTTTAAAGAAAAGTTGCTGATTTTCTGTATCTTTTCTTCAGAGTATTGTGAAGCTACAAAATATGCTAAAGAAAGTTTCCCAAAACCCTTTCCATAACCAATACAAGGTTAGTGGGCACACACACACAAACACACTTGCAATACAAAATTACAAACTGTCACATACATGCACACTTTCTACATCTCAAAGACACAAGCTAACACCCACTCAGTCTAAGTACAGTAAGGGAGTTACATTTGACTTCTTCCCTTTCTACAATTCCTGACCCTTATTTATTTTTATTTTTTTGCAGTTTGTGGATGAATAAAAAAATTAACTGGCTAAATAAATTAGACTCCTGATGATGATGATGATGATGATGTTTATTTTTTCTTCATCTCCCTTCTCTCAGACTCTTGTTTCATCAACCTCTGACTCCAGTGGCTCATCAGCAAACGAGTCTCGAAACGAACAGGTTAGAGACCAGCTTTCAGCTCTGCATATACACAGAGGTATATGCAGGTTGGGGGTCCTTGTTGAAAAGCAGTATCGTTTCATCAGCTGCAAGTGTTGTCAAATTTGTGTTTACATTTCTGACAAGTGATGCGTGACTTTCATATCACAGCAATTCGCAATGCGTGGAAAGCACGATGCGTGTCTTCTCACGCTTCATTCCATAAATATGTTTTGTTCATTTAGCATCATTAATTGATTGTTTGGTCCACAGGATGGTGAGTTCTTTGGTGATCTCTCAGCTGCTGCTACAGATGTGACAGACAGCCACCAGCTACACCAGGTAAGATTCAACATCTGCAGAGCATACACGAATGACAATGACGTATGGTACAACTCAGAGACATTATAACCAAGATTTGGCTGAAATGCCTCAAATTTGCCAAATGAAATGCATTATTTTTAAGCGGTATTTTGCGAAAGTGTGTTAGTTCAGCATCCATAAAGCCATGGTTGAAACTGCTGTTCATATTTTCATAAACGCAGAACGGTTTGAAGACGGAGGATCATCATCTTCTCTCTGCTGTAGCACAGGTTAAATCCACACCCTTTCTCTTGTTCTTTGAAGTACAATCTGACTTGTGAGATCTTCGCAATGTGTAGGCGTGTTTGTGTATAAGCTGTCTGACTAGACCTTTCTATAAATAAGTCAGTTAAATGTCGGTCAAAAAAATCAAAATACAAAGTAATAATAAGCATTCAAACCTCTCCAAATGTTACCATATTGTTATGAAAAATCATTACATTAATTATTTTGGAAGATGCAACATTTTGTCTTGAGCAGTCTTTGAGACCAAAAGTTAATTTCCTGTTTTGCTCATGTGGTATTTGCACTGCCTCCTCCCAACAATGATTCAACATGTAACATTTCTGCTGTGTCACTGTCTAATCCTTTCAGAATGGAGAGCACGAACAGCTCCATGTAGGTCCTCAGGTATGTTTTTAGATGTTAGCAGTTTTAGCACTCCATCAACAGTCCAAGTGAAATCTAACACCTCATCTCATTTCCCTTTCGTTGTTTATCAGAATGGAATCAATGGGGGTTTGGCCAGAATGAAACCTTTTTATGCATATTCTTTGGTAAGTACACAGATTTCTGTTTTTAAGACCAGCTCACGACGTTACCTTAACTACCATCATTTTCATTGAACACGTCGCTAATGACTTTGTGTTCTGTCATCAGGAATCGAGCAGCAAAGGTCATGTAATGGAGGATGTAGGGAGGAAAACCTCAGAGGTAAACCTCGATACCATCTTTGTCCCGCCACCTGAATTTCAGAGTTCACCTCTGGATCTTCAAACTGAAATTAAGACTGTGGAAAATGGAGCCCAATTTTCTGAACATCAAAAGGACCTGTTCCAGGCCCTTACCCCCAACCATACACAAGGCCTCTTCCAGACATCGACATTAGCCCAAAACGCATCTGCTAACGGCCATTTTCATGACGTAACCCTGAACTCACTAGACTTATTTAATCCAATTCCTGATCAAACACATAATCTCTCCAAAACCTTGCAGTTAAAAAGCTCTGACCTGTGTAAAAATGATGGGGTCAGTCTTTTCCAGGCTGCTAAAGGAGAGGATGCATTCCATGCTGAAAACACCAGGGAGGTGAATCTCTTTGATAAATCTCCCAGTATTTTTGAAGACCCATTCAAATCTCCTTCAAACAAGGAGGATGATCAGTTCCGGTCTCCACAGCCTATGATGGCAAACCCATTTCATACTGCCAAGACCAATGAAACTAAAAGTGGGGAACTCTTCCACATCAGGGAAAACAAACAAGATCCCTCTACGAAAGAGGACCTTTTTGGCATGTCTTTTAAGGAAAACCTGGATATATTTTCATCTTCATCCACAAATGCAGTCGACCCATTCCCAAGCCCGATTACAAGGACTTTATTCCAAAGTGTTTCCAGTTTGGATGACCCGTTTGGTAATACGCCCTCAAAACAATACGACCCTTTCCAAGATGTTTCAAATGGGACTTTCAAATTTGATCTCTTCCAACCACTTCCCTCAAAGACTAATAGCAATATATTTGAGAGAAACCCCAGCAATACTGCCTATAAGGCCACATACTCTACACCTTCACTCAACAGTCCGTCAGAAATGAAGATGGACATGCTATCGTCACCAGATCTCTTCAAGGCAACGCCATCAGAATCTCATCCAGCCATCCAACCAACCTCTTCCGACAGGCCACATGCTGCTGTTTTGACGACTCCTCAGGGAACTAGACATGATAATCTTCAGCCAAGTCCCTTCAGTCGGGCCAGGAATCTGTCTGTGTCATCAAGGCAATCTCCAGCTGAAATGGCTCATGTATGTAACAAGTACCATTTGATATTTGAACCGCCATAAAATCAATATTCAATGCTAATAGATTGCACTTTGTAATTGTGCATTGTTGAGGGCCCCACTGTACTGTAGGAAACATCTAGTCAACCAATTGCTCAATTTATATGACATGCACTTTATACCTTCTTTTATAATCAAACTTGCAGGTGCAGACCTTCAAACGTCCGCCAAAGCCACTTCCTCGAATTAGATCACCAAGAACGGAAAAACCACCCACACCAGCAAACCCTGTATGCAAAGAATTCAGTTTAGCATAATGCTGCTCACTCATTTCTCTGCTACTGTAACTGATGTGCTGTTAATTACCTTCTTTGTCTCTTTTGGACTGTTTAGATTGAACCTGAACCAACTGTACCAAAAACTTCTCCTAAGCCAGCCTTCAGACCACTCCCAAAACCAGTTATTCACCGCCAACCAAAAACTCCGGTATGCATGCTGTTGAAATTTGACCTAAATAGCTGTCCTAATTAGCTTGGGCAACAATATGTTTTAGGATATTGCTCTAAATATCTAATGAGGAGCAATGTAAAAGGTCATATGTGTGGGTAGTTAGTGTAGCTGTTAGACTGTGGATATAACATCATCTTTCTGTGGGCATGTTTCAAGTACTTCTTTTTTACAGGAAAGTAAAACGACGGACCCTGAGAACTATGTTGTCTTTGAGGACGTCCTGCTTATTGGTCAGGTGTGTTTTTAAGCAAAAGTGATTTTCAATATTAATTACAAAATGTATAAATTTAAATATATTAACAAATTGATGGGGGGAAAAAAGTCACTTTGATAAAAGCAGAGAGAAACATCACTGAAAGTCTAAAGATATGATAGCGGCCCTGAAGCCTGCGATGTTCATTATACCCAATAATATGAACATGTTGGATGGTATAAATGTTAGTAGTTGTAGATTTACAAATTTTGGCTAATGGTGAGAGAAAGGCAATGGGGTCATTGAAACCAAATGGGTTTATCCCATTGGGTGTATGAATGTCCTCAGCAAATGTGACGGCAATCTGCCTCTTAGATAATGAGATATTGTGTATGCAGAATTGACATATTGGCCTGACAATGCCACAAGGCAAAGAGTTTCCAAAATGGAAATTAGTTATCCTCAGGGGAGCATTAATGTGCTTAGTTAAATTCAATGGCAATCTAATTTTGGCATGTGTGTTTTACAAGAGGGAATTTTGGTTTGATGGTGGCATTAGAGGAAAAATCTTGATGAAAAATGCCAATCGAGCAAACAGGAGTGAATATACAGATGGGTGACAAATTAAAGGAAAAACCGACATGAAGTGTCTTAGCATGGGCCTCCAGCCTCCAGAACAGCTTCAGTGCTCCTTTTCAAGATATGTTTCTCCACTCTTTTATTCAGGGTTTTCCTTTAATTTGTTCCCTGTCTGTATCTCCTCTCGAAAAGTTTTGGATGGATGGACATGGATGAAACTGTCCATCATCACCCCTCTTAGACCCTGCTGCTATTGAAGGAAAAATATGCATATTGTATGTTGGATTATTTTGAAAACATTTTAGAAGCATAACTGTCTATATAAAATGTTTGCTTTACTAAAATCCCAAAACAGGAAAGGTGTGTTGAAGACTGGCCTGAAGACAGCCCTGAGCTTAACCCCGACTTCAGACCAGTAAAAAAAACATTTTCAAAATTCAATTCTTTCATCACATTCTCTCTGAATATGTTGGCATACTACCTTGAGTTCTCAGCATTGTTCGCTATGCAAAATTAATGTTCTGTCAAAGACATTTCAGCTAATGAAACGTGTATTTGTTTTGGGGTTTTTTTTTTCTTCTTCTTTTGTTCTATAAGTCTGGAACATTGAGACTACGGCGAGAATCATTGAAAGTAAGAGACAAGTTATTTCTCTAGTTAGCATTGTTTGTTTGTAAGCAGAAAGAAGAAGCTAAAAAAAGCTAACCTTTCTCTTAGATGAAGGCAGACTCTGATGGAGGAAGTGGGGAGGATCAGGATAGCCCTGGGAGTCACGGCAAGGTACTATCTGAGAGTCTCACTCATCAGTCACTATTAGACTTTCTGTGGTTGTTATCAATATATTATCCAGTATATTGTTTAACATCCTTTTTTTCTTTTTACAGAAAAAGGACAAAAAATTCAGAATGTCCCTACTTTCCAGAAGAGGGTCAAAGGTAAATGAAGCAATGCAAAATAACAGTTTCACTGATTTGATTGTATTTGCATGTTCATCTTTATAAGGTGACGATTTCACTTTGTAGGAAAAGTTTGCTGATGACACAAAGGAGGGGAGGAGCGGGACACTACCCACCAATCGTAAATCATCAAAGGTAACAATCAGGGTGTCTGGAATCAAATGTAAATCGTGTAAGCATGTGACAGTAAGCCTATTCTTAACATCATTATCTATTATTCGATATTAGTATTAAAACTGTAATGTGTTATTGCATCAAATGGGCTAGGGTGATCTCTTACAAGCTTTTAATGGTGAGTCCAGATACAGTGTGAAAGATTGAGGTAGTACAAATATATTCAAATAGAGGAAGCAGCATTATAGGAAGCACAAATAAAGGCAACTTAAACTTGTGTTAAAAATAATTCATCCTGAGTGAGAAACTCAGTGGTTTGAGCCTCATCCCCACCTATTTGGAATTTCTTTCAAACACGGAAGATAAACTCAATCATGTTTTTCTTGAATTGTTTTGAGTGATGCTAGAAGTCCAGTCAAAGAAGTGGACTGACGATAAGTTTAGCAATTAAAAGACAAATCACCGACTGCTTGCTATACTGTAAAGCCAATTAAACACTTGATCCAGAAGTGAAATCTGCTCAAATTAATCAAGACAAACATTATTGTGGCATTATATCTGAACACACCAGTGTGTTTTTATAATGGCACTTGCTCAGTTTTAAAAGTGAGCGCTTCTGTTTTTCAGGAGTATATTCCAGATATGCACATGTTTGCAGGAGAGAATGAAGATGGGGAGCAGAATGGGATGGACTATAAAGTATGTTTTTGTTTTTTAAACAGTTTGTTGTTTCTGTATGAACACTATTAATAAAGCAGTATTGGTTTAATAATGTGTTCTTTTGTCAACAGAAGAAACCTCTGAAGACCAAAGTCAATCGGCTGCTTAGAAGAGCATCCACCACTTCCGCCATGCCAGAGGGAAAGCACATGAACAGACATTTACCTCAAGAATCAAAGGTAAGTTATCTGAAGTGTGTGTGTGTGTGTGCGTGCGCGTGCGCGTGTGTTTTCCATGGAAGATTCATCCAAGCAAACTGACACATCCTAGCCATCCTATAGTGTGTCTGAAAAGCTTACACACACAGGACTTCTTACATCAATACTGCAGTTCTGATGCCTTTTTCTTTGTAATTCCACAACAGGATGATGACATCAATAAGAAAAGCGTTGGCAAGAAAAACTCCATCATACGCCGATGGTCAGAGGTAAAGTAGTCACAGACTGCAGTCTGCCAACTGTTTATCAAACTAGTTGGATCCTGAATTGTCTGCTGCAGACAAGGTGCAAGAGGGTGAGGGAAAATGAGCTATCAAATTCAAATGTGCTTTATTGGCACGCTATGCTTTGAACCTTCATTTCAAATTCCGAAGATTATCTCGAGCATTAGTGGCTCAAATTCTCCCCAAATGCTTGTTTTTTGTGTGTTTTTTCCCCCCTTTTCTAAGTGCTGGAAAAAGTAATATATTGTTGTTGTTTTTTCTCAATATTGTACAGTCTTGGGAAGAAATTGTGTACATGCTTTAACTCCTTAAAGGCAAATATTAGTCTTCCTAAAGAGTTTTTGATGCAGGTTTTCATTGTCAACAGGGGACCGTTTTGGATGGCAGCACTGGTGAGGAGGAGGAGGAGGGATGGGAAGCCCAGCATGAAGAGGTTGTGAGCCATGGATTTGTATGCTTTTGTTATACGCACATGACCATTCAGCCTATAGAAGTTGTAGTCTGTAGATGCTAATTTTGAATAAACTTTCTTAGAGAGAGACTTTAGATATTTTTGAGAAAGGGAGAACTGTGAATATTCTGTCATGCACTGATTTGGGTAATCTAATCTTTTCTCTCTTCAGAAGAAAAAAAAGAGTGTGAAAATCAGGTTTGTGCCACAAAGAGGATTTGCCATCAGTGTAGAAAAGGTATCCCACCCCTACTGTACTTTATATTTCGCTATTTCACAGCATATTTGTTTACACCTTAATGAATGTGTGTCATGTTACAACTTTTTCTCTCCAGAAGGATGATGAACCGAAGGGAGCACATGGATACACACCTCGCAAAGGCTCAAAGGTATGACTGTATTCACGTGAGAATATGTGTGTGCTTTGCTCGTGCATTGTACTTCCGGTATGTGGATGGTCTAGGTGGTGTAACATGTTTGGAATTTTTTTTTTCTCTCAGGAGAAATCACAAGATGAAATTTTGGGTGCACATGGCTACACACCTCGTAAAAAGTCCCAGGTAACAGTCACCTTCACTTCCGTTGACTCAACATTTAAACAATAAGAAACGATATGTCATAGGACAATGACCAATGACCATTCCCTCATTGTCTAATATGAGAGTGAATGGTCTGATTGTTTCCTGTGAATCATTTTTATGCCTCTGCGGCAGTGATAGCCGTGGCCGAAGGCATTATGTTTTGGGGTTGTCCGTGTGTTCATCCCATTCTCATGAACACGATATCTCAGGAACGCCTTGAAGGAATTTCTTCAAATTTAGCACAAACGTCCACTTGGACTCAAGGATGAACTGATTAGAAGTTGGTGATCAAAGGTCAAGGTCACTGTGACCTCACAAAACACGTTTTTGGCCATAACTCAAGAATTGATGACCGTATTTTACAGTTGGTCGGACACTGAATAGGTGACACTTGACTCAAAGGTCATTATGACCTCAAAACAGATTTTTAGCCATAATTTAAGAACGAATTGGGCGATTCCAGATTAAACACACATGTTGATTGGGACGACACAATGAATAAACAATAACTAGCACAGTACGGGCTTTCCTCCATCTCGTCCATTCTGCCTTTCACTTCCTGCCTCATTCTGAATGTCGAGCATCATCGGAATCGCGTGACTGCAAACCGTGAGCGAGTGAGTTTCACCTACAGCCCATAGAGCGGCTTTGCATCTAAAAATGCCAGGAGAAAACAAAAGCACCGCATTTTGTGTAGCTATACTCTATAAGAATCCATCTTTACATAGTAATCAAGTACATGTGTACCTATTTAGCCAATACATCTATGATAATCCTTCATTAATCAGTTTAACAACGTATATTCACTGGAATCATACATATGTATCATCAATATAGTGATAACTTCCACTTAGCCAAAAAATACTTTTTTTTTTTTTTTTTTAATTCAACTCCTTCACTACATATTTTATGAGTCCTGACAGAAATGGATGTAAACTGTAACTTGACTGGTTGGCGGAGGCATACAACCTCGGGGCGGTAATTCTAGTTGGAGATGGCCTGGTTTATTTATGTTAAGTTTAGCTTTTTTTCAGTTAGCATAGCAAATCCACTTCCATAACATCAAATGACTTCATCACTTGTTTTGTTCTGAAGCAGCTTTGTTTTTCCACACTCTCACTCTTAGGATGATACTTTTGAGGATGTAGAGGAAATGAAAGGCCACAGTCTTCAGTCAACTAGCAAGGTTCTATTTTCTTATTGTTACCATTATATGATATCATGTTGTTTAACAAAAATGTACATTTATTTATTTTATTGTGAATATACTGTAGTTATCTTCTGACTTGACTCGTGCTTGAAAATAACTAATATTCCATACTTTTTTTTTTTTTTTTTTTTTAACCAGAAAATGTGGTTAGATGTCTAGAAACAGGGCATATCATTTTGCAGTATCTCTTCTATGTTGCATGGTTTTCAGCGTACCTCTATAATTTCAACATTCCTGACTTGCCTACCAAGACTAAAGGTTGTTTTGAATATGTTACTTAGGCTGCTTTCATGGATGATGAGCTCTTAGAGAAAACACTCCATATGTCTGCTGGATTGAATGGAGATGAAGATCCATATGGAATGGAAGACTGGAAACCTGTAACTTTCTTCTCTTTTAATACTTTTTTTTTTTTTCCCTTGAACATTTTTGTTGTCTGTTTTCACTTTATGGGCTTTTTTTCTTTTGTCAATAGAAGAAAACAACCAAGATGAAACTGCTGCACATGGATCGTCGAAGCTCTAAGGTAAATATTTTTCTGCGAAATGTTTGGTTGCAAGGCAATGGGAGATTAAAGACATTGTTTTACTTAATTTGGGTTTTTCATAAATGTATGAATGTTATTGTTGTTTTGTTTTTTTTAAATTAGGACGACATGCTGGACTACAACAGTCCTCAGAAAAAGAAGGGCAGTTTCTCGGCAGAGGAGTTAGACGATGAAGACCTAAACGGGGTGGAGGACTGCAAAGTGGTATTTTTATATCTGAAACCAATATTTTTGTTACAGTGGCACCAGTAACAGGCTGACAGCAGCAGTAGTAGAAGCACATTGTAACTGCTTTGTAGAAACACCATGTGATGCAATGAAAAGAGCAATGAGGGCACCAATCATTTTGACAGGATAGATAGGAAACAATAGAGAAAATAACTGCTTGTGCTGTCAAATGCATCATTGTGCTAAATGTCAATTTCAGAGCAGATGTAAACCCTCCTCTAAACATCATATGCAGAAGAGAGGAAGATTCTTTTCCAACTAGATGCCGTTTGCTTTTGATTTTCTTCCTCCTGACAGCATTTCTTAAGCTTTACTTAACAATATTTTTTGTTTCTTGTGTCAGAAAAAATCCAAATATAAAGTCTCTATTCCCATCCCACGCAAATCTAAGACCACCAATGGAGAGAGGGAACCGATTGGATTCAGCCAGCACATACCTCAGCAAGCATCCAAAGTATGTTTAATGCACAACATAAGCATGTGACATTATTCTAATATACTAATTCAGTTTAATTGTTTTCTGTGGTATTGACTTTATTTCTGACATATTTTAGCAGGATGCCTTTGCTGAGGATGACATCACTCAAACAGGAAAAGATTTCATGAGTCCTGGAGAGATGTATGACAGCGAACAAGATGAAGTGGAAACCTGCAAACAGGTATTTTTGTCCCTCTCATGTTCACTTTTACTGCTTTACTTTAAGGTTATTTAATATATGATCCTCAAACATTTTTTTTTTCTTTTCAACAGAAGAAGCCGTTTAAACTTAAAGGCCTCAAAAAACACAAGGCCAAGGTGAATCAGTGCAGTCTAACTTATTTCTAATCACATGAGGAAAGAGCGATTTTGCTCATATTGCTGTCAGATCTGTAAAAACAAGATAATGACATGCTCACTTTTCATTATCTCTTTGTCATGCCAGAGTAAAGCCATGCATCAAGAGTGTGAAGATCCACCAGGAGCTACGTCTAGTGACTACCTGTCAGAGGCCGCTAAGGTAAGATTGAAAATACTGCAAGATATTTAAATAATGAGTCAACGTGTGGCTTACTTAGCCAAAACGTGGTATCTTGGATTCTTCTGACAGTTATTAGTAAATGGTCTGTCTTTAATTCTTAGATAAACTTCTCCTTCTTTGGCTCAAACCGGTTAGCATGAATGTCCTAATTAATGATCCACTTCTCAGTATTTATCTAACCCACAGCTTTACTTCCTTCGTCTCAAACCATCAAGTCGTGATGTAGCAATACACCGTTTAAGTTTATCAACTTCTGTTGATCTTGATAATACATTTTGTTTCGGTCTTGAATTTTCCAGTGAGTCAGACCTGACTAGCTTTATGGAAAATCACCTCTTTGATCAGGTTTACAGCATATTACTATTGTAAAAAATGTATTTACTGTCTGCCTATCCAGCACTGACGGCTCTGTATATGTTGGAGTTTTTGAGATAATGTTGAGCTTTGTGTGGCTTTTTTTTTTTTTCACACTGTGTCCTAAAGCATTTTCCTGAGGGGGAAAAAAAATGAAATGAATACCTATTTTACTATTGTACACTGTTTTGTTCTGACCGAGCCTTGCTGAGAGTCGGATTACAAACAGGATTAAAAAGAAACTCTTTTGTTAAACAATTCCTGTGCACAAAAGACCATTTCTCTGTTCCTGATGGGACACATTCCTTTGGCATAGGCCAGTTCAGCAACATAGCATACATACTAGGCAACACCAATTAGTGCATAGGCAGGTCTTAATATGTACAAAGGCCTTGGTTAAATAAATAAAGCCAGGTGCATATGGTAAAGTATGTAGAGGAGACCTATTGACGTCTTCACTGGCTTGTTTTGTCGCCTCCCTCACCCCTCATTCAGGCGGAGTGGCTGGCTGCTCAGGAGGATGAGCGCACTATAGCAGGTCTCGAGGACGGGGACGAAGATGGGGTCAGTTTCTCTTAAAACTGGCTAAACAGAAACATATTCCACTTCACCATACATTTCCTGTATATGCAAGTGAAGAAAATTCACCTTTTAGTACTGTAGTGCTCAGGTGTGAACCATCATGCTTTTGTTTTCACAGGACACTGACAGTTTGATGGAGTGGTGGAACACTGTGGAACGTGAGTCACAACCGAATCAGACAACTGAAACTGGCCAATAAAATAAACACTTGAATGTCTTTTTTTTTTTTTATTTATTTTATTTTTTAACTTCATTAAGACGTGTTGTTTGATTGTATTTCAGAATGGGATGAGGTGCCATCAGACGACGAGGACAAAGTCAGAAAAGAGGATGAGTCCAAGTGCGTCTGTTTATATGAATTTGGTGAAAGTAAAAGTGTACTGATCTGGCCAAGTGTGCTGGATGGATTGTTTCTGCTGTTGCTATACCAGTAGTTAGGGGTGTTGTGAATCAGATCACTGATTGCAACAGGAAAAGTTGTGCTAAATGTAGAGCTGAAACTAATTATTAGTGGATCAACAGAAACATAATCTGTAAATATTTTGATAATCAGTTAAACTTTTCAGTCATTATTCAAGCAACATTTGCTGGTCTTAGTTTCTCAAATGTGAGGAATTGATGCTTTCTTTGTCATCTGATAGCATACTGAATATCTTTGGTTTTGGACCTAAATAAATTAGATAAGAAGCAATTTGACCCTGGGCTCTGGGAAATTGTAATTGGCATTTGTCACTATATCCTGACATTTTATAGACAAAACAATAAATCAAGAAAATAATAAAAGTAATTGTTAGTTGTATTGTCCCTTCAAAATGAAGTCAACTGAAAATATTTAGACATAACCTGCATATGTGTGTTAGATCTTTCTGATAATTGGGTAGCTTTACAAGTACAAATGAAAGCTGTTGATATATTTTGCAATGACAATTTTGAGTGTGAGAATTTATCCAGCTACTTGATAAATGAGTGATTTATTTCTTACAGGGATATCAGTGTTCAGTGTTCATAGGGAACATGTTTTGGGTATAGAAGTTTTTGTAAGGCTTAATAAACATTACATTAGAAAAAAATGGGTTTGGCTTAGCAAAAGGGGTTAAAACTGATCATGCACTACGTTGTATTATATTATTTAGAAAGTTTACACTACTCTGTAGATCCCTTGATCCAGTCTTTCCTAGTGTAAAGTCAGTGAGTGAATAGAGTATTGCTTTAATTTCATTGTTTGGCCTTTCCAATCATAAACCACAATTTAAGGTGCTGCTTCCTTATTCCGTACTGTACTTACCAAGAATAACATTGCTTTGTCTACCAAATACATCTCAGGTCATTCACCATCTTGGCAGACAAGGTTCATCGCGGCCTGCGTGTCTTCAACAAGGTCTTTACAGAGCGAGCTGAGGTCCTCTGGCAGTCCGTCATCACGCTCCATGCCATCGCCGACGGCATCAACAATTTCCACCACAAGGCCAAGATCGCTGGCATCACTGGTGGCACGACCACAGCCGTGGGTGGTGTAACAGCCATCGCCGGTTTGGCTTTGGCACCCTTTACTTTTGGTGCCTCTCTCATAGTTACCGCCGTTGGTGTGGGCGTGGCAACGGCTGGCGGAATCGCTTCAGCCTCTGCGGCCATCTCGGATAACGTTAACAACATGCACGACCGGAAGAAGGTAAGCTGCAATTTTACTGGCAACATTTCGTATAAATAAAATAAAAAAGGGACAGATGCACACTCATAACTCTGATGCACTTATTTCAACTAATAAAGATCCAACATTTCAGCAAACTGCCCCCTTCAGTTTGCTGAAACCTTCTTCTTTATTCTTCTTCTCTAATCTCTCTTATTTGAAATAAACGCATCAGTTATGAGTGTGCAGCTTTCCCATTCATTTTTTTTAACGTCTGCCTGCGAGCCAGAACCTCATTGGAATATGTGTGCATTTTCCCTCAGATTTTTATTAACATTTCGTTTCAATGCAGGAAGTAGTGTGACGTTCTTTTAACGCTGCAAACAGTTAAAAGTGCGTGACTGTGACACCGGTGACCAAGACTGACACCCTGTCCCATCTCATGCGTTAACTTACCATTGACTTTTTCAGCCTTTAACCAAAGACTGTGGTCTTTCCCTCTCCTTCTGTAGGTGGAGACAGTACTGAAAACATATGAGGCTCAGCTGCTGGACATTGGGAAGATCCTCCACTTTGTCAATCAGGGCTTGTACAAACTCCGTGGCCATCCTCTCCTCAGGTCTGGCACCCAGCACTACTCAGAGGACTGGGAGATCCGCAGAGCAGTCCAGATGATCAGCTTAGTCGATCAGCCCGTGATGCGAGCGACCGAGGTAACAGACGCGGCAGTTGCCTCGGTCCAAGGACTCTTCAATGGCATGGACAAGTACTTCATCAAGGACTCCAGAGAGCTGAAGAAAGGCTGCAAGAAAGAGGTGGTGAGTCAAATAAAGGTGGTGGCGAATGTGCTCAATGATGGGGTAGTGGAGCTCAATGCCATCAGAGAGGAGCTACAGGATGCTACTGGAAACATGTGAGTATCTTCCTGCATGATCCCACTTTGACCATCAAGGATCACCAGCCCCCTCTCCAGGCCAAATGAGGGAACTGTTGGTTAAAAGGAACCCATGGGCCCAGTAGGTCAGCACCTGTTAGGTAGGCAGTTTCAGACATTCAAAGGGTGCATATGGCCAAATCTTTCTAATATCAGTTTGCTAAAAAACAGACTCACGACATTATAAGAAGTTTAGACAACTGACACTTTATTCCAATAAATTGTAATAGTCCTGCAAAATGCTGATAATGGTCATTATTTTGTTGTGAATTTGACAGAGAGGTGTTAATTCAACTCTGGTAACTTTTGAGGCTGTGGGTTATTCTTGTATTTGTATTATATTATAAGGTGTTTACTGTACACACAGGGGCTGGTCAAAATAAGAGGAAAACAGACACCCTTTTGTGGGCACTGTATGCATTGTTCTGTGGGTAAAAGGTTTAAATATAAGGTGTATCAAAATGTAGCTTTGTGGTCACAGACAGTTTAATTTCAACATGTGAGTCGATTATTTTTTTTTTTTTTCAGTTGAATGTGTCCACCCACTGTACTTACAGGAGGAGGACAAATTTCTAAACAGGAACATCTTACAATATAACGCAATCCAACACAGCATGGTTGAGTTCAGTAACACCTCTCACACAGTTTCAACAAAAAATTTATAGAAATTCAGTATTTTTTTTTTGTAATGCTATTGTATTAAATGGTGTTATATTGTCAGCAATTCCTATTATTTTGGCCAATCCCTGTTTCAGTTTAATTAAACAAATGTTAGTAGTTGAGAATCTACAATGAGAGTCAATGCAAGGATCACTTTTTGTCTGCACAGTTTCCTCCTTTTGTTTTATGGAGTTTGTAAGATTTTAATGTGTTTAAAATTAGCATGTTGATAGTTTTCATTTGTTGAATTAAAGTTACTGTATTTAGTTTACCGACAGGACTGTGTTTGTAAATTGTAACTTTCAGCTCACAGCATCATATGAAGATATCCATTTTTAAGTGCTTCTTCTTTAAAAGAAAAGGTGCCACTGCCACATATTTACAATTAAATGAATGTTGTGTATAGGGTAATTTATTTTTAAAATATCACTGTATGGCATTGCTTCAAAACGCCAATTCACTACACATCTGAGAATTGAATCTCAGTTTTACATCTGAGTTTTTAAATCTTGTTTGAAGCTGCTGGTTGTGGTTTGCTGGTGCATCAGTTACAAAAGCTTCAACTATTCGCATCGCCTCTTTCTGTTGCAGGTCTGTTGGTTTAAGTATTTCTGCACTTAAAGCCACACATGTCACCATGTAAAATTATTGCACAAAAATATATTCACTTGCCTGAATGGTTTATAGAAACATTTTGAGAACATGTTGCATTTTAGCCACATGAAGAATCCATTTTATTACTCCCCATAGATTTTCTAAACAAAACCTGGAGACTTTTTGGTCTTACCATGTGGCATCCATGTAAATGTGTAGATACTGTTATGATTTATGAATATGATGATCTATAATATTCTATTAAACTGTCAAAGCTAACTATTCATATGTTAATACGTTGTGTATACAGAAATATTTCTATTACTGTATGTTTTAAATATTTTGGAGACCACTTGTGGTCTTAATGGATAGTGCCTTTATTTTGGTTGTGCATCTTCCTGCATTATTTTAACCTGAACAAAATGTATCTGTAAAGGTCTATTTTAGTATATTCCGATATTTTAATGTAACACTGAATCTGTGAATAAAGACTGTTTACAATAGTGTAAACATTAAGCTGATGCTCCCAGCCTTCCTGTGTGTGTGTGTGTGTGTGTGTGTGTGTGTGTGTGTGTGTGTGTGTGTGTGTAGTACGTGAAAGAGAAGGAAAGACTGTTTACATCACTTTAAACTGAGCAGACATACCTCGGTAGTGTATTGTTTACCCTGCAATTCAAACTATGCAGAGATCTGAATACGTAAAGGAATCTGGAAGGTTATTTTATGAAAACAAATAAGCTTATACTGTAAGATTGTTCAGAATCTTATAAGCAACTGAATATTTAATTACTACTGAATACATAATATTGAAATTTAAATACTGAGTTTATAGCATTCTTATTTTACTTTAAAAACGGTCAGTTTTTAAAGTAAAATATATATTCAAATACACACTTTGAATATATATAAATACATTTCATAAACAACTAAATACATAATTGTGAAATTACTACTGAATACTTATAGGGGGAATGTAAGTTTTAAGACAATTGGAAAATTCAAAGAGGGGCATTTAAACTACATAAACAGATACAGACTGACAGTTTTTAAAGTAAAATAAGAATGCTATAAACTCAATGGTATTTAAATTTCAATATTACGTATTCAGTAGTAAGTGAATATATATATATATATATATATATATATATATATATATATATATATATATATATATATATTTGTTAAACATAACTATAAAAGTTTATCAATATAGAATTCTCAAAGGAATAAATAAGGTGAAAAGACTGAAACAGAGAGTAGCCTAAATATTTTGAAAAAATTAAGGAATAAAAAGAAAAAGGGCACAGACTTTAAACAAGGTCTTGATACTACATGGCAGGGAGTAGCTATGATGTTGCTAAAGTGTTAGGCAGCCCAAAAATTATAGATTATAATGTGTTTCCTCTTGGAAATGTTATGAGGTTTATGATAGTTTCCGCAGTTCCTGATTTTATTGAGTGCTGTTATTATTGTATGCTTTATCAATTACAGTCATTCATTGCTTTGTGTGTGTGTGTGTGTGTGTGTGTGTGTGTGTGGTGGTTGGGGGACTTTCTTAAACTATGCACAACTTTGAAGGTGTGTGCCCCCCTGATACTCTGTACATTGTTCGCCTTTCAAACTAAAACTTCCCATGAAATGAAAGCAGACGAGAAAGAGTCAAATTCTATTCAGTAGGCTAATCTAACGCTTCTGACGTCCGCCTCAGTTTTTGCCAAACCGGTTTGACGTATCTACGTAATGAAGGGGAAATGAAGGACTGCGTTGAACAACTTTTCGAACTTGTTTACCCAGCGTTTTTTGTTTGTTCTTTAGTTTTTTTCTGTCTCCACGCGGAGGTAGGCACCCTGCTCTTTGTGTTCTTGCTGGCGTTTTGTGTTGTCAAACATTCCTGTGTAGTGACAGACACAGTGTACGATGTTGTTTGGCACTGTATGTGACGTTCTTTTGTGTGAGAACGACACGAGATAAACTGTGTTCAAAGTTCCTCCGATTTAAAGGTTTCTTGCCTTTTTACTAACGTAAGCGTTGCAGAAAGCGAATTCAAGACTATTACCACTCAGTTGGACATATTTGTCAATTCGGCGAAATCCTGTTTACCAAAGCATCACTTGTACTAAGACAACCACACTTTTAGAATTAGCTTGCTCAGATTTCACTCGGGCTTTTTCAACTTATGGGTGGGAACTAGCTAAGTATTGTGACCTAAATACAGTGGAAATATTACTGAAAATGCGATGTATGATGGGTCTGATTTTAAACCGATTTTTATAATATAAGGGAAGTTTTCACAAAAGCACTCAACTCGTACTTAACGAGTTTTGCAAGTTACCAGTTATACAGAACATGTTAAATAGTCAAATATTGGAATGGAATTTGGTGTGTGGAACCATCCAGAGAAAAGAGCAGCAGCGACCTTGGCAGCTGATGACAGCTTTAAAACACTATTGTTTGTTGTTTATTTGGAGCCATGTTTTCTTGCCACATCGCATCCTAACATTTAAAACACCATTTATTTCAGCATGAATATGTTAAGAAGCGATAAAGGCTCAACAGCCCCAACTCCAGAGGTCACATCTAGACCCAGCAAGGAGGTACGGAGTGTGACAGAGTGGTCAAGGCTAGTGGGATACTTTGTTTACATGCTTTATTCCATTAACTGAGGCCTTCATTCATCTCCAGGATTTAGACAACCCCATCACGCACAGCCTGAACAGTCAGGATGCAGCAACGGCCGCAGCCGCGCAGGTGAATGTGCAAACCCGCAAATACACAAAGTTCTCTCATTTTGTCATATTTTGACTGTAATTATTTCTTGTAGGAAACCAACAGTGAGGTCACAAGTGAGCTTAACCCTAAGACCAAGGTGAGAACAAGTCACAAATTTGTAATATCTTTTCTACCATTCTGACACACTTACCTGACCTTATTTATGTTTTTTTTAGAGGACCGGCGTGACGGGAGTTGTGCAGAAGGTCAACCCATTCAAGTCTATTTCACAGGTAAAACATGATAAAATTAAACCGTAATTGTCATACTTTGGACTACTTAATGTAAAATCATGTTAATAAGCTTTTGTTTTTTATTCAGGCCCCCTCCACGGTCAGCAAAGCTCCTTCCTCTGAATCACCAGAACAGGGAACAGACGCCACGCAGGTGAGAAGAACTCAAATGTAACTTATGTGCCGTTACTGTACAGGACAGGTGGGTGACCAGCATGGTCTGGGAAAAGTATTTTTTTGTTTATTAAAAGCAGCTCTGTAGACGACATTTGCAGTACCCTACACAAGTTTTAAAGAGTAAGCCTGACTCATTTGTATTAAACATGAAGTGTCAAGATTGTGTTTTTAGTTATGTTTTTACCCAAGATTTTTACTTTTCCTCATTTATTCTGACAAAAACGTGAGACAATAAGAGATGTAATAGCATTTCAATGTAAAACGTTACTATTAACTGATTACAAGAATTGAATAACGTCAGTAGTCACTGCAAAAAAGCATAACAGTAAATATGCCATGCCTTTCTTATGCCAGATGTAGTTCTGTGTTTTCTTCCCAAACAACTCCACTTTCGTCTCATCCGTCCATAGAACATTCTCCCAGTAGTGTTGTGGAGTATCGACATGCTCCAGGGGTGCAGCAATGGGTGTTTTTTTGGAGAGCAATGACTTCCTCCGTGGTGTCCATGACAGGACACCTTGTCTTTCAAAGTTTTGCGTATGATGGACTCATGAACAGAGATGTTCACTTGTTAACCTGTTCCAGTGTTCCTTAGGCCTTTGGCTGTGACTCGAGGGTTCCTTTTTTTACCACGTATAGCATTCTTCGTTGTGCCCTTGCAGTCATCTTGGCTGGGCGTCCACCTTTACAGAGATTTGCGACAGTTCTCAGTCGCCGCCATTTGTAGACAACTTGTCTGACTGTGGATGGATGAATATCAAGAATTGTTGATGGGTCTGTAACCCTTTCCACTTTTATATAAATCAATTATTATTGATCGAAGGTCAAGAGAGAGTTTGATGTCACACTTCCTCTGTGTGTGTTGTCATCCAAGCGTTTGTTTTTTGTTTCGGTAGCCGGTCCGGCCAAGCGTGCATGTTAGCCTGCATGTTAATGCATGTGAGTCCCTCCCTGTGAAACTGTTGGCTTTGAGGAGAGTGATATAACAGCTGTTTCTTTTCTCATCTAACATGGTGAATAAATGATTTATTTCAACCAAACCAGAGTTGGTGATTGTTGGAACAGTGGAAAGACTAACAAAAATGCTTTTGGTGAGTTTTATTTTGTTTCTCTCCAGTTTGAATGAAGTATGTTTTCCAAAGATCTGCGAGGTAAAATTATTGTTTTGATAAGTGGAGTCTGGTAGTGAGCAAGAGCGATAAAACAGCTGTTTCTGGTTAAACAAAGATAATCTTACTCTTTAACAAAAAGGTGTCTCTGTAGAGATCATTTCCAAAATGTTGTCAGACACTTAGAATGAAGTGTGTTTTACGATGATCTGCGAGGTAAAATTAATGTTTTTCTCAATGGAGTCTGGTGGGCATAGCGCCCATTTTGAGATGCTGGTGCTCTAGTGCGACATGTAGTGGCAGTGAATGTCCCATACAGGAATTTAATGATGTATTCAATATGGACAAGTGCATTGTGGTTGTTCATTGTTGTAACTTAGATGGAGATCAGGCAATATTTTAAGACATATTTATAAATAAATGCAAGTAATTCCAAATGGTTCACTCTCTTTTTCTTGGCACAGTATGTGGCTTATATTCCATCTGGATTTTATTTGGATACGAGACACTTGAAATGTCAAGTGGAAACGGGACCTTAGTCATTTCAAATAAGCCACAGTATGGATGTTTTTTTGTTTATCATGCTAGGTGATTAACTTCAGTCTTCAGCCTTCAGTCAGTGCCCCAGCTGTAAATTCCTTTAATACAGCTATAATGTAAATGAATAGGAGTAGAGGACTTGAATTGGGAATTGTAAGTTGAGTGCATCAATTTATGAAATATTTGAAACTTGTATTTCAGAACCGTGGTATGCTGAAAGGGGTCATGCAGAAGGTCATCCCATTCAATAATTCCAGTACATTCAAGTGAAATCTGTTAAAGTGTATCCAAATAATAAGCCCTGGGTTACAAAGCCACTGGATTTTGCCCCCTTTTTTTTTTTTTCTTTGATGAACAAAGTGTGATCAGGAACTTCCAGCATAGCAAAGCCAGAAAGGGCCTAGGGCCAGACAGCATACTTTGTCATTTACTCAAGTCATGTGCTAAGCATCTAGGCCCTGCCTTCTGTAACATATTTCAAATGTCGCTTTCAAACAACAGACAGTGCCTAACCTCTGGAAGCAGGCCATAGGTCCTTAATGACTTTAGTAAATGAGTTGCGACAAGTGTGAAAAGTAAAAACTAGATTATAGGAATCAGACAGGCTGGTCTGGCCAATTATTCAAAAGACAAGTCCTGCAGAAAGCCCATGCCATCCTTCTTGATGTCGATCACCACGTAGAGTTCCAGACTCCTCCACCTCAGGTACCCGTTTTAAGGTACAGAGGACTAAAACAACTAGCGGTTGGAACAAATGAGTGCTTGTGTCTATTAGCTTGTTAAATACACTCACCAGCCACTTCATTAGGTCAATCTTCACTTATACAATCTAATTACAGCTCTGCTATAACTTCTGCCTTTACAAAGATAATAATGTTCAGTTTTGATTGACACTGTCAGAGGGGTATTAATTTAACTACATGTTTATTTCTGAGGTGGAAGTTTGCAGTGGGGTCGAACCGTACTGCATTACATTGAGAGGTGTTTCTAATGTTTTGGCCACCCCATTTACATACACGAGAGGGCCAGAATATTAGAAACACCTGCCAATATAATGCACTCCACACCACCACCCACTACGACCTCAATAATAAACATAAAGTGGAATTACTACGTTTCTGACAGTGTCAACAAAAACTGAAAAATTATAAGCTTCATAAAATTAGAATTCATGGCAGAGCTGTTGAAGTGACCGGTGAGTGTAGATTGCACTCGCACTTTGCTGTCGTAATGCTTTACTGTAATGCAATTTACCCTAGACTACAACCCACTGCAATATGTGTTTGACTATGTCTTTTTAACCTCTGTATTGTCCTGTGTGCTGTGTATTGCTGTGTTGCTCTTGGCCTGTGAAATAATTGCCCTCTGGGATCGTAAGTTTGAAATGTACTTTGTTTGAACAAGTCTACCGCTCAGGTAACCACAGCTTTGTCTGCATGTTATAATGGTAACAATGGTAATGGGAGTATCTGTGTCAGAAAATAAGGCGTCCACTCAGCTGGTTTTCTCACACAGGTCTCTAAAGCTCCATCTTCAGAGTCACTGGAACAGGGAAGGGTTTCAGACTCCAATCAGGTGGGTGAAAGATGATTTCCCTTATCCAGAATCAAAAAGCTTTAAATATAGACCCCAGTATACATGGCCAATTAATCAGACTTCTCTAGATTATTAATCTCTTAATTTGAAACGCATTTTATTCTGAAATAGGGAACAACTGGAGATTATTCAAAAACGCCACAGCAGTGACTTCGTTAGTGCCAGGAAAAAGTCAGATTAACTCTACATACTGTAAATGTAAATTACTTGTGTCCCCAGTAATAGGCTCTTTTTAAATTTTCAGTCTGTATATGCCAATGTATTTTACTTGATGGAGCACAGGATGACCTTGTGTGGTTGTGTTTCAGACCCCTGGTATGTTGAAATGGGTGATGCAGAAAGTCAACCCGTTCAAGCGTTACACACAGGTACCTTCACTGTACATTTAACATGAGCTGACCAATGACCCACGAATCATTTTAAGAGGCAACGTATCAGGAAAAACTGACTTAAATATGCAACTGTAGATCTGAGCTTTTGATTTGGACTAATTGACACAACAGCCTTTTTGAGATGGTGCGATTAAGTGAAGCTTAGTATTTTGATGTCTAGATGACACTTCGCTACTACCTTGATATTCTGAAATTGACTTTAACCTCAAAAGAATCAAAAAGCAGAATTTTTTTTAACTCAAACCTGAATCAGGTGTCCGGTGCCTATATCAAGTCTAAAAACAAATGAGTTCTGCCAGTTGTATTCCCTATTTGTCCCTTTTCATTGGTTTCATAGAAGTAAAACTGTAAAGACCAGTCAGGGAGGTAGCTTTATATTAATGAATTGAAGTTCACACAGTGGTGCAAAATATTAGGTTGTTTTTATTTTGAGCATCTTATGGGTTTTTTCCCCTGACTATCGTCTCTTGGCTGCAGGTGCCAAAGAGCGATACTGAAAATGATTCTGCAGATCCACCAGAGACAGGAAAAGAACTTCAAGGCAAACAGGTAAACATGATCTGCTCTACTGTACATACTAAAAGTCATAATTGACTTGCAAATTTGCAGCTTGTTCATATGGCAGTGTGATTAGTTGAATTTGTTATGCTTTGACTTCAACTGTCCAATTAATGTATTTATTATTTAGAATCCAGGGATGATTGCAGGAATGATGCAGAAAGTCAACCCATTCAAATCCTCACAGCCAAAGGTACCAGTTGTACTACTGATGATGCCACTCAATGGATGTTTGGGAGAGAAAAAGTTTCTTATCGACTTAACTTTTCTAGACATTATTAACACACCAAGGAGCCCCCTTCTGCACATCCTCAGTTTGTTTGTCTCTGCCTTGCATCTTGTCTCTCCAGGATACCCGGCCTCTGCACAGTGACCTCTCCTCCAGCAGTGGAAGCTTAGCAGAGAATACCGACTTGCCAGAGAAGCAGGTAGATCTGTGCAATTAAGCACTTTGTCAAAAAGCCAGACCCCATCAGGTTTTTCTTTTTTTTTTTTTAAGTGATCGTAACACGTTAACATTTTATGCATGTCAACTACCTAATTTGGAGTAGGGCAACCCTTAGTCTTTAGATTAGCTTCATGCAGTCATGTTTGGATCAGTTGAATTGGGAGTATTTACTAAATTAACCAGTCCAGTCGGTTCGTGTGCAATCTTGGATTCAGGGACCTTCATGAAGCTTTGCTCCATGTAGTTCTATAAATAATCAGAATAGTATTTAATAATCGCACACAGAGAAAACATAAGCCATAATAACTGATAAATTGGTTATTATTCTTGCTACTACCACCAGATGGTGCCAAATAAAAGAATGAGTCTTTTATTTACTGTTTTTTGTCCACCTCCTGACTATTGCCTATATGGTGAGGTTGTTTTTCTACAGTTTCTGCTGTGTCATAAATACAGAAAAAAGGCAATGAAGTAAATAATCCCATTCTGTTATTTGTGTAATTTTTGTATTTGTTTTAGAACCTCGGGATGTTCAGAGGGATGATGCAGAAAGTAAACCCCTTTAGGTCTTACACACAGGTACTCTGTCTTAATCATGTCGACTTCCGATTTTGTAATTGCAGGTTAAGTTTGCTTAGAAAAACATTTGATGACTGAGACAGTTGATTACCAGTTTTTTTTTTTTTTTTAGATAATTTTTCATGGGCTGCCAGTGTTAACTGTATAAAGCCATGATAGCAATGTAGTCTAGTTTGGACTTGCATTATTTTCTAAAGACAAACACCAGCTTGGATGGTCATGTTTCACTCTTTTGTTGTGATACAGATCCCAGATAAGGAATGCCAGACAGACTCTGCGGTTCCCAATACAGCTTCCTCATTCAACACGCAGGTACAGGATAAGGTTATGGTAAATGGGGTGGAATGGAGAAGTTGGCTCTAGTTTTTAGTAAGTTGAGATGATTTCAGAGGTAACCAAGGTGTTATCGCATTAATTGTAGACCAAGTTGAAGATCCTTGGATCCATTTTTGTTGTCTGTCGCTAGCTTAACTCTTAATCTAGAGTTCATAACTTAAGTGCCCAGTTTATCATAGTTATAAGATGCCAGCAAGAATACTTAAAACACAATTCCATCATTTGCCGATACTCTTTTTATTTACATCTTAAGACCCAGCTGCTCTTAAGTTTTGTTTTCCTCCCACCAATTTCTTTCTTCTTATCAGGAAAACAAAACTATTCACAGTGAGCAGTCCACCAGCTCTGGAAGCTTTGACGACAGCACCACAGAGAGACATGTAAGACATTAAGTACACCATCTCATCTTTTGGTTGTTTTTTTCCAACTTCTAAAACAAATCTAGATGAAAGTTTCTGCCTTAAATCTAATAAACCTCTAAATGGACAGCTGTTAACAGTGGGTGACTCTTTATCCATTGTTTTCAATGAAAATATGTGGTCTAGCCGGAAAAATCGCAAAGCATGTCATGAGAGAAGCGCATGACGTGCAAACTTACCACAAGAAAATTTTTCATGAAGGTTGTTCATCAGAGTCTGACACGAGCCAGACAAACAGTTGTAGAAAAAGACGAGCTAAAGTAAAATGAATAATAAAAGACTTATTCTGGCGATCTTTGAGTCATTAGGAAAACATCACAACAGTGAATCAAATGTAATAAATCTTATACCCCAATAATCATGAAAAACTACACCCAGCAATCAGTCATTATACTGCACATAGATTGCAGCCACACAAACGCATGAATGTGATCTTGTCTGACGGCAGCTGTGAGGAGAAAAGCCTACAGAGGCACCGAAGAAAAGAACTATGGCATGTAAAACAGGGGTTTAGATAAAATTAAGTATTTTATATATGAAATTTAATATATGAAGTACACTGCTACTAAAAGCTATGTACAGTACTCTTTAACCACTAACACTTGTGTCCGGAACAAAGGTACAGTAAACATGTCATAGTGCTAAATGAAGGGGTCCACTCCAAAATGCTATATTTTTACCTTGTGGTATTGCTTTGTGTTTAAAAACACTAGTGACATTTTCTACATCCAAAGTAAAATATTCCATAGTACAATTTTGCTTTATTTAAAAAATGTTTTCAAATAGTTATGTATTCTAAAATGGGAATGTTTCCTCCATCATAGTGCAGTTAGTAATTTTGTTTTACATTTCTAGTTTTTCGTATTTATTTTTTGCTCCACGACTCATCCTCTGACACTCAGGCGCTGCCGCGGGTGAGTAGGCAAGGCAGCTTTATGTGTAAAGCACCTTTCAAACACGCAATTCGGTGCTTTACATAAGGTATAAAAGTGAATTAAAAACAATTAAGAACAACTTTAATAGCATAAAATGAGATAAAACCAACAAAAGAATAGTAGACACTGCAGTGTAGCTGTTTTCCCCATATTGCAAATAACAGTACACACACATACTGGCATGCTATTCACTTTTTAGTGGCATTATGAAACTATATTAATAAAACCATACACAGCTCAATGTGGCTACTTCAATAAACCAGGCAGGGTAATATTTTTATAAAAGGCCGTGGGTAGAGGATAGCCTTTATTTGCCAATGTCTTTCTAATTTAAATAGGAGTCCCTTTTGTTGGAATATATTTTGTCCTGTCTTAACCTCACCATAACAGAGCAGCCTGTGGTTTCTCAGGTTTTCCCATGGCTCTCGTCATTTCCTGTTGGTAAGTGCATCCCTTTAATCACATGCCAACTCCAAGCTTAAAAGATGGGCCAACTTACTTTAAATGCAATGGAAAATGAAATGTAGCCTGCTTTGTATGCCATAATTAATTTTAAAGAACAGGAAAGACGCATTATACAACAACTGGTATATCAGTCCTGTACTGTAGGCTTACTTTAGCCTTCCTGCTGTATTTGTCGTAGCCTACAACTTAATGTTGATGTTTTGGTACACTGTGCCACAATATTTTTTTCTTTTTCACTTAAAACCTCAACTGAAATTGGCTAAAATACCAGTGGCTCATATACAATTCTGGTTATATGGATGGGACGCAAATCAATGTCTGTGTATCTTGTTTAAAAAAAAAAACAGACTGGTAAGAACAGGCGTTTCAGTTGTCCCTAGTTATTGTATAATGATCATTTGGCCATGATAATCAAACTGAATGTTTTATATTGGCACATGCCAATATAAGCATGCCAGCTGTAGTTGTAGTCCTTGCGAATATTTAATAGAGTAACACTGTTGCTTTAAACTTGAATAAGTTTATTAACATTCTTGAAATGGGAACAAAGGATGCATCAAGGTGTAGTGTCTCAACCATTGTGGGGCAGCAAAACAGTATTTTACAATTGTGTGTAATAAGTAGCATCCAACAGCTCTGCAGAAATTTTGTCCAAAGCTTTGTGTACAGTGTGCTGTATTTTTCTGTTACAGGAAGCAGTGGAAGTTCAGACACTAGAGCTGGCTGAAGTACCAGTGCCCAGTGAAGGAACAGTCCTGGACCCTCTAGACGTAAGCTTATTTTTATGTCTTATAATATTACGTCACACGATGCTTGTTTTTTTGTTGTTTTTTTTTTGTAATTTAATTTCCCTGTATAAACAGAATTATTCCAATGACTCTAAAATTGTTCACTTCCAGGATGAGGAAGGCCTTTTAGCGTGGTGGAGAACAGTAGAGGGTATGCTTGATATTGATAATGTTTTGTTGTTTTATTGTTGATTGCAGTTGAAACTTGTAGTTGTAATCATGTCGTTTCTGTGTGTTAGGCTGGGATGAGTGGAATGAGGCAAACCAGCATGATGAGGCTGAAGAGTAAGTAGCGCATTTACTTATCAATTTGCTTGTAGAATTGATTTTTAGAGTAGCACTGGCCGATATTAACGGAAAAGAAATCTAATGCGTTTAAAAACAGCTAACTCCTAAGCTGTATCACAGTATACTAAAAATCCCAGACAATCTAGTTTATCACAAAATATTTACTATAATGATATTTCTACCTTACAAAATAGTTTTCCTGCTTATCCTTAACAATTAAGGTTGACATTTTGCCCATCTTGTCCACAGAACTAACCTCAACCAAAAGTTTTGCCGCATAATGCTGCACCCTCATAATACACGACGTTTCTTCTGAAATTAACTTTTTCAGCTCCCTTTTTTAAAACTTCTTTTGAACTGAAAGTTGCATTAAAATCCAATGTTTCTCCCATAACACATTTTCCTTGTTTCCTCGTCTCAGAGTGGTGGAACAAGTAGCTGATCGTGTCTTCATGGCGGCTCGTCTTTTTGTTCGCTTTTTCAACCAGCGTGGCGCCTCACTCCAGCAGCGTATCCTGGAGCTGCTCGATTTGGCTGATTCAGCTGACATTTTCCATAAGAAAACGGTCACGGCCAGTGTCAGCGGTGGGGTGGCCAGTGTTGCAGGGTCTATAACTACTATCACCGGCCTCATTCTGGCACCCTTCACAGCAGGAACGTCGCTCATCGTCACAGCTGTAGGCATTGGTGTAGCTACGGCAGGTGGGGTAGCATCGGCTTCAGCCAACATCACAGACACAGTCCATTCAAAGACGGACCGCAAGAAGGTGGAGAAGATGATCCAAGACTACCAGGAAGAGATGAACGACATCAAGGAGTGCCTGGAGTTTTTACAGGTGAGAAGATAGAAGACAGATTTTCAGCCGGTTTGTATCAGTTGCATGTAACCTCATGGTCATTTTATTCATGTTCTTTTAGTTTTGAGTGTAAGAAATTGTATCTCCCTCAGGTTTAAAATTAGTGCATAGATAATAACCTCCCATTTTTAAACAGGACAGAGAGCTGCAATATTGTTCCACTAACTTCTATAAACAGAAGTCTAAATTGTCTACTGTGAAATTTTTTTACTCCAGACTCTTCGGCCTTTTCACACCTGAAAGTCCGAACCACGGTTCGCATTTTTATTACATTGTATACATTTGATCCGGTAGTTTTGGTTTCACTTTGCAATTATGCAAGCACACTAAAGAACTATACATGACTTACCTACGTCCTGTCGTCATAACCTACATGAGCTGTCTCTCCCTAAACTTGCAATTCACTGGTTCGTAGATGGGTGTGAGTCTGATGTTGGCGTGTTGTCAAATCAGCAGGTGACCTGTGTGTTGTTTTCCGGTTCTGATGATAGCCTGCCAGAACTTCCTCTAAGTGGTAATCAAAATATGCAAATGACTAATTTTATTTTGTACACTGGAATCTTGGTTTTCCAGTCCTGTGCAAAAATTAATATGCAGCTTTCCATGCCAAACAAAATCTAGAGCAGCAATTTGAAATTATCTGCAAACACTAAGGTGTCAATGCTCAAGAATTGACAACCACAGAGCTAAATGTTTTCTTTTTCCAACCTACCATTAACAAGTTTGATTGGTTAACAAATCCTTTTTTTATTTAATGCCTATCTGCAGTTTTATTGAATAAAAATATTTGATTTCAAAAACCTATGGGGTTTAATCCTAATGTGAAATCTCCTATTCCTTATCTACCTGACAGGAAGGGATGGAGACGCTTGAGGAGTGGAACTTTGAGCAGTACGCTGAGAGCATCTCACAGAAGCACCTCAACCAGAATGTCAAACATGTAATGAAGGAGGGCGGCCGGGCCGGCAAGGCTTTAATGATCAACACTGAGAGCCTGGTTAGTACCGTTCAGGTCCTCGGTGTTGCAGGGGGAGCTGCTAAAGCCACGCAGGTGATGAGTGTTACCACTGGAGTTATGTCAGGTCTCTTCCTGGCTCTTGATGTCTTTTTCCTGGCGAAGGATTCCATGGAGCTCAAAAAAGGCGCAAAGACAGAGTTTGCCAATAAGATCCGAGAAGTTTGTAAGGACCTGCAGGACGGGCTGCTGGAGCTGAACCGCATCAAGGAGCAGCTGCAGAAAACCATGGATGGGATAGAGGTGGAAGTAGAAGAGGATGAAGAGCTGTTGAAGTTTGATCTCAAGAAACTTATCGAGCTTGAAGAATAAAGGACAGTGGTTAGAAAACAAAACCCTCACTGTCTTAATCCTAACACCCCCAAAAAAGTTTGTGTCAATTCAAAAATATAGTTTCAGCAGAAATGGCATTGTAGTTTTGGTAGATAGGAATTTTTACAATCACTCAATTATTACTGAATAGCTGTTTTGTAGTAATATATTTAAATAAATATTTTAAAGTAGTAATTTTAATTATGTGTTAAACCAAAATCTGCCGTATTGTCACTATGCTTGTGTCATTTGTTAAATGAATGTCAGTGTCTTTGCAATAAAAGTGGTTTCCTATTTATTTGTCTGTCTCAGTTGTGAAAGGTAGGGGCCCAATACTCACCAGACCAGTAGAGGTAGGAAAACATTTTTTCTTAAGCAGAGGATTCAGGTGTGATCACCTAGTGCTCAGAGAGTGATGCACTCGTGCACTGAAGGATAAAAAAAATGTTGAAAGACAGGCTTTTCATGACTTCCTCTGCGCTAATCATATCATTGATTGGCACACCATTTCAGAGGTTGTTTACAACTTCTGATAAGTTAATTACACAATGTATGTGCTACACAGCATGAAGCCTGTGGCAGGGAATGGAAAAACTACCAAAACACTTCTTTTAAGCAGTGTCTATCTGCTTCTTCTGAATGAGGAAGTATCTAAAAAGAACTCAATGAGAACATGCCAGAGGCAGGCTAATCCATGTATAGCATACATGCTCCTTTCAATGAGTTAAAAAAAAATAAAGGTTGAGCAACTTTGGATTGCATCTGAGAATCACTCCTCATACTTGCTCTGTCCAATGTAAGCTAGGACAGTTTCTTACTTTACATGAACCCAACAACCTGAACAAGAATAAGTGGGTCAACAGAACAAATGAATTAAGTTTGTGGGAGGATTCACATTTCTTCAAGTCTATCTTAAAATACTCACATGCCCATAAGTACATTGAACCGGTTTTTGGTTGTAGTCGCAAATAAATCCCTTTCTAATGCGTTTTCGATGTCAGTGATGAGGACATAATCCACACTCTTTGCTCAGTGCAAAAATATTAAGTTCCACAGAAGCTAATATGAGGCTTCAGACGTCTAAGTGAGACAAATCAAGTGGTTATCTTCCAAAGTTAGTCTTTTTAGAATGAAATGCCCTCTTTGTGCTTCCTTGGACAGTGTTTTCTTGCTGAGCTGTGACGGAGGGATAGTAACAAAGCAGAAATTTGGTACTAAAACGACTAACATTGGAAGATTCCCCCTTGAGTCATCTAACACAGATTGCTGAAGCCTCATATTAGCTTTAGCTTAACTTTAGAATTAATTTATGTACACAGTGAGGACTGTAGATTTTGTCCCCCAGCACTAGTATTGAAATGCTTTAAGAAGGGATGCCTTTGTGGCCAGTATGGGCAGGTAGAACTACAGCGACCAATAACCCTTTAATGTACACGTGTTTGTAAGTATTAGTTTAAGATAGATTTGAAAAAATGTGAACCTATCCTTAAACAAAAGTAAAACAAATACCACTACTAAAAAAATACTAGGAATGCTGTCATACTTTCTCCTCCTCTTAGAGAACTTGAGCTGGGTAGGGAACCTGTGCTGCTGTGGGCTGCTTATAAAGATCTTTGAAACACTAATGGATACTGGCTTACACAAACTACTGTACCCAAAATTATGTCAAATACAGAAAAAAAGATGCACTATTGTTAAAACTGAAAACAATACTTCCCTAAAAACATAATCTGTTTCAGCACAAAACTTGGATTTGCTTTTATTTTTTTCTTCTGTGAATTGAACACATGGGCCCAGTGTTTCAAGCCTATAAAAGCGAGGACTTGTTACTCATGATCCCTCTCTCGGCCTGCTTGTCACTCCTTCTCCCTCTTTTCTAATTTAGGCACACTGCCAGTCATGTGAGGACTGCAGCATTACCTCACATTCTCTTTTGTTCTTCTATGCACTTTACACAACACCCACACTAACTCATCCCTCATTAACACCTTACACTATTGATTCCACTGATACTCACACCACGCCTCGCTAATGTTCAGTTATGTATTTAATTCATTTGCTTTTGTTAAATTTACTTAGGTTTAACTGTTGAAATGGTGAGTCTCCCACATTTGTCAAGGTCCAAGAGCCAGATTAGTAAGACACAAGGATGAGTAGTTCAAGCATGTGTGTCACCACAGTCGTAGGATGAGAGGGCTTAAAGCCTGTCTATTGATCTCATGTCAAAGCATTTCTTAGAACACCATGGCCTACGTCCTTTGCATGTCTAATTGTTGGATTGACGATTATATGTTTATGGCCACTTGCTACAACACCATTTGTCCCTCAGGGATAATGGCAACTCTTCTCTGACCTCTAAACCCTCACTCTCCACTGGGCTAGTGCAGTGTGAAAATACACTGCCTATTTCTGCTCTCCCTTTCACAATAATCCTTTACTAGCTTCAATAAAATCACTGAATTTGGTCATATTTTGGCCACTGTGTCATGCTTGAGGCCAGTTTGCTTCGCTTGTCCTTGTCAGTGAGATTATCAAGACTTTCAAAGAACACACTCAGTCCGTCCACATCAAGATTTCAAGAAATTTGCAAAGCTGATGCCACATCATAGATACATAAAACAACGTGTGTTTATTGCCTTCACGCTTCTTGAACTACACGTCAGACTATGACGAGGGAACAATTTTGTTCTTTTGATTTACCTTGTGTTAGTGGCTGTATAATATGTACTGAGCGCTACATGGATCCTATCAGAGAGCACAGTCAAAAGGTGGAGTTTAACTCTTTAAAAAGACTATTACTGTTACATTCCAGGTGCTCTACAGTAGGAATATGTACATAATAAGAGTAAGTATATTGTTTCTGAAAATAAAGTACAGGAATATCACTTCTTCTAAGTGAATTACTATGTCATTAAGGTGTTACCTTCAATAGCAAGAGTAAAGTATACAGTTTCTATATTACGTACGCATCCACATCGGTACAAGTTCTATTTTAAGAATGATAAGAGTGGTGAGACTTAGTCATACAGTCCATATGCAGGCTGGAAAAATTAAAATCAGAAGATGCAGACTCATTTGATTCAGTCTTAATATTTAAAATATAATAATGCATGTTTAACGTCACACAAATACACCAATTTATTCATTACTCATTACAAACTGTAAACAATTAAATTATTACATATGTACTCTGCCAGTGACAACTTTTAGTCTAAATGTTTCCTGATTCAGCACAAGCAACTGTCACAGTGAAATAATGAATGCGGTACTTAAATGTAAAAATCCACCCTCATGTTTGACTCTTTAAAAATAAATAATAAAATAATTGTTGCTGTCATATAGTATTTCCATTATTTGACTTCTGCTGTTCAGTAAACTTGTTAGAATTCACAACTCAAAACTGCACTGTAGCTGCACTCAAAATAACATGAGAAAGTTTTACACCATGTGCTTGTGTGCTTTCAGCCTGCAAAATATCTAAAATGTTTAAAATGAAAAAGATGCCAATGCTAATTGTGCTTCCTTGGGTTCCACATCGCTGCAACACCAGTATTTCTAGAGGTTTCCTCTAATGTGATGCAGCATATGCTGCAATTTACTGAAAACAAGCCAGTTCTTCATGCTTAGACCTATAATTAGGACCTAGGAAGAACATGCATAAGGCATTTACAGTAAAAGCAGCACTGGGAATGCATCTATGAGGAATCTTTGACACATCTTATCTATCTTGATCTTCAGCAGTGACAGACTCAGATCTGACTGATTCAGTTACTCAGCACAAATGGTATTATGTGTGTACATGAAGGAATACAATAAGGAATCAATATTTTAAGTTTTATGGAAACTAAACTTTATGATCTTGGGCCACATCTGCTTTTTCCCCATCATAAAAGTTTTTCCTTGATTCTTATAGAGTGCTGCAGGAATTACATATTTTTGTAGGCCAACCTGGAAGTTAGCATCGCCCTGGTTCCCTCGACAAAAATCCAATGGGATTTTTCCATTGGATTTTGTATTATTGCAGAAAATAAGCTCTGTGGCAAACAAAAGTTTGAAACTTAGATGTTTGTTCAGCAAGATAATCGTCACAAATGAACATCATTTTTATGATTTTTGAAGCGTAAATGCAATCACCAGGTAAAAAGTTAATGTTAGGCTATAAACAAACTAAACCATCACTAAGCTTCCAACTTGAAATTTGATTTCACGTGCTAAACTCTTCTGATCTAGCTAGTGGTCATGGCTGTGGAAATTTGGAAAATTGTTGGGAAAAAACAATTAAAAAAACCCCATTGACTTCAAGACGAGGGAACCAGAAGTGCAAAAATGCTAAGTCATTTAGGGTTTTTAGGACTCATTCCTGCAGCACTCTATTGTGTAACGCAAAAAGAATCTGCTCCAGCTTGTTTATGGCACTGCGAAAACAGTGCTTTATCAAACGCCTGACTATTTCCTCTATTTGAATAGCCTTTGTTCATTAAGAAAACAAGTGTGTCTTCTTAAAAAAACACACACTTAAGAAGGCATATCTTGATTTGTCTGTCTTGATTTACCTATTTATTTCAATATATATTCTTTTTATTCTTTCTTTTGTTCATTTGAATTACTTTTGACCTAATTTACCCCATTTGTTTTTGTCATTGTGTTTTTCCATCAGTTGTTTTTATGTGTGGCATTTTGTAACTTTGTGAAAAGTGTTCAACAAATAAACAGATTGCATTACAGGCAGTACAGTGTATTGGTGATGGTGGTGGTATTAGTCCTTAGCACTGATAGATTTTTAGTAGCAACATTTCTACAAACAGCATATGCAGTGGTACCAGTTATAGTAGCAGCCATATTCATCACAGCAGCATTAGCAGTTATGCAATAGGAGCAGTAGCAGTTCAACAAAAGCAGAGAGTGGAAGACCAGAAAGAAGCACAACAGAACACAGCAAGAAATTCATGAGCACTTCTAAAAGGTGACACAAACTGACTTAACATGAAGAGAAACCTGAGGCCAATCTGTTTTTGGACAAACTGCTGTAACATTTGAATCCAAAACCATACAATGACCCTGGTGGATAGAAAAAACAAAAACAAAGAAGAGTATCAGTCTACAATCTATTTTACCCATTTCATATAGCACTGAAAAAACTGTATGCATGACTAAATCTTACCTACATATACAATGCAAAGACAAGAATGTATGATGTAAGAAATCTACAAAAAGATTACAATTGGAATCAATGTTTTCTTTTTTTTCATTTAAAAATGTCCTATTTAAATCTTTATCTTAATTGGTGAAATTAAGAATTTAAACGCCTTCTACCTATAAATCTACTTTTAGTAATAAGTTGTAAGTACTTTGTAGAGAAGATTGTAATTAAAATTAGTTTTAAGTCATAAAACAGCAGAGTAAAGCATTGTGCAATAAAGTAAAGCAACTTGCCATTCAGAAGAAAAACATTAAGTTCACTCATGTTCTGACTTCTCAGGGTCAAAATCTTAGAATGAATAGGGATAACCAAATGGTCCTATTCTTCAAGTATTGCTTTGATAAAATAACATTTTTAAAACATTTTTTAGAAAACTTTAAATATATTCAAAGGCTCAGTAAATGCATTTGTAATCAATTATGTTGACTAAAATGACCACACAGATTTAGCCTGATCTTTTTTTCATTTTCTATCATCCAAATTTGACGGTCACAGCTCCAAAACCTTTCTTGAGCCTCGCTATGCATAAGTTAACACCTCTCTTGTCCTGACAACACAGATGTGGTGAAATAATTTATTTACTGTGCTGTATGCTGTATGACATGGGCTTCAGAAACAAGTTTTTTCTTTATATATTATCTGTCTATAATGTGTGTACACATACAGATTTATGGATGTGTGATTTTTTTCTGCAAGGATGAACTAATGATTAACACTGTACTCTGAAACACAGACCCTTTTTTGTGGTTATAAATTTGTTTGTGTCAATGCATGAATTCCATTCAATCACATCTGTCTGGTTGTGAACACCAGTTAGATATGCCTTTCAGGATTAATTGATTGAAAGGTGGCAAAGACAGCTACTTCATCAGAAGTGGGAGGGAGACTGAGAGAGTGAGATAGGAGAAGAAGAGAAACAAGATGCCTGACATCTGTATTACACCAATTACTGTAACTCCAAAGGGGAAAATCAACACAATGTGCCAGTGATGCAGATGAACAAGTAGAGCTGGATTTTTATGCCTTCATTATTCTTGAAGCCAGCCTTTAACAAACAAGACTGACCTCAGATCTCACATTTCACAGCGCAAAATAAAACAAATTTAGTAACAGGTTCTTGTTGCATTACAGTGTTTTTCTTTTGCTTCCGAATCAACAGAACATATTTTTTTAATAGAGAGCTAAAATTAAAGTACAGTTTTTCAACCACAGCCAATTGTCATAATTATTTAAAGCTTTGCAAACATGTTTAAGAACAGAACCTCAAAATACTGCACTGCAAAATAATCTACACATTATCACATAACATTTGTCTATTATTGAACCCTGAAAGTCTGACACATCTGCCAGTGCAGTAAGATTGTTTCCGATACAGATCAACTTGTTCGACGAATTTTCTAGAAATAAGTGCAGGTATCTTGAAAGTAGACAGAATAAGGCAGACTGACACACTAGAATAAAAAAAAAAGTCAATACTGCAAGAATATAAAAAAACAGGTTCTGATTATCTCCCTGCACAAGCATCTCATTGTTTTGAAAAAGACAAACATGACTTGATACAATTTTTTCAGTATGTTTCAGTTTCATATTTGACATTAGTGCAAGAGATCAATGAAAAGCATCAGTCAAACGGTAAAGCATTTTTGCATAAACTTGGCAGCACACTCGCGTCAGCTAAACCTGTTACAGTACATCATGCCCAACCCTTGTTTGGTCTGGACATGATGTGAGAAAGAGTGAGATTTGGATATTTGAGTGTTGATAGGTGCTCAGGTAACAAAACATGCACAAGCATTACTCTGCTGATCGGATGAACACATTTTCTGAATGTCACTACTGTGAGGAATATTTAACTTCTGACCCTCAACCTAAATTTGCCTTAAAACTAAATATCTATGGCCTACTTTTCACAACACTGTGTTTTGGATTTCTTTTAGTGGCACACTTTCTTTAAAATATATCTATTTGACCTTTATTGAACTAGAAAGTATCTGTTTTACAAGAAAGAACTGGCCAAAATTGCAATTGACATGAAGGCTACACTATAGTCACATGACAGAGCTGCCTGTTAAGTATTTTTTATTTTTTATTCAGTGTATACACTACATGAAGGACCGTGCCTAATTCAATGTTCACTACCATCCGTCACACACTGTAGCAGCATTGGATATTTACACAATGAGAAAAAGGAGGACTTAGGTAGATATATTTGCATATACTGTAGTCTAGCACAGTGTAAACAAACAGCTATTCATGTCTGTGTATCAACTCAGTTCCTTTCAGTAAAGTGCTTCAATGTACTGAACTCCCTCAGATGTTTTAGAGGGAAACTAATACAATGTGCACTAAATACAAAATGGATATGCAAAAATGTGGACAATGGATTTTTAATTATAAAGTTCCTCTACACTTTGAAACATCTATATTGCAAACAGCAATAGGCTATTTTATTTCTTATGGTAAATACTTAAAAAAGGAAAATACTGATATTCTCTCTCTCTCTGTCACACACACACACACACACACACAGTAGGTGTGGTGCTGTTACCGGAGCACACCTATGACGCATGCACATGTGTGCACACACGGTTAAGTTAAAATCAGTGATCTGCTCTGCTCCTTTTAAAAAAATCTAGGTATTTTGTGTTGAAAACGGGGAAAAACAAAAACAATGAGCTTTACAGATAATGAAAACTGGAAATAACTCTTTTCAAATGTCAAAAATGTCTACCTTTTTCAAATCAACCTAAATCACCTGATTAAGAAATCATATTTGTGAAAAGAAGAGTTAATTTTAGACGCATATACTGTACTGCATAGACTTCTCCATTATTACCTTGTAGCAATACAACACTTTATTGACAATGTATTTGTGGTGCAACATGCTGCTTAAGTATATTATTAGTTAAATACATTTTTAAAATCAATTTCTTGTGTGTGCTAACAAACTTGAAGCGCTGAAACAAATCACAAGACCAATTTCATATGAATAGAGATCCTTCTCTATCATGCCAACCAAACGCAGCGAGGTCATGACCGAGACTTTCATGCCACAATATGAGTCAGTTTTTTTGTCTGTAACATTCTTCTGTTCAATTAAACATTTACTACATATTCATAACCATTAAGCCATGTAATTTCACTATTATCACTGTTTATGTTATTCTAGTTTGCACTTATGTCCATATTATCACTGTTGTGCACTGAGTCATCATTTCCCAAAGAGGTTTTCCAAAGTGCAAGAGGTTGGACAATCTCCTGAGCAAATGCAAAAAGTAAATAATTCCTCACATGGCATAAAGCCACAATGAGGTATGAAATGTATGCACTTAGGCAGAAGAATTATTGTTTTTCCTGCTTTTCTATATCCTGTTGCCTAAAACTCCATTTTAAAGATAGTCTGTGTCTAGCTATTTGGCTGGTTAACTTAAATGTTACTCCTGATCCCCCGATACACAGCATTTTTTTCCATCTCATTATACTGTAGCCAAAGGACACAGTTTTCACAGTTTGCTACAGTCTACCATTGCCAAGGTTAGGACAGCCTACCTAAGTAAAAACCACAAGTTTGTATCAATGTAGAGCTACTACTACTACTACTACTACTACTACTACTACTTTTACAAAGGCTAGAACATGATATAATTGGTTTTACTGCTCTAACAGCAGCAACACTTGTTTGTTGGCAATGACAGAAAACCTGGGTCGTTATCATAAGCACTGAAACTGTTACAATGGAGATATTGAAGCAAACACGAGAGCTTGCACTGCCACTGATAAACCAGTTCTTGGCATTGTGTCACCAGGTGCATGACTGGTTTCATATACCAACCCAGCCCAGCCCTATCTGTCCACTCAAATTTCTGGAGTTTCATAAAGTATATGAAGCCTAAAACCCTTAGTATTATAAAAAGTATATTTTTACATGTTTAGAGTCATTATAAAAAAGCATGACGTTTTACATGACACTACTATGCTTCTGTTATATCAGATAAGAGAACTATCCAGGAAGACACTACACAGTATAGTGTTTGTTTCCTTGTCAGTCAGGTAGGTTACGAGCACTGTGAGCCTTCAGGGAAGTAATATGTAAAAGTCACATGTGGTTTCCATCACACAAACACAAACCCATATTCCCCACCACACCCTCTAAAACATCATTGATGATGTCAAATGAAGTTTTTTTTTTTTTTTGGCTCTGATACCTTGACTCTTCCCAACCCCTTAGTTTAAATAGTGACAAAGAGTGAACAAGTGTCACATCTTTACCTGGGATCCTGTTAAGAACATCAGAAGTACCAGCAGTACACCTGTAAGCCACACCTGAGAATAAAACTACACATTTCAAGGAACTGCACATCTTTTTGCTTCTTAACCCAATTTCACCCATCACTGAATCGAGGACAAGAAGATCTACAGGTAGGCTAAAACAATGCATAATGAAAGACATTAATATCTATTCATAAATTACTTCTGGCGGAATAACATATGGTGTACATTTAATCAATGGAATATAAGTTTCTCTTTGAATCCCATTTAGGTGTATAATTGTTTTGTACAAACTTGTTTTTAAAAAGGTTTTCTTTTGCAATTTCTAAAAAAATATATCTTGATGACAATTTCAGTTATTTGAATTATCAAGAGAAATCAATTATAATAATTAATAATTGTTAATTATGAGTATTTTAGTAAAATTTAATTAAAAAATATAATAAATATAATCTTATATTTGTATTTTGTATCTTAAATTAGAATTTTGTCCAGTTAACAGAATTCACAATTCAGTAAGCTAAATTGCATGCTGGACATGTGCTTTCCTGTGTTAATAGAAATACATTCATGTATTCACTATAGTTAAATTATTTTATATATTAACATGTCTAATACAATAAATCTTCACCTCAATGATATATTAATGGTTCATAATTTTATAAAATTAGGTTTTGGTTTTGAAATGGTATACTATGTTACACCTCAAAGCAAAATTAATTAAAAGGCTATCATTAAAAATGGTTCTTCTTTAGTAAGATCTAATGTCAGGGTTGTCACTTTTTATTCAAAAATCGAACAGTCGTTTGAACATGGGGAAAAAGTTATATACTGTAATGACCTATGCGAATTCAAAATTTACCATCTATAAGCGCAAAAGACCGTGTGAAGTAGTTCGCCTTATGATCCAGCCGAGGGCTCTCTAAAACTTCACTAAGTATCTACACCGTAGATGGTAAGCTAACTAACAAAAGGTAAGGCTGTTTGTCGACTTTGTACATAGCAGCTGTCTCACTCTACAACGACATTCTGTGGACTCACCTGCTAGCTTGCCAGCCACGTGAGGCAGAGGAGGCACCCCAGACGAGCGGCACAATGTCATGTGTAAAACCTCGTCTGACAGCCTTCTATTCGGCACACTCAGCTTCAGCAGGCCTCTTGCCTGAACATGCAATCACTGATAAGATAGCAAGATATGCGGCGCATTGGTATTGTAACTCCTATTACTATTTTCTTTATGTTGTGTGGTCTATTTTGTTAATACTGTAGCACTTTGAGTTTTACTATGAATGAATGCATTCAAATACATTTGAAGGAATTACGTGTCATTTCAAATTCGTTCAAACTTGATTTTTGGAAAAAGTGACAGCCCTACTGTATTTTCTCCTCCACAACCCCCAACGAGAGTAGCTTACCACTGGACAGTTGTAAAATGTTTGTGAATGCAGTGTTGTGACAAACTGTCACTTATAGACTATGTTCAGTGGGTATTATGTTTTAGTAAAATATTTTGCCTTAAAATATGTTCTAGAGCTCACCTGATACAATCTGTTACCACGCAACTAACTGTAGATGAAGTGTCCCATTATATTATTTAACTGAAAAATCTTACCCTACCCACTCTAGGTATGGACAACAGACTGATCCTCACCGTCCTGTTTGTGACGCTGTCCTGGATATATGTGGGCACCTATGCTCAAAATAACATGATGAATGCAACAAACCCAGAGAACAACATGACAACAGCAGGGGGAAGCAACGCAACAGCAGCGGGAAGCAACGCAACAGCAGCGGGAAACAACGCAACAGCAGCGGGAAGCAACGCAACAGCAGCGGGAAACAACGCAACAGCAGCGGGAAGCAACGCAACAGCAGCGGGAAACAACGCAACAGCAGCGGGAAGCAACGCAACAGCAGCGGGAAACAACGCAACAGCAGCGGGAAGCAACGCAACAGCAGCGGGAAGCAACGCAACAGCAGCGGGAAGCAACGCAACAGCAGCGGGAAGCAACGCAACAGCAGCGGGAAGCAACGCAACAGCAGCGGGAAACAACGCAACAGCAGCGGGAAACAACGCAACAGCAGCTCCCCCACTGACGCCCAACACCACAGTGGAGGCTCTTCAGGTCAGTGATGCCAAAAAACTAAAATAGAGTATAGTGGAATACTGTAGAACAGAATAGGATCATGGAAAGTCACTTTCATTAATGGTGTTGAACTTCATCAAAGAGCACATTTCCCACCCACTTAGATGTTTCTCGTTTCCCTTGCAGACACCTCTTTCTAGGGCAGAATGTGGGACCAAACAGCTCTGTGCGGCTGCGCCATCTAACTGCGACCCCTCCAGTGGATCATGTTTCTTTCTTGCTGCCAAGCAGCTAAGCGGTCAAAACTTTGAGTTTGGGCTCTCAGGACAGTCACAAGGCTACATCGCTGCCACCCTGTCACCTGACAGCACACTGGTATGTCGAGTTGTGTCATTCATTCACAGACAAAAGTACCATGAAGTCTAAACCAGAGCCAATCATACAGTTTGTTTGAAGTCATCTGTGTAAACAAGCTCTTTTTATCGTTTCTGGTTTTGCACCACAGGGAGGAAATGACACAACATACGTCTGTGCAAACAACAACGGTGTTGTTAAATTCTTCAGCACTGTCCTCAACAATGGCAAGCTGATTAAGCGAGTGGTGAGTTCTACTTGCCTCAGACTAGTGGTGGGGGTAGAGCTGGGTGAGGAGGATATATTCATTAGTCTGTTGGAGCCTACTTTCCCAGCAGTTGTGCATGCTTTTTATTCTTTCGTTGGATTTTTCACCCACCACACCCCAAAAAAAACTAAACTCAAGAGTATGAATAAGACTTCATAGCAGCTGCATGGCACACATGAATGGCCTGTCATATAACACTGTACTATAATACTCAAATTTGTGTAAGAAAATTATATGAGCAGCAGTAGATACGGCTGATCTAGTCTCGTTATGAACCTTATTTCTATGTCTATACTTCCATTTAATTTTCTTTTTGTTCTACACGTCAAATACTGAACAGACACTTAACATTCAATGATTCAATCAGTATGCACACAATGCCACGCAAAGCCTTTTTCAACCTGCTGCTCAAGCAATAGCAAAGCAAACATTCATTCAAATCATCACCATCTGTATGGTATATAAATATTGGTTATATTAATCCACCACTGAACATTCAGTCTTGTTCATCACCTGTTAAACTGTCTTTGCTCTCTAGCTGAACGTGAACTCTGTGAAGGGCAAGGTCAATGGAAATGTAATCCAGTGTACATTTGCTGCCACTGTGCCAACCCCAGCTACTAGAGCATCAACTCTCTCGCTCGCAATCTCCACTGGAGCTTTCAACAGCTGTAAGCTAACATATTAAAGATACGCATTCACTCACACATCATGTGCACATTCATCAGTCAACTAAGACCCACTGTCACAGAAAATAGCACAGATGATATATTAATATTTTTCCATATGCTAAAAACATCAGCAATCTTTTTGTCTTATGCTTGTGCTCTCAGCTTCTGAGGATCTGGGAGACCCCATCACCCAATTGAGGAGCCCTCCTGTAGACCTGGGAAATCCTAACACCACTGTCACCAATGAGATTAACCCCAACACAAGTGCACCAAATGTGACAACGGCAACAAACAACACAGCAGTGGGAAACAACACAACAGCAGCTCCCCCACTGACGCCCAACACCACAGTGGAGGCTCTTCAGGTCAGTGATGCCAAAAAACTAAAATAGAGTATAGTGGAATACTGTAGAACAGAATAGGATCATGGAAAGTCACTTTCATTAATGGTGTTGAACTTCATCAAAGAGCATATTTCCCACCCACTTAGATGTTTCTCGTTTCCCTTGCAGACACCTCTTTCTAGGGCAGAATGTGGGACCAAACAGCTCTGTGCGGCTGAGCCCTCTAACTGCAACCCCTCCAGTGGATCATGTTTCTTTCTTGCTGCCAGGCAGCTAAGCGGTCAAAACTTTGAGTTTGGGCTCTCAGGACAGTCACAAGGCTACATCGCTGCCACCCTGTCACCTGACAGCACACTGGTATGTCGAGTTGTCATTCATTCACAGATGAAAGTACCATGAAGTCTAACCCAGAGCCAATCATACAGTTTGTTTGAAGTCATCTGTGTAAACAAGCTCTTTTTATCGTTTCTGGTTTTGCACCACAGGGAGGAAATGACACAACATACGTCTGTGCAAACAACAACGGTGTTGTTAAATTCTTCAGCACTGTCCTCAACAATGGCAAGCTGATTAAGCGAGTGGTGAGTTCTACTTGCCTCACACTAGTGGTGGGGGTAGAGCTGGGTGAGGAGGATATATTCATTAGTCTGTTGGAGCCTACTTTCCCAGCAGTTGTGCATGCTTTTTATTCTTTCGTTGGATTTTTCACCCACCACCCCCCAAAAAAACTAAACTCAAGAGTATGAATAAGACTTCATAGCAGCTGCATGGCACACATGAATGGCCTGTCATATAACACTGTACTATAATACTCAAATTTGTGTAAGAAAATTATATGAGCAGCAGTAGATACTGCTGATCTAGTCTCGTTATGAACCTTTGATCTACACGTCAAATACTGAACAGACACTTAACATTCAATGATTCAATCAGTATGCACAAAATGCCACACAAAGCCTTTTTGAAAATGCTGCTCAAGCTATAGCAAAGCAAACATTCATTCAAATCATCACCATCTGTATGGTATATAAATATTGGTTATATTAATCCACCACTGAACATTCAGTCTTGTTCATCACCTGTTAAACTGTCTTTGCTCTCTAGCTGAACGTGAACTCTGTGAAGGGCAGGGTCAATGGAACCACAATCCAGTGTACATTTGCTGCCACTGTGCCAACCCCAGCTACTAGAACAACTAATTTGGTGCTCGCAATCTCCACTGGAGCATTCAACAGCAGTAAGTTAACATATTAAAGATACACATTCACTCACACATCATGTGCACATTCATCAGTTAACTAAGACCAGCACAGATAATATATTAATATTTTCCCATGTGCTAAAAACATCAGCAATCTTTTTGTCTTTTGCTTGTGATCTCAGCTTCTGAGGATCTGGGAGAACCCTTCACCCGATTGAGGAGCCCTCTCATAGACCTGGCAAATCCTAACACCACTGTCACCAATGAGATTACGACCCCTAATCACGCCATTGCACTCCAGCAATCTCTGACGCAAGGTAAGCATAAGAGATAGGGTTGTTTTCCTAATAGAGCAAAGTTATCCAAAAAGTGCTGGGAATTACATGTGTTTGTACAATGCCTAATAAAAAAAAATGTCTGTTCTCCCATCCTTCCCTATAGCTCTGCTGATCACTGTGGGTGTGCTAGGTCTGGCCATGCTATAAGGAAAGTGAAACCCCCATGAGTCAAGACAAGAAAATTATAACTTCCCTATTCATATACATGTGATTTTGAATATAAACTGCTAAAGATCTCACAGGAGGTTCACTACATACAGTGCATCCCAGATTATTATGATCATGCTTAATTTTGTATCAACTCACATGCAGGTAAAAGTAGTGGTGGAGGGTGGTGACTCTTCTACAGCCTTCTGACTGCCTTCACATCTGTTATAGGCTCTGAAAGTAAAATAATTTTTTGTTTTAATTTAATGTTATGTGTAATCTATTTTGGTTTGTTTTGTAACCATGGGACTGCTGGATTTCTGTCCTAAAGTAACTTAATTCAATGAATTAATTAATTAATTAATACATTAATAAATTAATACATTGACTCTCTGCCTGTGTAAATCAATCTATGAATTGTTAGAATGGGGTACAAACGAGAGGCACTATTACAATTACAACCATTAAGAGTAATCATTATTTCAAATCCAAATCAATTGTACCAGTACCTGGCTTTCACCAGCAGATGTCATGCTTTATATAAATTTTGAATTTGGGGTCTTGTTACCTTTTAAGCCCACATTAGTACTGTCAGGCAAAAACCTCATGACTTGGTAACTCCACGGTAACCCCTAGAGACATCAAATTATTAAACTGTGATGCCAGGAAAATATCTGTTAGCAAATTTCAACAGTGCATAAATGTCAAAACTGTGTCAAAAAGCTCAGGAACTAATGAAGAACTTTTTGTTAGCCATGATATTCTTTTACCCTCAGAATAGGTAGATGTGCCCTTATGAAGAACTATAAATATTTTGCTTTTATGTGTGTCACTACACATTACATTCATGTGTTATGTTTCTTGTGACACACACACAAGACAAATAAAGAAACAACTTTTTTCTCTCTCTCCTGTCACTCATAATGATGCCAGCAAATGGCAGACGTGGTTTTGCATTATGTTATTATTATTATTATTATTATTATTATTATTATGTTATTGTCTTTGGTATGAATGTACGTATTATTGATGATTCAACAATGACTTTACAATGAAGCCTTCATTGGCTGATATTTTCATGTGTGTGTGCATGTACACATGAAAAGAATGCTATACACTGTATATGATACCAAATATTGTTGTTTGCACATTGTAACAATTGAGTTTTATTATTACATGTTTTTGAAATAAATGTTTTAGGCAAACTGATTATCTTTGTGGCATTAACAGAGGGTAAACACTGCACTGTATCACCAACAAGCAGATCCAAAGATCTGAATCTGAACCTTTAGCCGAATCAAAGTTTTTGGTGTTCATTTATAAATACAGAAGTGCAATGAGCTTACCATACCATACCAATATATCATTTTGGGAGGGAAATATATGAAGGTGAATTAAATTAATCATAAATTTACAAAATCAGGTCTGTTTAAGTGTTATTTGGTTAACACAGAACATCACATCTACCTTTTTAAAATGATAAAAATTATTTTAAAAAAACAGACTTGAACTTAATAAGTTATGTCAGTTCTGGTGAATGACATGAATATTTATTTGGTGCAAAGAGTTTTCCACATGATATCTGATATCAAAATTAAGCAAAATAGTTAAATATAGCATAGCCAACGCTGGCTAACATACGCAACGAATATAGCTAGCTAACTACTTAAACTAACAGTTTCTTTAGCCAACTCAGTTACCCAGACAGCTAACAGTTAAGCTAAGTAAAAAAAAACAAAAAAACAAGTACGCACGGTTTAGGTAATTTTTGCAGGTGAAAATACATCTAGAGTACTAGACTTGTTTACATGTCAAGATTACACATTTCAGCTAGCTAACTCTCCCACTTGTTACATAAGTTAGTTAGTTGACTTAACTTAACGTTAGTTTAACGGTGGCCCAGCGTACCTTTCACCGTTTATAGATGTGAGACTTCTTCATCTGTCACGGGGCTTTTTCTCATAAATACAAACCAAACGTGTCATCTGGCAGTACTTACCGGTGTTTTTAAGATATTTTCGCGATACCTCAATGACTAACGTTGTCCAACTGAAGAAAAAAAATCAGTGGGCTGCATAATGCAGACGTTTTTGACCGTTCCCTTTACCCAGTAGGTAGGTCACTTTTTCTGCCAAACAAAGATGGTGGTCGGAAGTGACATATCACCTTGCTCATCTTCTAAGGTGCATCGCCAAAATGTCTTAATCAGGTTCATCTTTATATCAATCCCTTTTCTATAATTTTCTATAATAATATAATACTGGTCATATAAAGTGAATGAGTAGGATAGCAACTCACCAGTGGTTCTATTTCCCGGTGCTAAGTGTTTTTGGAGACACTGTATTGTATGGTGGAGTGGGTACATATGTAATAGTACATATTAAATAATAACATGTGGGCAGATTGTTTGGAGAGGAAACAATTGCTTTAAAATTGGAAAAAATAACTAATCATCAAACTTGATCGAAACACAGTGGCAGGATTTGTTTACAATAACCAGATGTCCATCTAGGTGTGGTGTCCTTTATGCAAACATCTCTGACTGCATATTTACATGTTCTCATGTACCAGAACAATTTATCCAGTATAGTATGTGATTGGTTACGTTAAGAGGAAAACTACAAAGACATTAAGTAAGTCCTAGTTGCTGTGTATCAGTCTTAATTGTATTTTTGTCATAACCTTGACTCTTGGATATTCTCCAAAACCATGAATGGGAGTCAATGCATATGGATCCTCAATGGTAAGTCACAGTACCTTAAACTATATACTTTATTTATTTATTTTTAATTATTTGTATTTTTATCTTTTAAAATTAAATTTAATCTAAATACTTTACAAAGATAGTTTCCAAGACCAGATGACTTAAGGCTGAATTATATGCTTTTTTTGCCAAAAGGGGGGCAGAAAAACATCAAAACAAGGTGACTTAACGACCACAAATCCCCAGCTTTTAAAATTGTAATTGTGCATTAGCATTTAATTGCGTACTTTCATATCCAGCCGACGTGAAGCAACATTACCATGCAATTGTGTCTGTCCACTTGACAAACTCCAATATTTACCTTAAAACCAAAACAATTAGATAAAATAGGCAAAAAAGCTGAGAGTGTTCATTCTTGGCATCCTGCCACTAGGAGTGACATAACAGAGTAATTTGAATCAGCCTTAATTAAAAACATATATCAATGCAGGTCTAATATGAGAAGTTTTTAGAGCAAACAGGCTGTTTTTAGACACACATATTAGACACAACTCATTCCTAGTGCCATGTTTCCTTTTGTTATAATTTGCTTAGACCTTATATCAGTATTGGTGACATCTATTTCACTTGCATGGCAGTAGTGATGTTGATGAGGATGCTGTTCCCTTTAAATTAGGACACCTCTTCTTTCATTTCACAGTTTCTGTTTAAACTGATTAGTTCAAGATATTTCATATACTGTATATGAAAATGTACATGTGATTATTGTCTGTATCATTTTATAATGGAGATAAAATCAAGCACTTTTCTAACATCTCTAACTATGTTGTCTGAACACAGGCATTTTGCTCATGCTGACATCTGTGGCGCTGGCAGGTAAGCTGTTTTTTCCCCCTCAATACATTCTGTGGTTTTCTTGTCTAATAATTATTTTGTTTTCCAATAAGGTAATCTTCTCCAAAATGTGGCACTGAATCAAAACGCTATCCAGTCTTCACAAAACGGCTCAGCTGCTGCTGGCAGGGCAATTGATGGGAACAGAGACCCGAGTTTTAAAAGTGGATCCTGTTCCCTCACCAATGAAGAGTCTGATCCCTGGTGGAGGGTAGACCTGCAGAATGTGTACAAAATCACTGCTGTAATGATAACCAACAGAGATGAACAGGAAAACTGGCTGAATGGTGCTGAAATCTGGATTGGAAACTCAATGGAGACCAACACTAAAAACATCAGGTGAAACAGCTAGATACAGACTTGTATAATACATCTCCCATTGTGATATAAAAAAAAACCTTTTGTTCTTCTCACATTCTCTTTTCTTCTCCACTCTGTTTCTCTCATGCAGGTGTGCAGTAATCTCTCACATTCCGAGTGGACGCACGTTATACTTTTCATGTGGCGCTACAGAGGGACGCTACGTCACTGTGCTTCTCCCGGGAAGCCACAAGGTTCTAAGTCTCTGCGAAGTTGAGGTGTTCCCTGTAAACTATGGTAATAATACATGTCATATGATGTAGATAAGACTAGTAGTTTAGAAGAAGGACTCAGTTTGCGGCCCAAAATGTTAAAATCAATGTTCCTTTGTGAACAGGGATACGTCTAGACATTTTGGGCCACATGCAACAGCAATAAATGGCTTCTCTGACACTTTCCCGCTAAGGGTCCTGTCCAGTAGCCTGATAATCACATTGAATTACCATTTGGTTTCACCTCATTATTCATGACATGTTAACTGATTTTTGTTTGGGAGTTGGGGTTATGTGGGGTTGTTTTGCCACAACCAATAAGTAACAAGTGACAGCCTTCTTGCTGATGTAATTTTCAGTTGACACAGATGATTTTTCTTTTGCTTTTTTTATGGATCTAGCTTTTTCTCTAGCTCTGGCACACAAACATGACATCCCCATTTTTTATCCTGCCTATTTGAATCGCTGAACAAATCAGAGATGTGGGTGGCGATTTAGCAGTCTGGAACCATGTGGGCTACCTTGAGTCTCCTGAATTATTGTGGATTATCCCCTATTGGCAACACTGACTTAGGTTAAATTGTTTTTCTGAAAATATCCCCTCCCTACCTTCAATACTGCAACAATGTGTTATTTTCATGCACTTGATGCATCGTTGTAATGATGACATGGCAGACGAATCACAAGATATGATGAATCTAACCAGCTGTCTATGTTTGTTTCAAGCACATCCTTTAGCCAATGTGGCACTGAAAGGAGATGCCACCCAGTCATCAACGCTTTCTTTCGCTGCTGCCTCCAAAGCCATCGATGGGAGACGGAACTCATATTACAGCCGTGGGTTCTGTAGTCACACTGCCGAGGACGAGACCAACCCCTGGTGGAGGGTGGACCTACGATGGACATATATAGTCACATCTGTCAAAGTCACCAATAGAGGAGACTGTTGTGCTGAGAGACTGGATGGAGCTGAGATCCGAATTGGGAACTCACAGGAGAACAACGGAAACAACAACCCCAGGTACTGACAAGAATTCTGAACATGCGGCATTTAATATAAATTATATTTATTTTTTATTTTATAATTATTAGAACAGTAATATTTCAGTGTTTACATGATACATCTTATCCTTGCTAACTACCTTCCATTACACATGGCATTTGCAGGAAAAAAGATGATAGCTGCCAACCTATTAGCTTGTTAGCTGCCCCTAGAGAATCCAGTAAAACATCTTGAGATCTTGTTAACACGTTTTCACAGGAAAACCTTTGAAAATTGATAAATGTTTCTCCAGATTGAAATTTTTGTCCATTTTGGTTCACAACAGTACAAAGCTAAACTTTTCCATCCCAAGTGTTGGTATTTATAATGCGACTCTGGGAATAGTCTATTAAATGTTGTAGTCTAGTGATACTTTTTATCCACACTAGCAGGGGCTCTAGGGATGGCCAATGTCAGTAGTTTGATCCACCACTTTGGTCCAGACGGAAATATTACAGTAATTGTTGGATAGATTGCCATGTTTGTACAGACATTCAGTTACAAACATGTCCTGCTTAGGATGAAATGTAATAACTTTGGAGATCCCCTGACCTTTCCAGTCAAAATTTCATTTTGTCAAATGGTTTATGAACAAATACATGCAAAACTAATGGCATCCCCATCAGACTCAACTGCATTAAGCACGGTAACACGATGAGATGTTCAGATGTTGAACATGATAAATGTTACGCTCTTATCCTCGTTATGTTTGCATTGTCCTTGTAATGATAGCATGCTAACATTAGCGTTCAGCTTTATAGAGCTGCTAGCATGGCTGTAGATGCAAAATTAATGAGCTCCCCACAACAGATTTCTAATTAAAGTTTTGCACTGGATTTTTTTCTGTAGCAGACAAAGGGTGATTATATTCACACACATTATGTTCAACAAGATAATCTCCAAAAGAGGACACATTTTACAGTTTTAGAACTCACCACCAATCAATTTTCGCACTAGCCTGGCATGGCGCATAATTATTTTGATATTTTTGTAGTTTTGGTGTAGCAACTTGGCAATTCACTCAATGTCAGAAAAAAATGTGAATCACTCTTTAGGCTTCTGTTAACCATGTATATTTTTAGCATTAATTAAAAGCCCTATATGAAAAAAAAAGAATTTTAAATCTAGTGAGAGAAGGCTTAAAAATGTGGACTCATTTCCAGGTTTCAGGACTTATTCTCTTTTAACAAGAAGCCCACAAGATAACTACAACTATTCCCCACACTCTCCCCACTGTCAGATGTGCTTCCATCTCCCACATCAGAGCGGGTAAAACCTACACATACCACTGTGATGGAGGCAGCATGGAGGGTCGCTTTGTGAATGTGATTATCCCTGGAAAGAGCAAGACTCTCACTCTCTGCGAAGTGGAGGTGTATGCTGCCCCAGCAGGTACAACTGTAACTGAGTGGCTTTGATTCACTAGCAAGGACCATGCCATAATAGTGTGATTTTAAAGGTTATGAAATAAGGTAGTATAGGATGTTGAGGATGGGTGAATGGGTGTGGAGAAGAGGGATGAACGTGGGGGAGGAAGTTGTCCATTTATGCCAGTCTGGGATGGATGTATTGGAGGCCAGGGAGGAGGGGACTCAGTGTGGGGGATCTGTCACTGGAGTAGAGTCACCCAAGCCGATTATGGGCCCCAGACATTACCTGGAAAAGAAGAGATGGGAGAGGTCTACACGGGATCGAATAAGAAAGAATGAATGATGGGAAGAGAGGGTTGATGGATATGAATAAGGAGGGGCAGAGGGAGGGAAAGGGTCAGGATATAAATGGATGAGGGGGGAGGGAAAGGTCGAGAAAACTGACACAAACTGGACATGATGGGTTGACCAGGTATAAGTAGGCTTGACTGGTGATTAGAGGTGTGGTTAAGGTGTGGCCCTGCTCCTGAACCTAAGTTAACTAGTTGACTTCATTTCATTGAAACACAACAGTCTGATATTGATTCATTACTGTTTTTTCCCCCCATTTTTTTAACTTTAGTGGAACCTCTGCCAAACGTGGCCTTAAACAGACCAACAGCACAGTCATCGATTTTGCCGTTTTCTAATTCGAAAGCCTCTAATCCTGTCAGTGGGTGTAGAAGTGGATTATTTAAATGCTGTTCCCATACTATCATGCAGTCCAATCCCTGGTGGAGAGTAGACTTGTTAGCTGTGCACAAGGTTCGTGCTGTCACCATTGTCAACAGAAAAGACTGTTGTTCTGAAAGGCTACTGGGTGCACAGATCCTGATTGGGAACTCACAGCAGCACGATGACAACAAAAACCTCAGGTGAGGCACACTATCTACAACTGGAATATTTGTCAATAAATAATTGCAAAATATGTGTTTCTTCTGATTTAGCTACAGTGCAGAAGCATAGCAACACAATAACATATTGCCATTTACATTTTAGAGAAATTGTCCCTAAAACACATTGAAGCTTAATGTTCCGACAGGGATTAGTAAAGCTAAAATGGCACCATTGTAAATGTAATTAGAGCAAATTCTTATTTGTTAAATAAAACATTTCTCTATGACGTTTCTCTCCCTCCATCAGATGTGGTATTATCTCATCGGAAATGGGTACATCAGTACACACCTTCCAGTGTGCAGACATGGAAGGTCGCTACGTCATTGTAATCATTCCAGGACTTTTTAAGATTTTGACACTGTGTGAAGTGGAGGTGTATGCTTCTATGACTGGTATGATCCTTGACCATTATGTCCAATATATGGAAATCAACAAAAAACATAAAACTAGCTATCAAATACTGTATTATGTCTTAAGTGGTTCTATTACTAATATTCTAATATATTCTGCAACTGTTATATATGCATATGTTATTGTTGTTGCTACAATGTCTAAAGTCAGCCACAGCTGATGAGCAACAAATATGATTTTACTATTGCTTTTACCTTTTTTTCTTTTACTTAGAAAGCCAGGTGCTGACTTTCTGGCTTTCAATGTTCACTTTTCATTTTAGAACCAAAACTCCCCGGACAACTGAAGTTTCAAGACAAGCCTGTTTTAAAAAAAATGATCAAACATGTATTAAGCCAACAGAAACCTAACAACATTCTTTCTCTCCAGTGCCAGACGTTGTCACTTCTCCTCCTCCTACTGCTCCTCCTCCTCCCACTGTGAGCATGCAGCTGAGTGGCAGGAATGTGACGATGGTGGGAGAGAGGCTTTGCTGGTCTGATGCTCTGTTCTACTGTAGACGTCACCACTGGGACCTGCTTAGCCTTCGCAGCCAGGAAGAGCAGAGTGAGGTGGAGCAGCTGTTGAGCCGCAGTCCTTTCCCCCTCACAGACTTTGTCTGGCTGGGACTGCGCAGGTACTCTGCACTGACATTTGACAGTTAAGAGATTTAGTTGATGCTCTGATTCAGGGCAGCTGTATGAATGAGCAGGTAGGTGCTCAGTGTCTCACTCAACTCAACATGACATAAATTAGCTGGTGTGGTTTTTCATTTATATGATGAATACAGTATAGCATACCATTCTAAAGCTCAGATTTTAAAAGGTTTGTATATATAACCTCCCATGTTCATGTTTTGTTTAATACTTTTTCAACCAATCTCCTGCATAACAAAACACAACATAAAAGCCCCAAGTTGACTATTTGCACTTAAATCATCTGTTGAACACAGAAGTGCAACTTCAACATATAGACTGGCAAAACTGAGTGTGGAGAATGCCTGAGACATTGGCAATATCGTGGAATTTGTTCAAATTTAAAAGATGTAAGAAGGTGGAATCCTGATGAAAGTCCAAGCTCCTGGAATAGACTGAGCGGGCAGATGCTCTAATATCTTCTCTTTCCATTTCCAGTAAAACAATTGTTAAGGATTTGAATTTTGCTAATTTACATATAATCAAAAGATCTTTCAGTCAAATGTTGCGTGTCCTTATATTTGCTCTTTTGCATTTCCACCATTCCAAGACAGACATCCATGGATGCTTTGCCAACAGCTCTCGCTGGAGCCACACACTATGACAAAGCTACTGTAACATTAGAGCTGAAACAAGGAGTCAATTAATTGGTCGATTGACAGAAAACAAGTTTGACAATAAATTGTTTCAGTAGTAGTAATTTGCTGGTTCCATCTTTTCAAATGTGAGGATTTGCTGCTTTTCTGTGTTTTAAATCATTTTAAATTGAATATCTTTGGGTTTTAGACAAAATAAAGCATTTGGAGCTCTCACCTTGAGCTTTCAGAACTTGTGAAGTGCTTTTTTCAAAACAATTATGAATAATTAAAATAGTTATTAGTTGTAGCATCATAAAGATAAGGCTGGTTTTATCTTTACCGCTCTCATGTGAAACTCAATAAACAGCTTTTCATGAGCCTGATACCTGTTGCTATGGGGTGATTACAAAGTGCAGCCAGAAACCACTGTACAGTCCATAAACAGCAGCATTTTGTTAAAGTGTAAATCTGTTAATAAATCTATTTGGCAGAGACATCATGCGCGACAGGTGGTTCTGGATGTCTGGTGATTCTATGAAATTCACCAAATGGCCACGAGATTTGGCCCCTCACCGTTATTCTAACCCCTGTGGAGGCATGGCCAGAGGAAAGCGCTTCCTCTGGGAGCACCAGCCTTGTGCTAAGCTCCTCAACTTCATCTGCCTATCAGGTAGGGCTTACACCTCACATCCTGCATGTGTGCACATATTGTACTTCACCACAATACCTTCACCAGCTTTTTCTGTCCCTTAGGTGCTGAGGACAGAGTCCAAAGAGTGTATTTCTACAGCACCCGCGAAGTCCTTAGTGAGGATTAACAAAATTGAAAGCTATATTTTTAAGTTATAAATAGCAATTTCCTGCTCTCCTTGTATGACATCAGCTAGTGTTTGAATGGCACTTCAAGATGTTGTGTTTCTGCACAAAACATAGATCAGAGCCCAAAGTGTCAATATCAAAGCAGTCATTCATGCACTCATTTTCATGCTCTTCATATGTGGGTGACACTGTAATCTCATGTAACTAGGCATCTGTCTGATGGAGGTTGGAGGTCTCAATCTCTCCAGACCCCTGAGAGTTAGCTGAGACCAAGATTGTAAGATCATCTGATCTCAGCTAAGAGCCTGTTTTTACTTCTTTTTTTTCCTAATTGTTTTATTTATTTATTGCATTTCTGTAGTGGTGCACCATATGTGGTTTCTGTTAACGATACTCCCATTTTGGATGAACTGAGTTGAAATCACATGTGAACCACTGGTTTAAATGTAACAAAACCCATTATTAATTCATACATTATAATCTCAACATAAATAGTGACTGTACAAAAGTGTGAACTTTCATTCCTTCATAATATATCCCTCAGTGTGTTTATGATGTGTTTCATCCCTCAGTAAGATGCACAGTACATGTAGCTGTAAAATTCCTTGCCTGAATATGTTATTATTATATCACTTTAGCTGGTTTTGTAATGTGGGAAAGAGATTGAAGAGATGTGAAATGCAGAACTAAACTATCAATAGCAATGTTCACTACATCAAAAGTAGTTAAATTTGCATTAAAACAACAGAAAATGTGATACTTGTGCATATTTATTCTGTGTCTGATTGACGTTGAGGTAGGAAAGAATTTATTAATTTCCATATTGTGCTAGTGGAGTGCAAATAAAGCTGAATGATTGTTGATGTGAGTAGAGTAAATTTTTAATAATCAAACAGGAAATAGCATAAATATGGAAATAAACATTTGTCAACCAGTTATGGCCTCAGACATGTTGGACTGTGGACGTTTATGATCTACCTGCTCAGGTTATACACTTGCATATTAATGTACCGTGAGAGAACTTGCATTAGGTGTGGCACAATCCCGAGGGCTTAAAAGGAATTGCACAAGTGCCAAGTGTGAATAATAAGTGTAACTACAACAGCATTAATAAATGTGCAATATAAACAGAGCTAGAGACGCAGGAGGGATGAACACAACGACAGGTAGGGCCAGATAGAGGTTAGTCCTTTGCCAGGTGTGTGTGTGCTGAGTCACGACTTTCACCCAGCACTGACACTATACCCCTCTACCACATTTTGCATGTTTTCTGAAAATTTCTATGCTTCTATTCTATCTGATCAAATGCTTTTGAAACCCAATATGTCACTTTGCATTTATCGCACTTGATGGACAGGTATTCACCATCACTCCCTCATACCCCTCACCCACACTTTTGTTTGATCTTTTTTCTTTATGTTTATGATAAACTAGAAACAATCAAAAATATGTCACGTAGTTCAGACACAGCAAGGAATGTTGTCAGCCCTGTTGGACTTGAAAAGCTGCTCTGTTCTTTAGCCAGAAACAAATGTGTTTTTTATGAAACAATATCTAAGAGATTCAAGCAAGAGGCAAGTGTTTACCTCCATCGGTTGGGATCATTTTTATTATTCTTTTCATATAAGAGGTCCCCTATAGAAGATCACCTCTATTTATGGTTGAGCTCCCTTTCCAGCCTCTACTTTTCTGTTATTGCAATGTCATTTAATAAACACAGGGGAGCGCTGTTGAACTATTTTAGTGGCTGTTCAAAACTGACTCCATTCCTTCTCTCACAGCGGTCTAAACATAAACCAAAGAGGTTAAATTTAGCAACCAGTGTGGCACCATTATGGGGTAATAAAGCCATGAAAGACAAGAGAAACTGTGTGTGTGTCATGGCAACTCAAACCTATAATGTGACACTATGTATATATTAGGGAAAGCAAGCCTCCATCAGCATGGTATAAACATATAAACATGGCATACAGGGAAGGTGCAGTAAAACATAGTGGAATGAAAATAATAAAAATTAGCAAAGATGCATAAATACTCACATATTTCCTGACAGCTCTGAGACTACACATTTTTAATGGGGCATGGAGTGTGAAAGACACTGGCATTTACTAGGTAGGGGAAGTCTAATGAAAAATGGTGTTGAGTTGCATTATGGGAAATGTAGGATCCGACATTTTGGAGCTTGATCCATACTTGGGACTAAAAGTCAGGCTATCACGACCTCTGCTGCATCGATTTTGACCATTCTTTTTATAATGTGTCTCATGCTTGTCTCCCAGTGTTGTGGAAGCACAATACTAAATCGCTGAAGTTGCCCTTTAAGCCTTCTTTAATGTCAGATGTGTGACAAAAGGGCAAATTCAATGACCCAGGAAAGAAATGTAGGTTACTTCATAGAGACAATTTACAACCTTCACAATGTTCTGGTGGAGTAAAATCCATTCCTCTAAAAATTAACTATTTGTAAATGCAATTTGGCGTGTGTTTGTTCCCTATCATGTAAAAATGGTAAGGGTTCTCTTCCATTATGACACAGTTTGGAGCATATTTATTATTATATCAAATACACGAAACACGTACAGAAACAGACCCATTTTAGCTTTGGATTGCCACAACCCTTTTAATCAAATTAAGCTTAATTACAAATAGATTTATTTACTGAGAATAAAGAACGTGCAATTTAACCAGTAGCCGAACAATAAAACATCAGACGGTTTTTTGGTGTTTTTTTTAGCAATTACGACTGGGTGGGGTAACGGCTTTTCATTGTCTATTCATTTAAGTTACTCTGGGGGGGAAATGGAAAGTTTGAGTGCAGAGAGGGACTGTAGTGCTCTTGTTAGGTGAGAGGAGGAGAGGGAGGGAGGTGGGAGTGCGTGGGACAGCCGGGCAGACGGAGAAGGGAGGGGGAAAATGCAGCTTGGACATTCCCAGGCTGGGAAATATAGCGGAGAGTGAGAGGGGAAGAGAGGAGGAATGTTTTCCACGCGCTGAAATCTTTCATAAAGAAAGATTGGAAGGCGAAAAATCACTCAAAGGAGGTAATGGGGGCTGTTTGATAATAACTGAGAAGAGAAAGTTTGTTTTTGTTTTTTTTGCTGAGAATGCAGAGAGGAAGCAAATGCAGCAACGGAGCTGAGGACTATGTAGGAATTCCTGACTGAAGTCATGGTAAGTCCCCCTTTCTTAAGCTATGGAGAACTCGAGTTTGTATGGAAAATGCTAAAATAGAATCTAACTTTTCTAATAAGGAAGATACAGTGTTACATATCAGGCTGTAGCCTGCATGTATCACAAAACATTTCCAAACTCCTTCAGGGACTCAAAGTGCTTGTGTCCTCAACTATATTTTCATTTTTAAGTCCCATGAAAGGCTGCTGTAATAGGGTTTTCTGTTTTTGACCTATGGCAATGTGACATTTTAAGTGCTGTCTGCCTTAACTCTACTTTACAGTACATTTTTAAGATCAGCATATACTCGATACAGATACTTTAACATTTTACAAACAGCCAGACTTCCACGTGTGCTTCAAAACAGCATCATTTTAATACATAGTTTACTTTAATCATTAACTTCTCATGAAGGCATGCATTTGATTTGGGAAAACGTTTAGTCAGCAGTTATAACGCTCAGTTTATAGCTTGCAAAGTTGTCAGATCCCAGTGGCAGCAAGTTATAATGGCATGATTTAAGTTGTGTGACTTTGGTGATTTTTGTGGTTGACTTGCTGAGGGAATCAGGGGCTTCACAAAAGCAAAAGAGCTCTCTGTTGCATCTCCAAGGATTTTGTTTAACATCCCCACCCACTCATGGTCTGATCAGTGACATACGGAGGCAGAGACAGCGAGATGAGTCAGGCAGACACATGCACACATATGAGAAGATAAATTAAATTAAGAAAGAAAGAAATCAGCAAAGAAAGATTTAGATCATTATCCCACTCCTGTGCATTGGGCAGGGTGGAGCAGTTTGGCAGGGAGAGGAAGAGAGAAAGCAGAGAGAAAGGGAGAGCTGGAGTTGGAAAGAGCGGAATAAAAGAGGAGGGTAGGGTTACTTTTTATTTTGGGAGACTTGGACGGCAGCAGCAGTGGTTTCAGTGATGCCACATTTTCCACATTGAACCTGGGAAAAAAGGGGAGAGAGAGAAAAAGAAAAAAAAGTGAAAGAAAGTGGGAACAAGGGATGGCATGGACTTCAGGGGAGGAAGACATTGTGCAGTACAGTTTCATCTTCCTCAATAACCAGTTGGGAAAGTTTAGGATGGAAAACAGTAACAGATGTACAAACAAGAACTCATATAGTCAGCAAAGTCACAAGTGTATAGAAATTGAACTTTTCCTATCTGGCTCAAAAGGGTGGATTTAACACTTTAACAAAGCTGTGTAAGCTGTATGAGGGAACAAACAACCCTCCAAACAACACTTCATACAGTACAGTGACACACACAACACTGCTCCTTTGCAAAGAATATGTGGCAGAGGGTATTTCCATTCCCTCTGTCTGGTGAGCTCTGATTTTGAAACACTAATGGGACCAGTCCTTGAGTCTGGCCAAAAAAAAAAAAAAAAAAAAAAAAGTCTGAAGTTGCAGCAAACGATTCTCTGTGTTTGTTTTAACCTGCTTGGAGTACCAGGCGAGTGAAGATAAGAGCACTAGAACAATCTGGACAGGGTCAGCGATGTTGTCAATCACAGGAATCTTTCTTTAACTAGTTTTCCTGTGATTGTCTTTATTCTCTGACATATACAGTGTATGCAGACCTAGGATGGCTACTTTTCAATGCAGCAATTTGCTGCTCACGGCCGTTTCATTGGCATCTTTATTGGGCATCCATGCACTTTCTTTGTTACCAGCAACAACAGTGTGTGTATTTGTGTGTGTGTGTCATCATGGCAGAATGTTATCCTGGAGACACCTACAGTAGCGGGAACGACCAAAGAAGCTGTTTTGAGTACTTTGCCAGGTGTTTATGTGTCTGTCTGTGGACAGATTTTGCAGAGCATTTTAGCATCTTTCAGCTCATTGTTTTGGTTTTGCTGTTTGGGTTTAGTCTCACTGCTCTCATCAGCTTCACCTCAGCAGAAAGCTGTTTTTAGTGGAAAGGCTCTGATGAACCCACTATACGATACCTGCCCAGCAGCCAAACGGCAGAGAGAAAAGGCTAGCAACTAGCTAGTTAGCTGGTAGCTAGGTGGCATGAAACACAACTCCAAATGAATGCTAATGTTGCTCAATGTTTGCTGGATGTGTAAATAAGCAACTCTTTGCTAGCACATTCACAATATCAATTATATGATGTGATAATATAAGTGTTATCGGGGAAACATCTATAATTAAAACGAAACACAAGCATATGATTATACAGGTTGTAAACAAACCCTTGCATTAGTCAAACTTATTTTACGAACGGTAAAATTATTACCCATACTGTCCTTTGTTAACATCATCACAGTGTACAGACCAAGTACCTGGTTCAACAATTTTTGTGTGCAATGAGGGATTACCACCACCAAACCAGATGTGCCTGCTTTCAGTTTTACCTGCAAATGAAGTGATTGTTATAATATGGGTAAACTGTTGGCTTGTCTGATTGTTTGACTGCTCGTGTCTCTTGCCCCGTTGGAATTCATTGTTGCAATATTGCCGTAGGCTATTCCCAGATCTCAGCAATTACATCGGTAGTACAATGTTATTATAATGGATAGAAATGATAGTCCAAACTACACAAAAAGGACCCAAGCTGTAGTAAACTTGAATTGTCCATTAAGTTTTACTCCACACCCAGCTACTGTATGTTGCTACATCTCTATTGATGGGATGGGACAGTTTAGCTATCAAGCAAACATTCTGCTTAGCCTAGCAAAGCCTAAGCTAGGTTACCTCAGGAACTGTCACATATAGGAAGACCAATACCAACACCAATAAATGTTACAAAATGCCATGCTCAATTGTCACATGCATTTATAAACTATTTTGCAAACTATTCGAACAACAGACAATGAATGGAGGCCAAGTGTAGTGTGAAATCTCATCTGCTGTGAAACTTGCCTTTACTCTATTCAGCAACAGACTGTAGCACTTAAGTAATCTAAAACAATCCCAGCTAGCTGTTTGACCTACTGTAGGTCAGGTTAGATTATACAGGAAGATTTAGGAAAGGAAATCAGTCTCAGGCCTCTCCTCTTTCTTCCTCTTCATCCTCCTTTCCCTTTGTCTCCCTGACTCTTTCTATTTCCTGTCTCCTCTCCTCTCTTCACCCCTCCTCTTCTTTTCTGCTCCCTCTTTCTCTGTCGGCATCTTTCTCATTTTTTCTCCTAATCATGTCATCTTCTATCATCCCCACCTTCTCCGAACTCCTTTCTGCTCTATCTCTCTTCCTCTCTTTCTCCGTCCTTCATGTACTGTATGGGTCTACATCTGGTTTCTATCTTTGTTGCTGCTGCTCTTGTTTCCCATCGATCTCTCCCACCGGTCAGCCTCCTCCTCTTTCTTTTCTCTTTTCCTTTTTCTGTCTGAACCCTCGGTCTCAATAGGGCTGTCTGGTTTTCTCGAAGTCTCACTGTCACTCTTTTCCAATCTGTTTCTCAATTCACTCACACTTCAATAAGCTGAACTGGCACAGACAGTTGTCCATGCCAGTTCTTCTCAATTTCATTACCGTTTTCATCTTCTTTTTCTGGAGATTTCGCTTTCTAGCTCTGTTTTTTTGTGTGCCTAGCATCTGTTTTGAAGAGTACTGCCGCCTCTTCCGTTTCAGTCTATGTACAGGAGAGAAAGACAGGAAGTCTGACGCAAGAATGTCATACCCTTATTCCGTACTGTCTGTCCATATTTGACACAAACAGGAGGATACACACTCATGCACACCGTGCTGATTGTCCTCACCCACCCTCCACGTGCCGTATGAACACACACACACACACACACACACACACTTTTCCGGTGATTTAATGACCACAGACTGTAACAGTGGACCGAGTGAGTAAGATGTCACCCGTGACATTGTGACTGCTTGAGGCCTCTGTTGTACTTGTACGTAGCCAAAACAGTCAGCAGGCAAAAGCCGTAGCCAAGGCAGAACAGGTGAAAGCTTTGGTGAGCCTGACACATAGTTGATCTGTCAGTAAGTAGGCAAATCAACAAAAAACAACCCTTTGTCAAAGGGCAGCATGGGATCAGTTGTAAAATTCTTTGTACAGTTTGACAAACAAAAGCTTAATTCATTTGTCACTTCCCCAGTGGATGGAGTTTGCTCAGTTGTCATGGTGATAGCACACTTGTAATCACACGACCACAATATGGAACTTTGGTCATGTGATAACGTCTCTAAGTTTTAATATTTGTATAAATATCACATCTATAAATATCATCTGCCAATATCCTGTGAAAAGCAAGTCTCTCCAAAACGTCAACTTGTCGTGAGCTTAGAAAAACGGTCTTGTTTTCAGATTTGTGACAATGCACTTTGAGCTATTCCAATGGGTTTTAGGATTTTCTTAATCCACAAAGGAACATTTAAAGCTATAATATGTAACATTTCCACATTAAAATGTCTAAAAACGACTAGACCTATGTTATATATTTTGTTGAGTTGTGTACTTACATTATCATCAATGTAATCATTAAGATTTTCATCAGCAATGGTGGATGTTTAACAATGAAGACAACAACTCCCATGATCCCACACAACTTCACAACATCATTTTACCTAGCAGACATTTGTAGTTCTTTGGTAAAAACCTAAGACTAAGACTCTAAATAGTTCTTTCACTACTTTCTCACAGAATAATGACTTTTGTTTCGTACAACATGCCCTAGTTTGAGTAAGATATCACTTAATAACAAGTCATTAACTTGTTTAACAAATTAGAATACTCATGCACTTTTCTGGTGAAAGTTATTCTTAGCATGACTAAAATGCCATGTTTCTTGTCACGCTCCTAACTGAGGTCTGTTTTTCGTCATCTTTCTAGTTTGGTTTTATTTGGTGATCATGTGTGTGCACTTAGCTCTCCAGAGGACATTGGAGATTGTGCTAGCAGCATTTGCTGGGAAATCTGCGGTATATAAAAACAAAGCCTCTATTCCAGATTCATTGCATTACATTATTACATAGTGCAGTTTTGTCCAAAGTGACTTACAATAAGTAAGACACCTGAGTGCATTAGCATTAAGTATCCGAGTGAAGAGTAACTGAATTACACCTATAGTCCCCTAAAGAAGAGGCACCAGGTTTTACATGAGAGTCTCCTTCTGTCTTGGAGTCTGGAAGGAAATCTAATTTACAAATTTCATCAGGGCTGCTTTGTTTCATGTGCACACGTGATCGAAAAGAAGAGTGACTAATTGCATTAGATGCACTGGTACTGGAAGCTACAGGTTAGACAGGAGTGAAGTATACAACATCAGCTTGACACTTTAGCTAGACAAAGCACATAGCATAGCTGTGTTGCTAAAAACATAACCATAATTTTATGGAAAAATAAGCAATATTCACATTTTTACAAGGATTTTGTAGTTTGGTGGAAAAGTGGCATCACTCTTTTCCTCTATCTATTAGAAATCATTGTATCTGAGTGATTGTGCTTCCTGAAATTCCATCCATTGGATTTTAGCTGTGGTATATCTGGTTAAAGTTGTGTGTACAGGCATGCAAACACAGAGTCAATGCTGAGTGGCATACAATTGCACATCGCACATCCAAACCAAATATTGTTGCAGGCTAGCTAGCTTGCCGCTAAGTAAACTACAATGAGTTTAGCTACCTGCCAGTCTCAATAGGAACAAAAATGTTTTGTATTAATTGTAGAAATAAATAATGTGATGCTAATACGCATATAAATGGTTTTAGGACAGCTCTCCAAACACGAACGGCCTATTTGTACCAGCACTTAAGTAATGAAGCTCTATGAGTGGTACACTGAGTTGTGTTCTCTGGCACAAGCCACATATTTAATCCTGAGGGGCTCTATTGAGCTAGATGGGCTCAAATTGCAGAGTTGTTCCCATTCAACTTATGTCTGTGAGACAGAGCTGAAAGTACAGAAGCTTTGCACACAATTTAAATTGGCATTAATAGTCAGACTGATGATAGGCTACATACAGAGTTGTGTCTTTGAGAAAACAGACCAAAAGGCATTAAAAGGATATCAGAGTGCCCACTGTCATGTTTTAGTTTTTGCTTTAATTTAGTGTTGTGTTGAATTAACTCAAGTCTTGTAGGATGCTTTAAAAAGGGCTTTAGTCTAAGAGGAAGTTCCTGCTGGCTTGCCTTGCAATCCCCTGAACCCCCTGCTGTGCTTTTACTAGACTCAATATGTTCTGTCAGTGAGCCAGAAGGCTGTTTGAGCCTCTTTTACAATCACTACACCTATTACAACATGCTCTCTGACTGACTGTTTTCTATAGTCCACTGAAACATCTCCTCCTGTATATGTGATTTGATTTACTTTCTTCACACAAACTTTAATATGACCCACTTTCAATCTTCCTTTTTTAAATAATGCAAGATTTATGTTCTGTTATAGTAGTTAGTCTAGAGTGTATAGAGCGTGTACTTTACTTAAGACTTTAATGCTCGTGTTAAAGTATTGATCCAGGATGTTGTATGTCATGACACATCTTCAACACAGCATCATATGGTATCTTATGGTCATCAGTCTAAACATGTAACCTTAAGAATAAAAATGTCCACTATAAATCATTATTTCATCTAGTGTCGGTATTAAAAATCTTGCTAAAGTTGTGTTTTTAAAAATAAGAGAATATCTTTCAATGTAGTGATATAAATTTAGCTTGTTTCAAATGTGGAATGGTGCAGTGAGGTGCACCATTGCTCTTTTTCTGTCTTGTTTCAACATAATGACTCTTAGAAAGCTTAATTACCTGGAAACGTGTATGACATGCCAACCATCTGGCAAGATTTTCACTTGTTTTAAGGTGAATAAGAATGATTTGGACACTTAGCCTTATGTCTTTTTTATGAAGAACATTTTGTGTGTGGCTTTAAAAAAAACCCTCTCTGTGAGTTAGTGGTTTTGTTTACTAACAAGCCAACGGACAAACATGACCTTAGCACTGCTTCTGGAAAACTGAGCTGTGTTCAGCAACATTTATGTAAGTTTTGTCATTTGTTTTTTTGCCAAGGCTGCCGTACTGTTCCCATCCAAAATTCTCTGTCACTATGGAAAAATAAAGCTGCACGAATTTGAGCCCGGCAGTGCCACTCTGTTGTTGGTGCCATAAGGGCTGAAGTCACAGTTGAAAAATTTGCTTTGCAGCCAAGAGAATAGGAAACAGAACCTAACATCTCCTGTGAGTGACCCTGAGCAACCTCAGCAGAGCAGGTCTCCAAACAGAGTGATACTGTAGATCTGATGTGACTTTTTTTTAAGTGTTCTGCTTTGTTTTCAGTCCCCCAGTGCCTTTTTTTCTGTTCCACCCTACAACTGCTTGCTCTCTTCTGGGCCTAAATTTTCATTTTTCTCCTACTCTCACCCAGACTTCAAAAGACTTTACCAAAGAACAATTGCAAATAAGTCTTGACAGTTGTTTCAACCTCAGTTTGAAAACCTGATTTGTTGAATTTATTTTGCTAGGGCATAAGTTGCGTAACTTGTTAGTCACATGTTCTTCTCAAGTACTTTATTGTTTGTAATACTCATTCTATCCTCCTCTGTGGCTAACCCCAAACCCCCTCTCTACACAAAAACAAACCCAAAAAATAATTTTCAAATACTGTTGAACTTAGGTCTTCTTCCATAACCCCCCCCGAACCACCACCAGCTCATTCCCTCCTGGCCCCTCTCTCGCTAGCCGCTCTTTTCTTTTTCCGTACACTCTGTTCTCCCATTCTGGGTTTTCTCCCATGGCTTTCTATCCATCCCCTCAGTCGTTGTAGCTATTCAGCACAATATGCCGTCTGTTGAAGAGAATCCCAATGTAATTGTTGTCAGATGACATTCAGAGAGTCGGATGGAGGTGAAACAAAGAAAGTTGGGTTAAAAAAAAAAGAGATGAGAAAAAAAGAGAGCAGGGGGGGATGAAACGGAGGAAAAGAGTGAGAGAAGCAGATGGGAGGTTTGAGAGGAAATGTGAAGGGAGGGAAAGAGAAAGAGAGAAGTTGGAAAAGAGAGAGAAAAAAGTTGCAGGTTGCCATGCCAACGGTAGAAAAATAAACACTGTATGTGTTGCGTGCACTGCTCCGTCACCCTCCACCTCAGAGGCCTGTCCAGTGTTATGATGCGTGTGTGAATGTGCATGCAACTGTGCATGCATGTATGGTGTGTGTGTGTGTGTGTGTATTAGGGAGTTAACATGTTGCAGTGGTTGTACTCTTTTGTTTTGGGGGTCCTTACATTTACTGGGCCTTGGAGGAAATGTTTGACACTCCCCAGACCATACAACAGGAAGTTGAAAGTAGAATATGTGTGTATATTTGTCTGTGTGTGTCAGTGAAACAACCCGGCTGTTAACACAAACACAGACATTGGGTTCGACTCAGTGTCCGGTTAAGGATTAACCCTTTCTTACCATCTTTGTCTCTCTCAGGGTTCGGAGGCAATGGAGGATTGTGTGCAGGGGGCGCTCTCATCACTTTATCCTCCTTTTGAGAGCACAGCACCACCCCTCCTCTCCCAGGTCAATCTCACAAGCACACACACACAACTTTATTCCAGTCCACAGCAATAAACAGCAATAAACAGGGGAATATAAATAATGCAGATTCAATTAAATGATAAGGCGATGTTGGCGTATTTGGGGAAGGCGATGTTATATGCAGATAACATGGCTTTCCCCAGATATAAACTGCTAGTAGAAGCCAACACAAACAAAATCCAGCCAGCTGGTCAATTATAGCCAGACTCTTCCTCCAACCAGGAGCTTTACATGACTTGTTGTACCAAAACCTGCACACTATTTCTGCTTTTAAGTCATACCATTTATTTTAAGAAAGAGCAGTCAGCTGGGAAAAACAGTTCAATCTCTTACAGGTGTATTGTGCGAACTTTTATTCAACTAATATCTCCAGTTTAGCCTTACAGAGTGCCAAAGTAATTTGTTTTTAGTGATTCTAGCTTTGTTTCTCTAAAAGCTAGTGGACTAAGGGTCCTTTGAGCTAAGGCTTTTGGGCCATGCTCCATAAGCGTTTATGGGAATTTGGTAATTGGTTTGTTCCAAGTTGACATGTAGCTTCCAATCAAATTTCTTTGTTGCTATGGAAAAAGCTGCTTGGTAAAATAATATGGATAAAATGAAGCAGACTTGGTGATTTTCTTGTTTTAATTTCTGATTACATGCTGTCTGGGCTGAGGAAATTCTTCCACTCTTGAGCAAATTAAACCCTTTCAAAATCCATTGGATACACTCTAAAAGGCATGGAGGTCTAGCTGAAACAAAGGCTGCTCTTAGTTCATGAGAAGCTGGTATTCTGAAGATGAAAGGTTTTCCCCAGACAGCAATGACATGTTAAGTCTTCGACATTTTGTTGTGTGCATCTAATCACGTAATGCACTGTATACAACCGCATTCACGCAAGTGTTTTTTCCCCTTTTTGCATATTTGTCCAGGTCTTTTCAGTCCTGGAGTCAACCTATCAACACGACAGTCTTCGCTACCTCCTGGACTACTTTGTTCCTGCCAAGCACCTCCTGCACAAACTCCAACAGCACGCCTGCGTGAGTTCCAAACACTGTGGATGAGAACACACATTTAGCTGTATAATCAGCTGTCAAATGCAAACAGTATAATGTGAAAAATCTGTCAGCTGTTTTTATTCCTTTGGTGAAAATGGTCATCCATGTAGGTCACCAGAAATGAGAAGTCTGCCCTTATCTACTCTGAAATCAAGGATCCATTGCTTCAGAAGTTACTAAGAATTTTGAGCAGCAAATATGCACATGTGCAGTCTTTAGTCTCAAATATAAGGGACAAGTCCAAAAAAGTTCATAAGTCAACACTTGTTTTAAGTCTCCTTAAGCACAAGTCCAAGACATGTCACAAGTCTTCATATAAGTATTATTATTGGGATCATTAATGGGAATTTAGCAGGTAAAAACCTGACTTGAATGTTTTTGCTCACAAGTGTCAAGTCAAGTCTTTAGGCAATCAAATCTCAAGTAAGTTAAGACTCACAGCAGTCAAGTCCATGTCAATCTCAAGTCCTTATTTTTGTGCCCTGAATTTAAGTGTCAAGTCTTCAGTCTAGTATCATAGTACCTGATGACATGGAGACACCAGTGTGGCACAAGTTCAAGGCATTTATTATTTGACATGTGTGTCCCTCTACCAGTTGCTAACTATACTGCGGAGGATCGAGTTTGCTGTAAAACTCTAGCTGGCCGGTAAAGTTAGTGAAAGTGGCTGGTGAAATTTGAGATTTACCAGCCACTGTGACACGCGGACAAAAAAGGTGGTTTCCTGCCTTGGAAGCTCCACTGAATCGACAGAGATAAATGAAATACAGTGAACTGGAGGATAAATAAAAGAGTTCTGGTTGTAATTTTTAGACTCCTACACACAAAGCAAATGCATGAAAATAGTACGATATAGGATACATTATGCAAACACTGTGCAAACATGCAACTTCCACTTTGTGCCCTCACATCACTCTCTTGCACTTTCTGCCTCACACACACAAAACAAGACAAACAAATGAGATGCAACATCTACATAACTCACAGCTCTGAGGTTTAAACTGAACAGCATTCCTTTTATTTTACTTTCCAACACACACACACACAAAGATAAACAACACACACTGTTTAGCACAAGCTGGGAGGCTAAGAACTGTCTCATATTTCCCCTTACAGTTTCCCTAGACTTACGCGCACACATGCACAGCCATTGTGAATAAACTATGTTTTCATTGTAGCTGAGTGGAGCTGCCTGGGATGGGAGTTAGACTGTGAGTCATGACAATAATTCCTTCCACATGTGAGTGTGTTACTGCTGTGAGAGAAAGAGAGAGTGAGTAACAGTAACAAGTGGTGGGAGTCGAAGGAGAGAATGAACATGGCTTTCATTCACCATGCTTGCATGCGCGTGTGTGCAAGAGTGTCTGAAAAAAAAAGAGGTTGGAGGTTGCAGACTATAGTAGACTGATTGAGGAATTTTTGAGAAATGGTAGGTGTAGAAGAGGGAGCAAACACTGGGAGACATTGAGAGAGAAGTAGGAGAAAGGAGGAGGGCCAGAGGACACAGAGAGCTACAGAATGTGGACTGACTCAAAACAGACACACTTTTTAAGAGAGTAAAAGTCACACACGCTTTTTAATGCTAATATCAGCCCTGACAGATATCAGACTTTTGCTTCCCTGAAACTTTGCTACAGCAAGAGAACAGGCAACAAAAGAGAGATAGGCTTAAAGGGAAGAAATTGATTAAGAGACAGAGAGGTAGAAAAGGGAAGATGGAGGAGAGGTTGAGTAAGGAATATAATTTGATCACGTCTCGTGAGTCTGGATAGCACGGAGGGGGGAGGGATGAGTGTTCTACCTCAGATTGCGAGGGAAAGGATATAGATCTGACACACTATTGATTAAGGTGGGAATAGCGTTTGGATTAAGGTTTTTTCTAAACAGATCAGTTGATTTATAGTGCAGGATCACACTAGGGGCCTTAATCTCTCCTTCACATAAATTCAGAAATGCTTTGTTGTGGGATTTTCTATATTTAGACCCATGTTGTTTAGTGTGCTTGATTTAGATTGATTTCCTCAGTCTTACAGAGTTACTTGATGTGTTTTCTGCTTATAGAGCAGTGAACTGTTTTAACATCATCTGCATGTTTCTGTGTGACTCACATTGACTCTCTGCAGCTATCCTGAGTCTTCTCACTGTGTTATGCCAGCTAAGCGGTTTTACACTTTAGAAAAACACTGTGTGAGTCACATGTCTGACATTTGTATGTGGCACTGGCTTTTGGCCAGTTGAGCTAGTGAATAGTGTTGACTAGTGCGGTATCAGTTCTAGAAATTCAACTCACTGAATAACTGAGCCAAACACAATCATGCAGGCAGGCTCCAATTGGCTCATGTGGACTGTGGTTTGTGAATGGGAGTGCAAGACTGTGCGTGAGCATTAAATAGGATAGTTTTTGGCAAGAGGGGACTCTAAAGGCAAGATTTCTAAAGGGAAGTGAGTGCACTACACAACCTAAAGAGGTACAGAGAGAAGACTTGACACACAATATTTAATTTCATGCAAATGAAGGTTTAATATTTTTATTTAACACACTTCCTCTTCTCCCTTTCTTCTTTTTCTTGTCATCCCAGTCTCAGTACCTGGGCTGCTTGTTCCTTCACTCTGGCTGGCCTCTGTGTCTAGGCGAGAAAGTGGTCGTACAGCTCTCCACCCTGGACTGGAGGCTCCTGCGCAGTAATGACTTCTATCTGCAGGTAGTGCCTTTCTCTACGCGCTGCCCCCGGCTGGCCCTAAAATGTCTGGCCCCTGGGGGGCGCACCGTTCAGGAAATCTTGGTACCTGAGTCACAGCACCCCCTTGTGTTCAGCACTGAGTGGTTGCACAGCGTCAACAAAGAACGGGGCCACAAGAGAGAAGGTAAGGAAAGGACGCCCTATACTTCTGTTGACATTTTGTTCTTTTAAACATGAGAAAGCATGGGTGATGATTACGAGCCAAGCCCCGGGGATAAAACTTATTTCTAATCAATTTCTGATTAGAAATTCTTACTGTTATTCTGTATTTCAGGTTAAGAATCAGGAAAAGGTCTCCACTGAGGAGAATTCGGTTCGTAGTCAGGTTTTTTAGGTGAAAATTAGTAACACTTTGTAGCTTTGCCAGTAAGTAATGATTGTGAAGAAGAATAGAGGAAAAACAGGGGAAGTGAAACAGATGTGTGGCCCTGAAGAGGTAGGTTTATGACCGAGGGATGGCATGTGGAAGGGCAACAAGAGAAAGGAGAGAAATATGGGTGTCAGCAGGTGGTGGGTGGTGAGAAGAACCTACCAACAGTGCTAAAGAAAGGCAGCAAAAGTTACATTTGTTTTCCACGTTTTTTAAGTAGGAGGACCTTTTTTGCCTAATGCATACCATCAATAAACATATGAACTTGACATAAACTTCTAATACAAGTCATAACAAAAGTCTTCTCTCATCTTTGCACAGTTGGAGGAGGACTTGATACCTGCCTGGTCAGTACATGTGATGGTGTGGTTCGACTTCCATGGAAGGAGGTTGTCTACCCAAAATTCATCCACGACCCTTCGGAGGAGCTGGGCCTGATGTCGAACCAAGAGGGCCCCATATCCAACCGCCTGCCCAGTGAGGGGGGCAGTAGCCTTGGGGGATGGGGTGGCTCATCCTCTGGAGAACTTGACTCCTGGTCCTGGGATGAGGAGGAAGATGATGGTTTACCACCAGACGGCGTGGACTCTGAGCCTGCCCTTCCCCGGCGAAGGCGTAGTGAAGATGGGCTCGGGAGAACAGCGAGGCATCCTCAGCTGGACGGGGACTATGTGGAACTGTTGGAGCCCAGAGTGGGTCCTGATGGAGGGGTTGACACAAGGCAGAGGTACCTGGAGATGCATGGAATTTGTAAGACCAAGACTTTGCCTCTGTGCAGGAGAGGTAAAGCTATCAAACTCCGGAAGGGGAAAGCTTGGGGCTATGGGAGACTGGAAGGGTCAGGAAGCTTTCGTGGTGTCCTTGGTGCCAAAAGAGACGTAGTAAACCCAAAAGGTGACATTTTACCACCTCGACCTCCACCAGTCACTGAACCTGGCAGAGGGAGACGGTTTTACTCCTCTTCTGTCCACGACTCTGATGAAGGAGATAAAACAAACAGAGACACTGAGGGCCTGGAAAGCCACCGGCTTTATTTTGATGGCCCGTTCAAAGAGAGGAGGCCTGGCGTGGGCAAGGAGAGAGATAGCAATGGCCTCACACAGCCGTGCAGAGACGAGCACGGAGGTAAAGACTCAGAGAGTGGGGACAGTTTGGTCACAAATGAAATCCATGACATGATGAACCACAAGGTCGGGCATGGTATAGAGGGCCACTCAGATCATGGATCTCATTCAGACTCTGTTTTCGAGGATACAGATAAACCACTGAGCGGAGACAGTGATGCCACCACCCCAACATCAGACGCACCAGAGAGACCATTCACTGGAGTCTTAGAAAGTGGAGAGATTACCAAAAGTGGATCTAAAATAAAGAGTTTGTCTCACCCAAAGGTGACAGAAGAAATAGATGAAGGAAAGACAGAGGACAGAGTGTGTCCCAGAGGAAAGGAAGTTAAAACTGCAGGATTCAGAGCGCCAAGGTACAGATTTATTTCCAATGGGACACCGCACTCCTTCTTCTTATTTGTTTTCATTTTCACACTTCCATATGAAAGTACAGATCAGTAACACTTTGGTGCAAAGTCTGCACACAAGGTACAAGTTGTCTGAAACATATATAGGCCTGAAACCAATGGTACAAAAGACACCTTCTAAACACATACTAGGACATGATGTCCAAACAACATAATTTCTAAAATGATACAAATTATTAACTTTCTGTTGTACCTCATTAGTAACTTCCTGTGCTTTGTCTTTAGGAGGAAAAGGAAGGGAAAGGGGGCCAAAGGGAGGGCTAGGTCTGGTGGTCGTGTACATCAAAAGGGATCAAAACAGCAGGGTAAAGCTGCTCAACCAAGTCCCACCATCTGCGCTGCTTTGACAAAGCTGCCAATCACAGAGGAGAACCAGTCAGAGCAAAGAGAACAGGCAGACGAACCTGATGGAGTGCCACCTTCAACTAATGACGAAACAGAGGACACAAGGAAAAGCAGTGCAGGTCTGAAGAAAATTGAATGTTAATTCATAAACATTAGATTCCAAAAGTCGTAAAATACCCCATAGAAGATTTTCTTAACATCTGTATCTCTCAACAGAGACAGAAGCCAAATCTGTGCCTGTCTGCAATGGACAATCAGGCACATCCTTATTTAACCACTCTAATGAGGAGGCAGGGTCAGGAGAGACATGTCCTGACCAGCTAAATGGTGTTGCATCCAAAGAGCCTCCCCTGCTGAGGGAATTGGACACAGAGCTTCTCCAGTCAGGAAAGCTAAAGTTGACAGGCAAGTTTCTTTCAGGCCTACTATATTTTTATGCTGCTAGTTAGCAGCCCGCTCAAACCGTTTCTACTAGGACAGCCTTTGCAGTTAGTCTTGTAGATGTGTGACTTTGTTATTGTCTTTGTTGTTGTTGTTTGTTGGGCTAGTAGGTCTTTACCCCTTAGTGTCCGATTAACACAATTTTGCATCAAAAATTGCACCTCCTATTTTTGGAGTCATAAGTCAACCAAATCTGAACATACATACATAATACACATTATACACATACTGTTAGATTCAGTGTGACTCACACTGTCTGGGGATATCAGTAGCCATCGCAGATACGTCCATAAATCCACTTAGAAATCCTAGAAAAGACCTTCAGATCTTGCCTCATAATCATCATGTCTTGAAGTTTTCTTCAGTATAAAAAGTAATCTAGTAGTTTTTATTTGTACAGCCATGGTTATAATAGAGTTTTCATGGTGCAAATTAGTCATACTGTAAACAAATATATGTTAAAAAAACTGGGCTCAAGGTGTAGCCCACAGCTAACTCACTAACTTTATGGCAACATTTTGCTTCCTGCTTGCATCCCTCAAATATGTAGCAGACTGATTGTTGTCTCAGCATGTTAGAACTTTTTCTTGGCCTTCCCACTCAATACTTATCCTGATGCTTACCGACCTCAGGTACAGTAGACAGGTTGGGACGTGCTCTTGTTGTCACAGAGACAGATGCATCAGAGGAGAGTTTCTGTGAGCAGGAGATGGCCCGGGTACTGGCCTGCTACCACAGAATCACTCGGTAAGGCTGCACTCTTCCTACTTCCTACTACTATTAATCCAGGAATACATTTCAGTGGTTTTAATAGTTTGTTTCAGACTTCCCTCTACTAAGTTTCTAGATATCACCAGGGAATTAAGGTTTGTAAATTTAACAGACATTATAGTGCACAATATCCCCTCATACCATAAAATGTTGTCCTGTCCACAAAATCTATGATCAGCTTGTTCTCTGATGTTTATATTTGGGCTTGTGTCATTTGTTACTTGCTACACTGCTCATTTACAAACCTGTTCACCCAAGAGTGCTTCATAATTATATCTGACTTGACTTGCTTTTTGCTGACTTTGCCAAATACAGCAAAAGGTGGGGCTAAGAAAATGCAGCATGTGCCAGAAAGCAGAAAAAAATGATTCAAAGTCAATTTAACATCTTTGAGCTTGCCAGTTTACCTGGCACAATCCCCACTCGTCTGTTGCACACTGCAAGTTTGAACAAAAGTTCCACTACAGGTTTGGGAAGAAATGATATGAAGTTTAATGTTTGTAAAATATAGATAACTGTCCTCTATAATTGGTTTAAATCAGTAGGCATCATTCATTTAGGTGTCATTTTAGAATAAAACCCTTCTTTTCTAATGACTGCTCCTGTTTTAACCTCACATTCACTTCTCTCCATCCATCCTCATCAGGCCTGCAGCCAAAGACAAAGGTCTCACAGTGTTAATGGACAGCAGACGCTCTCCACCCTCCACTCGCAGCCTCTCTGCACTTAAATTGTTCCAGGTGAGACAGAAAAAAAATGTTGTTTAGCCAAATGTGCTAAATGTTTGCTTGTGTGCTCTCATTTGCCTGCAGATGTGATGAAGTAGCTCAACCACATGTGTTTCTGTGTGTGTTCCAGGTGTTGGTTCCTGGCGGTCTTGGATCTGTTCTGGTTTTGGTGGAAGAGCAGCAGGGGTCCCTTTCGCACAACCTGGAAGATGCAGAGGTGACCTCATACAAATCACATGTTTACAGTTTATAATCCAGCACACACACACACACACACACACACACACACACACACACACACACACACACACACAGCATAGCGTTGTTCAATTCCTTTTAGTTCAGTTAGTTTTATTTCTTTTATTTGTAAGTTTAAATGTTAAAACACAGGTAGAACGCCCACATTGAACTTATAAAAACATGCCAAAACCACAATGATAAAGTGTTTGGGAAAACGGTAGCATAATGAAAGTTCCTGAACCTCCATCATCCATTATCTTAACAACAGGGATAACTGCTCATATATGAAATGCAAAATGTTCAAGAGGAAATAACATTTCATAAACCATGCTTTGTTTCTGTTCCTTGTTAATATTTGATGAATGTCAAATGCTCTTAGCTGGTGCGCACATTCACATTGTGCTTGAATCTAAATGAACCTTATTTCCATACATTTGGCACATCTAGAGTTGCAAATAACTCCCATTTTACCGGTAATTCAGCTTATTGCTTTGCATTGATCAGCAGAGATCTTTCTTTCACATGCGCATGTGAAAATTTATCTTGCCATGTGGTTTGTATTTCAACCTGGCAGTATTAAAACATTGCATGTTAAAAGGAAGTCCTGCCCAAAAGATGTTAACACTGTTAGAAAAAAACTGCTGTTGGAGCTGCATCACACATTCCTCGGTCCATTTTGTTGTTTGGTAGTAATTGTTTTTATTCCTGCTGATAAAATAACAATTGGAGATGATGCAAGTGTAATAGGAGAACATGTTTTTGCTTTCTCAGCTCTTTCTTTTTAAGAAAGCTGAAAAGAAATGCTTTAGTCCCTCAGAATCAAAACAGAAGAGTATTTAGAGTGCAAAATATTATCAGCTTTGTTAAGTCTATATTAAACAAGAGACATTTGCTAACACTAAAGCCCTTAGATAAGAGTTTATATGCTCAAGTCTACAGCACAATATCCTCATATCCTTTTTTTTTTTTAATTTTCTAAAGTCTCATTATTTTTTAAACATTCCCTTTCTTATCCTTTCCTGTTCTGTCCAGATCCACACAGTGCGAGGAACAGGGGTCCTTCAGCAATATGTAGACAAGCAACAGCTGCCCAAAGAGATGGACGGAGACTTCACCCACTGTCACGCAGACTGGCTGGTCTTCAGACTAGTGAGAATCTGCTAATCTGTTCAAATAAAATAAATAGATTTCATTTTCCTTTCCTTTCTTTTCCTTTACCTGAGCATGCATTAGAGTGGTCTTGAGGAAAGTGAGCAGGAAATGATCACTTCAGGCATTTAAGATTGACTACTATGTACACGCAAAATTATTCACATTTATTTTATTTGTATGAAGTACATTTAGGCCATTCCCTCACAGAACGGCTGTTGCAGCCTAGCAGTCTGAGTCTTATATTTATATTCATAAAAATTCATAATCTGTGACTGCTTTACTTACTGTTTGTGTTTTGAGTTAAATTGATGGAATAATTAAAATGCTAATCTCAAAATCACTGATTCCACACCTACTTTTTCTCTCTTGTTTTCCCCTTCAGAGTCTGGAGAGTCTGACAGAGCGTTGTGAGAGCGCCCTCGCACTCCTAGGAGAAGCACTGCAGTCTATGGACACTGAGCCAATGCCGGACAACATCAAGGTACATATGTCAAAGATGACATTCTTTTTACCTTTTCTGTATCAGTGATTTGATGACATGAGATTGTTATGTGCCTGTCAGACAGAAGCCAAGTACAAATTTCACTGTGTGTAGTTTGGTGATTGTCCACAGAATCATTAATAAGCACATTGTTCTTCTTCAGACGGTTCCCCTGAGCATCGACAAACACAGACAGCTCATGGTGAGCGTCCTGGCTGACCAACGTTTAACTGAACTACAGCAAAGGGGCGGAGCTTGGCTTGCAGGACTGACCAATAGCGCTTCTGGACTGGCACAGAAGTCACCAGACTGCAGGTACCAGAATTTAATTTTGGTGCTTTTGTGGTCCCTTTTATTGACATATTTATTTTTTCCCCCTTCTTGCTTTTGATACAAAGCCTGTGGCTTATTGTTGGGAATCAACTTACTCAATTTCACAAACAGGACCAAACATAGGAATATTATCGCCGTTAACTTCACACAGAACTTTGGTTACATGTAGCATAACACTAAAAATTACCACAATCAGTGAATGTATCTCCAAACAAGGAATTGATCAATATTATGAAACAATGTGAAAGAAATTGTATAATAATATTCAGTATATGGACTATTATATTCAAAGACAGATTTAGAAGTCTACACTCATTATTTGCAGTAGCAATGTGTGTGCATCTGCATGCACTTGGATGATAATAGACTTCTTTTTGTTATGATGCAAATGAGACTTCATACTGCTGGAATATACATTAGACACAGGCCTGTTAAAATAGGGCTATTTTAAATATAAAGGAATCATGACAAGCACAACAATTCTAATTAGGCAAATACTCAGAAATGCAGAAACCACCGTACACAAGTAGCTTGGCAGAAAAGGGATCTGCATGTCCTTTTTACTTGTTTTTGATTTTTTTTGTCAAGATGAGTTATAAGTTAAAAATACTCCTCATCATGAAAAGTTGTTTGTTTTCAGCCAAAAAATTAAAACCAGCTGAAGGAAAAAAGGAATGTGAACTTAACATCAAATGGATGACAGAGTGATGCGGCTTATTTGTTTGTGCCCAACTACAGCTTAAAGATGATCTAAAGACTGTTGTATTTGTAGCTGTTCTTTTTATCCAGTAATGAGTTTTGGCTTAGTCTATACAAGAATGAGGCCAAATGCAAGTATAGGCTGATTGCTGATTTGATTCCTTTTTTTTTTTTTTTTTTGCCTTACTGTTGGTCTGGGAGGCTTTTTGTTTTACATAATTACATAATGGCTAAGTTCTCACTGTCATTACTGTAGAATTTGAATTTTGAAAAAAATAAAAAAATTACTTCTCTCTTCTGTTCATCGGTGATTGCCTGGTCATTTTTAACTTTTTTCCCTCAGGGCTGCTCTTGCTGTGACCTCTAAACTCTATGACAGTGTCGATGACGCCCTCCATCGGCTGGTCCGAGTGTCCAACCAGAGAGGTCGCGACCTGGAAGCTCTGGGACGACTAGCGGGGCTGGTGGACAAACTGGAAAAGGTGTGTGAGGGAGGAAGTGTGGTTTTATTCCCGTTTCACAAACCTGGCAGACTGTTACCTGCGGCCTGTCCTGAATCTCATGAACAACCCTACTGTAAACATTTAAAATCTGAGTTTTAAGAAATGTTTCAGTGTCCAGCATTGCACTACACCCATCCTCACTCGTCCCCACTGTTCCCAACAGGGATTGGATGGAAACGCCCTGATTTGTTGGTGTTTAGTGATTGCCATATGTTTTCTCTAAAATATGCTTCTTCTCACTCTACTCCCTTGTCTTGCACAAGACAGATACTACAGTGTCCAATGCAAAAAATACTAAATAAAAAAACCCTATTTCTTTACACTTCATGTAAATTTCTCCACTCCTCTGTGGGGTGTCCCCCATGTACAGTGAATATCTTGTGTCGTCCTCTCACCCCTCTCTCTCTCTCTGTCTTATATCCCAGTGTGATAAGGAGATTGAGCAGGTCCAGTCACAGTTGGAAGACTACAAGGACCCTCCTCTGTCCCTCAGCAGACTCTCGCTCAAACAGCAGAAATTCAAGACATTCAAAGAAACAGCCAATGTGAGTGTTCTATCATCTTACTCTTAATTTTTTGGTACAGTATTTGTTAAAACTTATATACAGTATAGAATTGTCTGCATATGTGTGAATGTGTTAGTATAAAAAAATGTATACACAAGTAGTAGTAGTGTAAACAAAAATGTATAATCAAAATATGCATAATTTTCATGTTAGAATATACTACTATAAACTACTATGCACTCACATAAAAATCCTACTCATAGTGGCTTTAAAGCTAGACTGTTCTTCTTGGAAGAAGAATAAACATTTTCTTCCTCTTACTAATGCACTGTTATTCTGTTCAAACTGTCAGGGGTTTTGCTGCAACAGCCTTGCTTGGTCTGGTATGACCAGTAGCTTATCGTGGCTACTGTTAGCTAATACAAACACATTTTGGATAGATAGATGTTGGTGTATAACGGGTACTACTGAGTCACTTTGCCGACTTGATGACTCTTCTCTACTTGCGTTATTGTTACACATTTTAGCATTATCCCGTAACTGCCTCTTGTGTTTAGCTGTTGTTAGCTGGCTGTTTAGCAGATGTTACATATGGTGGCTTTAAAAATATTTTTTGGCAACAGGTCATTGCTTTTGCTTGCATCCTTAGCTGTCCTTAAAGCTTACCTAAAGTGTATAGTGAGCCGAAGTCCTGATGCCACTTCTATTGCTAGTCGCTCTTCCACTAGCTTCTGTGACTCAATGCAGTTGCTCATATAGAGTTTGTTTAATCAGCCTTTCTAAAAAAATTAAACATGTTTTTCCTCTTTATCCTTGATATCCACCAACACCCTGTTCTGATGTAATCTTTCCAACCTTTTAACTGTAACTGTCTAAAAAACATTGATAGTGTTTGGTTAGCTGCAGCTACTCAATTGGCCAAATTTTGTCAAGCTAGAGACGTTTAACCCACAAAGGTGTTGGGCTTGTGAGAAATGTTTTTTTGTTAAAGGCCAATAAAACTGTAATAATAAAATAAACAACAATATTACATAGTTTTTTTAGTTTACCATCCCTGTCTTGACAAATAGAGTTTTGCACTAGAATTGCACAACATACTGATAAGCAAGGTTATATTGTAGGGCTCGATTTGTAGCAGTTTGCATTTTTTGTGATTTTGAATGAGGTTTTCTCCCTTCTGGAACAGAACCCAGAAGTTTTGGTTCTGGGTTTTGGCACTTCGTCTCTATATGGGGGCGCTCTAATGTCCTCCACTAAAACAATATGACTGCCATCCCAACTCAAGGATTATTAATCCTATTAGCCCTGCAGGCTAAGCTACAGATGTAACACTGAATTACTCACTGAAAGACTTGAGGAGTCAATAACTAAAAGATTTAAATGTAAAAAGATGTGTTTTGAGGGCACTTTGCTGTTAAGTGGAAAATTTATATCATTATTGTGCTATGTAGAAGTTTTGTCGGCTTATTCCCAGCAGAGGCAGTTACCATTATTCCATTCCCGATTTCCCAAGTGTATCTTGTCAAGCCTCTACAGTAAACACTTCAGGGTTTTTCCGAACAAAGACTTCACAGTGGATCTTCCTGAATCCTTTAGGAACTGCACAGTGAGACTCTGTCAGTGCTCAGTGCTTTGGAGGGCTGGTGCGAGCTGGACTGGGCAGGCCTGAGCAATGTCCAGATCCGACTTCCACCAGTCAGGGAGAAGCTGAGAGACATGTCCCACTGTCTGTCTGACTGCTGGACCACCCTGGATAACACACAGAGGCTGCTGTCCACATTGACCGAGGTAAGTCAGCACAGGAAGTCATCTGTTGTGCACACAGGAAGTCATGATCACACATTAATGGTTTCAAATCTTCCTAAGGGCAAATAACAGTCATCTTTTCTTTCCCGTCTCCTGTGCAGGCCACCCAGTGGTGCGATGCAGTCTCCTCCACCTCCTCCTCCCCTTCGTCCTCTTCTTCCACCTGCCCTCTTGCCTCCCTCCCTCCGATCCCCCCATCCCGTTTCCAGGATGCTCGTTCCTTAGCCATAGAGCTGGGCGGCGGGGCGCTCCTGGATCTCTGGACCCAGACAGTAGAGCGCTACCAGCGGACTGTTGCGCAGGTTAAACCCCGGTTCCTCCAGTCTGACAGGGCCCAGAATCAGGGCCAGGGGAAACCAAAGACGCCTTCCGCCAACAGCCTGTGGGACTTGATGGGTCCTGAGGGAGAGGGTGACTGGGGACTGGGATCTGGAGGATGTGAGGGGGGGCTGCAGTCCTGGGGATCACTGGCATCACTGTTCAGACCACAGACCTGCTCCACACTGAAGATAGGAGAGGAGAAAGGGAATAAGAAAGACGGAGTGGGGGGAGGAAGTGGAGGAGGAGCAGGTGGAGCTGGAGGAGGAAAGTTCCTGCAGAACCTTCTGAATCCTGCAAAGAAGAGTGTGAGTTTGTGCATCATTTTGTATTTAATATTTCATATCTGTCATATTTGCTACAATATTAATACTACAATACTACTATTCTTTTCTATTCTATTCTGCAGCTATTTTCATTTTCTTTTTTGAATTAGAAAATATGCCCCTCAGCAAAATAAATAATCTATTTGCAATAGGGTCCATATAACAATTCTTTTGGACCACAGCTGCCAATCGACAGCATTTCATGTTGTTAATGAGTGGTTTTGAATTCGAATAGTCTAATTTTAAAACCTACATGACTTTTTTTTCGTCAGTGGAAAATCTTGGGGCTATTTAGGATCTATATTTAAACCCCTGTGGCACTACAAAAAATTCTCTCAGGGGGTTTACAGAAGACTATTTAGACTTTTTTGAACATTGGCTTACAGGTCAACTTGTCTTTTGATAGGAGGAACAACAAAATCATCTCTTGTGGGACTGGAAGACATCACAAACTTAAATTTTCCATTCTCATGCAGCCCACTCTCAAATGTCCTTGTTCATATGTGCATTACCACATAATTACCAAATAACAATTACAGAAACAAAGGTGGCAAAATGCTCATTATGATGGCATATTTATCTCAAACATGTCTCTGCAAGTCAATTTTCATAATGTACTTAAATAAACTGAAACTGTCTCGAAGAAATTAGAGTTGGCAATTTGTCAATCGTCAGAGATTTTGCCATACTTTATAAGAGCCTGCTATCTGTAAAACATTTTTGGTGTATTAAGCTATTGTGAGCAATGCAGCATTCAATGAGCTGAAATGCTTTATGGTAATATATCTGCTCATCCTCTTGTCATGTAAAGGTCCAAACATACAAGAAAGAATTGTAGTCATTTAAGAAAATCATCATTAAAGCTGCTGTTATCTATATTTTTATATTAACAATACATCAAATGATTACTTGTATGTGAGTGGGGTTGCTCGTGGTGAGTATCCCACAGAGAATAATCACCCAACTGCAGTTCCCCTCAACTTTGAGGAGCATTTTAGTGTCTTTCAGCTCATTCTTTTGATTTTCTGGCCCTTAACTGTTTTGGTTCAGACTCACCGTTCGCATCAGCATGGTTTTCAGCCACATCAGGCAGCTGTTTTCAGTTAAAAAACAAGCTCAGATAAACCCACTGTAGGGTATGCTACCTGCTAAGCACCAAACAGTTGACAGATAAAGGTGGAGCATTTAGCTAGCTGCTAAAGAGCTAGATATTTCCCTCAGGAGTTGGTGGAGACCAAAACAGAGCTAAAAGGACAATGTTTACTGAACTAGCCAAGGTGATAATATGTCAATGTTGTGTTTACAGCCTGTTCTGCTAAATCAATGGATGCAGGTTTAACAGGTCGAAAATACAGTATTGGTTTAACTTAATCTGTCTATTGCTAATGTCATGTTTATAACCATGTTTATCACCCTACAGCCCACAGATGCCCCGCTCCCTTCTAAGCCCCCCAGGAAGCGCCACCCAAGCTTTGACCTCCAGGCTCTTCTGGCTCCCCGCAGAGGCACGGCCACCCCCAAACCCGAGTCCCCGGTGGGTGGGCCGAGCCGTAATTCCCCCATGTCCTGGCTGGGGCGACGGACGTTAGCTGACCCAGTAATTACCACTAGCATGGCTGCAGCCATCCCTGGATGGGGTGGAGGAGGAGGGGTGTTAATTCGAGGGGTGGAGGTCAGCAGCAAAGAGGTGGTGGACCACACGGGGTCACCACGGCAACACGTGCTGCTCGGGAGGACTGAGAGGGAGACGGGGACAGATAGGGCCGGTTCAACTGCACAAAGGTGTGTTTGTGTCATTTTTGCTTCTCTTCCCCCTTTTTTATTTTTATAAAATGTTCATCTTGTGTTTATTTTTCTGAGTGGGAACTTGTGTGTGAGACAATGAGTGGGAGGTCTGACTTAGCCGAGAGCTCCAAAACAAGACCAACATTATAAATGACATAAAGAACAGGCCAGGCTGAGATGAAAGGGTGAAGTGATTCATCCTTTTGGGGATAATTTAAGTACAGCTGAAGTCTGTTTCTGAACGATTTTATCAGTCAGCATGCAATCTCAGATAATTTTATCATTACTAACTGTTTGATCTCTGTCCAATGCTTGCTGCTATCTTCACTCCCACTTCCTCTTCTCTGCCACTTCTCCTCTTTCTCCCACGTTTGTTTCTCCTTTGCAAATGTACTCATCCATTTTATTGCTCTCCTTATCATCTCCTTGTTTCTCCCCATCCGTCCTGCAGTAAGCTGTACCTGCTCTGGTGTAGGATGCTGAGTTCAGAGAGGCAGTATGTGGCTGTCCTGAAGGGGGTAGAAGAGACATACCTCCCCTTACTTGAGCTCTCAGACACCCCGGCCTCCATCAGGGGGAAGGCAGACACCCTCTTCCCCAACTGGGCCAGCCTCAGCACCTTCCACTCGCAGAACCTACTCCCTGCCATGGAGGGCGCTCTTGTGCAGAGCTTGTTGCAACAGGACTGCTTCAGCAAATATGTAAGTTCAGCGATGTAGGGTGAACAGTAAAGGAAAAATACATTGTTTTTACAATATGGGCCTTATTTATATTAATTATTTTTGGCTAGTGGGACCACAGAGTAGTTTAAACTGTTTAAACCCCAGCATTTCTTGTTTGCAACCCCTCATCAAAGGTTCCATATGTCTATGATATATGAGCAGTTCATCTAAGATTGATTTTCCCATCTCAGATTATTTCATGTGATGAATTTTTAGAGGTAAAACTATCCAGTATTTGACAAGAATTAAAGGAAAGAATGAAGAAACAACAAGAATAAAAAAAAACATGTAATTTTGTGTAAAATTGACTTTTTCTCATTCCCTTTACCATCAAGACTCTTGCATGCATACAACTGTGCACTGCAGAGCCTCCTTAACTTTTTAATGTGCTGCTATTTAGAAATTAGGACCAAAACTACAATAATAATAATAATAATAATAATAATAATAATTATAATAATAATAAAAATGTTAGTTTTCCTTTAAAGACTGATCTGTAGTTTTACTGGAAATCCCCCTGGGAAACAGTGTTAACTTTGTTAAGGACTTCACTGTACTTTATTGAAGACATCTTTGATGTAGAAATCTAATTGTCGGACATTTTGAGGCAAGTAATGAAAGATTTAATTTTCCATTTACTTCTGCGTAGGAAAAGATTTGTTCACATTTGTTTGGACACACTAAGATAAAGACATGTTTTGAGTCAATAAATCTCAAGAATTCACGTTAACATGGCAGTCCATGTTTAGTTGGAATCACTTTTGTGGTACATAAAGTGTTCTATCTAAAAGCTTTTGACTTTAAATTTACCAGAATTTATCCAAATAAAAGCTCAGATGAGTAAGTAAACTTGTAGCCCTTTTCAAAACTGTGGCTAGAATCTGCTTTAAATGACCCGTTGTTTCTTCAACAAATTTATTGTGTGATTGATCATATTAAAGGCAATAAAACAAGGAGAACTTCGTCTATACAACACAACAAGTTGCCCTACGTTCTCTCATTTATGTTTCTTTTTTCCACATCTCTTTTTCACACACACACAGCGGGACCAGTTTCTGCAGTATTCCCACTACATCAGGACTAAACTAGAACTGGACTCTCCACTGGTCACACAGGCTGCCGACTTCTTTAAGGTAAGATTCATCAGGTTTGCTGCCGTCTAATTAAACCCTTGAATCTCTGAAACATCAGCTAGTTGGGCCCACCGAGATTTCAGTAGAAGGGTTTCAATCTGAGGAGTTTAACCAGTTTTTCCAAATGTGTCTCCCTGCTTTTCTATTACCAACTCATTTCAGTAAACATACTTTAGCGCCCAGTTTTCTCACTGATGATCACACATTCCTGAATCTATACACATAATAAGTGTGCCCGGGTCATAAAATTCTTATTTGGTTATTTTCTTTTGAGAAGATCTTTTAAATCACAATATGAGAACATCATTATGAGTCATTTTGTAGCACATCACAAGCACAAACCAATTAAAGTTGTTTTATTCAAAAGTGACTGCAATTAAAAATGAGCTGTTTACAGTAAAGCTAATTACATGTTTAATGTACACTAGAAAAGCCAATTAAAGGCGGATTATAGAGAAAGTAATTTGAGTTTGTAAGCTACAATTAACTAAAACTAATACATCGAAAGCATCGTGAGATTACTAAGAGGACTTTACAAGGAGAGATCACAGTGCTTAAGATCCCTGAGGCTACATTCAAGCTGTGAAGTGTTTCATAAAGGAGCATTTCTAAGAAACCACCACCAGGAGGTGGTGTGAGTTCATGTCCCATCCTGCAGCAGCTTTAAAACTGCTTGAACACATTGTGGATTATGGCTGCACGAGGGTTTATGGTTATCGTGATGGTGATGGACAGGAAAGTGGTGTTCAGGCTGAATGATGATGGGGATCATTTTGGGGATGGCGGTGATGATTGTTATGGCGATGAAGACAAGAACAGCACATGTGGCTACTTTCACATGGTTTCTGTGATCAGCGGAATCCCAGAAGGAGAATGTGATTTCACAAAGAAAGAAACAGATAAAAATGTCATTATGTTTGTACTACATTTGTATGTTTCAACCAATAATGACTGGAAAATTAAGCTTGGCTCCTTGTAACTTCAAGATATAATGACCAAAACAATAATTATCCTGATTAAACATGTCTCACGTGGTAATTGTAGCAGACCAGAAGAGATCTTCACCAAACTTAGATGTAAAAAACATGTAAACATAGTTCAGCTTAAGTTAGTAAGTGTATTTAGTTTTTGTAAATCTTCACCAAATACCTATTTTTCAGTTAAAACAGTTGTTGTAATGGATATCATTCAACACTGATGAATATACTTTTCATACATGCATATAAAAAAGTCACCCATATTAGGCACAAAACACAAATTGGTCTCTGATATCTAATAGTTCATATGATATGTTTTTAGTTCAGCACCATAGTCTTTTGCTTTGTTGCTTTTTGTTTGTGTTTTTTGGTTTTTATGTATTGTGATGTGTCATTATTATTTATGTTGTATTTATGTTAAGCTATGCATTCGGAACAATTTTTTATTTTGTAAATAGTGCAATTTCTAATGTTTGTTTCTACAGAACATATTTGTGATTTGTGTCAAGTATACGTGTTGAATGTCTTTACATGAAACAAGTAAGAATTGATAAATTGTAAATCCGAAAAAACTAAAACATTTGTATTTTCTTTCATTTTCACAGCTTTTCACTTTCACCATTACACATTAGTGTTTCACATAGGAAAACTTATTTTCACTTATTTTAATGCAAAGAGGCATTCATTTTCTGGCACCTGCCTATATGAACCGTCTTTTCTCTGTCTGTGCAATGCATTATGGTAAATAAATCTTGGTTAGTGACCATAGATTATACACTAGTTTTTAGGTTATGGGATATTTCTTTTTGCTGTATAAGGTATAATAATATTCACTAAACATTACACTACTAAATGTTGAACACACTATATAGTGTACGACACAGTACAACGTGAATTCAACTGGATTCATTTGGAGGTTTTTCTTTGACTTTAAGTCTGATTGTGACGTCAAGACGCCATTAAAGACAACCAGGTCTAACATTTCCAACTTCCCTCTTCTCCCCCCTCTCCTGCAGTCCAAACTCCCCCCAGCCTCCCCCCTCTCCCCTCTGTCCTTCCCTCACTGTCTTCAGGCTCCCACTCACAGACTGGAGCAGTACTGCGAGGCCCTGGAGGAGCTGGGAGGGATAAACCCCGCCTCTGACTCCGCCCTCTCCATCCTGAGACACGCCCAGCGGCACGGCGAGGACCTCAGGGCCAGTGACCTCATCGTCGGATGTCCGGTGAGAATGCCTGTCCCAGTTTATGACTGTGCAACTGTGAATCAAGTCCCACTTTCTTTTCTTAGAAGGAAAGAAACAAAGTGATCTTGATGAGGTCAGGCAGCTGAAAGAGATGGAATTGTTTTATCGCTTTCGTACCATTTATCTTGAGTTATTTACAGTTTTTTGTTTAAAAAAAAAGGGAATGAAATGAAAATCTGAAAATAAAACAATGAAATTGTAGTAAATAAGTAACAAATAAAAGAAAGGAAAGTTGGAGAAAAGACAGACAGACCACCAGAAAACGCTTCTCTTGCAGTTATTATGGATGTAAAAAAAACAGCTTTAACCTTTCTCAAAAAGTCAGAAAACACCATATCCACTTGGCCCATATTGTGCTACTATGACACAGCAGTATCATTCAGGTCTAGTCGTGACAAATGTTTGACTCCCACACTCACACATACACCCACCCACACACACACACACGCACAACTATCCTCTCCTCCCCCTTTCAAGTGATGGGAGAGATTACGGCAGCGCAAACGTTCCCATTGAGCTACTTCAAATCGCGCTGCAAAAGCTCTTCAAGCAAAAAGGCCGTAAGTGCAGGTGTGTGTGTGTGTGTGTGTGTGTGAATGGGTGGGTGTGGATGTGGGTGTTTATAAAGTATGTGAAGCATCACTTACATCATGACCCACACATCATCACAGGTTTAAAATTCTGTGTGACCGGCTGCTGGTAAATGATCAGTCCCTCTAATTTTATTGGCAGTACAGTTGCAGTTGAGAAATGTTTATGTACGTTCATGTTGCCCCACTTGCTGTTTGTTTGTGTCTTTGCAAGTCTAGTTTTGAGTCCTTAAGGAGCATTACATAAGAGCTGACTTTTATCAACCTCTATCTGCCACTGGTAGGAGTTGCAGCAACATCACAAAGTATTTTAACACTGTAATTGACATGAACAATAAAGCCACATTTTTGACAAAAGACATGAGTCAGCTGGCCAATTAGAGCAAAGATCCAACAGAAAGAAAGCATCCTTGTGAAGAGGGAATTCAGTATGTCACCATGCAAAGCACTGTAATAATAATACTTCTTTGTCCTTTTCTTTATTGACTTGAGAATAAGGCTTTTCAGTTTGTAGCTGAAATATCTTGTAACTCCAAATCAAATTTGAGTAGGTGAAGGAGGGAAGGGTTGAGATTTTGCTCCAAAGCAGAGAACAGAGTTTAAACAGAGTGTTTAAAGCTCCAAAAAAGAGCTCCGGTCAGGTAATAAGGTGTCAGTAACCTCATGAAGACTTTCAGATTCAACAGTTATTCTTTTTTGTGCTACGAGGCAGCCAAATTTGTATTTACTGGCCCTTTAAAATGTTCCAAAGGGTCTGAGATTATTTCACTCCAAAGCCATTTGTTTTAAGAATCCATTATACTAATCTGCCTTTTTACATTATTTTGTTACCTGTTTCAAGACAATTAAATGAAACTGGATGGGAAAAATTGAAATATTTCAACCCGCTGGCAAAGAAGACAGGATTTTAAAACTCACTTCAAGGCTAAATGGCCACTTACGATAGAAATTAAGATGGTATCTTTTGCAGATAAAGGCCCTGGGCCTGGGCCTCAGGCCAAGATAAGTGAATCCTAACGTGTGTGTGTGTTATGTGTGATTTCAGATCCCCGTGGCGGAGCGTGGCGAGCTGGTGCGGCAGGGCGAGCTGATGGTGTGTGGTGGAGCTCGGAGGAAGCGTGCGGGAGTGAGAAACGTGTTCCTCTACCAGCACGTCGTCATCTTCACCAAACAGAAGAGCCCCGGCCCGGGACGCATCTCCTATAGCTACAAACACAGCATCAAGGTACAGAGCCCTCACATGCACACACACGCGCACGCACACACACACACACACACACACACACACACACACACACACACACACACACACAGTCTCTATTTCACACTCACATAATGTTTTCCTTCAATTTTCATTATCTTCCTCTCTCCCCAGCGCTCTTACATTTCTCAGCTGATTATTTGGGAAGAAGACACTGATGACAGGACAAGACTTTTATTTTAGTTTTTATTTCCTTCTGTTCTTTCTACTCTATTCCAGTCCATCTCTTGAATTTAACATTTCCGCCCTTTGCTCCCTGCAGACAGGTGAGATGGGTCTGACTCAGAGCGTGGGTGAGGAAGGAGTGAAGTTTGAAGTTTGGGTCCGACAGGCTCCTCGAACCAGAGACTGCATCACGCTGCAAGCGAAGGACAGGGAAGACAGGGTGACCTGGACTCATGATATTGCCCATCTGCTGTGGACACACGCCATCAACAACACAGGTACGGTCTGACCTTTGACCCCAGAGGCCTCAAATTAAGACTCCCGTATGACACTTTTAGAAATCCCTCATCAACTTAAAATTTACACAGAACTTGCATGGTGCTCCAGATGAGTGGTGTTTAACACTTTTACAAGTGTTCAGGTAATAAAGGGAAAGCGATTTTACACAACTTTGGGAGTACTTCTGCATAAATGAAAGAAGTGGTATAAAGCTCCAAAGAAAGCTGCGTAAAGTCTGATAAACTGCCTCAAGTGACGTAACTTGACGTAACTCATCTCTGCTTAAGGCTAGCGGCTCAAGGCTACATTTGCAGCTACTAGTATAACACACATGAATCTTTCAAGTTGCATTGTTGGTAATGTAGACGCCAGGTTTTGACAAGGGAGAAGAATGCGTGGAATTAAAAAAAAGACATTATCTCTGGTTCTGCTGCATTGATTTTGCGACCGACGAGTCCGAAAATGTTAAAGGAGTGCAGTGCTAAATCGGTGGAGCACTCTTTTAAGTAAGTCAATTGCAGCAAAAGTAATAATAAATTGACTCAAATAGTCGCTATTTTTTGTCTCACTTAGCATTGTCTTGATCTTAATTTTCCCGGACGCAATCCCAGCATGCACTGGGTGTAAAGCAGGAAAAAGCCCTGAACAAGTGGCCAGTCCACTGCATAGTTAAAGGGCCACGTTCCCATTTTTCATCCTGAATCCAAACATTGTCTTGTTTTACAAGACAAAACATTGTGCAGGGGATTATTTTAGTGGTTAGTGGTTTAGTTGTGGAAGCTTTTAGTTTTTTAATATTTGTTTGAAAGGAAAAAAGGGGGACTGGACAAAAGTCACATGGACTCACTAGGTTAAACGCAAATCTGATTCCTCTCTGTGTAACTTTATCTGGGATGACAATTGCCTTTCCTATGAGTAGAGAACACATAAAAATATCAGCACCAGACCAGTCTGCTGTTTGATTGTAGTTAATTTGTTTATGCCCAGCTTTCCAAGCACAAGGAACCGCTGGCTATCACATGTCATATCTACCTCCTTGTATCCATAAAACTCTGGATCGCTTCCTGTAGTTGGTTGAGATTACAGTATCACACTGGATAAGATACACTGCAGCTGGCACATTTTAGGCACCATTACTTGGTGTTCAAACGGCACTGTTCCCATGTACCCAAACAATAAACAAACAGTATTTTCCCAGATAGAGTTCTTACCTTACCCCGTAACACCTGTCTTATTCCCTTAAAAAAATAAAAGAATAGTCATTATACTGCAATGTGCTTTATATAAGAACATTTTGCAAAAGCAGTTGTGTGCATTATGTGGTTTCTGTATAGAATTGTATTGTTTTTTATGATTTCTCCTCTCTCCTCTCCCAGAGTTGTGTCTGAAGGAGTCACTCTGCATGGGAATTTCCAGTAAGCTGCTACTGGACGCGACAGGAACTCCAGGCTCAGAGCTGGACTCCATCTACAGTCTTAATGACAGAGGTAGGCTCAAAAGGGAATACATCTGTAATACAGGTACTAGAAGCGCTGTGCTCTTAGGGAAATTGCGCCAGAAGAAAAGCATTTGCATCAAAGATTTGAATTGGTAATGTTTTTTTTAATGGGAAAAGGGTTTTCCAATTAGAATTATTTTAGGAAAACTCCACTTTGTGTCCTTTGACCTGAAACTGAACTGATATCTACAGGTAGATCACTAACATTAAAATCTGAACACTTCATCTTACAGAGAATGTGATCATGTTTGGGAAAAACTGAGTAATAAACATCAGATAACAGTTCGGTGATTTATTTCGAAACCCTGCAGTTCCTCTTCTCACGTTACAAATCCAGAAAGTCTAAACCGTATTTCAGTTCAAACTGTGGCTTTCAGAAGTCAGTCGGTTTTATGTGACCAGATTGGATCACTGGATTGTTCAAATTTGCTTTCTGAGCTGAAAGTGATGTGGCCCTGAGATTACAGACGGGAAACAAAACGGGTCCTGGGTGTATCTCCCCATGTGACAAGGTAATAATGTGGTACATGTTTTTTTTTTTCAATCTCATGCCCCCGGGCTACTCTATGAATTTTTGATATTTGTCTCACACTGCTAAATTTTGAGGAGCTGTGATGTGCCTGCAGAGAATATGTAGCACTGTCAAAGAGTTTGACTATGAAACCACATTTTACTTCTGCTATGATCAAATCCCATCACAACCTTCAGTCCTGTGTCTCCCTTAAACTCTCAGATTTGTCATCCTATACTGTATCCATAAACAACGAATATTAAAGGAAACATCCATCTTAGAATACTGGTGCACCGTTTAGAGACAGCATTTGCAGCTTTATCTTGCATTTCCTGTTCTGTTCTGTAGGGCTGGGTGATAATTAAAACATGATTGTTTATTGACTTTCATTACCATATCATGTTATCGCTCCATAAATTTTTGTTTATTAACTCTGATCAAACTGTAATCAAAGTAGCAAAATTGGCTACTGCGTTTGGTCTCATTAAATGCATAACATGGTGGATCATGGTTCATTGCTTTGAACTTCAGTTTGATTATTTTACATGTGATTTTGCCTGTAGTTACCATATAGTCACATATATCGATAGTGGAAAATATCTTAGTATTAATAAATATTTCGGGCTGCTAGGTAGCAGCGCAACAAGTTGTAAACTCAACACTGACTTATTATGTATTTATTTATTCATTTGTTTATTTGACAGGGACAGTGCACAGCTTAGCTGTACCAGAGTTAGCTATAAGCTAATTAACATCTGTAGTCCCTGGGCAGGAAACAGAGAATAACATCTCTGTTAAGAAAATGATCACCATAGAAAGTTAATATGGCAAACGTGTTAGCAAACAGTTGCATAGTTACACATCCAGCAGACACAGAGCAACATTAGCATTCATTTGGAGTCGTGTTTGTGTCCACCTGATGAATGTAAGTCCAATATTCACTCTCCTTCTAGCTCTGTTTTGCACTCCACCAACTCCTGAGAAAAATATCCGGCTATTTAGCTGCTAAATGTTCCACTATGTTCACTAGCTAGTTGCTAACTTTGTCTGTCTGCTGTTTGGTTCTTCAGGTATAGCATATAGTGGGATTTTAGTGCTTTTTCTCAGAAAACAGCTGCCTGCTGTGGCTAGAAGCGGTGCTAATGAAAGTGGTGAGAGTGAACCAAAACAGTAAAGTTCAAAGCCGTAAAACCAAAACAGTGAGCTGAAAGATGCTAAAACACTGAGGGGAACTGCGATGTTGGGGGATAATTCTGTCTTGGTTCGTCACTACGAGTGAGCTCCCTTTCACATTACACATAGACATTTAATCCATTGTTCATATAAAAAATAGTGCTACTTTGATAATAATGTAATAAGGATTTTGACCATCTCTATTCATATAAATAACTGGCCAAATATTGAGATATTTTCTGAGTAGCTACAATGCAGTTTGATCGCAGAAATCCTTTGAGCAATCTTAAACTAAAGTGTAAATATCTGTTCAATGTTCACTGTATGAATTAAGAGAAATCTGCCAATTCTATAAAAGTCCATTAAAAAACATACAAAAAATGAGTAAGAGATATTGAAAAAAAACATAATTATCTTACTCTTATCTTGCTCATATTTAATGCTATCAGGAACATTAATGCACTCTCCACCTACATATATAATCAGTAACAGGTTCACAATAGTTCCCTGCTGAATACACTCAATATAGTCAGAATTCCACCTGAAAAATTAGCAACTAACCACAAGAGGCAGGTTGAAGGGAAGTTACAGTATGATCTTTGTCACAAAATAACTCCTGGAACACACATCACGAATTCATGCCATATAATCATATTACAACATCTGAGAGTGGTGTTTCCCTTTAAGAAACGAGGCCCATCCATAGAGTTAAAACATAAAAAATTAAAATAAAAACACACAATCTGAAATGGAATTCTTCAGATTCCAGACCCACCATCCAGTCTCGAAAGGCCGCTGCTGCCCTAGAGCTAAAGTGATTTCCCATTCATAGTTTGGTGTAATGCACATACTACTCACCAGGTGTCTCATTGAGTGCAGCAGCTCAAAATTTCAATGCATGAATTGTCCTCTGGGACAGGACACAGTGTTAGAAATTCATTGAACAGGATGAGAAAAATGCCTTCTCTCTCTGACTCCTCTCTCTTTGTCTCTACCATACCCAGTCTCTCCTCATTTTTCATTGTAAGAAAACATTATGATACAATGATTTTTACATTATAGTGCATACTATAATGTAAATGGAAAACAATCCATGCAAGCAAATCATGCCTGAATGCAGGATGGTATCATTATTTGAACTCCACTACCTGGAGCAAAAATATAGCAAAATACATATTTTAAGTGTGTCTAACACATGCTAGATTTACTGTATTTTATGTTATCTGTTAACCTATAACCACCTCTCTCACACACACACAGTCCACAGTAGCTGCTCAGACTCCTCCTCTGTCGGCAGTCAGAAGGAGGGGGGATCCCCAGCGTCTGGGAGGGACCCCAGGAGAAGCTCCGGATCAACAAGTTACTCACAGGTGGGTCACAGTCATACCCACATAACACAAAATCCAGTGATTCCAAAGTGGATGAAAAAAAAAAAGATCAACACTTCACCATGATTAAAATGAAACTATCAGGGTGGAGTTTGCAACGCTGAACATGTGTAAAGACAAGCCTCGAGACTGCTAATGAGTACAGCATTCTTTCAAACTATGCACTGGTTGTCACTAGTATCAGTTCAGTCAGCCAACTTGCATAAAATGGATTATTATGTCTAATAATAATGATTTTTTTTTTTTTTTTTTTTAATGGTACAAACTTCCATTGTAGCGGAACGTAGATTCAGAGCCGGGGTGGAGTGGGGCTTATGAAATGATGTATGAACAGCAGCCACAAGTCAGGCCAACAGTAGCGGTAAATGACAACATAGCTTTGAGGTGAGCAGTGAGGCAGCAGGCATGGCAGCAAAAGAGTAAGATGAGAACTGTTGGCTTAGGTACATATGGCATGTTGCAGTAAGAGAAGCATAATATGTGAGTGTGAACAAGCTTTGTTTCATTATTAGAACCATGGATGGGAATTTAGTTTTGTACTGTTATTGATGTTTAAACACAGTCGTGTGTAGCTGGCTTCCCAACCAGTTTAAAAACAAGCAAGATTAGAAAGACTGAGCTAATGAGACAGAGTAAGTGAGAGAAACAAAACTCAACTTTTACATTTTTTTCAATGTGCTTACATGCAAGCATAAAGCAAGCATAAAAAATAACTTTCACTTTCAGTCAGTAATGTAGCAAGGGCACAGCACTGTGTTGTTATCATGGTTTGGGGCGGGCCCGGCCACTATGGAAATAAGTTATTTTAACTTTATCCTGTGTCACACAATTTTAACACTTTGTCTGTTTTATATGCTGTTTACAGTTTTATGTTTATGTTTTATTTTGTTTGTTTTGTGTTTCTGCATGTCCATGTTTTACGTTGGTTTGCATCTGTGTGCTTTTGTTTTCTTAGTGAATATGTGAAAAGGTGTATTATTAGTTAGGCTGTTTTATGACAGAATCAAACCAAATCGAAACACTTAGCACGGGGCATCCCTTTGGGTTTGGGGTTAAGACACTGACCGTGAACATCCCCGGTTCATTTCCGACTGTTCTCCATCTCTCTCTCTGTCTCTCTCTCATTTCCTTTCATCTCTCTACTATTGCTGTCTAATGAAGGCATAAAAATGCAAGAGCACTTGGGAGATCGTCCACCTCTGCAAGTATTTTTCAAGGAATGAGGGGAGAGAAAGTAGGGATGGCATGCAACAAATGTTACCAGCTGGACTTAAACCAGAGACGTTGCAATCACATGGTCAGTGTCTTAGGGCCCAGATGCCTGAAATGTGTTATTTTCTAATCTGTTAGCAGTTCAGAATTAGCCTTCATGCATGGTTCTTTCTCTTTTGGGTAAGTGCACTCATAAGCCCATTTGGGTTTTTACAATTTTTCCAGCTCTATCATTTTCTCTTTCCTCATGTATTATATAGTATACACAACAAAGTGTTTTTGTTATTTATGCAAAATAGAAAACTAATCTCAACTGTTCCTCAGCTGCTGTGAAATTGCAGCCATTTGTATGTAACCTATGTCTGAGATGTTCCAAACAGCAAAAGCATTTCTATATGTTAGTCAAGGGAAGACAGTATGCATCTTCTTAGCTGTAACAAAACAGCAATACCTGCCTGCCATCTCCATGGTTTAAATGAATTTGCTCTGTGCACACACACAGACAAACACACACACACACACACACACATTATCTCAATCTCCTTATCTAGCAAACAGAATATGACAGATTGGCAAACAGACTGCGCTGGGAACAGATTGACAGACAGACGGACACACGCAGCCCAAACAGATAGGGCAAACACACAGACAGCGATATGCACATATTCAACAGCAGAGGGAGGATTGCCGCTTGTGCCCATGTACACACAAGCATTGGTACGCACGCACACTTTAGCACAGAATAAAAAATGTTTCTGTTTTGTTTTCTCTCCTCCTCAGAGTCAGTCTCCATCTACAGCTGTGTAACTGCCATCTCAATGAGAGTAGGTTACTGCGTTTATTACACGTTTCTTTCATCTTTTTTGCTCTCTTTACATCTGCTGCTCAGATCACTGCGTCTCTGCATACCTCACTTTCTGATTTTACACCTTTAACTGATTCCTCAGTCTTTTTCTACTGAAAGAAATCACAAATGTATCTTGAAGAATGCTTAAGATTTATGTAAAAAGAAATCACAAATTTTTAAATGTAAAAAAATTATATTTTATTTCTTTTTGTCTCTCCTCTTCCTGTAACTTTTTACAATCAGAAACTGGACCCTGGACTTTTTGAAGATTTAAACATCTCTATTCCACCTCTGGACAAGCCAAACTGGACTTCGAGGAGCAAGAAGACAAAAGATCTGAAATTCTGAACTTCTCCCACATGTTCGCTCTCCTTCCCCTTTCCCCCTTTTGCCCCTTTCACCTCCTTAAAACACTTAAAAGCCAGCAGATTAGCCAGAGCAGCACTGCACTGCTCTCCCCCCCATTTTAAACCTCCCAGCTCTGATATGAACCCCAGAAGAAAAGCTGCCTCTAAAAAGGATCAAAACTACTCTGTTTAAACCATGACAAGCACCAGCAGGGCTCTCTGCGCTCCGCCATTTTGGATCTGCCAGTCTCAGTTGCTGGCAGAGTCATTGACACCAAAGGCACTTCAGCCACACAGTGCGACCATTGTCTGCCCCGCGGCTCCCCACTAGGCCAAACCACTTGGTCTGAACCACTGACTGCCGGGCTGGCTGACTGTAAGCATCACATCACAAGCTCCAGCATCTGATAATAAACAGGAAGTGATATACAGAGTGTAAATCCACCGTAGGATTGCAGATTTAGAATGTATTAAGTACTTTGTCATTTTCATAACGCTGAATGGAGTACTATAGGCTTTTTTTCCCCTCCTGCCTGTGGAAACATGTGTGGCATAGGCTAGGTGTGATTGCATCTATGTAAATGAGGCAGGGGTGGTGTGAGCACACACACACACACACACACACACACACACACACACACACACAGTGTCTCTCAACACATGCAGTCATTCTTATTGTTATAAGACAGTGGAACACTATTCACATTCACGTGCTCACACACTCACACACTCACACTCACTGAGGCCATTTTAGAGCCTGGTACAGTGGCTAAATCAACATCAGGCAAGGTTACATCTACATCTACATACAGTAAGCTTTGCCTTGATGATGAACTGGAACGTCTTACAATATCATATCCAACTGCTATACATTCTGTTACTGTGTTTGTTTAAGCTAATGATGTTGTATTAACAGTGGTTTAAGGGTGAATGGTATTTAGTCTTCTTTAAAGTATAACTTATGTCAGCAACATGAGCTTCTTGGTGCCTTAAAAATGTTCTTCAGTGTACTGATAAGTGCTGATAATGAATTCAGTACAGTACTTTTTAATATAAGATGCCGTATTCCATATGCCAAAGGTATAAAATGGGTGTCTGTGCAATGTTAATTTGTGTACAAAGAGGTATTGTTGTTACATTTAGTCTGGGCTTTCCTGATTGGAACGCTTTCTCCATAAAATGTAGAAAGGTGGATCTGTTAAGTGTGCTATTTTTGGATTTTACCGGTTTTGTGCTTGCGGTCAGAGTTTCAAGATAACAGTTTGAAGAAGTCTTAGTAATATCTTCAAAACCCACTGCCTAAAATGTTTGAGATGGTGAAGTTTTGATGTCAGGGGCTTTATCTTAAATTTTAAAGGAATAGTTTCTTAGGCACTTTCTTTCCAGGAGTTAGAGGAGAAGATCGATACCACTTTCATATCTGTAAGATCAATTTGAAGCTACTGCCAGCAGCCAGTTAGCTTAGCTTAGCATAACGATTGGAAACAGTGGGAAACCATTAGCCTGGCTCTGTCCAAAGGTGACAAAAACCACATACCAGCACATCTAAAGCTCACTAATTAACATGTTATGTCACGTTGCTTAATCCATAGACAAAAACAGAAGAGCAAAAACGACAAGTAGTTGGGGGGTTATGTGCCAGACTATTTCTTGGCCAGGCACAGCATCTTCCTGGAGTCCAGTTATGTGCCCCCTGTAAAAGTTTACACACTTTGTTTTTTTTGTATGGATTAAACTAATGAGAAATAACGTGTTATTTAATGAGCTTTTAGAGGTGCTGGTAGGCAGATTTTGTTACCTTCAGACAGAGCTAAGCTAGCTGTTTCCCTCTGCGTCCAGTCTTTGTGCTAAGCTGAGCTAACTGACTGTAGGCGGTAGCTTCATATTGACCATAGATATTACAGTGGTATCAATCTTCTCATCTAACTCTCAGCAAGAAAGCAAAAACATCCATTTCCCAAAATGTGGAACTTTTCCACATCCAAATAACTTCTACTAGCAGAACAGCAACTTAACCTCTGCTACTCTGCCAGACTCACTAGTGGGTCCATTAATAGACATGTTACACTGCTGAGTTTTATTCAAAAAATTCTATGAGGAAATTAAATTAGTACCGAATATGTACAAAATGATGCACAACATACCTAGAACTTGTCATTTTGTGTTATGATGCAGCCAAAAAAAAAGGTTTCAATATTTCATATGATGACTTTATTCATATTTTATGAGAGCAAGCATACCGTCAGTAAAACCAATTATCATCCCCTCATTGGTTTGATTAGATAGCATGTGTATGACAATCAAACAATATCATGCTTAAGGTACAATATGAAACCATCAGGTAGCGAAACAACAGCAGAGGGAGGTTAAGCTCATTTCTGCAGACAGCAGCAGCAGTTTGTCGCTGTTATCAGATTTAGCACGTTTCATATCTGCATTCAAATTCAAAAATTGCAAATGGCTATTGAGCTGTTTCTGAATCAATATGTAATTTGTTGGCTTGGAGAAGCCTTGTACACTTCATAGCCTTTAGCTGTTTGGTACATTGCATTATATTGGAAGCAATGTAATGAACACCATCTTTCATTCTTACTGCAGTATAGATTGTCATATGCAGAATTCCTCACTTTTGTATGCCACGGCAGGGCAGTATTAATGTATAGAAACTTTTCGCTTGCTCTTTTGCTATGACACACTCTGCCTGATGTTTACATTTTTTGGAAGGAATGTGGAATGTTGGAAATGCATGTTATGCTTACTTGATAATTGTACTTTGACTGTTTTATACTTTTCTGTGTTGAATTAAAACTGGATGCAAGTTCCAAACCTCTCAGAGGGAATTGGGGGTGGGGGGTTGTGCTTGAACCTTTTAGCAGGTCTAACCTCAAAATGAGGCGTGTAACCTCACAACCTCAAACTTGCTGTAATGAGTGGGGTCTCTTCTCTGAAAGCCTTCTGTACTGCTGCTTCCACCAGGCCTAAAAAAACCCCAGAATGATTAGATAACTACAGTGCAGCACCATATCAAATAGTTCCAGGGATCAAATTCTCTAAAGGAGGGAGGGCAGTTTGAGAGCATGCGTGCGCGTGTCCATCTGTGCATGTGAGGGACATAGAGAGAGGAATGAGAGATAAAGGGTGGGCAAAGAGGAGGGAGGGGGGACAGGAAGGGGCAGAACTGAGGGAGAGAGAAAGGGAGCGACAGAGGAGAAGGACAGGAGACAGTAGGTGGGAATGATGGGAAATGAGCGAGGGCGAAGGGGCAGACAGACAGAGAGGCACAGTCAAGGGGAGAGCAGGAGCACGAGGGGGAGAGGAGGCAGGGGGAAAAAGAGAGGAAGAATAGAGAGGGGGGCTTATAGAAAGAGGGAGACACAAAGTAGAGTTAGAACTTTTTTTTCTAATGGAGAGAACTAAGAGAGGGCCGAGAGAGCTGCCGAATGGATGAAGGAGAGAGAGCGAGCGGGGTAAAAGGGGGGATGTTGACAAAGCAGCGAGACTGTGGCGAACAAAGAGAACGTGAAGAGAATGAGTCGGGGGAAACATCAAAGGGATTTTTCAGGCCCGGTTACCGGGACAACAGACATTTGCATGCGATTAGCTTTTTACATCATATTAAGAAGGGTTAGGGTGAGGGAGGGAAGAGGGGAGGGGGTGAGGGAGGGAGGAGGGGAGGCAGGGAACTATAGATCATACACACACATGTATGAGATAGTGAGAGGCGAAAAAAGAAAAGAAAGAAAAAGAGGGACGTTGGTCATCTCACGCGGATAAACTGACTTATAGGCAGCCAGCCAAGCGTTTCTTTTGTAAACGAGAGTGCATGTTGAGGAGAGATACAGTAATATGCCCGTGCAGACATTTTGGCGAAGGGAGGTCAAAGCAGGCAGTGTGTGTTCTTTTATTTTAGTTTTTTTTTTATGCTTTGAATATAAGTTTAACACCAATGGTTTAAAGCACTGAGGACCAATCTGCCACCAAAATGACCTCTTAAACAAACCTATGAACACTGATTTCAGATTTACAGCATGATTTGTGTGTATTTACTGTCACAGTATTGCATCAAATTCTTCGATATTTTTTCCACTTTATTTGACCAGAAATATATTTTTCAGCAGCAGAACATGTAGTATTAGCCAGACTTGCAGTATAATAAAATAGATCAACTATAAAGAGAGCGATAAAGGACAAACCAAGCAGATGTGATGTAAAATTGATAAAATACCATTATAATGAACATAAAAGCATATTGCTGCTGTCGAAAGGAAACCACATATCTCCAAATGTTTCAGATAAACTGAAGGATGATGTGTTTCTCCGTGGGTTGAGAACATTCTCTTACTTCTTAAGTTAAGCAAACCATTTAAAAACCCATTGGATAAGCAGAAAAATGCATTGTCACAAAGCTGAAAACAGGGCTGACATTTTGGAGCTACACGGTTTTCACAGGACAGCAATGATATGCAACAAATATATTAACATTCTTGAAAATAACTACAAAAAATGGATTAAAGATTACTGATTATTAACAATACATCCTAAAATTCCAACAGAATAATCTTATAAACCCTACACCTGCATGCTTGCACATGTATACATATTCATACACAATGTCTAGACATAGGAATGTATAAAAGTATCCAACATTAATCCACATTACACCATAAACACCTTGTTGTTTGCACACATGAAGTGCATACATCACTCTGTCAAAAGAAACACACATCACACAACCTTCCCTGCAATCACAAAAGCCATTAAACATGTTTCTATGGGCACACACCCTCCGGCATTTTACACATGTAATATTATCCCGCCATATCTCTCCTCCACCTCCCTCCCTCCGTCCCTCCCTCCTTCCTTCCTTCCTTCGCTCCTGTCTCTCCATCAATCCACGTCTCCTACCCTTCCCCTCCCGCTTTCCTCTCCATCTCCATCCCTTTCTCTCTCTCCCCTTTCTATCCATCCATCTTCCTCCCTCCCCTCTTAATCTCCACCTCTCCCTCCTTATATTTCTCCTCCCCTTCCTTTTTTTTTGTCTTTTTCCTCTCTGGCCTGCTCTGCTCTCTATGAGTGAGTGAGTGTGTGATGCTTCAGTGCCCTCTATATTGTGGCTGCATTGTGCCAGTAGGCGTCGCCGCGACAGCCGTTGTCACGGCAGCGTTGTGATGGGGGGGTGATGGTGTGTCTGTGCGGAGTGGGAGTGGGGGGTGGGGGTGTGTGTATTACAGTATCAATACCCTGACACTGCGACAAAAAGGACAGCAGTCGTAGCCACATATCACTCCACCTCTGCACTCCTCCTCCTCCTCCGTTGTCTCCTTCCTCCCTCCTTCCCTGCGACCCCCCACCTCCAACTCTCCTCCCCCCAAATCAATTCCTCCTCCCCTCCTTTCAATTGATTTCCCACCATATCTGACTGAATATGTACATATTGATCCCCTCCTCCCCAGCCTCATCCCTCGCTCCTTTCTTTCTCTCCTTCTCTTGTTTTACTCAAACATCTATCAGATTTCACCCCCTCTATCTACGCCCCTCCACCCTCGCCCCTTATCTCACTCCATCTCTCCCTCACACACACACACGCACGCACACACACACACACTTTCCTCATCTTTCTTTTAATCTCCCCAATTCTTTCCCTCTCTCTGTGCCATCTCTTCTGCCCCCCTCACTCCTCTCTCCATCACACCTCCCTCCCCGTCTCCCTCCCTCACGGCTGTTTTTTTTGGGTTTTGTTTTTTTGGGTTTGTGTGTATGTGTGTGTGTGTGTGTGTGTGTCTGTCTCACTCACTCTCTGAATATTAATTGGTGCATTTCTGCTGCGGCGGAGAAAACAATCAAAGCGTCAGGGGCGGGTGATGATGCCATTGTGGCAGCCGCAAACACGTACACATATGTACCGTGAGCATACACACAAACACAAACAGAGTGCGAAGGGGAACTCACACACAAGGCCGACACACACACACACACACACACACACACACACACTAATAGACACACATTGATTTACTATGTACACGCACTGAGACAAGCATGCACTGCACATATGCCACAGACATAGTCAGTCACTCTCAGATACACAATAGCAGGCTTACAATGGCTGATCCAGGAGATATGTTCTGCGTCAGCAAAGACATTTGAATTTCCCAGCCAACATTTACCTTCACACAGTGCTTGAGCACATCTCATTTAAATGTTAAAACCAAGGCCTTTAGCGGAGAAACATTCATGATATTTCTTCCATATGTCAGGGATAAAAGCAAATACACAAAGGCGGAGGTTACATCTGAATACTGTTTAGACTGAAGCCCTATTATCGAAAAAGAGTTAAATCAAAGCATTCAAAAGGTAAGAGTGAAGTAAACTAACTGTGAAGGTGGACATTTCTGCAATCATTACTTAACAGGCTATTCAACTGGCTTTTTGTTGTTCAATATGTTCTGTATTTCACTCTAACTCTCTTCAATAAAGGCTGAGAGGTGGTGGAAGAGGCGCGTGGGCTTTACCACTCCACGCACATCCTGGCCCACATACTCTAGATTTGACGGTCTGATTTTCGTTGTTGTCGTTTGCCCTTATACAGTGCAGTCCTCATACAGGCCACTTACATGGAAAATGGAATGCAAGAATGAGTCAGAGGAAAAACAAAGTCTGTGTTGAATTCAGCACTTGAGACTTCAAAATGCTGATGTAGATGGAGCAGATAAAACCGAAGGTCTAATGAAAATATTTGAGCTAAATCAAGAGCCAACTTGTTGACATAACTTTTTTCGAATCGAACATAGGATAATAGGATGTAACTTCCAATGCAAGTTAATGTGGCCATGTGTGTCCCAAATATAGATCAGTCATATCAAGATCATGGATATGCATTCAACCAGATTCCAATTGAATCACATATATAAGTTGATGGATAAGACTCACACTTGTCTGTAACAGGACTGGCAACAAGACTGTGGATCCTGAAACCTGTGAGGCAAACAGATATTCACCCTTTCTCAGAGGTGTAAAATAACCAACAACTTTTACTCATGGTCCAGTGTTGCACAACACCCTTCCCACCCCAGTTTTCACATTATAGGTCCATTATTTACAGTTGAGATTTTTTTACACCACCATATGGGTTGAAATCTGGAAGTCTGAAAGTTGAGGAAAGGTGCTAAACACCAGTTGCAGATTGTGCCTTTAAGTTAAGTTTAAAGCTGCATTAATCAGTATGTTTTATAAGAACACTGACGGACTACAACTAATATGATAGGGGTCACTCATAATGATGAACCTACTGAATTATTGCCCAACTCTGCAGTTCTGTCACCCTCTTTTAGCTCATTGTTTTGGTTTTAAAGCCCCCTCCATTAGAAAAATGTCGTAAGTTTGGCTTATTGTTACTTCACTAGGCTGTTTCACCTTCACTGTGCAGAATGATGTATGTGCAGAGTTTGACACTAGAAGATTTTCACATTCATCTGCTGAAGAGGGAAAGTTTGTCTGTGGTCACCTTAAATCTGAGTAAGATGCAAGATTTTGTGACATCACAACTAGTTTGGAGGCCAGTCGTGGTCCAGTATGCAACTTCCACAATTGTGATGTGGAAACTTGAAACCTCCACCTCATACACTGAAAACTGAGTTTACAGTGAAGTAGGAGACATCTTGTGTCCAACAGTTAAACTTATGAAATGAACAATATTTGCGTAGTCATAGATTCAGATTTTTTTTTTAATGAGGGAGAAGGAGTAGATGCAGTTTATTGTTTGTGGAAAAAACATATCAGACACAAGTTATTCTAAGCAGAGTACTTACATGGCTTAAAGGGATAGTTTGGGTTTTTTGAAGTGGGGTTGTATGAGATACTTATCGATAGTCAGTGTATCACCTACAGAAAATGGGGGTCGGTGCGCAGCCAGTTTGGAGAAGCAGACAGCTGCTCCACCACAGACGCTCAGCTCTGTATTGTTGTGAATGGGGATCAACAGTAATACGTATTTTAACCGCCCAAAAAAGTTTGACCTAAAAAAAAAAATCAATATCAGTCTGTGTACGCTATAAAAGTAAAATCCTCACCGTTTTACCGTGCTGTCAGACAGCCCTTTCCTTTGGCACTTCATTTTCTCAACCGCGGGACTGCTGTATTCCTATGCATACACGCAGCGCACTGTATTACGGTAAAGTACACAGATAAAGTTGTGTACCACAACATCAGGTGTTGTAGGCTACACATTCCAGAGTAAACTAATGGATATAGTGTTTGTGATTTCAGCTTTGTTTGCTGATTCAAAGAGCTAACACAAGTAATCTACGTTGATAAGGAAAACGTAGCCTGAAACTTAGTTGTCCAATAATCGGTAATTACGCAATAACAGCTAATAAACAGTTGATTTACAAGCGGCGTAATATAGTGTGCTGCGACGGCACGGTAAAGTGGTGAGAATTTTACTTTTATAGCATACACTTAGACTGATGTTGATGTTTTGGCAGTTAAAATATGTATTACTGTTGATCACCATTCACAACAATACAGAGCTGAGCGTCTGTGGCGGAGCAGCTGTCTGCTTCTCCAAACTGACTGCGCACTGACCCCCATCTAATGTAGGTAATACACTGACTATCGATAAGTATCTAATACAACCCCACTTCAAAAAACCCAAACTATCCCTTTAAAACATGTCTGGAGGAGATCTTTAAGGCACATTTACTGTTCAGTTCAGTTTCACCACTCTCAGCCATGTTTCCCCACAGAAGCAGGCAGCTGTTTTCAGCAAAAAAAAAAAAAAAAAAGCTCTGATAAACCCACTGTACTCTACTTGCCCAGCACCAAATGGCAGACAGACAAAGTTAGCAACTAGCTGGTAAAGAAAGTCAAATATCAAACAACTGAGATAGTTTTCTCATAAGCTGGTCAACTAAAGAGCTAAAAGGAGAGTGAATATTAGATTTAAATTCATCAGGTTGTCAGAAACATCATTGCAAAGGGATGGTAATGTTGCTCCACGTCTGCCAGATTTGTGAATAGGCAAATAATTAACTAACACATTAGCCATAACAACTTTTTTAAGGTGATACATTGTCAAGGCTCTGCGTCCATCAGTTTGTTTTGGAATTCTTCTGCCTTCAACTGGCCAAAAATCGATGAATATAGCTTTGTAACTTTTGAGAAATGTTCTACTGTTAGCACAGGGAGGTGCATCAAACCCCACCCCATTAATAAGAGGACAAATAGGATGACACAGGGCCTCTTCTATGCAAATTTAGCTGATTTTGCGGTTTATGGGTTGGAGGGGAAGTGCACCTGCTACAACTAAACCATTGTCAACTGAAGAAAGTGGGTGCATACATGTACAAAAGTGTGGATTATAAAATCAGGGCAATGTGAAATACTGCACTGTATGAGAAACCATTATTTACGAGTACTTTTACTTTTGATGCTTTAGTACAATATGCTATGAATACTTTGCTGGGCTGTATACTTTTAATGAAGTCCAATTTTGACTGCATGCATGCTTTTATTTTGTAAGGAGTATTTTTCCAAACCAATACTGTAGTTTTAGTGTGCCTTTCCAACTGCTGCTATTTTTGCTGGGGACCCCCTGGAAACCTCCTGAGGGACTCCTGGTGGTTCCCGGACCTTATGTTGGGAACCCTACATCCAAATATGTGCACTTAGTATCTTCCCATCCTGTAAGTGGCCATGTGCTTCCGGGGTGGCTCACCACAACATTTAAGCTGCCTCGAGTCCCTGTCATCTCTTTTTTACACACTTCAGTTGGTGTGAAACTTTTTTCCCCCCTCTTCTCCTTCTTCTCCTTCCTCCACCAAAAAAAAAATGTCTCTCCAAACTGTCAGCTACCCGCCACCCCAGATGCCATATTTAGGATACAAATGTGAAGAGATGACAGCGTTGTAAAATGGTGCCCGTGCTGAGATTATAATTAACATTTCCAACCTACATCACTCTCCCTCCCACTTCTCCTCTGCTTCTCCCTATTCACCCACTCCTGTACAATAAATGGGAAAAAACGCAAGAAGAAAGGAGAGAAAGGGAGAAAGAAGAGAAAGGGAGATGGAGGAGGACAAGGAGGAGGAGAGAGTGAGAGAGAGAGGGAGAGAAGAGGGTGACCAAACGGAGGGAAGAGGGAGGGGGAAACGGCGTATGCTTGTATACAACCCTGATTTCCATTTTTTTCCCAACTCGTAATGTATTTAATTCAAGTGAAACGTAATCATGACGTGTCGTGTCATTAATCTCCTCGCCGCCTCTCCCGTAAGTACACTGAGTCTTTACTTTCAACATATCCTATATCTTCATTTATCTAGTTAAATTTATATCCACCACTATGTTTACATATAGCTATACTTTTATGCATGGTGTCATGAAACACCGGTGATGAAACATTTCCAAAATTGTTGAATTTATTGCGACTGTTTTTGCCTTTTTCCACGAGCAACACACGGGATAATGGCCAATATAGTTGTTGTTGTTGTGTGTTATTTCTCAGGCTACTCCGCTTTTTATTTGCAGTTTGGATTGTGTGTGTGTGTGTGTGTGTGTGTGTGTGCGCGCGCGCGTGTGCTTGCATGCGAGTGATCGGCATGAAGCATGTATGTATGTAACCGCGCGCTCCGGACCACTTTACGTGTGTGTCATGTATGTAAGCCGGTGTAAGTGCGCGCGTGGCCGACATGCATGTAGCCTCCGAGCCGTCCTATAGCCCGTGACATGACAAAAAACCCGGAGAAATGCACTGTTTCCCCACATAATTCAGAAAACACTCGGCGTAACATTTTAAATAAGTAGATTCGGTAAGTCAACTCGAAATTAAACGCGACTTTAAAATGGTTGCAAGTGCACGAAAAGTCACTTGGAATGGTTAAAGATGTATTTTCTTTAATTCGTGTAACTTTAACCAAGTTCTGTTAGCTAGCACTCATTTCTATCCACGCGAGGAAAGCAGTTTTGAAATGAGGCAGCGTTATGAGCTCTTCTTCTGTATCTCTTTTTAACCTCTCCGAAAAACGACGTTTGACCAAAAAAGTAGCTTTTACGAAAAGAGGCACAAGTTCTCGGTGCGTAACGGAGGATTTCGATAAGCCGCAGACATATTGTTCAGGCGTAAAAGTGGATTTTTGCATGTTAGCAAGTTGATTTACAAAGCGTAATTTGTGGGGAGATGCGATTAGCTTGACTAATTCTTTTGTTGGACACACATTAGGCATTGTGTAGTGCATTGTTTTCGAGATAAGCACCGCCACTTTCATCTGGGATGTGCGCAAAAACGCATCCACAGGCTGTAATAGTGTTTTATAAAGGTTATACTTTCCCCACCTATTAATACGATGTTTACTACAACCCGTTTAGTTATCCTAACATCACCTCCAGTGTCTACAAGCTCAGAAAGTAGCATAGCAAGTGTGGCATGCAACGTTGTAGCCGTGTGTGTGCAAAACGCGTGTCGCCAAATTGTATTCTGTACAGAGAAGTTACCGGTTTTTCATCCCTGGTTTAAAAATGTGCGTTTTTGGACACGATGTCGCTTTTAGGGACTGATGTCGGTTTTGGGAGATTGGCAGAGGATTCAAGATGAAATCCATGATGGCACTTTCTTTCCTCCCGTCCTCTGCCTGCTCGCTCACTCGTCTTTTCCCCTCCCTTAATCTTTTGTATAGAAAATTTAAGAACAAAATGGAGCAGGGGAGAGAGCGATAGATAGGCTGACATGACACACACACGCCACCCCCGACTTCTAAAAACTACGTCTCACTGTTTATGATTTTTAATCGCATTTTTTGGAAGCGGGATTGTGCACGGACACCATCTGCGGGCAGGGTTAATCTCATTTTAGAGGGGGTGTTTATTAGTGCATTGTTTGTTGATGGTTATTTATTTCATTAATGTGCCTCTAATTGAGATGGCCGCGAGAGAGAAGAGGGGAAAGAGCGACTGAAAATGGTTGCACGTTATTGACGCACATCATAGGGGCGAGGAGGAAATTCCTCATGAGATAAGGCGCAGACGTGTCATCTGGGTTGACCAAAGACACTCCTGTCGCCTTTTCCATATCCAATGGAATATGTTTAGGGATCCTGAAATGCCCTATTTTTATATCCACCCAAAATGTCACACTTTTGAGAGCGTGTGCATAGTGGAAGTAGGTTGACATTGCTGGCTTGTCCTATAAACAGGGATGTTGTGGAGGGTCCTTAAACTCTATTTACTACATATTTTTAATAATTCCTTTTACACATATTCTCTAAATCAAATAAACCTAAACTACACATCATATTAACAAATCCCCTATGGGTTGAAAGCAGATATGGTCTATAAAAAATAAAGAGTAAATTATAAAAACTGTATACATTCTTGTTGAAATGAGTGTTTTTCTTTAGATTTTTGCCCACTAGTGACTTTTTGTTATCACTAATGTTAGCAGACTACTAAAATCTTATCATTGTCCAATCTTTGCTGTAAATTAATAAGACAAGCATCTCCACATAATATTAAAACATGAAAAGAATCACCTCTGTGTTGGAAAAGTATCCCCCTCCACCCCTACAGGTTGTCTACTTTTTGATACAAGATGATTTCACATTGCAAATACTCACCAGGAACCCTCTGTACTAATGAACATGAAACACTGGCCCTGTGTTAAAAAGCGTCTAATGGTTTTGCTTCATCCAAACCCCTCTCTGCTTGTTGTGCTCAAGTAGTATCCTCCTCCGCCATCATCAACGCCGCCTCCTCCCCCATCTTTGTACATACTCTACTGTACTTTGGGGGGCACATGCACCCCATCCAGGTGGCTCTTTGGGAAGAGATTGTGTGTGAGGGAGAAAGAGACAGAGGGAGAGAGTAAAAGGAAGAGGAGTGTAGCACCAATCAAGGCTTCTGATTGATATAATTGGGTCATTAGTGCGCTGCGGGAGAGGCACCTGCTTGCCCTCAGTTAGGGAGAATCTACTGCATTGTGACATTTTGAGACTGTTGAGAGTTCTGCTGGCTGCTCGGGATTAGTGTGTATTTAGAGCATTAGGGTCTTACTTAAATAGTACGCCACTTGTGCCACTTGTTCTGAGTTTCACATGTTTCAAACTGAGTTTCACAATAGCGGTGGACAGGTAGATGGTTCACTTTTCCTCTCAAAAATCATAATTTCGGTAGCAAAGTAAATCTAAGCAATCTAAGCAGGTCACAGCACCAGTAGAAGGAGACTGCTGTGATTTAAAACAGCAGGTCAAGCTGGTGATCAGAGGAAGCCTAAAGGTTAGTTAGAGAGGTTGAAGGTATTAAGGCATCAGTATCCTCCAACCAAAGGGCTTGTTGGATGGTTGGAGCTGTGTCTGAAACCCACACCTTTCCTATTTCGGAATTCGGAGGGGCTACATCCGACAATTTCTGTAACTTGCCGAAATTGACAATCCGACAAGTGATCCACTTCATGCAGCCATTGGCCAGGTCCGAAGAGGTGAGAAAGTAAGGCAGTTTAAAACTTCTCTCAAGTTCTTTTTTCATTCATTATACAACTATTTTTGGCACTTTTCATGTGTACAACCGAGTGCAACACTACGACACCTTGTAGGACAGTCTGTTCGAAAGTGTGTTATCCCCATATTTAAAATGATTATAGCGTCTCGCCCCTCTCCATGACGGCAGGCTTTTCACCCCGCTGTTCGGAACAGCTATGAACACTTTTGCCTCCCAACGTGGTCAGAAAACACAAACTAGTTCTTTTTGAGTATACTCTCACCTTTAGGCTCAAATCCCCTGACAGAAGTTACTTTCCAACCCCATATACGTACTGTCAAGGTGCCCTTGTGCAAGGAGCATCACCCCGAATTACTCCAAGAGGTGTCGATTTAAGTATTGACACTCCCATACGCTGTACATATGTATATAAAAGTATAATTGAGAGTGCATGAAGCAAGGTGTTACTAAAAAAGAGAACACATGCTCTGCAAATTTCCCCAGGGGGAATAGAGAATCAACCTGTGTTAACAGTTTCTATTTTTTTCTATAGGTGCTCACATGTGATATATGTGATACACATATTCCACAAGGAGGTCACAGTGTAGGGTCAGCGTCCCTGGGGCTTGTGGGTAGTCGGGAGTCCTGCTCAAGGACACTTCAGAGGAGGGGATGGTTATTGCTGACGAAAGGGTTTGAAAATGTTTGATCCAATTTGGATCAGAATGTTCATTATTTGATTGACAGTTTTCAGTACACGTTTGGATTTTTGATTAGAAAATAAAAACATGTAGGTTTTTGATTCACCTGTGGGATGCATGATTGCCCCTTCCTTTGCTTCTTTTCTCTCAACCCCTGCAGGCGATCTTCAATGTGCATACATAAGCCTTTTAGGAAGAACACATCCATTTGCTTATGACATTTGCATGCTCCAAACCAAATCTTTTAAGGCCTCAGGCTTTTAATCCCAAATCAGACGAGTCAGTCAGTCAGCGCTTCCACTTATTGGTTTAGACGCAGCACGGCCTGTATGACTTGGAGCGAGAGCCTCGTTTCTCTGCCGAGATGCTGTGATGTTTCCAACGTTCAGATTCACTCGCTCAGATCTGGCACCGCGCGTCGCTCCCACTTCGGTGCTCCGCAAGTGTCGGCTCGTGTTCTCCGCTGGAGGAGGAATTCATTCAGAAAGAGCAGGAGCAACAGCTTGAGAGGAGATGGAGAGAGGTAGAGCAGAAGAAATGAAGTGGTAAGGTTAGACAGGAAGAAATGGAAAAAAAAAGCAGTAGGATAGTGTTAAATGTACAGAAGTAGAGCAGGAGAAAGTGGCAGATGAAATGTTTTTCTTTCACTTTTCCACTAAATGTTGCTGGTGGCCTCCCCGGATCTAGCAAAAGATGAAAGAGCTGAGGACAGATTGAGAGTCTAGGGCTGAATGTATCATTTGCGCATCATTATTTTTAGCTTTTTCTTTATCTGGCTCACAAAATATCTATCAAAAAGGTCAGCCACATGTCAGTCTATTGCCATTTGAAGGACACTTTATCCCAACGGGTAGAGATGAGAGCCTGTGGTTTTGTTTTCGAGGCAGACATGAGCCCTTTGATGGCAATATTGCTTCCATTCTCAGACCAAAATGATACACAAAAGTTAGCATTTTCTGTACAAGGAATCCACCAGTCACATCTTTACAGTTAGTGGTGGAGGCACAATGGGAGGCTTTGCCCCTTATCACTGCTGGAGCTGAAGATGAGGGGAGGGGAGAGCGCGAGCCAGACAAAGCTGGAGCGAAGCAGGGAGTGAAGCAGGGGGTTCAGGGAAAGGTGAAGTTAAGGAAATGAATACCGTCTGTGGGGAAGTTCACCACGTGACCATGCGATAAAAACCACAGGGCCAAATTATACTCTACCGCACAGAGAGCGGACCCCCCCCAACCGCTCATCCTCTCTTTCATACACATTTTTTTGTGGTCAGTCTCTCATACACCCACTTATCCCCAAAGGACACCTCACCTTGCACACACTTCATCACATGAGAGTTCAAGTAATAGAGCTGGAAGAAAGATACACTTGTAAGGATTCACTGAAGTACACACACAAAGATATACACAGCCTGCAGATACGCATTTTACTTTAAGCCCTAAGGTCCAGGCCTGAGACCTTGGAGATGCCTGTTTTTAGGTACATGAAGGAGGATGTGTGCAACAAACACACATACAGGCACAGACAAAAACAACATAAAGGTAGTTGTAGTATATGCTTTTCACTCTTCAGTGTCCCTATAGGCCAGGGGTTCCCAATCTAAAAGAATATTTTTTCCATCTCTTCTCAAATAGTTTTTCTTTTGAAATACTGCAGGCCTCAAACTATAAAAACAATAAAAATGAAACAATCTAAGAAGGGCAAATCACATTGTTAAGAGCTCACAGACTTAATTGTGCAAACTGTGATGAGTGGTTGCAAGTAGGTAGTGCTTCGCTATAAAGGCTAACAAGCCAAAAAGGTTGGAAACAGTGCTACAGGCAATGGACACTCTTAATATACAGCCCAAAACACACATTTACACTCATATCATTAATGTAAAGCTGAGCAGATATAACACTTCCTGCCCACACCACACACACACAATTAAAAACACAAAATGAAGTGTTCACACCCTCACATTTACAATTATGGTGTGTAGCATGCTGGCATGTACAGACCTGCACTAACTGCCACAATAAAACTGTACCACTCTGTGGATATTTACACAATGACATCAAACCCCCCCAAAAATAAACTTGTCTGAACATATTGTGCACCTACTCCCTTGGCAAGTATTTATCACAGATGTGATGTATGACTCAGCCCCCCCACACACACACACGCGCGCAGGAGTAGTTATCAGCATTTAAACAATGCAATTTTTTGGGGGGCTAAAAAAAGAAAGTTGGCATATTGACCTCTGTCATAAAAACTAATTTCTAGTGAAGGTAATTCTTTATTTCAAATCAGCTATCTCAGTGTCTGCAAAGTTACACTGCAATTACTGTAATGACAACATCATGGCAATGCTTAACACAACAACGATATGCTTTAAGCTGTCATTACTGTGTGAATTGCAGTGTTGTTACACTGCTGCATGTTCACTGCAAATTTCAGGGTCAGAGTGAAAGCAGGGGGAAAAAGCACTGAGCAGGGAAATCCAGTTTAATACATTTTTTTTCTCCATCTCACATCAAGATTGACTGTGGATCACATTTGCACCTGACATTAAAAATGCATTTCCTTGATGTACTTTTTAAAATCAGATTTCTTCTTCCCCTGCAAAAGGGTTAGGGTTTATCGTCACTTCTTCATACAGTATTCACATCCTTTCAAACTGACAGTTAACACCTTGTTGAGTACGATCCATTTGTGTGCAGTTTTGTAGTGCAATTGCATACCAAAGTACTTAAATTTGTAGATTAGGAAGGAATTGCATTTGTTACTAATGCAGACAAATGTGTCTCCGACCATGTCCAGAGGTGGTTTAGGTGGCTGGTTTTTCACTGCTTTTCTTGGTTCATTTACACCTGGTTTTTATGTGCTTGTGCACCACCTGATTCCAATCTGATTTCTGTCCCTCAGTCACCCCAACCCCCTTCCCTGCATCCTTTGCTGCAACCTATCTCCTTCTCTCCATCTATCCAAATTGTCTTTATTGGCATGACAGGGCCGGTGGTTGGCGACAGCCACCGTCACGGTAGAACAATGCATTGTGATGGTGATATTCATATGATAATGCCATCAGACGTAACACTGCTGCAGATACATTTAGATCCAGCCAGCCTTTTTTCTTTCTTTCCCCTTTCTGTATCTCTCTCTGTCTGCCTGAATGTATATGTCTGTGTGTTGACTTTTCAAATGATTTTTTAAATCTGTTGTTCTCTCTTCATGTTATGTCCCAGCCTGCCACTCCACCACTCTGATTTCTCTCCTATTCTCTGTTCCAGCATGTCTGTCTCTTTACCCTATTTTTCTTCCCCCTTTTCCCCTTCAACACCATGCTGGCAATCACATTAAATCATTTTCATTCACATGGCTTCTGACAATGTTTTTTTTATGCTGCCCAGTTTGTAACTGCACTGTATGTGTCTCTCGGTCTCTCTCTTTCTTTCTCTCTGTCTGCCTCCTTTCTCATTTTTGCTCTTCGCCATGTTGGCAGGGCCCAATCTACCAGCTGATATCAGCATTCCCTGGCACTCTGCCAACTGGCAACACTGCAGGAGAGAAAGAAAGAGAGAGGGAGAGAATGAAAGAAAATTAGTGAATAATAGACGGAGGGAGGGAGCGAGAGAATGAGAGGGGGATGGGAGGAGTATGAATCAGGGAACGAAAGAAAGACAGAAGGGAAAGGAAGACAGGGAGAGAAAGAACAATAATGGTGGATTAAGAAAGGACTCTGTGTGAGTGTGTGTGTGTGTGTGTGTGAGAGAGTGTGTGTGTTTATGTGATTGATATGGTGTGATATCCCTGTGAGTCATAGCTGAGCTAAAATGTCAACTGGCTACATGAGAATCTCTTTGTCATCCAGGCTCAGTGACACACACATACACACACATACACAAATCCAACAGATCATATAAACACATATGTGACCATACACACACAAATATGGACGACACACCTGCGAACACAGATGTTCCATTGTTTTGCCACAATGATTGATGACCTTTTGTTTTGTTGTGGGCGCCTCTGCTGCTTCTCAACTCCACCAAATGATGGACAAAAACAGCCAATGTGCATAAATCCAGTCTAACTGATGCAAACTGCTGTGCACTCAAAATATTTGGGTGTGTGAGCATGCTTGCCAAAATCCTTGTGTGTTCAAGATGCTGTATATCACACTTTACATTTTAGCTGACTCTGTTATCTGGTGTGACGGTTGCAATGCAGTCAACACAACAGCAAAAATAAGCTTACATTTGTACATTACTTAAACAAGTAACCATGACTAAGCAGTGTATGGGTCAAAGCCACCACACCCAGGCAATAGATCATAACTAATATTGCTGTGTGTAAGTGCATGTATACTGTACGTGAATGTGTGTGGTTGTGCGCATGTGTGTATACTGTCCTGATTTAAGCAGAAAGCTGCTACTGTATGAGTGTACAGGAAGGGTGTGTGGGGAAGTCAAAACATTGCGCGCCCATCCTGTTTGGGACAGTCCATGTCCTGTGGTGGTGCCCTTAACTCCTAAACACACACTGACACGCACACAGACAAATACACACTGGTGCACATTCACACTCCGACTAATCATCCCATATGTGCTAACAGTATGCTGGAGTGCATTATGAACACATGCAGGAGGCAGAACAGGTGCACACCTGTTACACATTCAAGCGCACGCATACACCTACACAGACTGAAGAATAAATGAAGATCAAATGAAGATTTGCTTTGTACTAAACATTTACATGCATTAAAACCCATTCAAAATAGTGCTGTAATGAGTATGCATTTGATTCTCTGCTATTAACATTTATGATGGAATACATTCAAAGTCTCAGTGCAAATCGGTTTTTATCCTGTTTGACAAAAATCTGCTACCTGCAGTTCATCGCTCAATATTTCAAAAGCATTTACGCCTACATTGACACTGATATTGCTAATTTACCTAAAGTCTTTAGTTAGATAATAGCTTCAATAATGTGGTACAATTAATTTTTTTAAACTGCCAACAACTTAATTTCAAGTGCAATAATTGTTAGATTTTTGATTGCAAATAACTCATATTTAAGTGAAGTTTCTCATTAATCATCAGGGGTTTTTTTTGTTTGTTTTTGTCCCCAGAAAATTAAAGGAGGAGGCTGCCACAGAAGTGTGTCCACTGTCAACCGAGACACTAAAGAATGGCATAACATCACATACACTGCTGGTAATTCTCTATTGTTCTCATACACACTCACACATATACACATGCATTCACACATACAGACATATGAATCTGTTCTGCAAACTGTACCATTTGATTATGGCTATTTCTTTGGCTATTTTCCAGATCTGGTCAAGGTCATGTTACAGCTGAAGATAATTATGCACAACATGCAAATTTAACCTTTCCTCTAGGTTTTTAAAGTTGTAACTCCTCTTAAGCCATCAGTCCTACTCACTATCTGCCTCTCTCCTTCTCTCTGTGTTTTGTACTGATAGAGGATGGATTCTCCGCCAGAGTGTGTGTTGTCTCTTTCTTGTGAGCAGCCCCAGTCTCCCCCAACACTGCCATCCCTCGACCACAGCCCCCAGGCCTCTTCTCCTCACACCCTGCTCTCTCTGCCTGACAGCCCTGTTGTCCTGCCCATTCACAGCCCCGAACCTTCCCCTCAGAGCCTTGAGTCCACACCTTATTTCCCCCTCTCTCCCTTCCCCCTCCACGAGGACAATAACAACCACGATGTTGATGAAGAAGATGACGAGGAAGGGCTGGATGGAGTTCCTTCGTCCCCAACCCCGGCAGTGGCTCTGTTCCCAGGAGGAGGGGGACAAGAAGCTAGATGCAGCCCTTGTTTGGATTCCTCTCCACCGGCCACTCCATCAGCGCCACTCCTTGGGTTTGGAGCCCTGGAGCTGGCCCTCTCATCAGGACAGAGTGGAAACTGCAATGACGAGCTAGACCTCCAGCTGTTCCAGAAAGATACTGTTACCAGGGCGATATCTGGAGTGGGAGGGGCCTCGTCAGGGCCTGCGCTCAGGTTTCCCTGTCACGTATGCGGGAAGAGATTCCGATTCCAAAGCATTTTGTCTCTTCATGCCCGAGCTCACAGTCTGGACCGAGACCGCCGAGCTTCAGCCTTATACCGGACTGGAGTCCCCTCAGTACCCCTAAAGCAGCACCTCAAAATCCAACAGAACCACAAAGACTTAATCCAGAATCACAGAAGACACCCAAACCAGCGTTTACTGCCAGGGACTCTCATTCAGCATCTCACAGAAGAGGATGTTGATGGTGAGGTCAAAGGTCTAGATGATGGCCTACAGACAAACCAGAACCCAAACTTTTTACTGGATGACAGCACACCATTGACCCCTCCACTTACAGAGGACCCTGTTTCTGTGACCTCTCCCTATTCTTCTACCATTGTGGAGGGTGCGTCTACGCCCATAGCGCCTACATTTCGCTGCCATGCCTGCAAAGGAAAATTCCGCACAGCTTCGGAGTTGGCGCGCCATGTCCGCATTCTCCACAACCCGTATAAATGCACTCTTTGTCCTTTCTCTGCCAGCCAAGAAGAGAGCCTGGCTTCTCACTTGCAGGAGTGCCACCCTTCCCCTGAGATACCTGCTCTGCCACCGGCATTCAATTCCAGGCCAGTCATTGCAACCCCTGACACGCCTGTGCCCACCCCGACCCATACCCCTGCCCCAACCCCAAGTACCCCACAGGTGACATCAGCCGCTACAGTGGCTGCGTCCTCCTCACTGCCAGCATTTCGCTGTGATATTTGTGGACAGCGGTTTACCCAGTCTTGGTTCCTGAAGGGACACATGCGAAAGCACAAGGACTCCTTGGACCATAAGTGCCAGGTATGCGGCCGTGGCTTCAAGGAGCCTTGGTTCCTCAAAAATCATATGAAAGTGCATCTCAACAAGCTTGGGCTGAAGGCTGGGCTGGGAGCCCTTGGAGGACCAGGAGGTGCTGAGCAGCAGGCCAAAGGCTCTGTTAGTAATCAGTCTCTCAACGCCCTCTACTCAAGCCTCCTTCTGGCCCAGCGAGGAGGTGGCAGAGGTGGACAAGGAAGATCAGAGAGGGAAAGTGGAGGCAGAATTGGGATGGGCTCAAGCAAATCAGCCATCCTGGGCTACCTGGGGTTGCCCAGTGATGGCAGTGGGGCCAGCTGCATGGAGAGACTTCAAGCAGTGGCTCAGGTGGCAGAGATGGGAAACGGTGGTGGAGGCGGCATTGGCGGCTCAAGAGGAGTGGGAGCAACAAGAGGAGGGGGCACAGGTGAAACTACAGCATCAGTATCTGAAGGAGGGGACCAGGCAACATGGTGGCAGTTGGTGGCTCGCAGCCTTGCAGTAGCTCAGCAGCAGCAGCAGAGGCCCCACCAGCGAGGCCAGCAGCAAGGCCAGCGAGGCCCAGGTCGGAGCTCGGTGATCTCAGAGGCTGACCAAGTCAGAGCCTACCTTGGAGGCCTGGATCCAAGAGAAGAGTCTGGAGGAGCAGGAGGGCCATGGGAATGCCCAGACTGTGGAAAGCTATTCCGCAGCCTGCAGCAGGTGGTGGTTCATGCTCGTGTTCACACTCAGAGGTCGCAGAAAGGAGGTGGGGGCGATGAGGAGGGGAGTGGCAGTCGTAGAGGAGCGGGGCTTGGAAGAGGAGACAGCGGTGAAGTGAGACAGGAATCTCAGCTACACAGTGGTGGATCCCAAGAAACAGGAGAAGTAAGACAGGAATCAAAAGTGCACAGTGGTGGATCACAACAAGCAGGAGCAGCTACGGGGTTTCACTCTGTCATCTCAAGCTTCAAAGGTACATCAGATCCGCTATTTTCTATTTTGTCTTTTCATGTTTGCTCACATGTAATGGTGATATTGTCACAAGTATATTATTTTCATACTGCAAATAGAAGCTCTCGGGGGGAGGGCCTTCACACCAGCTGGTATCTTTACATTTTTTCTACCTTTTTCTTCACTTGCAGGAGAAAATGGCTTGACTGCAGTCTCCTCCATACCTTCAGTTCCCACCAGGGAGCGAGTGCGTGGTAGAGGGATAAAAGACTGCCCCTACTGTGGTAAAGCCTTCCGTTCTTCACACCATCTCAAAGTGCACCTGAGAGTTCACACAGGTGAGAACTGCTGTGAGTTTAACAAACTACATTTACTTTTTTAACCTTTATAAATCCCTGGAAAGGTTTCATTGAGCATCCTTGCTTTAATAGCACTACCTTGTTCTTTTTTTTACACATTTACTCCAGAGAGTTGGCCAGCGCTATTCATAGCCCTCTACTGCAGGCAACTGAGCAGCTCCAGTGGAGCAACTCCTGGTTAAGTGCCTTGCTCAAGGGTATATTAACAGTAGTTTTTGAGGAAAAATCAAGCCACTCCAGGGATTCAAATCTCAGTAAAAAGCTCACTTCACTCACTAGCTTGTAACGTCACGCCCAAGAAAGGTATAAAATTGTAATTAAATTGTACTCTTTTTTTTCTCAAACTTGATTTGCCTAACTCTAAATTGTGCAAAATGGTCTGGCATAGGTTTTTTTAGATAAAGTATAATGATTATTATATAAACATCACGGTATGAAGTATATGCTAACAGATTTCTCTATAATACATGTTTTGGCCTTTAATCTTTCTGAGATTCACATTCTCTGACCTTGTCCTTAAAGCAAGCCAATCCGTAATTGTTCTCCTTCAATACCATAAATAATTTCTAAATTATTCTGACTGTAGAGCAGAGACACAGGGCACTGCAACAGACACATTCAACAACAAACAGGGTAAGACTTAAAGAAACAAAATAAACCAGAATACTGAATTTCTGGTGACAAGTGAGTAGGACTTTAATAAAAAATTGGGAACTCTCACAGCACTCACTCACACTCCATATGATCCATATTCATAATCATCACGAGTCATTGCCATTTTTTATTATTTGCCTTCGCTTGATGTATTTGATCAAAATTAAGACGCCTCTTCCATTTCTGAGATGCCACCAATCTCCAGCAACTGGTAACTGGAGCACATCCAAGTCTTTCCAGCAAGACAGTGCCCAGAATGCATTCAATGAAATCTATTTAGTATTGCCATTATGAATACTCATCTACGGCTGACAGGACCTATCATATTAAAGCTACATTATTCATGATAGTGTACAGCTCTTTTTCCCCTGCACTATTGCTTCTCTGTGACATCAAGTGATTACCACATGGTCAGTAATTTAAGTGAAGGCATCAAATTATAATAATACTCTCTTGATATTACTGTCCTCTTGAGATTATTGCCCCTTGAGACTTTTATCCCATTATTATTTTTTTGCTTCAGCAACAAAATCAAATTTTTCATACTTTTGCATGTACATCTGCATTCATCATTAGAGCTGTGTTCTTCCCAGTGTGTTCAGTTTTTTTTTGTTCTTGTGAATAAGATCATTTACGCTTTTCATATGTAATACATTCCCTGCTGTTGATATGCCTCCAGCATGATGCCCCCTCTTCTTTATATTTCCCAACAGTGTAATTTAAATCAGTGATGAAATACTGCCATCTCCCTTTAAAATGTGTAACTACATCTCCCACTCACCACTGTTTAAAGGACCATACCAGTTATTTTGCAATTTACTGCTGACCATGTTTTAATAAATTCTGTAATGTTTCAGATGTATATTTTTCTGACTTTCCAGGCAGTCATTGTCTTCTATTCATTTCATTATGGTATAAAAATCAATTAGCAGGCTCTTGAAACTTGCTCGTCATGTGTAATCCATCACGGGCAAGGTTGATATATACAATATGCTATGTATATATATATATATATATATATATATATATATATATATATATATTATTTTTATTTTTTTTTACAAAGAATGGTTTGCAAAATGGTTAGCACTAGTATAAAGTTTATGTAATTTGTAGTAAATGAGCTGAAACATGCAAAATCAGTGGTCTCTTTAAGCTTCACCTAGGTTTTTTGCACTGTTAGATACTACTTGGTGAAACACCAATACCATTTTCTCCATCTTATTTTGTTAATCTTATTTTCTCTAGGTGAGAGACCCTACAAATGTCCTCACTGTGACTATGCAGGTACCCAGTCGGGCTCGCTGAAATACCACCTCCAACGTCACCACAGGGAGCAACGCAATGCCTTAGCAACCTCCTCCAATTCCTCCTCCACTGGTCTCACCTCCACTAACAACAGTCTGACGTCTGGAACCTCTGGGCTGGCAAAGCAGCGCCGATCCCAGCTCAACCACTGCCCAGTCAACCGAAGCCCATCCGACACCACCCCCTCTCGGCCCAGCCAGCAGTCCTGGCTCCTGGGGCTTCCAGACCAGCGAGAGCATCGGAAGGCCTTAGCAGCTTTAAGGGATGTTGACTTGGAGACCCAGTACAGGTATCTGTCTGGGGTGATGGGGGCCCTTTACCAACGTGGAATGGAAGGAGGCTGGATAAGGGAATCTCCCCCACCGAAGGCCCCTAAAGTGTCCCGTCGTAAGCCCCTTACTACTAGCCGAATGGTTCAGCCGCTGAGTGACAAGGAAGGGCCTGCGCCTTCAACTCAAGAGGGTGGGTTTGAACCCCTGGATCTGTCCCGTCGCCCCTCACCTGGCCTTGGTGGGATGGAGGAGGATGGAGGCATGCGTGTAGGCGAAGGAGGAGGTGTCGGTGGTGGGGATGGCAGAGGGGATAGTTCAACAGGGGTCAAACTCAGCCAGTGTTTGTTCTGCCCTTTCCGTACATCCTCAGGAGAGCTGATGGCCATGCATCTCCAGGTCAACCACACCAGTAAGTCCAGGCGCAAAAGAGGCCCTTCGACTACCTTGGATGATGATGGAGCCCCAAAGACCACCAAGCCCAGGACGGATCACTCTGACCTCGACCCTCTGATAATATGGAGGCATGTGAGCGAGGCAGAGTCCCAGGCACCCCTGGGAGAATGGTCCTCAACTCAGGCCAAGACCCTGAACGGGCTCTTTGAGGATACAGCAGAACATCTGGATGACATTCTCAACCACCCAGACTCCAACATGGCCTCAGTATCCAGTAATGTACAAGACGGTCTGGCACTCAAGGGGAAGATGGAGGGGGATGAGGAAGAGCAAGACGAGGAATTGGAAGAGAATTTGGAGAACAGCAGTCTGGAGGATTCGGAGGACCAAGATCTGAGGATGTCCCTCGCTCTTTCACCAGCTCTGAGCTCCAACCCCTTGGTGGGAGAGGAGGAAAGAGTCTTAACAGATTAAAATGGTTTTTGGATGACACCATTAAACTACATTTACTACATTTCGACACAGAATTGAAGAAAGGGCAGGTTTGCAGAGCGAAAAGGTCAGATTAATATTTGTCCCGTTATACTTTCATTTCTGGACAGAGGATTCTTGACTCCTGAGGTTTTGAAGAGGACAGAGAGAAAAATCACTGCTGTTATGTTCCCTCCGACATTATTACTTCAGTTCTGACAGTGTGGTCATCCACAAAATAAACTTCCTGTATAAATGAGCATTGATGCATCTTTTCAGGATTTTGTAGGCCACTTTTTCAATTTTTTTCCCCAACCTTCCCTCCAAGATGGATGATTTTTAAGATGACCTCCTATTTCATAAATGAAAGATACATGTTTAATCCAGATCCTGCATCATTCCACATGCATTTATTCCACACTAATAATGGACTGTATATCCCAGACTACTATACTGACCAAGTTGAAGCCAGCTGTGAAGAGATGCTCTTCTGACTGACCAGTGAGCAGTTTGAAACCTCAAACTTCAAGTTCCTCCTCAGCCCACACATCTATGGAAGAAAGTTTAGTCTAGAAAAGTTTCAAGCTGTGAACCTCAGCTAAGCTATTTGGTATTAATTTAAGGCATGAGGTAACTTGCAGTCTGTGTGCTTTCCCTCAACTATATATCACTGCCTTGTTTGTCTGAAAAGTATTTCTAGACGATTGTCCTAAAGAAAAACTGAAAGAAAAGTTTGTAACATTTTTTTCTTTTTCAGTTAGTGCCTGTTTATGTATGTTGTCAAGAGAGTCTCTGGTATTCCTTTGCATCGAGGCTCTGTTAGGTCATTAATTTTATCTGAATATACAGTTTAAAACAATTTAAGTACAGTATATTTGTTAAAAGTGGTTCTAGGGTGTTGTGAATAGTTAAGTTGTAAAAGAAATGCTACATCGTAGCGTGATGTCCTTGACACAGACGGCAGCCGTTTGTGGCTCAGCTTAATAAGAAAGCAAAAAAAAGCAGTTGATATAAATAATGTATAATGCGATAAAAGAGGTCAACGGCTGAGTGATAAAAAAGGGTCACAGTTTTCAATTCAGTGTTTACAATGGTGCCGAATGCGGGTTGAGTTGCCAAGGCAATGTAGATACGTGGAAAAGAACAAAACGCAGAGTGGGAGTCTGTTTGAGGGCTGTAGGGACGTCAAGCCCCCGAACACAATCAACTGACACACCCTTTTTAAAGAGACTTAGCAACTGTGTCAAAAAAGGAACAATTTCATTTTTTTTCCATAGGAGAGAAGATACATGGTAGAGAACGCAAAAGAAAGCAGTATCCCTGCCAAACAGGACTAAATCTGAGAAACAAACTGTACTCTTGGGGTATGGTGTCTTTTAGATGAGTAGATTCCCTCTCTTCATTCTTTTTTATAAGAAAGGAAAAGACAATGGTAGGAGTAATTATTAAAACACTAACAAATGCATAGACATCCCAGTAGAATATGTGTAGCTTTTGTAAAGACAAGACAAAAAAGCAGACTTTTGTTTATTTTCATTTCAAGATGCTTACAGAAAAAGGTTATCAATATAGGTAATATTGATTATAATGTTTGTGAGCTAAGACTAGTTGGAATGTCTATACAGAGCACTGTGCAAGGTTTGAGTTCCCAAAGTAGTTGTTTTTATTTTGACTTTATCGATAGACCAAACGTTTTTCAATGGAAGTTGTCACTTTCTGTTGTCGTTTTAAATGTGTAAAGCTGTGGCTTTAATAGATTTACCCCATCGATTAGCAAAATCGGTCAATCAGTTGATCAGTGTTTCAAATATACAACCCTTGAACTGGTTGTTAAAGAAAGTTCAAATTCAAAGTACATAATTTTTGTGTAAACATCAACACATTGACTGCTAACAATTGAAAACAATCTCTTATCATGAATTCTTGTGTTCTGAAGGTATATTTAGGAAAAAAAAAATATTAATGTGAGACAGTAATATCCCCTTACACTGGTTAACAACCACTCTTTCTACTTAGACTACTTTTTGATGGGGTATTCTATGATTGCAACCACACCATAATGTGCATTAATGTGTTTAAGTTCTTTTTTAGAGCACCTTATGAGTTTCGTAGTGAAAGTCCTTTAGTGGTGTCTCCTTAACAACTACTGTCAATGCCATCGTGCCTTCTGTTTCAAGCACTTCCTGGTGTATTTTGTAAAACTCACCAAAAGCACTTAGCCTATATCTACACACTCTCTATCTTCCTCTCTGTCTCTGCCCCTCCACTTCCCACTTCCCTCCTTTCTCCTCTTTTCTCTTCCTCTTCTTCTTCATCACCTCAGCCCATTTTCCTAATCTTTTTCTCTTGTCTTTACCTCCTGACCTCTCTCTCCTGGGGGAAGCTGTCTTCATACCAGATTTCTCTCCTACTGTTCAGGCCCGCTTGGCCTTAAACAAGGTCACTAGGCCTTATTACAATCTAGCATGGCTAGTCTCTTGAAAGAATGGACTACCTAACCTTTAGACAAGTAAAATCATTATAGATATAGGGTTAGACTACTTTTGGTCTTAATACTAACCCTTGGTAAACCAAAGCCCGAGTCTAAGTCTAATGAATATTATATTTAATCTCATATGGTGCCAAAACATGTCCAAGGTGACACTAAAGCATGTATCAACTTGAGAAAACAAAATAATTCACCTGTCTTCTCTCTTTCCTCTCTCTTTTCTCACACTTTCTTTCTTTAACCCCTCCTTTTCTCTCTCTCATGCTTGCTCTTCCTCCATGCCCCGCTCTCGTCCATAAACTGTCTATCTCTAGCACCACTTGAAGGTGACGTGTACTATCTGGTATTGAGGCCTTTATTAGATTTTTATTTCAGTTTGTGTGGTGTTCGTTCAATGCCGTTGAGATGGAAAAATGCTCTTCTTATAATGATAATTATTATTGTTTTGGCATTATGGTAAAAAAAAAAACAAAAAAAACAAGAGAAATGTGTTGTTGAATGTTGTACAGATAGCACTAGAGATGTTGTGTTTTTTAAAGAGAGCACAAACCTGAGTGATGGTCCCTTCTACTCCTCCCACTGGCAGATGGGAATAAAACAGCCTGCCAATCAATCTAGATATATAATGACAGAAATTTCCTCGGTGATGACAGATTTTCAAAATAAACCCTTTGTCTAAGTAGCGTTCTTCTCTGGAGATTTGAATGTAAAAAGGCAGCCTTTGACTCAAACTCCATTCCCAAATTTCTTGCACAGAAAAAAACAAATACTCTCTGAGAGACTCAAGCAACACTTGAGACAATATTTTTACTCCTTTGAAGGTATATTTTGATTTCAGAGAAACTTAACTATTTCGCCTACTTACTAAGAGCTAGACAAACACATGGATGCCTTTTATGTGCCCATAAGCAGTATGAAAGTATGTTTAAGAGCAAGTTAAGCCCATTTTAGCTCATGTATGTCTATGGGATCATGAGAGGCTTCTCTGAAAACTGGTAAAATACACCTTTACATGCATCCAGAGATGGACAGTTGGTCTATTTAAAGCATCTGTTACAGGAAAATGTATTTATAGAATTGCTAATTTCACTTGTGAGATTATATCAAACATCTGTTTTGTGTGCCACCAGCCACAGTGGAGGAATATGAAAACTCGTTTTTTTTTTTTTGATAAAATAGTTCCAAACTCCTCAGTGTTGAAGGCGTATTTCCCCATTTTTGAGAGGAGCTCCTACTTAGACATCCATTGACATCCATTAATTGAGCAAAGCAAGGGTGAGCACACAATTCAAACTACCTTAACAGTTCACAAAAAGAAATAATAAAGCATCCTTGAGTTTGTCTGACTCTTAATTAAGTTGGAAAAATTTAAAATTCTCTACAAACCAAACTATCCCTTTACATTTGCATGTGCTTTCCCGTGGTTTTTTTGTGATTTTTCGAACATATACGTAAAAATTGCACCTTATTATCTCCTGATTGTGAATCAGATAATTTCACCAAAAGGATTACACTCCAATTTCGTGGGTATCATGTGGGCCAATCCTGCATATACAGGATCTATAGGTATGATCGTTTTGAAGGTATTGTTTATTATGAAATGACAAATGTTTGCGAGGTGAGGGGGCCATGCTGGGTTTGGGCTCTTGTGTAGTTTACTGCCATTGCAGTGAGGGAAAACTGATCTAACATAGTAGTGACTAATATGACTTTGTGGACAGATAAAAAAATAAAAATAAAACTCATTAGAAATAAATAAACACAAACAAAATAACCCTGTCTCTCTTTTTCATGCATTTAGATGCCATTTCTCTTTTCAGTTTTAAATACTCACATAACCTGAGATGATAAACACACCATATGATTACATAACCCCCCCCCCAGCCTTCTGACAGTCACCTACCCTAAATATTTGTTTATGTCAAGACACGTTTAGGATGATTCAGTACAATCCACAGTCTGAATCAAGCTGCTTCAAATTGCAGTGCTAGCTTCCCAGAGAGCGAAACCATTTACAATGTTTAGAAAAGGGAGCCATCTTGTGGCTTTAATTAGAATTGCAGGAATTAGAGAAATTTTGAGGAACACCCCATTCCTTCCCTCCAGATTGATCTTTGTTTCTACACAGATTAGCTTATAGAAGTAGTTCTAAAGGTGTTAGAAATTGTGAATAACTCAATTTGAGAGTTACTGTAATAAGGAGAGAGCATAGGAGAAAGTTTACATATACATAATAGTTAGGGACGCCCGAGAATTATGGCTGCATGTAATGTTAGAAATTCGGGAATTTAAGCTTGTTAATCACCATTTCATTAGTATTCTACAGCAATGGTTCCCAACCTTTTTGGCGTAATTGTGGCCCCTTAAAGGAGGCAATGTGATGAGTGATTGTCCTTGCTATGGGTGTATTTGAAAAGGTTTTTGAGCTCTGAAGATGTGAAATCATCCAGTAATTTGCATAGAAAAAAGCAAAGATTTGAATAAAGTCAGAAAAATTTATCTAATTGGCAAATAAGACGGTGTAGTCCCTCATTCGACCAGGAGTGTTCTATCGTAGAAAAGGTTTTAGTCGTTTTCAGAATCCCATCCGGAAGTAATTCTCAATTGAGAATTACTTCCGGATGGGATTCTGAAAACAGTGTCCAGATGACTACGACTGAAACCTTTTCTACTAATTGGCAAATGTTCCAAATGACTGTGTGGTTTAAATGTTTTTTTATGTAATGTCTCTTGTCTTTTCAGCAAATCCAACTAAACCAAAAGCAAGTACAGAGGCTTAGGGGCCAGACCGTTTGTATGAAGCAGCTGTTGTTAACATAGTGAAGGTCTGGCATAGGGGCCCCCTGACCCGTCGGGTCCCTGGGTTTGTGGCCGGTGGGCCTGTTCGGTCATCCATCCATGTACCTCAGCTATTCTTCCTAACTGCAACAGAAATGTTGTCAATTATAAAGACCACTGCAGTTTTGTGAGTTTCTTCAGGCATCAACTAATTAATTCATTCCTAATTGTCTGAACCTGGAGAGAGTTTACAGCAGCCTTGAGATCCCCAACCAGGAGCTGTTTGGGATTTCAGTGTCTGACGATGTAACGGCGCCCTCCAGTGGCGCCCTTTATAACAGAGTTAAAATAACCAACTTCTGGATTATTATTTTTACAATTAGAGAGACTAATAAAATATAATTACAATAATTAAACAACAACACTACTAACTGAGTACACACATTTTTGATTTTGTGTGTCCCACCTCAAGAAATGCAGTCCAATCCAGAGTAGAGTCAGTAGAGAGCTTGCACAAAACCGGATGCCATCGATTTTTCTTTCAAAATAAAATTAAGAACACTATGGCTTTTGAAATTACAAAGTAATAGATCTATGAATATGTAATTAACTGCAAACAGAAGAAAACGATAATTTAATGATCATTTAATACCGATTTCATCTTCAATATATCCGTTATTTGTGCTTTAATAAATTTAATGTATTTTGAAAGTCTTGAAAGGACGTATATTAAGTTGGGATGACTTTACCAAACTTGGATGTGGAAAATTAAATCCCTCTGCTATAATGGACAAACATCGGCTCTGTTGCTGGGGGTTTAGGCAAAGATGCAAAATCCACCTAAAAAGGAAGTAGACCTCCACGCCTTTTAATTTGTGGAACTACAGGACACTCAGCTCTTTGAAAGCTTGTGGACTAAATAGATTCAGAGCGCACAGCAAGTCCGCTCAGGATATTAGCAAGGGAAATAAATAAATAAATATATCATCAATTAACACTATTCCGTGAAAGGCATGAGTTAAATGCTCCAGGGTTACCCTTCTTATTATGTACCTATTAGCCTACATCCCTGTACTAGGGCAATAGTCTGCTCCCTGGTGACTGGTTGAGACTGAGTGGGCGAGACAGCCAGAGAGAGAGAGAGAGAGAGAGAGAGAGAGAGAGAGAGAGAGAGAGAGAGAGAGAGAGAGAGAGAGATCCTGTTGCCCATAAACCGCACCGTTACAGGCACTAAAGCTTCCTTCCATCATCTCTACCGGAGGAGAACTGAGCATCACTTCACTTTGTCAGCCCGCCGCTTGACTCGGTCTCGGAGCATCCACAGGCAAACAAGACTGCTTTATCTTTTGCCACAGCTTGTCCAACACACGCACGCACGCACACACACACACACACACACACACTGCAGCACTCTTCTACGGTTTGGCTTCGGTTCTGACAGCAGCTGAACACGGAGAAAAGACTGTGAAGTCCACTTCTGCTGCAGAACTCCCTCTGTGCACGTTTCCAAGATGAGCGAGGTGAGTGCGTGTGTGTTAAAAGCATAAATCATGACTGGTGTTAAGATTGGATCACTTTGGAACAACTGGTTCAGGCTACAAGTGCATTTCTTTGAGTTATTTTGCGCGCTGCAGTAAGTGTTCTTCTTCACTGTGCGGTCATTTTCTCTCCATCATATTAACCCCCGTGTCAGCACCATGCACCTGTGTGGCATTAACCGTATCATTTCACTCCTGCAGGCATGCGCAGGCAATGGAAGCTAGTGTTATTTCTCCGTCTACAACCTCGCCGCTCACTTACTCTACACCGTCATCACAGAAAACCCGCAACCAAGGTGCGGTTATGAATCAGAACAAAATGTTTTAGCGTAGCGCTCTCGACTCTTTCTTGGCTTTGGTCCCAAGTCTGACAGAAGCACTGCAATGAGAAGCGAGCAGCTGCGGTGACACCAGCTCACATCGCCAGTGGCCACTATGAACATCTGGTGGAGCATGAGGGTTTCCCCAAAGTAGGGTCCGGGGACCTCCAGGGGGGGCGTTGTGGAGGTTCCAGAGGGTCCACAAAACTGGGATTTTCTGAATTTATGTATGAAATAGCTAGATGATATATAAGAATTATTTATCATGAGGGAGAAAGATAAACCACTGTGCAGTACATTTATGTGATGCTACAGGGTTTGCAGGTATCCATGGGAAATTATAACATTGTAGAGATAAGAGCCTGTTTGTCCCTGCAGAGTGTATAAAACAACGCTTATTATACTTAAATCATGCTGAATATAAAGTGCTTTATTTCCTGCAGAACCATTGCATGGATCCTTCCCAAACTGGCAGCATATGCATATTTTTTTTCCTTGCATAATAAAGTAGCCTTTTTTATGATGGATATGGGGCTTGATGCTGCAGGCATCAGTGCTAATGGAGGAAGACTTGTGGGGTGTAGTCATGTATGATTGATGGAGGCTATGGCAATATTTATGGACACCTAACTGACCATTGATAATCTAAATGTCTGTACTGTAGGTTAGCATAGCACTGAACTAACTCGTTTTAATGTTGAGATGCTTCACAGTTCTTTACAATGGAGAGCAGAGCTAGTTACATTCTCCAAATTGTTTTTTTTAAGGCGACGTTGGAAACGTCAAACTGAAAATGTGTTCAAATACCAGTCTGACTTGTATTCCGTTGTCTGCTGAGGCTCTCTGTCAGTGCTTCATTACTTATAATCCTTCAACTTTAATCTGCAAATTGACCAGGAAGTAGCTCTACAATGGAAAAGAAAGGAAAGATGTATTACTGCTGCGACAGCCTTCAATGTTCACCTTTCCTTAACCCTTTCTTGTGTAAAATTTGTGTGATATTCATAAGTTGGCATCGCTGTGGTGTTTCTTTACATTGGCCATAGAATGAAAATGATATTCAGGCAGATAAAAGCATAGTTGTGTTATGTACTAACTCATACGTCGTATTGTGTAGTGAGTGTCTCGCCAGGAGGAGCAACGATGGCCACTCAATCGATCAATTCCACAGCGATAAAAATAACGTCATGGAGGCCCCCCGATTATTTTCACTTCTCTGTCATAGAAGTAGAGCATTGCTCCAATGGGACTGTTCATTCTGTACATGTGCTGTATTTCTACGGCCCTCGCTATTCACTCCCCAGCCCTGGGCAGGCAGGAAGTGTCAGTGTCTTTTGATATGTAGCAGATGATGCCACTGCTGCACATGGGAGATTTGAAATGTAAACACAGACTGATAGAAAGAACATCTGCCGGTCACTTCTGCAGTTCTCTGATAACAAGAAATCACTGCATTTTGGAAGCCTGCACTCTGACTATGGCCTGAGCTGAAGCTGAAAGCCATGCCAGTTTAATGTGCCAAATTCTAATATATTTTCTGTTCCCTTCAAGTAAAAACTGGCATTTCAAAAGCAAGATGAACCAAGTCCACATCATTCTTCCTTGGCCTTCGATGTTAAATGTTTTCATACCGTCTGAATGCAGCTCTGTACTTGTATAGCGGCTGACTTGGGAGACCTACACAGCGTACATAGTTGTCCTTTTCACCAGCCCAGTAATCTCTGGTGGCCATCCGTGCCATCTTACTTTTAACGCACGCCATTTGGACGGATACAAGTTGAACCCATGACCTCATGCATCAGACTGCAGCCATGCCACAATCCCAATGGATGAAGCACTAAGTGGAGTGTAAAAAGCATTTCTTGTTTTTCATTTCACTTTTAAACCTTCTCGCTTTGACACTGGATCATACAAACACACATGTGCGTGAACAAATTTACGTAATACAGACACAAGTACTTACAGAGACACAAACGTCCACTTTGGGTCTATGTAGAGAGCAAACAGGATGTGATTAAGGCATCATACATGACAATTTGTCAAGCGTAAGTGTTTAACAATCGATAGCAGCGTATTTATTACTACAAGAACATAAAGTAGATTATCTTAATATGCACTTCCTCTTATTTTAATTTGCGGAAGAAGATGAGGGTGTGTGTCATAACTCTACAGTGAATTCAGCCTGCGAGCTACATACACTCTCATTGAAGTAATGACGATGAGCTATCGCACTGCACCTTCCCACTGCTTTGACAGGCTGTCTCCTCCAGCTGAAATCTTGTCACCCACTGCCTCATTTCCTCCTCTTTCTTTTCACGAGCGTCTATTCATCTCCCCCCCCTCTCTTTCTCTATGCTTTTTTTCCCCCACTAAGGGCTTGGCTGTATTCTCCTTAGCAACAGCGAGAGAGGACTCACTTGCATGCGCACATCCGGGAGCTAACATCTGCACAGCGTGAGGCGTAGAAGAAGTCAAAAAGAGAAAGGGGGGGTGGGTTTCAACACTTTTAATTTGTAGGATTATGAATGGAATATGCAGGGAATTAAATGAGTTTGGGGTTGTTATGCAATTCCTGTTTGGCAGTGGTTCCACTTTTGACAGCTGGTTGGTGGATTTTCCTTTTATCCCCGCTCGCTCTCAAAAGCAGGATGGCATTAGGAAGAAAAATAAGAAGTCAGAGTCATTTTTAATACTTTTAACATAAGGCTAGTAATCCAAAAAGTGCCTTCATGTACAGCACACACACACACACACACACACACACACACACACATACAGAAAGTAAGAGAAAGGTAGCTTTCTCATTATGCTGGTAATTATCACTTAGCAGGCTTACCCCTCGCAAAAAGCCACCCTATTCCTAGCAAGCTGGCAGGCGATAATTACCAGGGTCTGATGTGGCTTGGAGGCCAATCTGAAGCTAGTGAAGTAAAACTGAGAGCTCCAATCCTTGTTTCTCTTTGTCAGTCTGTCTCTCTCCATCTGTCAGTCCCTTCTCCTCCCATCCACTTTCTCTCCCCCCCGCATCTTCCTTCCCACCCCTGCCTTCCCTCCAACTGTGATTGTATAGCATCTGGCATGTCTGGAAATCACTGGCTTTCCCCTACTCCTTCATGGAGGTATAATCCTTTTATTTCTGTCTATAAATACATTTCTGCTGAGCTTTTAGAGGCTTTCTGCCTCGTTTTCCTTCCCCCCTCTGACAGCAAGTGCAGCACTAAGCCCTGTGTGTGTATGGCTTAAGAAATGTACTGTATGTGTGTTTTCAAAGAAGACACCGTTGAGAGTTGAGCAGAGACAAGCACAAGCTGAGAAAGGGGACCAGGAAAGGAGGTGTTTTTCTATTAAAGGAAACCTAAATATGTGCTGCTAGTCCCTAGGTTGTTGCCCCCTGCTTTTTAGCTACTTTTTTTCTATCCCACCATCACTAGTCTTGTCCTCTCATTTGGTCTTCTACCCAATCACCTCCTTCCATTTCCCAAAGGGGTGAAGCTGTGAGTGTTTATCCGATATCAAACACTGAAATGCGAATAGGTGAATGTTTGATGACAGGGATGCGTGCTTTGAATATCAATTGCAAATTACTTTGAAGATGTCAAAGCCGCCACTGAATTTTCCCTTCTTACCAGCAGCACTTATTTCTCTGAACAAGCACATGGACGTTTAGTGTCTTTTTGAAATAAAAAATAAGTAGAAACATTAATCCATTCTCTGTAAACTAGGATCCCGCGTGTAATAATCAGTCTCAATGAGAGCTGCTATCTTTCGATTAATTGATTGATCGTCTCGTCTATAAACGTAAGAAAATAGTGAAAAATGCCTGTCACAAGTTTGCAAAGGCCAAGGAGACGTCTTTAAATTGCTCGTTCTGTTCAAACAGTCCAAACACCAAAAAACGGCAAATCCTCAAATTTGAACTGCTGTGCCCAAGTAGCACCCAGGTACAGCCTCACAGTGTCATGTTGCTTTATAAGTAATGATTAGTTATCAAAATTGTCATTGACTAATTTTCTATAAATTGACTAATTGATTAATTGACTAATCATTTCAGCACTATGCTCAACCGAGTGTAAGAATAGTATTTTTTGGCCAAAGTGATCTTATTATTTGCTATTAGCTCAATCATAACAAAAATGAGATTATTAAACAGATTTATGACATTTACTTTTTTAATCAAAAATATGTTTTTAGCTTAAAACTGGGATATTTAAAAATCTATTCAAAAATGAAACATAATATTTATACTGTAGGTTCTATAGATGCTGGTGCACTCTCTCGACGCTCTTTCATTGTGACTTACCAAGTCCTCTCACACACAACACCAGCCATTATCCCAACCCTACCCCCAGGAATCATAACTATTTCTGAATCGCTCTCTCACCACACAGATCCACACCCACTGACTTATATAAAGCCATTAACTGGCATTGTGCTATTTTTAGTGGGCAGGTACAGTGTGTTTCAGCATGAAGAGATTGTTACGGCTCGAGAACCGAGGCTGAAGGGAGCTGAGCTGCAGAATTTAACAGATGGAGGAATGGGCTCCGGTTTTAAAAATAAAAGTCACAAAGTCACAGGAAACACATGGATGGGTAAATGATGGCTAAATGCATCAAAACCAAGGCTTTGCATTGTTAGAGGATTAAATCTTAATGTTACATAATGTTAGTCATGTCCACTTTATACTTGGATGCAAATATTGGCTTTGAGGGACAGAGAGACAGAATATACATACCAACAGCATAGCTCCACACAGGGGTCGTCTAGCTTTGGAGCCTAAAGCACATTTAATAATACAATACATCCATGATAAGAACATAATCTTGTGAACATTATAGATCCAGATGGGATCTTTACAGCTCAGAGTCCAGCTCTAATAATAAATACATCAGAGCCTAAAGTTCATTAGAACCTACAACCAATCAGAGTCCATTAGAATCTGCAATTAAGCTCTAAAAGCAGCAGTTTGAATGAACAGAACTCCTGGCTGCATGGAGAATCCTGAGAACTTAACAGCTTGGTCCAGTTAATGTACAGTAAGAGCAGCTTTGAGCAGATGTTCAGCTCGTACAGTAGCACACACTCAGCACCGACGCACATCTGGCTGCCCGGCCAAACACAGACCGTTGGCCGAGTGTACTCAGAGGAGGGATGGAGAGATGAGGAGTAGGAGGACAGTGAGGGGGAATACAGAGTAGATGAGATGGAAACAACAACTGGGTGGGTGTAAAATTGAAGGGTAGAGTGCAGAAGAGGACAGAAGAGGAGATGAAAAGAGAAAAGAGCATGAGTCTGCCCAGGCAAAAAAACGTAAGCACTCATGGAAACTACAAGGTCGATAAAAACACCCCCCACCCCCGTCCCCCTGTGGCATATGTTATGTAAAAAAAGAGGCAGGGATACAAGAGATGGATAGTTGTAGACAAAGAAATCCCCAGCTAAAGCTTGCTTCCCTTTTCTTGGCATAAATAAGAAAAAAAAACAAAACAGTAACAATGTCGCCTCCCACGAATGATGCATCCTCCCTCTGGACCAATCGGTAATGAATCCAGTACGTCATTATTTTGACACATAATTATTGCGTCCCCCTGGGCTAGTTAACACTTTTGTGGGACTCATTTATTTTTTAGGCTAGTTTCCCAAGACAGCATTTTAAATTTTATTATTTTGTAGAAACAGAAATATTGTTTTCTCATGCATGGAACTAAACTATCTCATAATCTCTTTATTGTCCCGTAGATGTTGCATAAGAGTCTAGTTGGATCTTATGTTCATCATGGAGGCATTCCTCTTAGCAATTAAAAACTTCATAATGATTGAATAAAGTAATATTGGACTAATTAATCAACTGGCTGGTGAAGTGAAATTTGATCTCTCCATATATACTTATTTGTAGCATCTAAAGTTTGAGCCTCTGGGTGGGTGTTTCTCATGGCAGCGGTTGACTGACATCTGAGAGCCGACACGTCTCAAGGACACGCTGACAACGTCCGTACTGTGCTACTGACTGGAGCATGTAATTACTGCATAGACTATGAACCCTTTTTTTAACAAGCCCACATAGTGTTGGCTATCATCCATTAGCGATTTAAGCCATGCCTGTTTACAGCATTCAGCATTTGGACCCATCGTACTGTTAAGTGGAAGGTAATTAGCCTAGCTCGCTAGTACTGATTCTCACTTGACATTGCTTTTTGTTCATATTTTTCCAACGCCTTTTGATTGCCATTGTCAAGCTCCTGCACACTACCTTTTGTTTTTGTTCAACATTATACAAAGGAGGGCGTTGTAGCTATCCCTATTTGTGACCTCAGAACTTTGTATGTTACTCCGTAATTTGGTCCCATATTGTTCTGTACGCAAACCTTGGCAAAAAAACTTCAGCGGGGCAGTAATGTTACGATCTCGGCAATACCATGAATCTGTTAGCAGATTCTGAAGTTTAAGTTGTAGTCACGACAAAAGAGATATTTTGAGAGTATTTTTTTATCATAGTTTTAGGATACAAGGGTTAAAAAAAGTAAATGTTTGCACGGCAAAACTGTAAATTGTAATGCTACTTCAATTTTAAGCAAGAAATAAGCTCTTGTACTAAGCACGCTTCTAGTTTTTTGTTTGTAAGAGATTCTTACTATTGTCAATGACATAGAGGTCTTGTTCCTACAGAGGTTAAATGTGCTTATAGTTGCTTTGGACAAGTTAAAAGAATGTAATGTAATTTAAGCTAACCCAATGAGTTAAATGAATGAATTTAATGAGTGAATTCACAGCTGCTTTTCAGGTATTTCTACCAAAGTTTGATCAAATCAGATGAGCAGTGGAATGTCAGATGTCACATGCAATAGAGTAAGGAATGAACAAACAAATAAAAGATTATAGGAAAATCAAAAACAAGCAGTTTAAATATGTCAACTTGGGCTCTGGAAAATTGAAAAAATATTTTCTGACATTTTATAGACCAAATGATTAATCAGTTCTGTGGAAAATAAACAATAAATTAATCAGTAATGAAAATAATTATTTGCAGCACTAAAGCAGATGGACAAACAGAGATGATCCATAGTCCCCAAAATGATGACCCCAAAACAACTCCTCCACGAATAAGTTTGGATTCTGCAGACAGGAACAGTGGGCTGGGTTTAGATTTGAATCATCTCTGACAATTGCAGGCAGCTCTCTAGGACCTTATATAACTAATCTAATATTTATTACATTTATTCCAAGAAGACTTGGCTTTGAGATCAGGGGGGGGTGGGAAAGTACCAGCTAGGAATGGATAAAGAAAACAGCTGGGAGAGGTGTATACCCCAGAGGAAAACCTTGTCGGGGGGGGGGGGCATGTGTTTCTTGCTTCTGTATATGTGTGTACAGTACGAGCATGTGCGCCCATGTGTGTCCATCTGAACTCCATTTACGCCAGCGGAGTCTTTTCTGAATAGGCCGTGTATGTTCCAATCTTTCTCACTGAGCCAGTCTGCAAGCTTTTTTTTTTTTTTTTATCACCCTCTTGCTACAATGCATGTCTCTTTCTCTCTATCTTGCCTCCCTCTTCCTCCATATGTGTCTTTCTCTCTCTCTATCACCTTCAGCGGCTCCCCAGGGCAGACTGTTAAATGCTGCAATCTGTCTCTGTCTCCAATCCTTACCCTCCCCCCTCCCTCCTTTCCCTTGCTCTCAGCCTTTCTCCGAGGCTCGCCGCTCATGAATCGCAGCACTACCTTCTACATGTAAAAGAGGGAAATCCCTGACTAAAAGCAGAGGGTGGTGGTGGTGGTGGGGGGTGATAAGGACATATCTCAAGGGGGGGTTAAAGCTAGCTCATTTGTAATTAAGAGGGAGGAAGCGGAACGGACAAGAGAAGAAAGGATGGGACAAAAGGATGGACAGATGATATGAGGATTATTATATGAGGATATCAGGGTCGGAGGTCAATGTTTTACTTCATTTCAGCCAATTCAGAAAACTCATTTCTGACACCATTAGTAGCAGAAACATCTTGGCAAGGAGAAAGTGCTGAATTAGAAGCAAATAACGTTGTTCTATCTACTTCACATTAATACAGTTACTTTCTTACAGGAAGCTGCTCTACACAGCAACATTAATCTTCTGTCGATCACAGAGAAGCTTCACTGGAGCAAAAGGGGGTGAAGTGCCCTTCAAAACTAATGGTAGTGGGAGAGGAAAGTGGTTCTTACACGCTATTTTCAAGCAGAATTTCCCAGCAGGTCTGAGAAACAGACTGACGACCTTCCCCTCAGTCACATGTCACGGATACTTTAAACCCACAGAGATTTAGTTTGTGTTTTAAAAGGGAGGTGAACTTGACTGCCACCCTCAATTGACCACTAAGTGAAAAGACAAGAGAGAAGGTGTGAGGACTATGAGGGAGATGATAATGGAAGCAGAAATAGGAATAGAGAACAATGTAATTTTGAGATCAGGGGTCATCCAAATCTTAATATTTAATCAGCCACATGAGGTTACTCATGTAAAGTTTCATTTAATTTAAATTTCTCCAGTTAATAGACTCAAAAATTGGAATTAAAAACGTTATAGTAGTGTCGAGAATTAGTGCCCAAATAGATGTTGTTGGAAACTTGGTGAGGCAGCGGCGGCTTGCGGCTCCTGCAGTGGCTATTGTTGGTTGTAGCTAGTTTTGCTTGTGGCAAAATGAATACGAAGAGCAAAACTCGATTGGCCGTATTACTCATTAAGCAAGCAGAGCCATATAAAATGTGATGGTGAGACAGCTAATAATGACTGCTAATTGGTCACTGGCAGCAATATGTGTGCACAGTTCACTGAAGTAGAAATCTACATGAAAGCATCAGGCGAATTTACTCCGCCTCTACGACCGAATCCACTGATCGTGGGCATTTCATTGAGATGAACGGATTTCGATTAAGTAATTTCACTGTTATAAATGCTGACTGTGCCCTATAGAGGCAACTGTATTGGTACCTCTAGCATTTACTACTTACTAGCATCATGATTAGGCTACCTTTGAAGGTAACATTTTTCAAATGTTTAAAAGGCTATGAGTACTTGGTACTTGGTATGTCGAACTGACATACTTTTGGTGTTTTGACATTGTTTTAGCAGATGCCTTAGGAGATTTGAAAATATGGTAACTTCTTGTCTGCATCAGCTAAAATGACAATAACTCAAACAGACATTTTGTGTCCCACAAGAGGATATTCTTTTTTGCAAAGACAGATACAGAACATAAAAAGTAAACTCAATGAAACAGTAAAACAATTGAAGGCATTAAACGTGCTGGTACAATACCTGCGATACAAAATACAATAAAAGGCTCAAAAATGAAAACTGCAACTCCAATAATAGAAAGGATTACTGCTGAATTAAAACATGTTACTGAAACATTTTCTTGAGTTACAAAGTAACACTTGCAGGGACTTCAGGTTAAGTCAAGGTCAGTTCACAGTTAGGATATATTTTCCTCTACACCTTTGCTTTCATTGTCTCTCGCTCTTTCTGTCTTTATAATCTCTCACTTTCTCAGATAAAGTGTTTCTAAGTTGTCCCGCTGTTAAACCATCTCACTGTCTCTTTCTGGCACTTCCTGGTCTTCTCAGTCTCTATTTCACTCATGTGCCATCCAATCCCACTGCAACTAGATGCCTGCTTACCCCTTTATTCACCCGTCATTAACATATAATGGTGCTTGCCAGTCACCAACTGCACACACACAGATATATCCAGTATTATGAATACAAATAAAGCCTTTCACACACACTAAAAGAGAAAGACTCAAGGAGGGAATTAGAGGAGATGATGATAAAACTTTATTCTGACAGCCCTGATAGGTGCATTATGTCAAGCTTTAATTCTGAGCCACATAATCAGGTTTTAACAATTTAAATTTCTTTCCCATGTCCCATGTTCTTCAAATGAGCTTTATTGACACCGTTTGTCATATCCTGCCAAAAACTAGACATTGACAGAAAAATAGACAAAAAGGCACAAAAGAACTGGCTCAATCACTTTAATTTATTTTAGGTTCATACTCAAACAATTCAGGGACTCTTTGTACCCGAATAGAAGCATCTGTATTTATTATGTTTCTCTGCTCATTTATACAGATTTTTGTGTCAATTCGTCACCTGTCTGCATTTGTCTTTTTCATACTTTTCTCCCACACTGTTACCTGATTTTTGGTTTTTATCTTTATTCAGTCTCTCTCTCTCTCAGCTTAACTGACTCACTGTTGAGAGAGGACCCTTTTCGAGTAAAAGCCTGTTTTAAGGCCTCCTTCACTGAAAGCTTCTGCACTTCTCACTGTGTGATGTGTGCTAATGCTGAACATACAGCCTCCCTCTCTCTCTCTGCAGTGTTTCACCCTCTTGCTGCAGACTTACTCACTCATGTCTCTGCAGTCTTTCTCTCTTTCTACCTCGCCGTGTCTCACCAGTTCTCTTTTTTTTCCGTTGTTCTCACTGCCTCTCTTTCTGTTGCACCTTTGCTGCTGATTTTCTTGTTTGTAGTCTGTTGCCTTGATGGTTCAGCATGATTGCAGTGGTGCAGTAAGAACTTTTTTTCTTCCCTCAAACAGGGATGAATAATTTGAGGAAAAAAGCAAATTGCTGTTGTTCTGCCCAATATTGCGGCTGAATATTGCAAATCTATATTTATTTAATCTATATTTATATTTAAATCTATTTCTATTTCTAATCTATTTCTGTAAAATGTTACCTTGCCAGATCAGCAGCTTTGAACTGTAGTTGGGTTACTCTGGTTTTAGGCTAATTTACTTTTGCCTGGCTAGTAGCTGGTAGCTTCCAACAGCCCGGGCCCACTCTGCGGTGAAGACAACTATTGTCTTGCACCCTGACATTATCTAGACACTTTATGGGTGAATGCAGACACTTAACCACCCTAAAATATGGACTTTAATAGCGGCTGTGGCTGCGTGCTTGCTCTCATCACACATACTGGGGGAGACTCACTCCCATAAGAAATTCGCTAGGCTATGTCTCACACACACAGGTAACCCATAAATCTACCTTCCTAAAGGGGGCAGGCTCAGCAAAACTCCAGGCCAGGACTTTATAGTTGTCTACATATTTTTTAAAGATATGTTTGTACTGAGCATAACCACAAATGTATATTCTATATGAGTAGAATCTGATAAAAAAAAATTCAGTGTCTGGCTTTTGAGGTTATTTTTCAGACCAGTAAAAAATCTTCCTGGGAAACTTGGCTAGTTTTTTGACCAATTTAGCTCACATTTATCAAGATATTACAGTAGTGGTCTTCTTGGTGTTACTCAATAACACTGATATAATATTGACATTCAAAAATGACATTCAAAGTCATGTTGGACAATGTTTTGATAGTCGTGTTCTGACTGAAGACACCCAATGCTACTGCTACTGTAGCTGCTTAAGCGTAATAGTATAACGTAATAGTGTCACAGACGGACAGGACGAGCTGCTAAACAGCCCCAAATCCTGCAGGTCCTAATTCAGAGCTTAAATGATACTGTAAGCCTAAAATGATGATATAATGGGCTTTAAAGTTTAATAGGCGATTCCAACAACTACGTTCACAAGCTGCCAGTCATTTACACTCAAGAACTACCTAGCTAACCGCTAGCTAGTGGGCTGAAATTGACGCCAAAACCACCTTTAGCCAAGTGTAAATAGTAGAGACAATGGCATGAAGAGAACATATTAACCAGACAACAGACAAAAGTTTCTTTTTTGATGTTTGGTCATCTCACAAAATTTACGTTAATTAGCTAGCTGCGTACATTTTCTGGTGACAGTTGTCATAGGTCTTTTTCACAGAAGATATTTTGACATGTCACAGTAGGAAAAGCACATGTGATAGGCTAGTAAAATTATTGATGGCTGAATTCCAGTTAGCTGCTTTGGTTTCAGGGTCCTGTATATTGTGCATGCTAACTCACTTTCATACTACTGTACTGGGACACAGAGCATGACAGGCCAAAATGTCTGCTGTGAAAAAGGCCTGTTATAACTTTCACCTCCTACATCTTGTTAAGGCACTAAATTTGCAGCTCTTATGACTTAAAATTTTAACTAACTTGAAATTGCAGTTTTGAATTAAAAAGTTGTTCGGACACATTTACTCTTTATATGTTTTTGTTTTCTTTCCGACTTGTTCTGTAACGCCCTACCTCTGCTTCCTTGTCTGTCATTTGAGTTTCTTCTCTCCCAGCTCTTCTTCTCTCCCTCCTTTGCCTTACCCCCTCTCTCTTTTTTTCTTCTCTATGTCTCTCACCCCCAGTCTCTCTTTCTCCTACCAGACACTTACTGTATACACTCGCAGTCACTGAACATTAGTTTTCTTCCCTGTCTGGCTTTGAACGTGGGTCTCCCGGATTGGCTGTTGACCCAATGGGTTTCTTTTGCACGTGTGCACATACACACATAAATCACACACGTCATGCTCACAGACTGTATGAGCGCAGAAAAAACTCCCACACAAATCAACACATCAGCACACACATGCACTCATGCATGCTTGAAGACATAGGTATACACACACACACACACACACACACACACACACACACACACACACACACACAGACACAGACATACATAGACTCTTGCTGAGTTATTGGCAGGGCATGAGTGACAGGCCTTCACCAACTCATTCACGCTCTGTTCGAGATTGTGTTATGCATGGGCCATTTGCTACGTGGATCATAAAGTGCAATAAGGACAGAGTTAAGCAGGGATAGATTCACATACACACACTTGGACATGCGCATACCTCTCTTTTTTTTTTCTCCATCTGACACGATATTGCATAATCGCAGAATCTGTCTAAATCCCCCCATCCATTTCCCTCTCTGTCAGTTTTCTTCACTCTCTCTCCAGTATCACTGACTCACATGTCCGCAAGAATAAAACTAATAGTGTGGCGGTAGAAAGGCAGTTGAAGCTTGAAAGGATGGAAGGAGAAAGTAAAAAAAAAATGAAAGAGAAGCAAGAGGGAGCCCAGGAAGAGAAGCTGTTAGAAGTATGACAGCTAATGAAGGTCTGAGTTAAAAATAACATCTTTAACAATGGAAAATGAGTGAAGTGTAGAAGAAAAAGTGTTAAAGTTGAAAAAGACATCTTAGAGGAGAGTGTAAACTGGGGTTTGAATCTTCTACTCCAAAGAAATCCAGCGATAACAGGAAGTCATTCCTTATTGCACTCCTTCCTATTATGACTCAAGAAAAACATACAGTACAACAACACAGCTAAAAAGCAGCACCTATAGTGAGGTGACAATGAAAAGTTGGAAACATTAACCTTTATGTAGGCACCACAACTTAAACGAAACAATCACAGAACACATGCCAAAGAGTTCCACAAAAATGGAAACACACCATTGGTTCCCAGTTAACTTTAGTTCCAAGAAAATGAATAGGAATTTAAGATATCGCTTGGTATTGTATTTTAAGCATTATTAATTGATCTTTTGGCCACTTGAGGGCAGTAGAACAAGCTGTAAACACAACATCAACATATTATCACCTTATAAAACATACATGTTAACATCTTAACAAACAGTTCCCTATTTACACATCTCACAGAGCAACATTAGCATTCATTTGGAGTTGTGTTTCTGGCCACTCAACAAATATAAGTCCCATATTCATTCTACTTTTACCTCTGGTCTTGTCTCCACCAACATTTGACCAATATACTGTATCTGTCTCTTAAATGCTCCACTATGTCTGCTAGCTAGTTGCTAACTTTTTCTGTATGCCATTTGGTGCTGGGCAGGTGGATTTATCAAAGTTTTTTTTCTGAAACAAGCTGCTGCTTCTGCTGGAATGAGAGCAGTGAGACTTAACCAAAACAGTAAAGTTGCAGTCCAAACCAAATTGAGCTGAAAGATGCTAAAACACTCCGTAAAGCTGAGGTGATAATTCTCTGTGGATTCGTCCTTATGAGCAACACCTTTCACATCATAGTCATTTTTTCCATTGTTAATAAAAAAATATTGTTAAGTGCAGCTTTAAGAAGAACAGTAAGGTCAGAAATTCCCATTCAATTACGGATATGTAAATGTGGGATTCAGCATAAACATGCAAACAAGTGGCATATATATTCTGGGAGACAATAGCAGTTAACTCTTATACTGCAAATTTAAAAGAAATTTAAACAGTGATACAATGAGAGCCAAGAAGAAAATTTAACTAAATAAAGGGATAACTGGAGTGACAAACAGAGATCCTGAAGAAGAAATCTGAAAAACAAATTGGATTTTAGTGAGGCAAAAAAAAAAAACAAACAGAAAGAGATAGGGAGATGAAAGATCCTAAAATTAGATCACTTGTCGTCTAGAGATGGTGGAGATGTTAGCCATAGTTCGCCCCTGCCTTGTTCTGTTTTTCATCTCTGATGGTTAACTCGTGGCAAATTTGGCATGTGACAAGATATAGGAGAACCTGGCTTACACTCATTCAGCTACCTCTCATTCAGCTTTTTCTGCACAGTGAATGTGTCATTTTTAGTCCCTCACAGTCATTTGAACAGTTCCAAGATGACACCATGCAATCTTCTGCTTCTCACCCAATCTGCCAGGAAGCGTTTCTGAGCAAAATATGAGATCATTGGGCCGTACTGTTTGGCAGAATACACTAACATAATTGAGTACAGATTTATCCACAGTGTGTGTGGGAGCTGCAATATTTATTAATAAAATCATAACACTTGGACCATTCAGTTATGACTGAAAACACTTTAATTTGGCAATCAGGAATTTGCTTGATTGTGCAGTAGTTATACATATGTTGCATTACACAACATGCTTTATGTAAGTGTATGTGTTTATGTACATGTGTGTATATATGTGTGTGTACAATAAATGTCTCCAATATAAACACCTGTAATTCCCGAAGTGTCTATTGCAGACATTTCAAAACAATTCCTCTCAGCTGTAAATAAGAAGTCCATGCAGTAATGTGACAGTATAATGTATACAGTTACATTACATGTTGCTCAAAGAGTTTTTCTTTCTTCTCTACAGCTGGCATCCACTAACTCTGCTAACAGCAGCCAGACGACTGCAGCTGACAACAAAGGTCTGTCTGAGTTTTGTTTACCCTCTCTATAATGATGTCCAACTTACTTTGGCGGGGATCATTGGTATTCTGCATTAAAATCATTTTAATTGTCATTTGATCCTTTGCTTTCTTCTCTTTGCAAAGGAAAAATGCTGCAAAAATTGAACAATGCGATCATGTAGCCACTGTAGCCAACTTAGCAACCTTGTTGCTATATTTGGCAACTTTTCAAACAACCCTTTAACAGCTTTATTCATTAAGAGCTGAGCAAAGTTTTTTAGCAGACATCAACGACATTCCTGGAAAGAGTTTCCATTGAGGTTCTGAGAGTCTTCAAGCTCATTTGTACTAATTTCTTCTCTCAAACTCACATTACGCCTGCAGTTGAGTCATTGGCATAGGCAAAGAAAAAAAAAATGTATAGGAAAGCCCCAAGTAGTTTTTGAAATTACTGGGTTTATAATCACTTTATTAAATCATGCAAAAGGAGAGATAAAGGTTGCTTATTCTTGCTTTTGATGGTTAGTACAGTCAAAGCTGTAGATAGTTACATTTGTTCCCAGTCACTCTGGAGATACAAACTTGTCAGGGGAATCGGAAACATCATTAAGTTGCCAAGCGGCAAAAGTGTCTGGAAGGCATGTGTGTAACTGTCTCTCTTCCTCAACCTTTTTTTCTGTTTATCTCTGTCTTTTTCTTTCTCTGTCCTGTTCTCCCTCTTTGAGCTTCCACAATACAAGAAACTTGACATTCTGACATACCGCTGATTTTCCATGAGCTAAGCAACCATGACAACGCAAGTCTTTTGGCAGGAATCACCAGTGTGTCAGCCAGGAGAAGTTGGCTGCAGCTTAACTTTTGTGCAACGTTGCTCATCAATAACCAATTTCAGCACTGCAGAATTTACCATCTATCAATGCACCACCAGCTGGGATCAGCCAGTTTGATGAGGTTGCTTGTCATGTGAATACACAGTTTCAAAAGGCAAAATCTTACATTTTGTGTATCACTTTCTCTCCAACCCAGACTGCATCAAATGTTTCTATTCTGCATCCTTCTTATCTCTATATTCTATCTCTAACTTCAGATGCCTTGATTATGGTCCAAATCATTGGGCTTTTCTAAACACATGTTTATGCAGTTTTTTTTAATGTTCTGTGTACAAGGAAGGTGCATCTGCAAATGATAAGTACAATGTAGCTGGCTGTGTATTGCTTTCCATTTTTATATTTGATTGTGATGACAGGTTATATATATTTTAAAAGTTATTTTCTATAAAAGTGCGTATAAGATTCAGATACAGATACTCAATATGCATGTTATAAGTTAATACATTAATCAAGTGCAGTTACGCAAGTAGTAACACTGACTGAATTTCATTCTTAAAAACAAATCAATTAATAGTCCATACTGTAACTTTCCTCACGTTTTCATATTGATGGCTGTTTTATCCCATTACCTCTTGGTATCCTTGTCAGTCGGATCTAACATTGTATAGCTTGTTTTGCTTTTTAAGGAGCCAGTCCCCTGATTAACCGTGATCACCCTTACTTGTGACCTAAAATCAACCTTAAAAATGATTCTCTATCATGCTGTCAGTCTCAAGTATTTTACATCTTAGGGAACATGTTGAGCATTAAATTCAGTAAAATTTCCAAGTCTTTCAGCACGCCGAACATGAGGGCTGCCGACTCTTATTATTTGACAAGTCCGACTTAAGGGACTTGGTCAAAAAATACCTTTTTAGTCAACTGAACATTTTATATGGTCTCTTTTTTAATGGAGAATGAGCTGTTCCTCATAACTGAAAATTAATAGTGACATCTTTGGTTTCAGAATAACCACAAATGTTCCTTTGTCTTTAATAAACACAAGATTTTAAGAGATCCTTCTGCATGACTGTGCTCGTCTTCAGGATGTGCTGTTTGTTCATCCGCATAACTCTTTGCAGGCCGACATGCAGTGTGGTTTTTAAAACACCTTCAAACACTGACTTGTTACTGTCAATTAGGTACATTTATAGTCTGTAGCTTTTTATCACCTCTATTTTCTTAGTCTTTGTTGTAATTTTTCCTTCTCTGATCTGAAATGGGATGACGTAAAGAAAGCGATTCCAAAACTGCTGAAACTACCCTTTTGTACAATAACAGGCGCTTTATTTCTGGGTCTTAGCCTGTCGTCACTCCCTGAACTCGCTATATAGTATTTAGTTTTTCCACTACCTGGAACAATCTGGTCAAGAAGAAAGTTGATTAAAATACTGCTAATAAACTGAAATATTGACAGATTGATCAACTCACTTCCTGTCCACTCTGCTGTGTATTAACCTTTACCCTCTGCCCCTCCAGAGAAGGCATCAGCGGTGAAGCCTCAGGAACAGGAGGAGGAGGTCGACATCGACCTGGAGGCGCCAGAGACGGAGAAGGCAGCGCTCGCCATCCAGAACCAGTTCAGACGTTTCCAGAAGAAGAAGAAGTAGAATTGAAAGAAAATTAAATGTGAAAAAATTTTAAAAAAGCAAAAAAAAACTTTCCGCAGATGTACAGAAATACAGTAAATGATTGAGATGAGTGGTTTGGGGGGTGACAGAGCAGGGATTTTAATTGTTCAGGATTTATTGTCATATTATGCAAAGTTTCATGAAACGCCTTTTTGCATGAGAGATCGACTGATATCAAGGATGAGGAAGTTGGAAGAGGCAAGAAAAAAAAGGTGGAGATTTGGAATTTATAATCTAGCATGACGAAATACTGTAACCTGCCGTCACCAAATTAACCTTTGCAAATGTCTACATATCACCCATGTGTCCCTCGATGCTCCCAAACATGCAACCTCTATCCCTTGTCCTCGCTAGTCCTGCAGATGCAACACAAACTCAGCACACAAGCAGACAGAAGTTGTGCTTGAAAAACAGATAAACACTTCTCTCTGCTGACTGACAGAACAAGCACACGTCCTTCAATCTCGATGAAACAGGAACGCACTAAAAGAAGAGAAGCACACTCTCTAGTATTCAGGTTCTTTTCTTTCCGCCTCCTTCACCATCACACGCTTTCTTTCATTCTTTGTCTCTCTCTCTCTCTCTCTCTCTGCAAGGATGAAAATAACACAGAGTGGCTGTCCCAGGTGTAAAATCACCTCTGTATCACCTCCCGTGCAGGCCAGATATTGGATCGCCTCTGCCAGTCTGATTTCACAGGTAACGGAGGTGGTGGTCATGGAAACTGGCTGCTAACTCGCACAGTCAGAGGCAATTTGCTGCAGGCAAGATCAATATGTGAAAGTAGGCGCACCGCGTGCTCACACGTTAACACCTCTCTCACACATTACGGCCAATGACTGACACATTTGTGATCGTCAAGTGTTTATGTGTCTACAGCCTCTGCATCTTTTAACGGCCCCTCAGTGATACCTGATGCTGTAGAATATCGCTGGACAACCTGGTGGAAATTCATTCAAACATTCATATCTTCTCATTTTAAAAACAACTACTCAAATTTGCTTTAATATGGGTTATTAGATCTGAAGAGGTTTCAGTGGTGGATGTGGTGACATTGCCACTGCCTTAGTCACTTATAGTCTAAGGACAAGAAGTAATGATAAATAATTCTCAGTTTGTTTCACTTTCATTAAACTAACAATGGCAGGGGTTTGGCAAAGGAAGAGAAGTCTGGCAATGTAAGATAATGTTGTCTTTCACACATCTCGGCTGTAAACTGATGTTTCTCTGTGCCAGTGAAATCTTGCGAGGCAGAGTTAGACTAAAGCAGGCTTCTCATTTCTAGCCGGTGACCCTCCATTTTGGCGAATATGGGAATTGAGCCATCTTTATAACTGAGCAAACTCCATCCACTGAGAAAGACTGAGATGTGGTTGAAAGCTGCAGAAAAAGCTAGTAAGGGGACCTTGAGTAAAGATTTTTCTGCATTGTTATCATGCCACAGCTTATGGCCTCAGCACCTTTCTACTATCTTTACACAACCAAGAATAGTTTTGAACTCCAGCAGGCCAGAAAGCAGGCCCGATGCCACTGATATAGAATGACGTTTGCTTGTCTATGCATCTGGTATCATATTGCTTCTCCGCTTTAAGTCACATTTACATCACTTACACGGCATGTGTGTATGGCTGAGAGCTCTCAACCACGCTTGGTGTTAGGTTACTCAGTGCCCCAGTAGGTAACTCAAACCTCCGCACCCTTAAATAAACACTTGATAATGATTCGGAACAGATGCCAGCCATGAACCTGAGCCCTGTCACCTTTAGATCAGACAGACAGAAAGAAAGAGAGACACTGCAGCTGTTGGACAGAGACGGAAAGAAAGACACTGGATGAGAGAAAGAAAATGAACAACTATTTTTGTTAGTCAGACTACAGCAGTAAATATGAAGCACACTGTACAAATGAATGATACCTACACTATACACATACTGTAAATATTTTGGGACAGTTAACACACACGCGCACACACACACACACACACACACACACACACACACACTCCTTCTTCATCCATGTCCCCTCCCTCTCCCCCTCAATGTATGTAGCACACTGAACTGCTTCTAAAAAGCCAGACTTACTCTCCATCGCTTTAAAAATAATATCACTAATTACTAGATTTATTATTGGAATGTAACCTCTTTTCTATTTCGAGGACAGGAAGCGGTTGCAAAAAAGCCCAACCAGCACAAGCCAGCCGCCATCACCGCCCGCTCGCTGTTCGCTGTCCAACTGTTTCCTCCTTCCTTCACAGTGTAGAGGAGATTTGTCGATGACATCACCTGAGTTTGCTATCAAACCCCTTTTTTTCTCCCCTAACTGGATTCGACATGGTTTTCAAATAATTACTTGACATACACTTAGTAATACGGATTTAGGTGGATTTGACTTGGCAGGCATTTTGAATAGACACCTCAAGTAAAAGCATAGCTTGTATATAATTCTTTAAATATTTTTAATGTGTGTGAGCCTATCCAGTGTAGATACATTTGTGCCTGAGCTGGTAGGATTAACAAGTCAGAAAACAGCTCAGATAAGCTTACTAGAAACCACTGAGATTCAGCCTCACCTTCATATCCAGCTGTTCATCACCCACACTGTACACTTAGGCAGTTTGAATGTCATACGCCTGTCTGCAAATAGTGTAAATTCTGAATCTGGATAACATATCATTTGTAAAAGGCCCTGAAAACGTGTTTTCTCAACCAGCTTCTTAATATGTGTGATGTGTTCCTACACGAACACGCTGTTTTCACCCAAAGGTTGAAGTCTTAATTTATTCAAATGAGAGATTTTGGGAGACTCATTGGACCGCTATGACCTGCAGTGTAGTGGTCACAGCCGAAGGTGTCAGAAGGCTTCTTTTCATTGCTTGCTCACAGTCAGTGCGGTTTAGATAACCATGGAATAGCCCACACAGCCAATAGGGGTCAGCCAACAGTAAACATGCTAGCAGGTTATCTTGCTAGTGGTAGTGCTAGCCAGTGGTCTGTCAAGTCTCCCAGAATTGTCTGTATTTCTTTTGTTAAACTCTTGATAAATAATAGAATGTTCTTTAAAAACAAATTTGAACTTTGATCGCTGCATATTTAATCATAAATATATAATGTAATGGGGAAATATGTAAAATTTGAGGCCATGTTTTCAGGGGCTTCAAAATGACAAAATGTCTTTTAGTCATCAGATGTCCTCAAAGTCACATCACTGAACTCTGATTGGCCAAAAAAAAAAAACCTTCAAAACTTGCATATTTGCATTATTGTAATCATTTTAGAAAGCAGTTGATGCGAGTATCAAACTAAGACCAAGTAAATCTGCAATGCTATTACTTTAATTTATTTGAAACTGTAAAAACATGGGTTTTTGACCAATGTGTAACATCTTTTATAATATAAGTACATATAATATAGTATGTACTGCATATAAAGAGTGAAGATTTTGAATTGTCACTGTAGGACCTGTTCAGGAGCCAGATCCATGTAATTGAAAACAGGGTCTCTGTCTGGAGGCTGTAAATAGCTACCTGTCAGAATCTAAAGAAGCTTAATGTTGCTTGGCAACAGACACAACTCAAGAAAGTAACGCCAAGCTGGTCATTTCAATGTGAAATGTGACTTGTGATAAGCCTTGTGGATTTGAGGCTGAGAGAGCATTCAGGCGGTTAGATAAAGGTGACCTGCAACTGAAAAGGTCACAGGTTTGATCGTCACAGGAGTCACTGTCTGCTGCCATGTTCCTTATGGCATCGAACAACATTAGTGGATTAGTGTAAGCTAAATGTCTCAACTGTAAATGTCACTTTTGTCCACTTCAGAGGGCTGTGTTAAAAGGGGAGAAAGGAGTTTGATACAAATTCAGCCTAAAATGGTAAACTGATAAAGTCATCAGAGTTCCCTATGGTCAGTGATGAGTTTGCATGTAGTCAAACAGTTTAAATCTCTTAATTCTGTCCATGTATGACTTTTTACTACTATCATGCAGGGATATCACTTTTTTCTTTGTGATATCACAACAGCCAATACCTTTACCAATCCAATAATTGCTTCTCTTAAACAGCTAATTAACTGTTAATAAGCCATTCGTGTGGATGCACTTTGCTAACATAGCTACAGTTGTCATCACATGACAGATGCTGCTACTTTAGCATGTTGTTCAAGATGTTTCAGGTTAGACTTGTCAGGGCATCATATCACATCCTAATTTATATATTTTCCAATATCTGATAGAGTTTTAGCTAATTTTATACATTTAGCTCCCCCTAGTAATACACTGCACCACATTATAGCATATAAGGACGCTGGTCTCTCTTTATTTCTGTCTTTCTTTCTTTGTCAGTGCTGTGTTTTCGCTTTGCTTTGTTAGCCTGACCTCATTTCACTTTCCCCCGAAGGCAACCAAACGAGCACAGCATGGTCGCTGTGAATGAAAGGAAAGGAATGGGTGGAATAAAAAGCTTGTCTCACTGCTGTGATTATGAATGGAGCAAAGCCGCATATAGTTTGTCCAAGATGGCTTAAGAGAAGTCCCCACATCCTCCTTAAAAACCTCTTCGACGTCACGGCAGACAGGGGCTTGGCAAACAGCAGCCAGGGTTTTTGTACATACCACTTATACACTACAGTGTCTGTACAGTGTCTCCCCAAATCCATGCTTGCTAACTTAATAATTCTCTTCTGCTTGTATATGTTTATCTACATCCACTTCTTATTATGCTTGACAAGAATATAATGTACTTGATAGTGAAAAGTAATTGGTGCGGTATGCCAACAGCGGATATTTGGGCACAGCTTTACAGCCTAGAAATGACATCAAAAGCCATACTTACAGAACAAAAACATGTATATTTAGATAATTTTTTCTTGTACATCCCTTCTGTTATGTTGTCTGTAGTGCAGTAAAGCAACAGTCAAGCAACCAAGAAGAACAAATCCAATGCATCCCGCTATAATGACCATGCTACAAAAAGAAAGCACGTAAAGTAGGATTTTAGTTTGTGTTTGAGATGATTGTACGTTCACGATGTGGCGATAAGGTGTGGGCTTACCCTTCACAGCCTGGCCAATCACTGACCACTGTCCTTTCAGGGAGGCATCTGCCAATCAGGAAGCTCTACAGGGCCCCATCCCACAACCCACCAGTCTTCTTATTGCCTCATCACTTCTTCTACCATGATGATTTATGCTTTATTTATTGCTGGTTTATTAATTTACGTTTCTACAATTTATGTGGATACCTACGTTGTTGTGAACTCTTCCCCACTTGTTTTGTTGTGTTTCTGATGTGAAGGCATGTGAAATCCATATTTGTATGTTTTAGGCTATAAATTCCCTCTGTGTATTTTGACATTTCAATCTATGATGTGTTGTTAGACTTCCAGAAATGGTGGCTAAGGTGAGAATGCACAAGAACACTCCCTGTACTGTGTTTTCTGCACTAAATAAAATTTGCTGCATATTGCTTTGAACTCTATACACTTTGCTTTTGTCCGTTTTGTCAATTACTTGCATTAAACATCAAAAACACTGACAGTAATAATGAGGGGCTCTTCTTCTCTTTGTCCATTTCAACTCCACCTAGACTGACAAATATACATTTTTATTCTTAATAAACATATATGTTCCATTTATGTAGGTGATTTACTTATGTTAAATCAATCTGAATGTAGTAAATTCAATTGCTTTAAGAGTTATCCTTCTGACATGGACCCTTCAGGGGATGCTAGTATTGCTACGAGGGCTCCCGTAGGAGCTGGTTTCAATCTAGTCCCCTCTGGGTGCTGTTCCAGTTCAAACAGGCTCATGGATGACACTACAGGGCATGGCTTCTTCATTACAGTGCTGGAATTTAGGAATTTGGAGCAGTCAATTATACACAGGGTAAATAGGACGCTTTGTCTTTTCATATCCCCTTGACACACATGAATGAATATACATGTGTCATTCCACAGGATTCAGAGAGGTCTTGCATGCTTCAGTGGTCCCACCCAGAAAGATTTGTATACATTTAAGTAAAATAAAAAAGACATTTTTTAAATAACACATCTCAAGATAAACATGAAACATTTTTTAAAGATAACAATTCTTTGGGTGTTGGATCCTCTTCTTGTGGTTTCCTACAAACCATTACTAACAGTTTGAACACAAGAAAACTGAGTATTTCCTATACACTTCAATCTGGACCCACTCTTTGGACAGAAGTGTCACCGGCCCCACTGATCAATGTTCACAAGTGTTGTTGGGCTTAAAATTTGTTTTTTCTGAATATTTATTACCAGTAACACGCTGGATTTACATTCAATACAGTATAGTGACTGTGTTTTCATTGAAAAACTCTAAAAAGTCTAGTATGTTTGGTAAATTTGAACAACTATACAGTTAAATAACATTAGATCTATAATAAAAACAATTAAAAAAACATAATTCCACACTACTAAGTGTCTTACTTCCAAGGCAAACAAATCAAACAAACAAAAACTGTTAGCAACACAAACTAAGCTGGTACATCATTCTGCTCAGTGAGCCTTCTGAAAGTAAACCCCATCAAAAAATGTGATTAACTATGAAAAATCTACCATAAACAAGGCACACGCCAAGAATGATTTCATGGAAGAAAGCCCACCTGAAAAGTCCATGTTACCCTATAGGACATTTTTGGTCAAGACATACAGTATGTGTTATACAAAAGAAATACTGTAGGAGGTCAGAGGTCATCCTGCTTTGTTCATAGAGCTAAAAAGATAGTTTTACAAGGCCATATTCCACACACACTCTGAGGAAATATTACTTAGAGTCTGTCTTTATTCATGTTTGGATATGTTGCTCAGATAAGAAATAATGAAAGGAAAACTGTTTTTCCAGTAGCTGGACTTGAGCTTTTGGCTGCCTTCAGCCTGAATAGATCTTTGATCTTATATTTCACCACTCATCTTAAAAAAGAAAATCCGGCAGATAAGAAGAGTCACATCCTATTTTGGGAGTCCATAATTTAAGGATTTCACATGTTTATTGAACCACATGATCTTTAGCCTCAAACCAACTCATATGATAAGACATGCTGTGTGCCTTTTGTCTTCCGTGGCTTTCAGTGTCTTTATTGAGACATATGCGGAGAATATTTCAAATTGCACAAGATGAGGAGAGACAAGATCAGACCAGACAGTATCAGATTAGATTAGATCACATCTGAAGGGAGAGAAGATATTGTTGCTGTCAATAGCAGCACTGTGCTTGGCTGTGTAAGCTGTTTAAGCAGAATATGGTTTAAAGAAAATACTACATTGGCCCAGATGCACAAGCTTTCACAGCACACACATGAGTCATCAGGGCAACAAAAGCCATGTGATGCATGAAAAGGTATTACCTGACACGGGTGTGATACAGATATTACAGTGAAAGAATTTTCTGGAGGACACGGAGATTCACATCCAGGGACCACTCACGTCCCCCATCCAGGCACCTCACGCACGCACACACACACACACAGAGCAGATTACAAATTGAGTGCTACATGTGAGCGAGGCACTGCAGTGCTATAAGCCTATCATCAGCTGCATGCGTCTGTGTGCTGAAGCTACAGGGACTGAGAGCACACATATGGTTACACTTATATTTTTGAATGATGTGGAAGAGAAAAAAAAAAAAAAAAAAAAAAAAGCTTTTCAATGATTCATTGGCCAAAAACAAAATTATTTCTGAAGCAGCGTAGAAAATGTAATTCTATTAACCACTTCGGTTTTCTCAGCATTGTTTTGTTTCATATTCATACAGCTGCATACATTCACTCTTGCGTGCTGCAACAGTCTTTACAAGGCAGACTGATGATGTGTATGGATGTCTGTCTTTCCCAGGAAAATCCTCTCCTGCAGAAGAGGTGATGACTTAATATTTATATAAAAATAAAAAGGAGGGGGAAATGTAAGAAGCTGCAGTTTACGCTGAGTCTTATTTATTATTTTTGGGGAGCAGTAGGCTAGATACTGTGTGCAAAACATCAAAGTGATGACTAACACCAAACTCAACAGAAGCAGGAGTCTTGCAGATGATTTAATGGTACTGTTGAATTAGAGGTGAGCTGGAAATTGATGCTTTCATTACTCTACTCAGACTCCCCCAATCTTTCAGTCATTATCTCCTCTCAGACCTTTAAGCTGCTGCCTCGTGCAGATGATGGGTCAACATCATACAAGACAATCTAGCATTTAATTAGTTTGATACTGAATTAATTGATACTTTGCAAAACAAGACTTTAGAGCAGCCACGCTTGCAGCTCTTTGAGGTACGTTGGCACAGAAATGCTTTGAGCTAAATGCTAACATCGGCATGCTAACACGCTCACAATGATGATAGGCTGGTGCTCAGCAGGTATAATGTTTACCATGGTAGCTATCTTTTAGCATGTTAGCATGCTAACATTTGCTAGCTAGAACTAAACACAAAGTAGGCTACAACTGAGGCTGAGGTATTCCCTTAATAATAATAATAATAATAATAATAACAATTTTTAAAAAATGCATTTTGTGTTAACTTGTGTTATCTTTGACTAATATTTAAATTTGTTTGATGATCTGAAACATTTAAGTGTGACAAGCATGCAAAAAAAAAAAAAAAAAAAAAAAAGAAATCAGGAAGGGGGCAAACACTTTTTCACACTACTGTATATATGCAAGGTCTAACTGAACTCATGAAAATTTCATGATAGACTCCTGACTCAGCGTGAATGAGTAAATTAATAAGTGCGCTGATTTTCATTTGGCATGAGCTAATGAAGCACTTGGTGGTTGGATCAGTTGTTAATGGTATTGGTGCTGATGTAATTTACATGTTATGTCACTGATTAACAACTCAGCTGTACAACAATCAATCAGTCTGCACCAATTCTCTTAACTAACTCTGCTGCCACAGAATGGTTATGTAAGCGTTCAGAAAACACCTTTCAAGTTGCAGACATGGGCACCTGCTCTGCTTTAGTGCCCTTGAGCAAAACTCTCAGTATCGGTTCCTGAGCTCCTCATCTCACTTTCCCTAAAAATATCCAAAGAGAATATCCCAACTGGGATTAATACACAGTCTCCCAGTGTTATTAGAAGTGCTAACGCAACAAGATTACCCCACTGAGAAATGCCACATGATCAGATACAGGAGGCGTCGTTTCAGCTGCGGGTTTTGTCCTCCGGTTGCCGGGGCACAGCGAGGTTATCAGTAACAGAGAGAGTGTGACACTATCCGTATTGACTATCAATAATGCTCACTAGTGCTACCGTATCCCCTGAAGAAGGTGAGAGTACCGATACCCTCTCTGAGAAACCAGAGAGCATCAGGAGGAAGGCGGAAGATGACACAGAAGAGGTGAGCTGGAGAGGGGAGAACGCAGAGGACGCAACATGCTGAGATGTGCGAAAACTATATGGAGAGCAAGCTTACTGGTTTTTCTTGTGCATTTGAGACGGAAGAGGAAGATGCACATGAGAGAGACGAGTGGGTAACTGTGTTTATTTGCAAGCAGGGTTCTTTCAGAGTTCTTCAGATTATAACATGTTAGAGACATGGAGGTGCAGCATAAGGGAGTTTAGAGTGAGAGGTGTGTAGAAACCGGGGAGGGGAGGGGGTTCAAGACAGGAAAAACACAGCGCAGTGTAGCTTCCAGCAGAAACTCGGGTTGCAGGAAAGGAGAGAGTAAACAGGAAGCAATGGAGAGATTATATTTTATATTAAGTGTTTCTATATTATCATAAAGCTGAATGAGAACCTTTGGATTGGATTATGGAAAATAAAACAGGGAGAGAAAGAACAAAGGGGAGTAAAGACAGGCAGATGGGTAAAAAAGATGAAAAGATGGATGGAAAGGCTACAAAGAAGTGAGAGCTGGAGCTACCAGTGGACAGAGAGAGAGAAGGAGAGAAAGAGAAAGGGGGAGGAAAAAGGGGGGAGGAGGAATACATTTACCTTGACTGACACTGCGACAGGGAGAGAAAGCAGAATCCCCCACTCCAAGAAATTGTAGCTCCATAACATCATGCGACACAATCTCTGCAGTGGGTTTGCTGTAGGGCTACACAGAATATTATAGCATGCACGCACAGATGCATGCCTACGTGCACACACACACACACACACACAATAATCCTACAAAAGCACGCAGATTTATAGCAATATTAAAAAAATAGCAATATAATATATAAAAACTTCTGTCTTTTGGGGCAAGTTTTCAAATATACTAAAACTAATTTTAAGTTAAGTACATTTCAGCTTTCAACTATGTGTTTTCAACTATAGCTGGTGGAATTAGACTACAACAACACAAGCACAGACAGTTTCCCAATAGAAACTAAGGAATATGAAGACATTTAAGACAATCAATAATATGCAACAGATAGAGATGAGGTGGCATTTGCAGAAAGTGAAAAGGATCAATAACATCTCAGAGACCTGGACATGTGGTCATTTTTAGAACAGAACCCCCTCTTTAATGTCTTGTTGACATCAGTGCCGTCAATATGCTGCAGTGCAAAGAAATCTATCTTTTTGAGAGCACTGTGGGTGGTGGATTTGAGAGTATAATTCAAAGTTCTAGACCAGAAATAGAAGAATATTCAGTAAAATGACATTAACTGCAACGTGACTAAAAACTATGTTTTCTGATTGTAAAGTATCTGACAACATTGGTTCTACAATGTTTGGAAGGTGCAGCAGCTTTCACCCCAACACTGATTTCTTTTGGATGTTTATGTGAATAAGACGAGAATTTCAGCCTGTTCTATTGTTGTGCTCATATGTTGCCATGGGCGACAGCATCAGCTACTGTATAGGGTAAAAATGCAACATGAATGTAAAGTGTCTGTTGGCAGAAACTGGTGTTCCCTCAGTGCCAGCCCAAGGCTGCCCACTAGTGGTGGAGATGATGGATTGCAGCTTTTAAAACATTTAATGCTGCTATCTGCATTGAACTGAAAAGAACATTTAAATGGAAATATACTCAGTACTCAGCTGAAACGAGTATCCAGTACAGATAATTTACTTTTTACGAGTATCAAAGTAAAATGTGTCAATATCTGTACTTGTAAATACAGCAACTTTTATTTAAAAAAAACAAACAAAAAAAAAAACAACTTCTGTAAATAGTTATCTTACTCTTGAGATCAAAAACATTACTGAACTTCAATTCTGAGGCTGCTCTGTAAATAGTTTTCTAATAAATAGAGCAACTTCTGATCAACCTATATCAATTTCAGGCTTAAATGAGCAACTTCCGGTTATTCCTGGTCACTTCCGGTCTAAGCCCCGCCCATAACGAGTAACAGATAACAGAATAACAGATTATTTAGTTAGTTGAACAGATACACATAATGTGTACTCGCTCATAGTATGCAGTGTTTGCCATTAATTACCTAGACTGTGGCGGCCCGCCAGTCTAATTTGTCCTGCCACAGTTTCATAAGGAACTGAAAATATTTTTACACTTCTCATATTAACATAAAAGATTTTCCCCTGCTGTACACGTGCGCGCACACACACACACACACACACACACAAAATGGCAGTGCAGAGAGGCCACGGGGAGACACCAGGTGAAGTGAAGGTAACGTTTTACTCAAGTTGACAACAACTCGAGGACAACTTTGTCCGCAGTTGTTGTTGTTGTTGTTGTTGTTATTATTGTTATTATTATTATTATTATTATTATCATCATTATTATAATAACCACAGCATGCTTGTGCTAATAGTGAATTGTTATGAACAAGCAAAAACAAAAAGCTGTCTGTATGTAGTCTAACTATTTAGCTTAGTTTCCACTAATCTTAAAATCTGGCAAATTCTTGTAAACTTAGCTGCTGGCTGAGACAAACCAGCCCCTCCTCTCTCTACCAGCATGATCACAACAGCAGCAGAGGGAGGAGGACAGAGGACAGGCGGAAGGACTGATACTGGCTGTGTTCTTCATATTTTGATGCCAGGAATATTATTTGACTGACATTTTAGATTAGTTTCCAGTGAGATATTATTGAGTTTATATATAGTGACTTTGCTGTTGTAAACTGTACTATTGCTACAATATTTAGTTAGGCCTATATATAAAATATACACAATATACATATAAACAAACAAGACCATAGTCGGGAAGGCTGACAGCGTCTAAACTGAAATTGTACATAGCCCAGTTGGGTAGGAAATCAACTGAATTGCTGGACTGCTTTACAGACAAAACAACAAGAAGTTGCTGTTTTTCATAGTAAATGAAACAGAAACGCTAGCTTCTAGTTTCTTGCAGAGAAAGATTGACAGATAATAGAAAAATATGACCATTTATCCTCTTCAGTACAAAGAGAAAACATTTAGCTGAAGACATTTTTTGTTGCAGGAACATTTGGATGTGGTCTGTATTTGAGAAGCTAATTATGCCACAGGCTTAGGGTTAAGGCCTGCATTCACACCAGTATTCAAAACAGCTCAATTTTGCAGAGAAGTCCATTAATTTCAATTGAATCCTTTGCTTACTGCTACAGTTTTCAAGCTTGTTACAGTTACAGAGCTTTTGCCCCCTCTGCAATAAACCTTGTCAGTGAATGAAATGATGTACAACCCTGAATACAAAATGCCTGATGGAGTAAAAGGAGCAGTAAATAGAAAATAGAAAGAAACTTGCAGAGCTATTGTGACTGACATGTCTCGGCTGACTAGTGTGTTAGCGGTTAGCTCACCAGCTACAGCAGATCAGCAGCCCCCTAAATAGTCACCCGGTCAGCAAGCTTATACAACCAAATATTTTGCATCAATGCACGGATTAATATTGCCATGCCACTTTCTGGTGAGACCAGGCCTTTAGTCTTAGTTAATGTTTACACTTGTGGTATGTTATCTCAGTTAATTTCATAATAATATTAAATGTTTATAAATGCAACATGCATAAATTGTTAAAATATATATATTTTACATGACCTCATTGAACACATTGGTATAATTACCATAACTTAACAAGACCACAGCTGACAAGACTGATCACATGTTTTAGCAACAAGGTCCAGATGGATGGAAAATCTGCTGAGTCACTTTGCAGCACAAAACAGAAGATGCTGTTGTTGTTTTTTACATTAGAATAAGGTTTCAGTTCCTTGTAGCAACACATGGTGGAAAACCTTTAATTTAATATTTTAATCTTATTTTGGTTTAAGGACATACTGAGGTTTATTGTAAATGTGGTCTTTGGGAAGCTAGGGTTATCTGATCATGCCATTGGCTGAGGGTTAGTCTGCACAGCAGTGGTTTGGTCTCAGTTACTTTGATAATGAAAAAAGTGCATTACAGCAATAAGAAGAAAAGCTGTTTAAAGGGTTTACAAGTCACGATAGTGTTTGCAAAAATAAACATGTGTGTTTTCTCCAGATAAAAGTGTTTTCACTACTACTAATGTCTTCATTTCCCTCCCAGATTCAGATTAAGAGGAGAGGGAGAGAAGTGGAGCTGATGATTCAGGATCGGCCAAAGAGGATTGAAGGAATCAATCACTCGAGGAAACAAACCAAGTTGAGTTCAAACTCAACACAAGAAACCACTTAAAACATACCTGCCAACACTCCCGTTACTCCCGTTTCTCCCGAGTTTCAAGGCCATCTCCCGAGTTTCAAGGCCATCTCCCGGCGCCCTCCCGTTTTGTTGTTTCTCCCGGGAAACTCCCGTAATGATGCATGGCCCTCAAACTTTATAATGAATACACGGATCCAAGTTTTCGATGTTATTCTGACGTCAGCCAAGTTGCCAGGTCGTCTATGAAACACAGTCTATACACACACGCAATCCACACACTACATACAATTTCAACCCACCTGTTACCGTTACCTGGCAACCCACACCACGAGCCAAGGGGCGTGTGCGCAGCTGCCCTCTGCGCAGGAAGACGGGACAACTAAATTAAAATCCCCCCTCCCATTTTGAAACCTAAATATTGGCAGGTATGACTTAAAATAACACCTCAACACTGTCCAAAAAAAAAAGCTTATAAATGCTGGAGGAAGGAAATTCTGACAGAACAGCTCAAATTTGTCAGCATTGCACACCTGCCCTGAACTCATGCACACCTGTAATACTCTGCTTTAATTAATAGCTCACTCTCTAAACCTGAGAGTCTCATTTACACAAAGAACCCCACACACACACACACACCTTCATTTCTGACTCAACATGGAGCAGCCTGACATGTGAAAAACAATACAGTGTTTAACCATGGAGGTGATTTTTTTGGTGAATCACTGAAATGATTTTGTTATATTTCTATTTCCAGTGGAGCTACAATAAGGCAGCAGGGCATTTACCTCATAAAACAAACCCATTCATACATTATAGCATTATCTGTGTGTTTATGTAAGTTCATTTTTCTGTGTGACATAAAGGAAAACTCTGGAAAATGTAGAAATAATTCACTGAAATGTATCCACAGTTAATTAGGCAAGTTGAGGCAGGCTTCTTGAAAAACTCAACACTTCTACTTCAACAGACATTTCAACTACTTTTAGCACTAACAAGTCAACAGGTTTAAATGCTTGCATCTAGTACTTTTAAAATGACAGTGCCACTGCTTTCAGTGATTAAACTTAAACTGACATCTCAAACCCTTTCAGGTCTCAGGTCTTAAACTTTGAATAGTAGTAATAATAAAAAGTTATTCTGCTCTTCTAACTCCCACAAACTTTACTCCACTTGAGCTGACACTTCAACTGACATCTTCTTTCAGTTTATACACTTTATACACAACTGGTATTAATTTCTTTCAGGTTCAAAACTTCAACTGACACTTCCTGCTCAATTTATCGCTTACATTTTGATGATTTCAGCTAAATATCTGTGGTTGAACTTCTACTAAATCTTCAACTTCACTTAGCGCCCATGTTCGTCATCAGGACATCACCACTGACCCCAGCACTGCAGGGCCCTGGCTTATTGTCTCTGAAGACGGGAAAGAAGTCAGACATTCTCCAAAGAAGCAGAAAGTTCCAGCCAGCCAAGCGAGGTTCACAGAAAACACTTTTGCTGTTGCTACACAGGGTCTAACCACAGGCAGACACTACTGGGAGGTCAGGGTGAAGCAGAAATCCACTTTGAGGAGGAGAGAGCAGATCACTCCCTCTTCCAGCAGCGGCTTGTGGACTGTAGGTCAAAGGCATGGAGGGCAGTATTTTGTGTGCACGCATAATCCATTCCCTCTAATGCTGTCTCCTCCTCCCCAGAGGGTGGGGGTGTTTGTGGATTATGAGGAGAGACAGGTATCGTTCATCAATGTAGAAGCCAAGACTCACATCTTCACCTTCACAAAGTGCAACTTTACAGGCAGGGTTTTCCCCCATATTTGATCCGTGTTTGGCGACAGAAAAGGAGGAGGTAGCTCCTCTGAGAATTATGATTGTAGAGATCCCAAAATGAATCTAGATTTATTACCCTAAGCAAAGGTCAACATTGCAGAAATCAGTTATCAATATGTAACCAGAAATAGACTTACAAAATCAAGTAATTGCAAACTTTATCCATGAGTAGTAGGATTACAGAATAAAGGCACTGATTGTGTATTATGATACAGTACATATAGTATTATATCTCTCAATTTGTGGCATGTGGAGTTGTTTGACATTTGTAAATATCTTTCTAACTGTTATATGGTCAAGATGATGGTGGCGGCCTTGCATAAACAGTACATACAATACGTCCAGATGCATTGGTATAGTGTAATAGTTCTGAGGAGAACTAGGGATATCGATCCTAGTCTGTACTCTGATTTACAAAACTGTTTTACTTGTTGTTTTAATTGTCATTTCTTGTACCAGTGTGTAATGATTCAAATTTAGTATGATGTATATAAACTGAAGCACTATGTATCTTCAGTAGCATCATTCAGTCTCACTCTGACTGTTTGAACATACAGTGTAAGACAAAGATATATTGAATTACTGAACAATTTAAAACGTGATTACAATATTTTCCCTCTGAGATAAATATCAACAAAGATGTTTCCTGTCTCGTCTGCGTCTTATTTTTACTTTGACTCTGCATCTTAAAGTTAAAGGAAAAATGCATCTTAAATTAACTCATTAATACTATTACTGGCACCTTACATTTCTAGGCTGAGTTTTTGTTCTTATTTCCCTAAAATTGATTTTGGTCACAATGATATATTTCCAGCTATAATGAGGTTCAATAGTAGGGCATTTACTGAATATAATTCATATTTTTATACTGTTTAGCACTATCAGTATGCTGTACAGTTTAATTCAGTAGAAGTTGATATCAGCTCCCAGGGTGTTATCATGCAAATGTAGAAATTTGAAGTAGATGAGGCAAGTTAAGGCCAAAGACAAAGTAAGTAAAGTTACTGCAATAAAAACTGATAAATCTCACATGAACAGAGTGTTGTTTTAGTTATTGTTGGTTTGGATTTTTTTTTTTGTCATTATTCTGTATGTTTTTTATGTATTTTTGTTTGTTTTCCTTTTCATATGAGACAGAATTAACCTGATTTCTGGTGTTTGTGCGTGGTTTGTTGAGTGTTTTACTTGTTCCATCTAACCTTTTTAAAATAAACAATAAACAATTTGAAGAAAATGCACTGAAAATCCATTTCACATTATCCAACAAGATGAGTGCATTTTCTTTAAAAGTTAGACCCTTATATCAGTGTGACACTTATCAGAGGAAAGAAGGTAAAAAGAAGTTGACAGTGTGCAGGTTTTTTTTTTATTCTTTCACAGTCAGAGTTTATGATCCCATACACTTGTTTATGAGACTTTCAGGAGTGCAAGAATTTTGTAGTAATTGTTATCTTTTTGTATGATACCATGACAGAAACTACAGAAAATTGTGGAAAACAACAAAACTTTTTAGCTCACCTACAACTGCTAGCTTATTTCCACAACATTCATTTAGTTGTTTAAGTGTCCCACTGACATCAGAGTCTTTTCAGGGAAAGATATTGAAAATGGAGAAAACACAGCACGTCCTGTGGTTTAAGGGCTTTGCATAACTACGCGGCAGAGCCATAGAAATCCGAGTGTGATAACGAAAGGAGGGCATGTGTGGAAGTCAGGGTGTGTCGCACTGAGAGTGGGAGGGCCACTTCAGGTCTCAGGAAGAGTGCAGCACCTGTCGGTGTGTGATTCATAGCAAAGTAAACGAAGTGAAGGACTGCACTGCTCCACGTCAGCGGAAAACATGCAGAGTAAGTTCTACTTTACCTAACATGATTTCATTAGTGATTATCTCTCTTTTCTTTTCTTTTTTTTTTAGACTGTAGAAAGTGTTATGTTTTGGGAATCTTTTGTTAAGTACAGTTTTCTGTAGAGCTTGTTATAAGAATAACGGACAGTGTTAACTGAAGTTGAACATACAAATCGACAAGAAAACATTTGTTTCAGTGCCGTATATTAATGAAGATTTACAGCTTAGTGCATATGTTTGTTTCGCTAGAAGAAAAATGATAAAAAGCTGATATGTTTGAAACAACTGCTCATGTTTTTGTTTTTGTTTGTTTTTTAGCTGACTTAATGTCCTGAAATGATGCTGCACTGGCTGCTATGTATAAATCTTGTCGAATTCAGTTCTCAGTGGCTGTTACGTAATAGAAAAAAACCCCAGAATAATCTACATTACTGTCGGCACATTTAATTACAAAAAAATTTAAAAAAAAAAATTTTACATTTATAAATACTGATTCTGTAACATCTAGTTCATTTGAATTAAACCAATTACGAGCTATTGAAGCCTAATTTAAAAAAAAAAACCTACAGCAGGGGCTGCTTGTCGAAGCTGGTTCGGTGTAAAGTTCCAGTGGGAGTTGCTGAAGCAGGTGCTGTAGGCTTGAAGGTCCTGAGTTTCTGCATTCCTCAGATAGTTTCTCACCCACCACTGGACAGAGTGACGCTCTTTAATACACTCCCTGCTTGTGTGAAAAAGGCTTTGTGTTCTCTGGTGCTGCATGTCAGATAACTTTTATGAAATTTGGGCTGAAAAAGTTGATTTCTCATCTTGTAGCTTTTCTAGTCAAACATCAGCTTCTTTTTGGGGGGTTTGAGGGTGCTCCAACAAAATCAGGGAGATGATAAAAGAGGCATTATGTCACTTAAACTTATAGTGCACTTTTCCTTCCTTGTTTCAGTACCTCAGATAAAACATTGAATGTGTTAAATTATCTGAACATAAACTACATCCTCACTTTATAATTTAACCAAAACACAAAGGGATTTTGAACATTTTACAGGTCATGATACAACCTCATCATACTAATCACTTTTTCTCTTCTCCTCTGTGACTCTTTATGACGTAACTCAAGTGCCAGAGGAACAATACCAGATTATAGCTGCGCACGCACTGACCTTTGACCCTGTAGTCAGACTGGGCAACACAGACACCATAATCCTCAGCCTATTTTTCTGTTTGCCTCAAAAGGTTTCCATCCAATATCTGCACATATAGCACGACTTACTGTCAGATTGCGCGCACAGAAAAAAGTCATTTTTAGTCAGATATTAAATCATGTTTTTCTAAATCTGCAAGTGCAACTGCTAAACTTCTGTCCTCAAATCCCTTCTCAGGCAGCTTCACAGCAATTCACACTTCAATTCATGTCTCATGACTCTGACATGACTGCTGTGCGATCTTAGTAACTCATACATGACATAAAGGTGAACGACCCTCTGACGGGTGGTGAGACACTTCGGAGGCCAAACAAATCCAGCAGTCATGATTTAGTATGTTTAGATGTGGAGTAGTTTGCCGATGTGGAAACATAACTTTGTGCATCGATCTATATCATGTCTCTCTCATTTCCTTCCTCTTTCTCCCAGGCATAAGCTCTCCGGGAGGCCGGGTCCTCTCTGAGGAGCAGTTCAGCTGCTCCATCTGTCTGGAGGTGTTCGTGGAGCCCGTCTCCACACCCTGCGGCCACAGCTTCTGCAAGGCCTGCCTGCAGGGCTACTGGAACCACAGCAAGAAGTTCACCTGCCCCATGTGCAAGAAGTGCTACTCCAGAAAACCTGAGATGAGTGTCAACAGGGTCCTGGCTGAAATCTCCACCCAGTTCCAGGGCCTGATGCTGGCCGGAGGAGCTGGAGGGGCCGGGGGAGCCGAGGCTGCCTCACGGGGATCCACACTGAATCTGAGCTCAGATACAGGTCCTGGGGCCTCTCCAGGGCTCGACACCGGGGAGTTTGCCCGGGCTGGGGAAGTCCCCTGTGATGCCTGCATTGGGAGGAAGTTAAAGGCCCTCAAGTCTTGTGTGAACTGTCCTGGGTCATTCTGTGACACCCACCTCAGACATCATAAAAAGGTCAGTTTTTGTCTTTTTTAGGATTGCTGCAAGGTAGAATATATCACTTTTCTTTCTCCTTGGCAATGCCTCTCTTTGTTCCCTATTGTTATTATTTAATTATTACTTTTATTGTATGATTTTTCTACTGTATTATTTATATACTTGAACCCAAAAGTTTACAGTATTCCCATTCAATTTAATATTATAATAATATATATATGTATTTTTTGGAGCTTCAAAGTAAAATGAAACACATTTTTTCCCACACCATTTGACAACATCACATACTGTGTATACTCTGCAGTTGCTTGTTACAGATGTAGTCAATTGTATATTCCATAATATATATCAAATATTATATGTTGATATATTTTAAATATTCAAAACAAAGATGCATTTTTAATGGTGCACGATTACATTAAATGTAAAATTATAGATGTCTTGTGCATAATTTTTGCATATATTTCCCTCTAATTCAGCATAATATATTGTATTTTGGTATTATTTGGTATCATTTGACTTTATGGAATCTTGAACTAGAATTTTAAACAACATTTTGTGGGATTGAAAAATGCTTTTCTGCACAACGCGAGTTTATGATGACGTACCTGTAGGGTAAAGGTTATGCCACACGATAGGTATTTTTTGTTTTTTATTTTTATTATGCAGTCCATGATGTCAAACCTGATAACCTGATTTAATGTTAATATTTAAACATCCAATATATAACTATGGTCATGTCAGGATTCCTGCTCACTCATTACTCTTTTAGATTACTGTCATCATCTCTGACTCTCATATACATTTTCTTGCTTTTATCTGTCTGAACATGCTTGTTTCAGCAGTGTTCAATGTTTATGCAGCTAAAATCCTCAGATCTTCCCAGTTCAGATATACTGCTACTACAAGCCACTTTGCAGATTTACTGAATGTACCCATGGTTAAGAGTCTTGTTCAGAGGCAAACCACCGGCAGCGGGTAGATTTCCAACCATGTCTGGGTATCCAAACCACAGTCCTGAGTTTGCTATTCTTACATTTGCCCATTCAAATTCATGCCTGTATTCCTTCATGCGCTAATTCCTAGGTGAAGACTCTGATGTCTCATCGTCTGATCGAACCCACTTTCCACCTGGAGGACAAGATCTGTAAGAAACACGATCGCCTTCTGGAGGTCTACTGCCGCACAGACCACACCTGCATCTGCACGGCCTGCGCCGAGACCTCTCACAAATCCCACGACATTGTCTCCACTGACCACGAGTGGAAGAAGAAGAAGGTGAGCTGTGGCCACCGTTTGTTAAGTAATGTTAGAATATGAGGAAAAAACAAATGCTGATAATACAACTCCCAGTTATTATCAGTCTTATTTTAAGAAAGGCCTGTAAAAAGAAAAGTAATTAGTATTTTTATCTTAATACAATACGCAAAAAACAATAAAAATACCAGATTAAAGTCCTATAATAATGATTCCATTTTGAATTAACCACATAATTTAATGGTGCCACATACAAACTTTCTTATGAAATTCTATTTTAACTAATTTGTTTGCAAAAATGTTTTTACAACTCAAAATTTTTTGGATTGATTGATAGGCTTTGTAGCAGCCTTAAAACCCTTCATATTTTTACACTATATGTATACATATATGCCTGACAGCTGCAAGGACGTTCATATGATTTCAGTTCTATAAAGCTGTGTCGATATTGATTTCAGTGAGCCACAATCCTGATTTCCTTCTTACAGAATAACGTGGGTAAGAAGAGGTCAGAACTCAAACATCTGATCAAGGAGAGATCCAAGAAACTGGACGAGATCAAACAATCCATCAAGGTCATCAAGGTGAGTCGGCTGAAGGCCAGTAAAAGACTAGTTAGGAATCAGGATCTAGCCTGTGTGTTATTAGAGCCCAGGCGATGACAAAACACAGCATGTTTGAAAGTTTTGGTGTCACTTTCCAGCTCTTTAAAGTACAGCACCAGTGCGAGTAACAGCTTTTTTTCACGCTGCCTACAGCTGCTATTTGATCAAATCCACATAAATAATGTTAAGGAATCATTTTGAATTTAAAATTGAACACATTTATTATTTACAGGATAAGCCTCTTGACATGCACCACCTTGTCTTCAAGAGTGCATAAAACACTGAGGACAAATTGTAAACAAAACAATAACAAAATCATTGTCATGACATTTATTTATAATTAAAAATGTGAACATAGGAAGCAAGAGGAACTTATGTATAAGAGAAAAGGATGGTTTTGATTAATCGTAAAAATGTTATGGATTTAATAGTAACAGTAAATTATTCCAATTAATGGGAGCCTTAAAAATGCTTCTGCAGAGACTGAGGGAACAGAGATACACTGACATATATATGACTGTAAAAATTTAACACAAACCAATGAAATTTTCTTCTGGCATTTAAAGACAGCAAATTAAGAGCCTCATACATATTACAATGATGGGTATTTCAAATTAACTATTAAATAACATTTTAAAGGTTAAAAAAAAGGGTATGTGGTATAATGATGCACAATATCAGCTAATCCAAAAATAGGTAGCAACAACTGGGTCACAATTGGTTAACAATTTTATTATCAGTCTTCTAATTTAGAGTGAATCAGTACTTTGCCATGTAAGTTGATTTTGAACATTCATGTCATGTGTTTTGAAGTCTGTGTTGATCAGGCAGTCTGTTGTGTTGCTGTTGTGCTCGTCCCTCATGTACTGTATGTTAAATATTTGCCCAGACTTCTCTAATGTACCGCTCCTCGTGCTGAAGCTCTAAAGCTTTATTTGCACTTCAAGCGGCACTCTGATCCAGGCAAGCTTACAAAATGTGAGCAGACTGTTGCTCAAGGGTACTTTGACAAGACACACAGCTGTTTATGGGGTGATATTTCATTTGCAGATCACCCACCATACTGTAGATGTACTTTGTTAGAAAATCTGCAGCACATTTGGTCAGGACTTTGCCCACATCTTTCTCGTACCTCTCGTGCTCTGTGGCAGTGGAGAGGGCGGCCTGCTAATGCAGTTTGTTTTTCTCTTACGTACACAGACTCAGATATGTGTCTCAGACTGTTCAACCGGTGTGACCAGCGCAAACATTTCCCTTTAGTTCCCCACACCCTGGTTTTACCTACAGCCTCATTCCAGTAAAAGCCACCTTGAGGATAAGAAATGAAAATGTGAAGGATTACTCGCTTGTGTTCATATAAATTAAAGGATTGTAATTGTAGTTAAAAAATGACTGAAATGTTATTGGGGTTTTGAATGGTTTTTCACAACAATCCAATATGTGTGTATGTAAATGAACAATGTGCTGATTTTAGCTAAATTTCTTTTTCTTTAGCAAAACTTCCCAGGTTCAGTGCTGCTCTTGGTTTCCTGCTTGCTGACATTTTTATCTACTTTTATAAATACAATGAGGATTCAGTTACCATAGGGTTGAATATCAGGATGTCTCTGTGTGTGTACTGTACAAACACAGGACTGCACACGTGCATGTTGCTGTGTGTGGGTTCAACTGATGCTACTGATAGACTGGGAGATAAAGACACTGACGCATCACTGGATTTTTTTTAAATTTTATTTTAAAGAGGAATCGTGCACAGGAGTGAGCAAAATAAACTTATATAAACAAAAATAAACGTACTATATTAAGGAATAAATGAAAAACATAAACCTCTTTATACAGTTGAATTACAGTATAATTTTGCTTATTTGTCTGATAATAAAAACATAACTGGAGATTGGAGAGTAATATTGAAACCTATGAAGGGTAAGTTTTACCAAGAAAAGCTGTAGTTTCCTACGATCGGCTTGGGGAAGTCGTACTGTAACCTGTTAGTCCAGTTGTACAAGCGGCCGACAAACACTTTGTGAGTCACTCGGAAAACAATAGATAAAATGAGCTGTCATTACAGAAAGAGTTGAAGAGTTAAAGAGCGAAGAGAGAGACATTGGGAACATTGTAGACAGCAGACAATTTAAGGCAAGGCAAATTTATTTGTATCACACCTTCAACAACAAGGCAATTCAAAGTGATTTTGTACATAAGACATAAAAATGCATTAAGACAGGATATAAAAGAAAAATTAGGTGATATAAAAAGGCACATTTAAATAAGATTTAAAAAGAATAAAATAATATAGCAGATAAAAATAAGATTATATAAAATTAAAATTAAACCAGGGAATAAAAATAACAGTGTGGTTACAGCACATCGCCTATAATGAATGGTTCCAAATTTAATTTCATAAAAGGCAGCGGCAAACAAAAGAACTTAGAGTTGGAGCAGACCTCAAGCTTTCTGGGAGTTTGTTCCAGATATGAAACTACATCCCTCTCTTATCAGCTTAATTAAATGGAACAATAAATAGAGACATTAAAATAAAATATAAGTTACAAGATAAGATGAAATAACAGCTTTCTCATGGGAAGCAGGAAGTAGTTAGTTCATCTAGGAAAAGTGGAAACTGATTTGATTAAAAAGATAATGCAAATTTTCCTTCAAACTGTCTAAAACTATAGGTGCAGCAGTAGAGGCTGAACTATTTTGACTTTTAGTCAATACTATAGATCACACTTTTAAAAAAGTGCTCAATCCTACATTTCCCACAATGCAACTAATTTAATATTTTCCTTAGACTCTCTCTCTCTGCCTGGTAAATGCCCCCATTTTTTTCAAACTCCGCACCTCAAGATTGTAATGCAGGGTTTCTGTTATAAATTTGTAGTCTTCCAGCCCAAGCTGAGATAACCCTGATGACATCGTTGTGACATCATTAGGGTTATTTTCTTAGACTTTATACAATATAATACACAGACTTTGTAGTACTCCCAACCTGACCTTTAGTGTACAGATAGCTGCCAATTATTAAGTAATCAAGCAAATTTGGCTAACTACTTTGAACTCGGTCTCGGGGAGGATTTGATTTATCTGGACTCCCTTTTGAGTTGATCTTAACTTGAATTTGCTTGAACTTGCACTCGACTAACGGTAGTTTTGACATTATTCACGTTCACTTACCCCATGTCCCCTCCGTTGCAGGCCAGCGCTCAGAAGGAGTTGGAGGAGAGCTGGCAGGTGTACGCGGAGCTGCAGCATATGGTGGAGCAGAGTCAGGCGGAGTTGGTGGAGCTGATCGCCACGAGGCAGCGTGAGGCTGAGCGTCACGCTCAGGAACTTGCCCGAGGTTTGGAGAACGAACTCAGCCAGCTGAGGAGGAGGAGCATCGAGCTGGAAGCTTATGCACAGACCCAGGACAAAGTGGTCTTCCTGCAGGTAGAACAAGCGCTCAAGTGACATGACACACCCTGTGGCAGCCATGTTGGAGGTCCAGCTCTTGAGAAACTAGTTTTAGTTGTTTACTAAAAAAATTTTAAGGATCAAATATGTTTTTATGTTCAGATGGTATACTCAGCTTTGATTTAAAGAACACATTTCATATATGAAAACGTCATAAATGTCATAAATATAAAAAGCTTTTAAAAGATTTCTTAGTTAATTTTTTAATGACTGTTGTTGTCATTTTGTAACAACAGGAAATGATGCAAGATGCTTTTGAGAATTTCAAAATAATACATTTTGTTGTTTGTCAGCTGTCACCAGAGCCACATTTGCACAACCCTCCACAATGCCCCACTTTTCTGCAGCTTTCGGTGTAGTTCTTCCATTTCTGTTCCATTCCATTTCTTTCATTACTATTGATGATCAATATTTTAAATCAAGACCAAACTCCAACTGCAATTTAAAAAATGCATGCTGGCCCTTTAAGTATGACTTCATTAGTCATTTTTCCAGTGTGTAGCCTACATACACAAAACACATTTAATATGCATCTAGAACACAGCAAGGGAGCTAATTAGTTAAAAGGCTAAGGCCTTAAGACATAGCAGTGTAAGCTGCTGTACTTACAGTAAAGGATATCTGAAAGATATCTACCATAACAGTCTTTATACTGTTAACAATGTCACCAACCAAGATGGAGAATTTTTTATTTTTTATATTTATATCTCTTTTTCTATTGTCATTATTTATCCAAATGATATACACACAACCAATTATCCAGTGGACCCCCCATGGTTGCACCAGCTGTAGTTGCTCGGAGATTCGTGACACAACATCAAAAGCCTCTATGAACAGAGCCAGCTGTTATGGAAGTTCCCCCTTGTGCATTTATCCTGGACTGTTTACGTAGATAAAATGTTGATTTTCTCTCATGAAAGACGTCTTTGAAGTTACTAGTTTAGAATTTTTCCAGATAGTAGGAGGGGAAGCAAAGGCACATAGCCACACATGCTCAAACACAGTGTTTGTAAGAGCAAAGTTGAGAGTATGCAGACAAATACATTCACTGTTCTGTAACTGTAACCCCCCTCTGATATAAATTAGCTTATCTGGATAAAACCCAAACCTTTTTTGTAGAGTGCTCTGTGCTGGTTATTTGTATAGAGATAAATCAGTGAGATTTGTTTGGAGCTCTCTATCAGAGTCATATTTAGTGTGTTCTTTTCACTGCAAAGACTTTCTCCTGAGGCATCCTTACATTTTTAATTTCATCTTACCTTGCATAAATTTGCTTCCATTTCCTGTAGAATCTTGGGACACTGTCGCCCCCACCCGAGCCCACTGATTGGTCAGCGGTCAGCATCAACACTGACCTCTACCTGGGAACCATCCGCTCATCCGTCAGCAGCCTTATCGACAAATTCCAGGAGGAGCTCAAAAGGCTGTACGGGAAAGGTGAGGGCAGCTAGCCGAAGCTAATTTCTCGCTCTTTAATGATAAAACATGGTGATTTTGTAAAGAATACATTGATTTTTCGAAGATTCACTGTTTCAAGAAATAAAATAAGTAAATAAACAGGAATTTATCTGTAAGATATTGACAATGCACAGGTTTCCATGATAAACTGACATATACTGAATGCTATGCTACAAGGGAAACAGGACATTACATACCATGTCAATAGACAGTGCATGACCTACATGCATGACTAATACACAGAGCTGGACAAATAAAAAGAAATGCCTCATATTAATGTAGTCACATTCAACAATACCACAAAACTCTGGCTGTAGCTCTCCTGTATTTCGTCCATCCCCTGTATAAGAAAATGTCACACATTTTTTAATAAATTAGTTGGAAATTAGATAAACTAACATATTGTCATGTTTTATTTGATTTGTTCAAAGTGCAAAGATCTGGTGGGAAAAGTCTTCCAAATGCTTATAGTGATGTACAGTATTTTGTATTCTACATGTACTGTATACTTTCAAAATAAGTAAACTGCAGGAAACTAAACTAGTTCTACAACTTTTGGTGCTTTTTTGGTGTCTCTATCAATGGAAAATCAGTCACACCCAACATGCTGTGCTGGGTGCCTTTGTGGATTATCTATGCAAAGTTACAGTAAAATCCATCCTTCCTTGTCTAATACCAACCACACTTCCTGTGCAAAATTCAAATCAGGGATATGTAGGTCACTGTACGAGGACTTTGAAATAGAAAAGTGACTCATCATTGCACCAACCACCCCCCAACATTCACACATACAAGATGGTCGGACAGATGGAGATGGTGTTGATGCCACAGTTCACCCACTTGGAATCAGTGCAGAGGCAGCAGCGGAGAGCTGACTGACAGCAGCACATGTCTTGAGCATTTACAGCTCTGGATAGATCTACATGTTTACCACCCACACGTGCCATCTGCTTTGACTTTGACTCTTTGACTGAATGACTTGCTGACTCGGTCTCTCTCTCTCTCTCTTTCTCAGAGCTCCGGAAGGTACAGAACTATTCAAGTGAGTAAGACCTTAAATTGTCAGCTTGGTGATCAGTAGTTCACACTTGTTTGGGGCATAGTCGTGACTCTTCTTATCGGAGATTTTTGAAGAGAGCGAGAGTTTTGGACAATCTTGAGCAGTGCTCAAGCTTACCAAAGCTAACCAAAGCTTAATATGATGTTCAGTTCTACAAATTGTCCACAAGATAGCGCCACTAACTCAATCGAGGGGGCATGCAGCCAGTTTAAGTGTAAAGTTCACTGTCACAACTTTGTGTACATTTACTCAAACACTGTACTTGAGTGCAGTTTCGAGGTACTTTACTTGAGCACTTTCACTGTATGTTACTTTATACTTCTACTCCGCTATAGTATTTCAGATGGAAATATTGTACCTTTTTATAATAGAATTAATTATAAGAAGTAAAAAAAATCCTTTGGGACTTCGGGGTCTCCCAAATTTAACACTCTGAACAAGGCCATCCAGCACTTTTATGTTCGATACTTTAAGTACATTTGACTGATAATATTTGTATTATTTTACTAAAGTAGGATTTTGAGTGCAGGACTTTAACTTGTATTTTTACATTATGGTATTGCTACTTTTACTTAAGTAATCTATCTACGTACTTCTTCCACCACTGCAACTTTGTTTTGGGTGAAATTTAGTGACACACTCCTTAGGACAGCATTAGTTTGAGTCCATATCATCAAATAAATAGTGATGAAATTTAAAGTGTGAACCAGAACAGGGACATTTCTGACAGTCATGATGAATTTGGGGGGGAAATTAAGGTTACTATAAAGGCCCTTTGTTTATGCCAAAAGCCAACTTTAGAAGGAGCTCATTCTTATACATGCAATGTCTTTTTCACTGTTGCGTCAAACAGACATGTTCAGGCATAGAAAATCCATTATTGGGATAGTAGAGATGTCATTATATAACAAGGAACTCTTCTCCCAACCTCTTATTCTGCTCTGCTCTGTCCTGTCCAGGTGAAGTGATTTTGGACCCTGCCACAGCCCAGAGGAACCTGGTTGTGTCAGATGACGGTCGCCAGGTGAGATATGAAGAGCGCAGAACCTCCCACTCTGAGGGTCCGAAGCGCTTCAGCCCCGCCCTCTTCGTCCTGGGCCGTGAGGGTCTCACCTCTGGGCGACACTACTGGGAGGTAGACGTGGGGCGCAAGACGGCCTGGACGCTTGGTGTGGCTGGCGCCTCAGCCCGCCGCAAGGGTGAGATTAAGCTGAGTCCTGAGGGGGGATACTGGTGCCTGTGGCTGAAGAACGGGGAGGTGAAGGCTTTGGCATCGCCCCGCCTGCCTCTACTGTTGCCGTCCCAAATGAGTAAAGTGGGAATCTTCCTGGATTATGAAGGAGGCCAGATTTCTTTCTATGATGTGAAGGCTCGTCTGCATCTCTACAGCTTCTTCGATACCTTTAATGACAGTCTGTACCCAATCTTCAGTCCATGTCTCGTGCAGGAGGGGAAGAACTCTTTTCCTCTCATTATAACCCCTGTTAAACACACCTAAGACTGAAAAGCCTAGCAAGTCAGTCAGATATAGGTTAAACTTTTAGAACATCTTCAGGACAAAAAAAGTTTTGTGCAAAGTGCAGATACTTTTTGTTTTTCATTTTGAACAGGTGATTTGGTCCTAAAATATGAATCTCTTCTCAGTGAGCCAACTTTCTGATGTGATGTTTTACTTGTTTGCCAAGCACTTTACCTCAAACAACTTTCAGTCTAATGAAATAAAAACAAAACAAGTCATTTTGTATATTACAACTAACCATTACAACACTTTCTCATCATATGTGCAGGTTATTGCATTTGCTCAAGTAAAATCAGGTTCAACACAGATCCTATAAAGGCTGCTGACCCACAGAGTGACTGTCAATGCAATAAAATGAAAGCAAGCATTGTGTCGCCAGTGTGTGTTTGGGTCAGAGGAAACCAAAATGTAACATGGATGGTACTTTAATAACTGACTACATATTACAGAAATGAAATGTATATACAATTTGCTATTTTGTTACTCAAAAGTAGCTTTATACTGTATACTCTTATCTCAAATTGTACATAAAATAAACTACGGCTATCTGGGTGTAAAAACATGTGAAGGACGAGACCAAATTTGACCTGTTGTTCTTACTTTTTGCAGCCCTGGTTCAGTTAGATGTGTTAAGAAGATTGCGTTTGAGTAATGCTGTACTTCTGGCACTTTCCCTACTGTGTAAGTCTTTGTTTGACTGTAACTTTAAGGCTTTGGAGACTTTACAGATTAAAGCAATGAAGTTAAATAGATGTACATTTAATGTCTAGAGGTTTAGGCTTGCATTGGTGACCAAATTAGAGATTTTTGTACATTCTGTAGGACTATGACATTGTTTGCAATGGGCATTTTTTTTAAACTTAATGTTGACCCAGGATTGTTTCAAGGACCATGATACTATGTTCTGTATTTTAAACATTTGCTTATGTACCTTCTTTCTGAACTTGTTCATTAAAGATAAATCACAAACAAATACAGAATTTAATATATATATATTTATTTTGAACTAGTGAGGGAAGGAGGGATTTGTCTTTTAGCTTGTTCCTATCCAAAGGTTTTAGCTCCTAAACAGGCTCATGAGAGGCTGCTGGAGCTAAAAAAATATTTAATTGTCCTCCTTAAAGCTGCACTAATCAACATTTTTATATTAACAATGGATCAAAAAGTATATGTAATGTGAAAGTGACAAACCCGCAGAGAATGATCACCCAATTCTGTAGTTCCCCTCAGCCTTATGGAGCATTTTCGGTTCTTTCAGCTCAGTGCCTTGGCTTTACGGCCCACAACTGTGCTGTTTTTGTTCACTCTCAGCACTATAATCAGCTTTATTTCCAGCTACAGCAATGACAGACAGTCATTGTCAGTGTCTAGCTGGTGAACATAGCGGAGCATTTAAAAGCTGAGCCAGATGTTGGTGGAAACAAAACAGCTAAAATGAGAGTCAATATTGGATTTACATCTGTCCATAACCACAATGCTAATAATGCTCCATGTCTGCTGGATATGTAAATAAGCCATTGTTTGCTAACAAGTTTGTCCAACCTATAAGAATAGTTTCATATTTTGGGAAATATACCTATTCACTTTCTTGCCAAGCTTTAGATGAGAAGATCAATATCACTCTCATGTCTGTAAACATGAAGCTACAGCCAACAACCGGTTAGCTTAGCTTAGCTTCTCCCTGGAAGCAGGGAGAAACAGCTAGCCTCTGTCCAAAGGTAACAACATCTGCCTGCCACCATCCCTAAAGCTCACTGATTGGTTCTCTTGTTTGTTGAGTATATATCGATGTGTAGAAATGTCAATTTGTGATTTTGTAGGCTACGGGGGGTTATGTGCCACACTATTTCTTGGCCTTGCAAAGTGACTTCCTGGACTATTGTGGTCGCCAGGCAACCAGCTGAGACTCCAGGACATGTATATATGTGCGTTTTAAAGGTATTAGAAGATATTTTTTACCCTTGGAAAGAGCCAGGCTAGCTGTTTCCCGTCTTTATGCTAAGCAAAGCAGTTAATCAATTTATTATTTGAAATATGTAGTTTAGTGAAGAAAAAGAGAAAATAACAAGACAAGACAAGACAATAAAATAAGATAACAAAGCCTTTCAGAGATTTGCCATTGCACAAAGAGTGCTTGTGTTTGTGAGATAAATTTATTTAACTAATTTGTGGCTTGTATGAGACTCTGATTTGTGAACCTCCAAACAGATTAAAGCCAAAATGTAGAATTATTTGCCACACCTGCAGTAGGTGGACAAAATAGCACCTTACAATACATTAAAGTAGCCCTGCAATACCAAATTAGTGAAGGTCAGAATGTTTTTATTGACAATACAAATGACAAAAATCACAGATTGTGCCTTTAACAAAACCAAACCATAATGGACTTTACCAAACTGGAATTTCCTGTAGTGGTGCAAGGCTGCTGCACTGTTTGTCTTTTGTTGTTCCCCTGTTTGACCCAAGCTGGACTGCTGGTGTTCTCTGAAGGGTTAAAGGCATTCCTCCTGGAGCTCTGAGTGCCATGGCCAGGGAGTATAAATTTGTATCTAGGGTAAAATGAGAGGGAGGCGGGGAGGGGGGTATATTTTAGGTCTGAGGTGTGTGTGTGTGTTGCGGGGGTTGTTGGAGGTGGCAGTGGCTACTGCCTGTCTCATGTGTCAGTGTACAGTGGAGCCTTGAGGCAGCTGCTCTCTGGTAAGTGTCCCTATATCTCTGCTTTTTCTGACGGCCCTCGTCCTCTCCTGCGTTTTCATTTCTATAATGTTACATCTGCTTCTCTGTGCACCACTAGGTCTCTTATGGGAGTGTTGTTTAGATTTTGGATTCTTTTTTATTACTGTTTGGCTGTTTAAGAGCTGTGACCTCAGCAAAAACCTCATTAAAACAAAATTCAAGAAAAGACTTCAATCATGGCTACAAGTTTTTGTTATTTGAGGCACATGGTGTTTCCATGTCAAGCAGGGAAGCAATGCAAGATAGATCACTGACTCGACCAATATTTCTGGAAAGATGTTAATCTGGTCTGCCATGAATACTTAGGCGTCAACCAGAGAGCTGCTTGTGTTAAAAGTCAAACACACTTAGAGCTTCACAGACACTCTGCCAGTGTACAAGCTAATTAAACAAGCATGATATATTTAGAAGTTCAAATAACTACACAAATGTCTTGTTTAAAAAGCAAGTCTGAATCAATATAAAATCATTTGTGGTAGCCAATATTAGCAGCAGATATTAGCATGTCACAAATATATTGGTAGTGGCATATATGTTGGCTGATAATTATGAAGAATTTGCAGTAAATGCCAAAAATATGTTGAAGAAGAAACTTTAAAACAGTGTTGCCATTACATAGTTATTCCACCAGAGAGCACAGAGAAGTTTATTTTTCAACTGTGAAATGTCCCCCCAGTATATATCTTGGTCTAAATATAAGGGATTCTTATCAGAAATGTTTGCATATGTCATCTGTTTATATTAAAATTGAATATCAGTCTATCAGATTTTTTAAACTGTCAAATATCGATATAGATTAGCCTAAAACATCTAGTATGGGTCACGCTCAAGAAACTTAAAAAAGAATAAAACAAACAAAATAAACACAAAGTCTGCCAACACTCCCCCAAGACTCACAGGGGCTCATTTATTACAAAAAAAAGAAAAAAGTTTGACTTAATCCAATGGTATAAAACCTTGAATTGACAGAACCTATATTTTCAAATCTTTGGTTTGAATTTGTAATGATAAATGAGTCCCATCATGCTTTGCTTAGTAGAGTTGCATGAGAATGACCCCAAATAAAGTCACGCCATCTAACCCTAGCGACCTCAATATCACAGCAGGTTTGATGCCCCGTTCAGAGGCCGGTTGCTTGCTCTGAAAATGACCCTGCCTCTCCGCCGTGCAGGAATGGCCACCACTGGCAACCTTTCTGAAGAGCAGGTACACTGCTCCATCTGTCTCGACGTCTTTACCAACCCCGTGTCCATCCCCTGCGGACACAACTTCTGCCAGAGCTGCATCCTGGGATACTGGAAAACCAGCCCTTTGTACCAGTGTCCTATGTGTAAGAAGTCTTTCTATAAAAGGCCTGATATTAGCATTAACACTGTCCTGAGGGAAATTGCAGAGCAGTTCAAGGAGATCAGGGTTAGAAGTGTGGAAGGGACGGTGAGCGAGGAAGAGGAAAAGAAGTGGACAATGGAAAGAAGGAAGAAGGAGGATGAGGAAAGGCTTTTGGAGAAAGATCAGAAGCAGCAGCTTCTGGAGGAGCTGAAGCAGAAGCAAGAGGAGGAGAGGAGAAAGAAAAAAAAAACAGGAGACAAAAAGCCACTACAAGACGAGTTACCACCGCTGATCCCCCCAGAGTCAGCACCCAAAACCTCTCCTCCACCGTCACCCCAAGCCACAGCTCAGGGGCCGCCACCTTCTCCGCTGCCCCAAACATCACCTCCACCCTCACCTCAAATCCCTGCTTCTCCAGCTCCTCAAACCTCACCTTCACCTCCCTCCTCTTCACTCCCGCCTCCTTCCTGGGAGGAGGTCCTCTGTGATGTCTGCCTGGGGGAAGGCAGGCCAAAAGCAGTCAAATCCTGCCTTGTGTGTCTGACTTCCTACTGCGAGGAGCACCTGAAATCTCATTCCACCAGGTTCACCAAGCACAAGCTGATAGAGCCTGTTGCCAACATGGAGGACAGGATGTGTCCGAAGCATGAAAGGCTCCTGGAGCTGTTCTGTAAGAAGGATCAGACCTGTGTGTGCGTGCTCTGTACTGAGACGGACCACAGGGCGCACTACACCGTCCCTGTGGAGAGAGAATGGACAGAGAAAAAGGTGAGACGGCTCAAAAATAAATATCTGTCATAGGTAGAGCAGCTTTCATGGTAGAAACCTCATTGGAGGAGTTAAACCTCAATTGAGAGAGCCAGATGTATGAACTGTATACAGACAGCTCTTTCCCAATAAAGCTTCCACACAGTTTCTGACAGTAATCAACGAGACATTCAAAGTGTTGTCACATAAGGCAATAACACAGGTTGAAACAAAAGAGCAAGTAACTTGTAACTAATGCATAATCACATATTCGACAACAACAGATACACATTCTGTATATCTTGAGATGAAATTACATCACAATCATAAAAAGGTCGTGCTATCATCTGCTTGCTGACACATTTTTCAGTGGTAGAAGAGAGCCCAGGTTGTCTGGTGACATCTGACCAGCAACAAGTAAAGAAGGCAAGTAGTGAGGGGGGAGATTATGTATTGTTATCTTCAGTGTTGGGCAGTAATGTGGTTACTTTTTGTACTTTTGAGTGGTGTAAGGGATAACAATTTGAAATTCAGCAATTACATTAGTCTACAGCCGCTAACTCCAGTAACGCTCCGTTACTTTGACATTTAGGGGTTAGCCTGCTAGCGGCCTTACCGGGAGTTAGATGGTGGGTTGATATCAGTTTGGTCCCTCTGTGTTCAGTAAATCCCTTCAAACTGTAGGTCTGTCTGCTTTAAAAAAAAATCATGTGAAATCATGTCTTGCAGGCGCAGCTGAAGAGGACAGAAATAGACGTCCAGCAGATGATCCAGGACAGAGTGAAAAAGGTGGAGGAGATCAAACACTCTGTGGAACTAACCAAAGTGAGTCCCCCTGAGATTAAATATAGACTGCTGTCACAGAGCTTGCTGGTACATTAAAGTTCTAATACCGTCAGTAAATGCCTTTCCACAAAGATTATTATCCAGCATAGATTTGTGTATTTTGTCTGTATTGTAGGCCAGTGCTCAGAGAGAGATCGAGGAAAGCATGCAGGTCTTCTCAGAGCTGGTGCGCTCCATCCAGAGGACTGAGGCCGAGCTGGTTTTGTCCATAGAGGAGAAGCAGAGGCAGACGGAGAGGTGGGCTGAAGGCTTCATCGCTGAACTGGAGCAAGAAATCGCTGAGCTTAAGAAAAGGAACGCAGACTTGGAGAACGTGGCTCGGACTGACCACATTCATTTCTTAAAGGTGGGAGAGCATTTAGTTTAAAAGTTGGAGATCACTTTAAAGTTATATGCAAATTTGCTATCTGGATTTTTACCCTAAAAGGTTTTTTAAGGTGTAGATCTCAATTTCAAATTCTAATCCATCCATGATTGAGATGTTTGGCATCTCTATTTCCTGCTAGGAGTAACATTTTTGGGAGTGCTTCTCCAATTAAGACTAGACCCTCTTGCAAAGAGGAGAGTATCTGTTTTTTGGTGTGTTTTTTTTCCTCCATTATTCCATTGGCTTTTTTTACACCATTTACTTTGGCAGGAAAAACAGAGACTTTACATTATTTGTGCTGTAACAACAGTGCCCTCTTCCGGTTCTGAAGTGTAATGCAATCCAAAAGCACATGATTTAAAATACACTGTAGACTGGAGGCTGCCAATCATTTTGCAAATACTTGTTTATAAAATAGATACATTTAACATGTGTGTGATCAGAAGTGGTTTAAGAGACTGAAGACTCAATCCAAAAGAACAAAACCTTCCTGATAATTATTACTTAAAGTTTTGTAAACAAATATGATTACAGCCTTACAAAATCTGCATTCAAATTGCGGATATACTATTGTGTTAACTAACTTGTTTTTTAAGTCATTTCTTGTGCTCTATCTCTCTGTAGAGCTTTCCAGCCCTTAGCACTCCTCCTTCTGTCAAAGACTGGTCTGAGACCAGTGTTCCCACTGACATGTGTGTAGGTATGATCAGGCGATCTGTGTCCAAACTGGAGGCAATGTTAAATGAAATAATTGGCAAACTGGCTGAAAGTGGTAAGATTTCCTTTAACATTATACATTATAACAAATATATACTTCAAATGTTTCTGTTCATTTTGGTTTTAAATTGAGAGCATCACCAGAATAAGTATGTTAAGAAAATGTTGTCTTTTGTTTTTTATAGAGATCAAAAAGATTCTGAAATATGCAGGTAAAACTTTTTTTTTTTCATTTGGTTTGATCTTTTCATCATCTCGAAACTCTCCAACAAAATAAATCTTTCATTATGGCTTGTGTTTCTGCAGTGGACGTCACTCTGGACCCTGACTCAGCCAACCCGTGGTTACAGCTTTCTCAGGACAGACATCAGGTGAGACACCTGGGTGCATGGCAGGACCTCCCAGACCACCCTGATCGCTTTGACACAGTGGTCATTGTCCTGGGCAGCGAGGGCTTCACCTCAGGGAGACATTACTGGGAGGTTCAGGTGGGGGACAAGGATGACTGGTACCTGGGCGTGGCCAGGTCTTCTGTCAACAGAAAGGGCAGGATCTCTGTAAGCACTGCACAAGGCTACTGGGCTTTGGCCATGAAGAAAGGCCAGGGGTACAGGGTGTCAACATCCCCGCCAATACTGCTCTCCCTCAACCCCAAACCCAAGCGAGTGGGTGTGTACGTGGACTACGAGGAGGGACAAGTGTCCTTTTATGACGTGAGGGCTCGGACCCATATTTACACATTCAAAGATACGTTCATGGAGAAGATCTTGCCCTTTTTCTACCTGTACTGTTGCGACAAAGCCTCTGATACCATAGTGATCTGTCCTGTGAGTGAGAAAAGCCTGATCAAGCAAAGCTAAGGACAAAGTTTGACAGTAAAAACAGCACTGAAAAGCTCTTATGAAAATGAAAACTGACTGTATTTTGTTGTAGCCATACCTGTTTTGATGAAATCCTGTATTTTATGTTTTATGTATATTTATTACCTGTATAGTGTATCTCAACAAATATATTAATTGTACACCTTATGTATTCATATCAGCTTATTGAAGTTCCACAAAGCCTTAAAAGGATAGTTCGACATTTTGGGAAAAACACTTATTCACTTTCTTGCAGAGGGTTAGATAAGAAGATCGATACCACTCTTATGTCTGTACACTAAATATAAAGCTAGAGCTAGCAGGTGGTTAGCCTAGCTTAACATAAAGACTGGGAGCAGAGAGAACGCAGCTACGCTGGCCCTGTCCAGAGGTAAAAAAAATCTTTTTACCTGCACCTCTAAAACTCCCTAATTAAAGTTTGACATTTTGGGAAATAAGTCTTTGTGCTTTCTTACAGAGAGTTACACTTATTAATTTTCTTGCCAAGGGTTAGATAAGAAGACTGATTAAACAAATATGATATAACTTGTTAATTAGTGAACTGTTGGTAAGCAGATTTACCACTGGACAGAGCCAGGCTAACCCCTGTTTCCAGTCTATACGCTAAGCTAAGCTAACCGGCTGCTTCATATTTAGCATACAGACATGACAGTGGTATTGATCTTCTCATAAAACTCACCAAGAACGCGAATAAGCGTATTTCCTAAAATGAACTATTCCTTTAAATGCACAACGTCAAAAAATCAAAAGAAGGTGTAGTTTTTAGATCTGATTTCATGTTTGCATGTTGATTTCTGAATTACGTGTGACTGATGCAGCAAAGATTGTATGCTAAAGTATGTTTATGATTTATAACAATAAATGCTCTCTAAAATATTCCCAAATGTCTTTTACTGGCTTCATGGACTTCTGGGAAATACTGTTAAGTTTCATTTCAGCAAAGTCATGTCACTTGACCACACCCACTAACACTACCACACTAGCGTCTCAGGGCTCCTCTCTTTCCATTTCCATGTAGGAGATGATGAGAATTGAATTGTTTGTATAATTATTGTGTATATAGTCTTTGCAAGTGAGAGACAGTTTAGGCTTCTGGAGTTTACAGAAAACCTTCAAAGAGTCAGGTGAGCCACTCTTCCAGCTAATTCTACATTTAATTTAATTAAAAATACAGAACTGTAAGAATGTTATGCAGGATTAAGATGTGCAAGCTGATTCACATGAACATGACTCATCGGGCGGGTCAGGATTCGCATTGTAAACAGTCTAAAATAGACTTGATTCCAAAGACGTATCTAATGTTTTGGGGGTTTTTTTCCTAGTTTCTGTGTCTATATTCAGTATAGGGCAAAAACATGGTGTTATGTCATGTTACACATGATGTAAAAAGCCTGAATTAACAGGCTTATATTAAGCATATAAATCACATTTTCTCCCACAGAGATTCCATAATGTCATCTTTCAGTGTCCTTGCTTCATTGTCGGACGATCATTTCTAGTGTTCGATCTGTCTGAACATCTTCAGTGACCCAGTTACAACACCTTGTGGTCACAACTTCTGCAAGACCTGCCTCAGTGAGCACTGGGACAGAAGTGATTTATGCCACTGCCCAATGTGTAATAAAAGATTCCACGTGAGGCCTGAGATCTCCACAAACGTGGTCATCGAGGAGATTTCGGTCCAAATAAAGAAGAGGAAAGTTGAGACACCTGAAAACTCTGATGCACCGTGGCAGGTGACGTGCGATGTGTGCACAGAAATAAAGTTAAAGGCCCTGATGTCCTGCTTAGTGTGTATGACGTCGTACTGTGAAGCTCACCTGGAGCCTCACCAAAGAGTTCCCTCCCTGATGAGACACAAGCTGATTGACCCGGTGGAGAACCTGGAGGAGAGGATGTGTGAGAAGCATGAGAGGATCCTGGAGCTTTTCTGCAGGGATGAACAGGTGTGCATCTGTCTGCTGTGCAGTGAGACAGACCACAAATACCACGAGACGGTGCCTGTTGAAGAAGAAGGGGCTCAACAGAAAGTAAGATAGTTTATTTTGTTAAATGCCTCCTAGAGTAAACTGGACCGTAAATCATTTTTTGGTCTTGAAATTCTGTATTTTAGGAAAATATTGAGTCCAAGAAAGCACAGATCAAAATTATGATTGAGGACAGAATGGAAAAGATAAAGGAATTTACAGACTCTTCTGAAATGAGCAGAGTGAGTACGGGGAAAAGTTTTGCACATGTACTATTTTACACTTACACTTATAAATCTGTGCTAATGCCATGATTTGATTTTTTATTAGGAAAAAGCTAATAAAGAGATTGATGACAGTGATGAGCTCTTCAATACTCTGATGAATCATGTGCAAGTGGCGCAAACTAAACTAAAAATGAATATCGAGGAGAAGCTCAGAAAATCACAAGACAAAGACAAATCGATGATTGAAGAGCTGCAGGAGGAAATCACCCAACTGCAGAAGAAGCACTCTAAGCTGGAGGAGCTTTCACAAAGTGACGACCACCTTCACTTTCTGCAGGTCAGTCAACACTCTAATTATTTGTCCCTTTGTTTCCCTCCTTTTGCATCTTTTAAGATGAGATGTAAGGAAAAGAGATACAGACACAGGACAGAACAAGGCAACACACACAGTATTAATTATATTATTATAAATTTGATGTACTAAATGACGGGGGTCCCAATCAGTTTGTGGGTCATGAGGGTAGAAGACAAAATAAGAGAAATGAGATGCAAAATGCTGACAATAGTCGAATTTCCATCCAATGTATGTGCCGGACTATTTCTTGGCCAGGTGCAGTGACTTAACTCTTGTCAAGAAAGCGAGTAAACTTATTTCCCAAAATGTCGAAGTATTCATTCGAGAAGACAGTGAGACAGTGTGTCAAGACACGTGACTACAGGGAAATGTCTGCTTGGCAGCAGATGGTTGACTTAAAAAAGAATTAATATAGCCCCATGCCACTCATGATCATGTGTTTGTGAATCATTTCAGACGTTGCAGGCCCTGAGCACCATATCAAGCACCAAGAACTGGTCCAAGATCAGGGTTTACTCAGACCTGTGTGTGCAGACGGTGAGGAGAGCCATGTCTCATCTTGTGCACACTTTTCAATTAGAACTGAAAACTCTGACAGAATCGGGTAAATATCTGCTGCATTTGCTTCATCAGTGAAGATGTCTCTATTTAATGAGTTCCCCATAACTGTGGTGTTGTGTTTTCACTTCTTGCAGAACTGACCAGGATGAGACAATACAAAGGTGAGATCATAAATACATTTCATTTACTTTTCCTGCTTATTAAATTCACTTATTATTACTAAAGGTGAGAGCTTTAACTGAACATAATTTCCTCAGAGTCAGTCACCTTTGACCCCACCACTGCTGGTTGCCGCCTTGTGGTGTCTGAATTTGGGAAACGTTTGAAGTACTCCAAAATTGCAAGCCCCTCATCATCGTCTGATGACTTACTGAGGTTTGACTGTCCCATGATCTTAGGGACGAAGGGCTTCACCTCTGGGCGTCACTACTGGGAAGTCCAAGTGGGCCTGAGAACCGACTGGGATGTCGGTGTTGCCATGGAAACAGTAACCAGAACAGGGAAGATCACTCTAAAAAAAGAAAATGGCTTCTTCGCCATAGGAAAGAGGGGTTTTGATTACCAAGTTCATTGTATACCCAACAAGGTCCTTCACCTGTGTCCCAGGCCAAGAAATGTAGGAGTGTATGCTGACTACAAGGAAGGCAGAGTCTCTTTCTATGATGTGGATAGGAAGTTGCACATTCACTCTTTCACAGGAGAGTCTTTCACAGAGCAACTGTTTCCGTACTTCTATCTGTACAGCAGATACAAGAAATCGGAGCCTCTGGTCATTACCTCTATGCAAGATCAAGCATCTCTCTTGTCTCTCATTCATTCCCTCCAACAAGCTAAAGAATAACTGAACTGTATAAAGACGGTGTAGTCCCTCATTCGTCCAGGAGTGTTCTAACGTAGAAAAGGTTTCAGTAGTAGTCATCTGGACACTGTTTTCAGAATCAAGACGTTTTGGCTCCCATCCGGAAGTCATTCTCAATTGTGAAAAAATTGGACGGGAACTGGAAATTTAAGCTAATCTGAGTTACATAAGCCCTGCCCTCAGGAGGGAATCTGCCTGAGTATCTGTTAATAGCTAGTTTCACCTGAAACTGACCTAATAGTTTCAAGATGGCCCAGTGATCAGTAATCAGGCCTATTGTTCTCTGGCTGCATCTACTTCATCACTGTTAAGTGCCTGATTAGCATGTGATAGGCGTGACCAAGGTGATAATACACTCTGATAGACTTTGGGCAGATTAAATCTCAGACCACCATTTCTGTTCAAAGAGGGGTTCTCTTTTTTCACAAAAATGGCTTCCTTGATGCCCCGTTCAAACCAACTCTTCTCTCTACTAAGAATCTTCACCTCGCTGTCTTCAAATGTGTGGTTTGTAGCTTTTAAATGCAAATGCACGGCGCTCTGTAATCCTGAGTTAGCGTGTCGTCTGTGCTGATAAAGTCTTTTGTGAAGTGGCTGTTTGGTTTCGCCTATGTACCGTTCTTTGCAGTTTTCCTCACTGCACTGAATGGAGTAGACAACATTGCTCTGTTTTTGTGTGGGTAACTTGTCCTTAGGGTGAACGAGTTTCTGTCTTAAAATGTTGCCTGGTTTAAAGAAGACAGGAACATCGTGCTGTCTAAAGATCCTTTGTAGTTTTTCAGACAGTCCAGATACATAAGGAATGGAGACACCGTTCCTTCTTGGTTCCGTTTCCCTTTTGTCCTGTTTTTTGGCTCTTTTAACTTTGTTGATAGCCCAAGTAGGATAACCACAGGCTCAGAGTGCATTCTGGACATGCCTTTCCTCTTTCTTCTTACCCTCTGAGCCTGTGGGCACTTCTTTGGCTCTGTGTTGTAATGTCCGGATTACACCCAGCTTGTGCTGTAGTGGATGGTGTGAGTCAAAGAGCAGGTATTGATCCGTATGTGTTGGTTTCCTGTACACTTCTATCTGGAGCTTTCCGTCCTCTCCTCTGAGAGTAGAACAATCAAGAAAGGCCAAGCGGTTCTCTTTTGCATCCTCACGCGTGAACTTGATGTTGGGGTCCACCGTATTGATATGCTCTGAGAAACGTCTTGATTCTGAAAACAGTGTCCAGATGACTACGACTGAAACCTTTTCTACGTTTGAACAGTATAAAGTTGTTGTAAGGTCAGACCTTGCAACTCCAATAAAGTCCTCTAAGATTAAACCCTTCAAAACCCACCACATATCCTAAAAGATGCATTGTTGGGTAATCTCATAGAACATACATAAAAGGTTTTGGAAATTAGAGGTGGATTTAGATGCATATTGATGTTATGATAGCGGCTTGAAAATTAATTATGGCTAATGTTAAATCTAGTAAGAGTAAGGTGAGTTTAGATTGACTACATTTTGTAACTTTAAAATATTGAAGACAGAATCAGCGCTGAATATGTGTTCACTTACTGTTGTATGTACTGAACTGCATTTTAATGGGGATGCGAACGCATTGAGTGAATGAAACAAATGAAAATAGTGACTACGAATCTTTGAACTGAACTGAACGAAGTGATTCGAATCAGCAAAGTGATTTGTGATTTCCACCTCTAATGTTACATAGTGGAGTGTTACTCTTGAACCTGCAACCCTGCAAACTAACATAGTTAGTTAATAATGTGCTCCTCAGCCTTGGAGGTAACGCCTGCTTACTACTGCAGACAGCAAGCTTGTTAGTCGGTTGATGATTGAAGCTTACTTGAGAACAGAAAAACACTCCCTTCCACTTCCTTCCACTTTAAGTTTTGGGTTTTTTGTTTTGAAAAGGCTAAAAAGGAAAACTCTTTAGATGTCAAGTGTCTCTCTTACTACTGCCTCATTCATTATATTTGATGCAAAGGATTCCTTATCAGGTGAAGGTATAATTAACCAAAGTATATCACAAATGATTTTACAATGCTGTCATGACACGGCAAGTTATTTTTCTTTCATTTTAATGTCATTCTTCATTCTGTCTTCATTAGAATAAAAGTAGAATAAGGTATTAACATGTGTGTTTGCATTATTAGAAAAATATACATATTTTGTGGTTTTGTTGCTTGCTTTTTGGAGCTGCAGCTGAATTGTTATGAGGAAACTTCATCGCCTGTTTTTATCAGGTGTGTGTGGGATTATGAGCATCCAGGAAATGACCAACAAAGTCCAACAGAGCCACCCACTTCTTTCAGTGATAGGTGTGTCTATACCTATGTAGAGGAGGAACCAACCGATAAGAGCATACCACAACACTGTCAGAGCCTCAGGAAAGACAAGCTGGTAGTAGCACAAGAAAGGTATGTGAGTTTTCTGTTTCAATTTTAGTCTTCAGTATTTAGAAGTAAAGTTTGGATTATTGCAGTAGATTTTTGTCAAATGGAAGTGACTGTGTGCTGATCATTAAAGTAGAATTTTATTACAGTGTTTATAGTTCATTTACGTTATGAGACAGTTTCACTTTTAGCCACTCAGGATATTAAGACTGACATAACTGTCAAAACATAAATCCACAACCAGAAATATATTTTTGTAAAAACTTTATCGTATGTATTGTAGAAGAGGTTTCAGTCGTAGTCATCTGGACAATGTTTTCAAATTCAAGATGTTTCGGCTCCCATCCGGAAGTCATTCTCAATTGTGAAAATGGTTCGAGAACTCAGAAATTTAAGCTAATCAGTGTTGCTTAAGCCCTGCCCTCAGGGAGGAATCTTCCTGAGTGTCTGTTGTTTACCCTGCCTAGTTTCACCTGAAACTGAACTATTTGTTTCCAATCAGGCCTATTGTTTTCTGGCTGCACCTACCTCATCACTGTTAAGTACCTGATTAGCATGTGATTGGCGTGACCAAGGTGTTCAAACACTGTGGTACACGTTGGGCAGATTGAATCTCAGACCACCATTTCTGTTCAAAGAGGGGCCACATTGTCTGTCTTATGACTCTAATTTAAGAAGTTCCTCAGACATCAGAAATACAGTTAAACATTTTTATTGTCCAAACTGAGAGTGTGGGAGGAAACCGGAGCACCCGGAGTAAACCCACGCCTACACAGGGAGAAACTCCACACAGCAACAAGAGTCGGGGCCGGTGTGACCCTGACCTTGATTCTGTGGGGCCACAGTGTTAACCACTGAGCCACTGTGCGGCCCTATATTCTACTGATAGCAGACATTACTGCAATGCTGCAAACCTCCTCCACCTGCGGCTGCTGGTGTGCTGCTTTATATAATGAGAGCAATTAGAACAAATGCAGCTATTAAACATACGTGCAAAGCAACGATCTGGAGCACATCCTTCCAGGAACTGCGGGAGGCAGCTTTCTTTGCGAGGCGAGCAGGAAATTCTTTGATTTGAGCCTGCAAAGACTGGACGATGGCTGCGTCCACAACTGGATCCTGTAATACTATTACAGACTCCAGCAGGCGCCTCCCGCAGAACTTCTTCTGCAGGTCCTTCACCACAGCCTTGCAGACTTTCTTGGTGTTCTTCACCTCCGGGCAGAAGCCTTCAGTGACAGTGAGTCCCTCCATCGTCTGGTTTACCAGGTGTCTGATGTGGGAGACCCACTCCTCCTGGCTGCGGTTCTGGAGAGCGTGACACTTAATCAACACTCTCGTCGTCAGCAGGGTCACAAACCACCGGAGCTGGGTCTCACTTTCTGCCTCGGTTGTCGAATCACAGCCAGAGGCAGAAGGATCAGCAGACTCCGGGGATGTTTGAGATCGGTCCATGGTGACCTCAGAGTTGATTTGCTTCTTTAGGCAATCCTCTGGTGTATCTTCTTGAGATACGGCACTTTTTTGTGATTCTTCCATTTTCTAGGATGCGTACTGTCTTCAGCAGTTTCTGATGTGTGCTTTGATCCTGAATGTGGGGAACTATGTGCTGCTGATGAGTCATGGATTCTAGAATAGATTTTAGAACTCCTTTGTGATGTCACACACACACACACACACACACACACACACACACACACACACACACACACACACATTCTCTTCCAAAAAAAAAAATACTTACCAACTGATTTTGATCGGTATAAGCAGTATAATCAACTGTTACTTGTGTATATGACAAAACTGTTAAGACTAGAGGTCGTCAAACTTCTCTTGACTGTGGACCAAATATGGTGTTACCTACATCCAACACACTGCTCAGCTGACTCAGCAGATCACATACCATAAGAAGCTTGTTCATTGCCACATACAGTATATATATATATATATATATATATATATATATATATATATATATATATATATATATATATATATATAATATATAGATATAGAAGCTTTCATGCAATGTGATGTCTTCTGAATAAAGAAAGTGAAGCAGTTTGTTAGCACTGTATGTAAGCTAAAAAGGAGCACAAAGTTAGAAGGGGTGGTGTTCCGGTGGGTCATGAGGGTAGAAGACAAAATAAGAGAAATGAGATGCAAAATGCTGACAGTAGTCGAATTTCCATCCAATGTACCACACATCTGATCTGAATTTCTTGAAAATCTGCAAAATACAATGTGAGTTAATATGTGTTTCTTTTTTTCTTTTTCAAGCTCAGCTGAACGTAAAACCTTTTTTGCAATAATACAAACATTTTCAATTCCAGCATTTCCACTCATGTTTTTTGAAAATGAAAATGCGCATAAATTGTGTTCTTGGCACACATTTGGAAATACACTTATTTGCTTTCTTACCAAGAGTTGAGAAAATTGATACCACACTCTTGTCTGTATGGTAAATATGAAACTACCGCCAGCAGCTAGTTAGCTTAGCTTAGCACAAAAACTGGAAACAAAGGGAGAACAGCCAGCCTGAACTCTGTCAGATGGTAACAAAATCGGCCTGCCAACACCTCTGAATCTCACGTTATTTCTTGTTTGTTTAATCCGTACAGAAACCGAAAAGTAAGAACAAGACGTTGGTTATGTGCCGGACTATTTCTTGGCCAGAAGCATTCATGCAATGTGATGTCTTCTGAATAAAGAAAGTGAAGCAGTTTGTTGGCACTGTATGTAAGCTAAAAAGGAGCACAAAGTTAGAAGGGGTGGTGTTCCGGTAATGTTGACGCCTGCGGCTGATGTGAGAACCTGTAAACAAAACACTCATCCGCTCGTAAATATAGGTCTGATTTACTGTTTAACCATTTACAGTCATCAATGCTTAACACACTTCCATTGGCACTTGAAAATTTAAGCAATTAGGGCAGCATCAAAAACATCACAAACAATGTTTTCAAAGCAATTGGAGAATTTTCAGGTTAACTGTGGTCAACTGTGGTTTTCCACTGACCATGAGTTTACCAGTCCTTTATGGACTCAGTTTTCCATACATCACCAATCCCCCCTGGACTCCTGTATTGTAGTGTAACAAAACAGAGTCCAGGTACCCACATACCAGTCCCTGTTGGGCTCCACGTTATTTAAGCCTTCACTAACAGTTAAGCACTTCAAATTACTTGTAATTACACAGTTAAATAAAACAGTTTTTGATCTTTTGATCCTATCAAGCTATACAAAGACTGAGACAAAAATGTTTGTACTCACCCTTGTTCAGTTGGATTGGGTTCCTGCCATCAAAGCCAAATTGAAAAAGAAGTACTGGAATTCATATGTGTGCTAATACGCTTTAAATCTTTGTTTTCTGTACAGATATACTGTATTCAACAACCAATGGAAGACACCATCATCTGTGCATGCTGATACCACACCAAATCAGACCACAGGCTATGTGCAGTTTTGACCTAATGTCAGAGCCTCCTAAGTGTTGCATCTGTCTGGATGAGTTCACCAGCCCAGCTTCCCTCCCCTGTGGACACTGCTTCTGCCTGGGCTGTATAGGTGAATACTGGAGGATCCATGGAGTCTGGCAGTGCCCCATCTGCAAGGTCTTTTTCCCCACCAGGCCACAGTTCAAAACAGACCAAACACTACATGCTGGTGCTCCGACTGAGGAAGCAACTGTGCCTTTAAAAGCTGGAGAGGTTCCCTGTGATTTCTGCCCAGCAAAGTATAGAGCAGTCAAGTCCTGCCTGGAGTGCCTGGCCTCATACTGTGCCACTCATCTGGAGCCACATTACCGGAATGAGGATCTTGGACGCCATCTTCTGATCAGTGTGGTGAAGAACCTGGAGGACTCTGTGTGTAGACTGCATGGAAAGCAGATAAACAGGTTCTGTAGGAGTGATCAAACGTGCATTTGTGCCATGTGTGCCCAGACAGAACACAGGGGCCATCACATTATTTCTATCAGTAGGGAAGCTACAAAGAAGAAGGTAAAAAAAAAAGCACCACACCAAGAAACATTAAAGAGTTCAGTTATTTTTGTGTAACACTATCAACTCTAGCATTTTGTCATTGCTGTTCAGCAAAAGTTACATTGTCTCTCTTTAAATCACTCAAGCATAAGCTGCCTTTAACATATGATAGGATGATAAGAAACAAATCAAACAATACAGAATACTGGAAGCCTCTACTCTGATTTGTACACAAAAAATCTGCTTCCATGTATGTTTATGCTTTCATGTTTATGAGAGTGCTCAAAATCCTGAAAGCTAAGCTAAGGTTTCCAGCAATTTCTTGTAATGGCGTATTGTGTTTGACCACTTCAGTAAAATGAAAGAGAAAATGAAAGGATATGGAGAGGGAAGTAAAAGCTACATCTTTTAGAGAACATCTGTTTTTAATTATGAGAAACAAGAGCAAAAACCACTGGCATGTCATCACATATATCCAAAAATACCACAGTTAATTTGCCAATCATCCCGATTACAAAACAAATACATAGCATCTTTGAAGAGGAAATACACAAGAAATTACTTCAATGCATGGGGGTTGAAGGTCTCAAAATCTCCATGACATAAAAACAGGTCTGTTTTGCAGTTGTCATGAGACCAAACTGACATCAGTTATTGGGGTGTGATCGGGATTACAATGAGCATTGGTTTCTCTTTATGTAAAGTACACTGTGTCAATAGCTTGTCACTTGCCACAGCAGTTCTTCTGACGTAATGTTTCCCCCACAGGTTCAACTAAAACGGGAACGGATGAAACTTCAGCAAGTCATTCAAGAGAGACTGAGTAAAGTTGAGAAAATCAAGCTCTCTGTAGACCTCAGTGGAGAAAACCCAAAAGAGGCCTGGGCACAAAATAAAGAGCTCATCAGACAACTGGAAGAAGAAATCTCTGAGCTGCAGAGGAGAAACACTGAACTGGAGCAGCTCTCCCAGACTGAAGACAACCTCCACTTCCTACAGGTCTGCGTCATGTTCGAAAGTCAACAGATCACTAATCATTCAATGAAATCACTTATTTTCTTTTAACAAGCAATATTTATAACATTAAACACAGCACAACAATCACTGATCCTTTAAAGCAGCCTCTCTCTTGTCTTTCTCTTGACAGAGATTTCTACCCACTGCGTCATCTTGAACATTCACCTTCATGAGCACTGGAACAAAGTTTTTTTTTTACTTCTTTAAAATGGTCAAATAATTGGCTACAGCCACATTTTAGCGTAAAGAATGGAAACAGTAACCAAATCTACCCAGTAGCACCTCTAAAGCAAAAACTACCGTAACACGTTATACTTAATTTATTTCATCCATGCAAAAACAGAAGTGTAAAAAGGACAATTCACCATTTTATGGGGAGGTTATGTATTGAACCATTTCTTGACTGGGAGCAGTTGCCAGGCAACCAAGCAAAGATTCCATGGATGTCACTTCTTGGAACCAAGAAATACATAAAAAAAATAGTTTAATATATAACCCCCTTGTAAATCGATAATGTGAGTTTACATGCTGTACAGTATTTCAGTGTTTAAATGTTTAAGAGTTTATAATTTTTCCTTTTATGAAAATGTCAAACCCCAAACACTGTACTTAAAACAATAAAGTGAATTTTGGAGTAAAAATAACATTAACATTGAGCAATAGTTGTAAACATAAAACCTCAGTGAGTATCCCAGTAAAATCTTTTGGCAAGTCCAATATTTGATCTGTGTGAACTTGCTCAACATGCAACACACCCTGCAGCAGACAAACAGATGATTTGGTTGCTCATTTGTATGCCTACATGCCTCTTTCAGTAAAGGAAGTGACTGCCAGAGGTTTTGAAAAGAAATGAAACTTAAGAGAGGGAGGAAGTCCAAAAGCAAGGGCACACACACACACTAGCTGGGAGTAAAGAGAGGCACAGACACAGAAGCCTGCGAGATAAGGAGCATTTCAATCGCTGAAAGGTAATATTATACTCCACATAGTATTTTTTCATCATATTACACTCTTTAAATATGTTTCTTTTAAAGAGAAACTGATGTTATTACTTTAACCCTTTTTACCTCAGTTGACTGCTGGTTAATACCAGTAGTGCCTCTTCTGTTACTTTATAGTGTGCAGCACTTAACTTTAAAATATGCTAAATTGAACTCCAGTGTGATCACTTGTGGTGATTTAGACTGGGTTTGTTTGTCCCTTAAGTCTCAACACTTTCGTAATTTTCTGCTATTGGGATTTAGCGCACACACACACACACACACACACAAGGCTGAATTATCCAGAAGGTGTGTCACTGGTAATAGCTGCAGTATCCTTGTTGTGCAGAAAGGAAAAGAAAAGATTTTGTCATCATGACTTTTGAAATCTTTCCAGTAAAAACCTAAATAAGTAATGAGACATAAAGTAATCTATAATTTTTATTACCTGTACAAGCAAACCTGTGTCCTGAGCCCTGCTGTTCATGCAGTCGCTTTTCATAATAGAGGCGAGTAACTAGTTACAACAGACATACAACAGTGGTGTCTCCTGAAGATGCATTAGGGGTTAACCTGCACGTGGACACAGGGGTGCTGATATTAGCTCACTGGTCTTTGCTTAAAATTTTCAAACTGGAGAGACATAGTGACTCTTTACTTTATATTGTAGTTGAAGTTTTTTCTCACTTGTAGAACACAATCATGGGTGGAAAAGCAGTTCTGAAATCCAAAACTCACATCTGGTGAAAAAAAATCATTGAATTAGTGCAATTAAATGACCATATTTTCAGACCTCTGTAACTATAATATTTCATTTTCTTTATGGGTCAGCAGATAACAGAACACAATACTAGAAGCAAACATTAAAAAGTTGCAACGTATAAGTAATCAGTGTACATGTTGCCCATCAGAGTAGGTTGATAACCCCGTATGTTAAATCTGTTTAATTGTCAGCTTGCTGACTTTGCAAATTAGAAAGCAAGTACTTACGCACATATAAAGCACAAGTATATTAAACTTCAACAATTTGATCAATTAACAACTGACAATTCAAAGCAAGACTATGTAACTTTTGAAAGAGGAAATAACACATTCTCACTCTTCCTCTTAACTGAATTAAGCAATAATCACTGCCTTGCTCAGTTGTCTTTTTTACACTCTCTCGCTTTTGCTGCTACAACCTTACTTGGTCTGGTGTGACCAGTAGCTCATAGCTAATGTTAGCAAACATTAACAGTTGTTAACAGTCAGTTCACTGACTCTATTACTCTTGTCTACTTGTAATATTGTTACACTATGTTTTACCATTATCCTGTAATTGTCACCTTTGGCAACAGTGAACGCTGTTCGACCAAAGTTACATAGTCTCTTTGCTTTAAGTAATCAGTTATTCAGTTGTTATTCATCAAAATATCTGCAGTTAACGTTTTTGAAATGCCAGTACATGTTAATCTGAGACATATTACATTTCTAGTTAAGTAACCTCATGATACTCCCTTCAAGCAGATATGGCCTCCACTCAAGCATCACCCAGTAAGACCTGCTCACTGGAGAACCATCTAATTTGCTCCATCTGCATAGATCCATTTACGGATCCTGTCACTACAGCTTGTGGCCACTCCTTTTGTAAAAAATGTCTGGACCGCAACTTTAGGGTCAATGACACAATGTGCCCCCTATGCAAGCAGCATCAGAGCAAAACCCCAGATGTGAACATCATCTTGAGAAACATTGTTGAACAGGTGAAAAAGACCCAGGAGAAAGATGATGATGAGTACACAGGGGAGCCTGGTGAAGTGGCCTGTGACATTTGCACAGAGCGAAAGCTGAAGGCTAAGAAGTCCTGCCTTGTGTGTCTTGCCTCGTATTGTTCGCCCCATCTGGAGAATCATTCTTCAACTAAAAGGTTGAAGGGCCACAAGTTGGTGGAACCTGTGGAGAACTTGGATGAGAGGGCCTGTCTGCAGCATGGACGCCCCTTGGAGCTGTACAGCAGGAAGAAGGAGAAATGCATTTGTGTATGTTGTATGGAAGAAGGTCAGGAGGAGATTGTTTCTACTGAAGATGAATGGAACAAGAAGAAGGTGAATTAACATATGAAAGGCCCTATAATCTTTTGATTCTAGTCTTGACAGTAACGTATGTTTACTTGAATCCATTGTGGCATGTTGGATAAATTGATAGAATTGCAAACACACCAAAAAAAGGCACACAAATGAGATTGTTGTGTATGAAGTTGTCGATTTACATCATGTTATATCACAGCAAGTAGAATGAAAAGAAGAATGTTTGAAGTTGGGATATTGCTTTTTTGTTTACTACAGGCTAAGCTTGAAAACACCAAGACAGAGTTACAACAGAAAATTAAGAAGAGGAAAACACGTTTGGATGAGATTAATACATCTCTAAAGAGCTGCAAGGTAAGCTGCAAGGGAGACAAACTGTTATAAAAATGGACTTTCCCATTAAAGTCTCAGACCAGTGGTGTAGCAGTAATGGAAATGTTGTCCCAGAATTACTCTGCAGATTTAGCCAAATTGTGATTAGTGTTGTTGACAATACAAATAAGTTTTTGTAGAAATAGGTAGAAACTTGAGGCAAATGTTTCTTCTAACAGATTTTTTTTTACCTTTAATCAAACTGCCATATGTTGTGGTATATGTAGCCTTTTTGCAAGTGTTGTTAAAATCACACCACAGGTGCCTGAGTGCAATTTGAGACAGATCAAAAGAAAGTCAATTGTCAAATGGACAATGCTTGCTTTTCTCCCATTTTCAGGACCAGATTGATAATGAGTGGTGGGATATTGAGAATGTGTTCGCAGCTGTGATTGCCATTGTGGAGGTTGCCCAGGCAACAGCTCTTCAGCCACTAAAGGACAGGAGGCAGGTTGTGGAGAAAGAGGCAAAAAACCTCATAGATGAGCTGGAAGCAGAGATCGACAGACTGGAGAAGACCATCTCTGAGCTAGACGATATATCTATGCTTGAGGATCACATCTTTTTCCTGCAGGTGAGAGGAAACTTCAAACTTTTCAAGATTGGACCACTTTTCGGCTGATATATGTTTAACAGATGAAGAGAATGTGTGATTATGATCCAATTACCTCTCAATCAATGTTGCCTGTAGTCAGTCAGTTTGCCCGCTTGTTGGTTAATCACCTCTTTCTTTCTCTTTTTCCCCTGTCTCAGAGTTACCCATCTCTTCAAGACCCGGACAACTTCAAAGACTGGACAGAGATAGAGCTTGACACATTGCTATCTTTTGGCACCATGAGAAAAACCATAACTACCATGTTGGAAGAAATTCAACAGGAACTGGAGAAGCTGACCTCCACTGGTGAGAGTGAAATTATAGTGGTATATTTTAAAGGCTAAAATGTTGACTTAATTGATCTAAAACTCTTTCTTCGCTTCACAGAACTTCAGAGAGTTCTAAAGTTTACAGGTGCGTGATATAATCTGTTTCTTCCTAACAATATCTTTCAAAAAATAGACTTTTGTGGTTCATTATTTTCATCTTGTAATTAACAGTGGATGTAAAGCTGGATCCAGCCACCGCGCACCAACGCCTTGTTCTTTCTGATGATGGGAAGGAAGTGAAAGATGGAGGAGAGGGTCAGGAAGTAGACGATGCTCCGGAGAGGTTTAATCTGTTTGCAAGCATCCTGGGGATCAACAGGTTGACCTCTGGGAAGTCATACTGGCAGGTGGAGGTCGGCAACAAGACGGGGTGGGACCTGGGTGTGGCAAGATGCGATGCAAACCGCAAAGGAAAACTCTCGCTGAACCCAGACAACGGTTACTGGGTCACTGTACATTATGAAGATGAAAAGTACGCAGCCATGACAGCACCACCAATTCGTCTTTCCCTGAAAGAGAAACCTGAGAAGGTGGGAGTGTTCGTGGACTACGAGGAAGGGCTTGTGTCCTTCTATGATGTGACGGCTCAATCTCACATCTATACATTTATTGAGTGTTCGTTCAATGACGTGCTCTTCCCATATTTCAGTCCACATGCAAAACAAGATGAGAAAAACACTGATCCTTTGATTATTTCTTCTGTGAAACACTGTGAGCAGGACATCGACATCATGGATATGTCCGAAGAATGTGAGAGTTTTCTAGGAGAGGGGGTAGCAGGGGTAGTCCAACCAAAGGCAGTGGTGTAACTAAATACACCACAAAACAATGAGTGCATTTATTGATTATATTACTTAACTGTATAATGTCATTGTATTTTAGGTATGCTGTGGAGTTTCTGACCGCTAGTACTGTTATGGAGAAATATTTTTACAAGCACATGCATGAGGACGCACATATTTGCATGAGAATTTTGGTGGGGGGATACACACTTCTGCCATTGGCTTCACACTACTGATGTATAGGTGACAGTGACATGCCAAGAAACAGCAGCAATGCACCAGCAAAGACAGAGAAGAAGAAGACTGCTAGCTAGCAAACATGGATGTAACCAATCCAGGTTTTTAAATTTTCAAAAAAATTGTCTGAAAATTTAACACATTTGCTAGGCCTCAAGGACACAAAATACACAGTTTGGTGAGTAATACAATGTAAACAATAAACTTTGGTTACAAGAAAACTCCACAGGACACATTAAAGTGTAGTTTTGCTGTATCTAAATTTCATCTACTGAGAAGTCAAACATTTGCTTTAACAGATTAATTTGAACTGTGACTATTTAGCTTTTTTTTAAAAATATGAATGATGAGTTGTACAGATTTAAAGAACAGTAAACCTCAGAAACTACAATAATTGCTAAACTCCAGGAAATTTGAAAAACTCAACTTGATCCGGGTATGGCCAATAGCTCACTGAGAATATACTGTATGAATGTAATTTATGCCTGGGTGGATGATATAATAAAATTTAAGGATAATGTGACTTTACATGCTGTACACTATTTCAGTGTTGAAATGTTTAAGAGTTTATATTTTTTCCTTTTATGAAAATGTCAAACCCCAAACACTGTACTTAAAACAATAAAGTGAATTTTGGAGTAAAAATAACATTAACATTGAGCAATAGTTGTAAACATAAAACCTGCTCATTTGTATGCCTACATGCCTCTTTCAGTAAAGGAAGTGACTGCCAGAGGTTTTGAAAAGAAACGAAACTTAAGAAAGGGAGGAAGTCCAAAAGCAAGGACACACACACACTAGCTGGGAGTAAAGAGAGACACAGACACAGAAGTCTGTGAGATAAGGAGCATTTCAATCGCTGAAAGGTAAATTACCATATTTTCAGACCTCTGTAACTATAATATTTAATTTTCTTTATGGGTCAGCAGAAAACAGAACACAATACTAGAAGCAAACATTAAAAAGTTGCAACGTATAAGTAATCAGTGTACATGTTGCCCATCAGAGTAGGTTGATAACCCCGTATGTTAAATCTGTTTAATTTAATTGTCAGCTTGCTGACTTTGCAAATTAGAAAGCAAGTACTTACGCACATATTTGCATGCGAATTTTCTGAGTAGCTTGTAACGTAGTTTGCTACTTTCAACAAAAGTGTAGTTTTGCTGTATCTAAATTTCGTCTACTGAGAAGTAGCTTTTACCAGCTAGCATAACAAAGTAGCTACAGTAAAGTAAAGCGAAGTAATGGTGACATTTCTTCCTTAGAGTGCATTATTTACTATATCAGGACACTTTGGAGTGCATTATCACTCTTATACTTGGCCATTTACAACAAGATGAAAGCTGTGTCAGTTTAACTCATGTTTTGGTCCATTTCACTAGTGAGAGCTAACCAGTATCGTAGCACAAAGCAAAGTATTGTTTCTGTGTTGCTGCAGTTTAATATACAGTATCTTGTTCACTGATTAGACTTGTAGTTAAACTGCTTAACAGTTCTTTGCCTGAGGTTTTCTATTATACGAGTTTAATGCATACGTAACTGATATATTTTTCATGGCCATGTTAAAAACTGAACATGTTGTAACACCAGGTTGAACTTGGGTTATAAACCAACACATGAAGTCTTGAGCTCATGCTGTGATCTGGACCCAGCAGCCCCATCATAGCTAATATACAGTAGTTTAAGGTCCAGTGTGTAACATTTAGGAGGAGCTATTGGCAGAAATGGAATATAATATTCATCAGTATGTTTTCATTAGTGTATAATCACCTGAAAATAAGAATCGTCGTGATATCTACAAAGGGAGTGGGTCTCCTTTCGTGGAGGTTGCCCTGCCACCATGTTTCTACAGTAGCCCAGAACGGACAAACCAAACACTGGCTCTAGATAGGGCCTTTCCAGTTTCGCAGACACACCACAGTTTTCCTACACGCTTGGGACAGGAGGGAAAGAGAGCGGTATTCAGTTGGTTGCTCACCGCTAGGTGCCACTAAATCCTACATACTGATCCTTTAAATGCATTCATGTGTTTATCCATTACACTATAGTGCATGACCAAATTTACCCTCTTAGGACTTAATCACGAACAATGATGGATAAAGGATGTGCAATGTGTAAAAGTGACCTATATGGGGACTTCAGGCATGTTAGTACCCTCTCTTGGTTGCTGGTTAGGAAGGTGATGGGGGAAAATCAACTACTGGGCATGAAATGTCAAGTCTGTGTATGTGTTTGTTTGTGTGTGTGCTGTCTGTAGCCTGATTATTTACTAAATGTGCTGTAATTAAATTTTTTTTATCTCAAAATAAATAAATAAAAAAATCAAATTTTCAAATTACATCTACATCATCTTTATTTTTTCTTTTAAAAATATCTATGACTTTTTTAATCCACCTTTTGAACAGATCTACACAACAATGTGGTTGAATCATGTTTGGGCTGAGTAAAAAGAGGGCGGTTATTGGCACCTTTTCTTTCAGAAACGAAACTGAAAGCAGAAAAAAGTAACATTACACCACCAAACATCACAGTGGCAGAGAGGCAAGGCAACAGAACACAGAAGAAGACCACATGGTACGCAGCAAATAAGCTGAATGTTTCTGGCATGATTCAAAATAACAGAAAAGTTGTCGTCTTAGAGACTTTTCAGATAGCAAAAGTTGTTAATTCAACATTGAGTTATGGTCAGAAAGGTTGGTATATGGCTGAGGTTGAAAAATCTACTTCAAATCAACATTTCTACAGCAGTTACAGTTTAAATGTTGAAAAAATGTCATTAAATCAAACTTATATTTGAGTCTTGTTTTGGCAAGTAGCCTTATTCATGCATTAATTAGCAGCCTTTAAATAGCTGCCTTCACAACTCCATCAACTCACTGAACTGCTTATCATGCATTGTCATAGCTAATGTAATCTAATCTAATTAAAAAAACGTGAAAAGAGTTGCATGAAGTTATTTTTCATAGCTTTGGCTAAAGATAGCTCTGAAGAGTAATAATTATAAATGAGCTATTGATAAATTATAAATGCTGACTGATGTATTTAATTACAACGTGTTCCTTACTTTGCACTTGCTGTGTCTGAGTAGAAGTCCAAAACTCAATTTACAACTAAATAAAACAGAGAAAGTTGTCACATTTGAGAAGCTGGAGATGGAAAATGTTTGTCATTTTTCCTTTATATGTGACTTTGACAATAATAAATGGCAATTAAACAATTAGAATAATCAGTTATTCGATTTATGTCCCACATTGGAATAATTGTCATCAAAACAGTAACATGTGTTGTAATATGTTTTACACAGACACACACCAGTCATGAGCCTCCAGGTTTGTCACTGTGGCTGGTCCAAAGTAACAACCTACCATGGCCTGAGAACTCACCAGGGGAAGATGGGCTGCACGCCAAGGGGTGTGAAGGTTGAAAAGAGTGAACAGCAGCACATGTGGGGAAATGTGGCATTTACAAACAATCAAAAGGACCCAAAGCTGGATGTCGACACCTCTATCAAGACTGGTAGGTTTTGCACAAAGTCTCTGTGTAATCAGGAGTCTCTGTGTAATCAGGAGTCTCTGTGGGTTTTGCACAGAGACTCCTGATTATACACGTTGTGTTCATTCTTCACATTGCCACAAACAACAAAACATATTAATTAACAAGGCCAGACCAGTGAAATGAGACGTATGAAACTACAAATAGGTTAAAAAAAAATCAACTCTTTAATTATTTCTCAAACAGACACATCAGACTACTATCCAGACATGAGCCTCCAGGTTTGTCACTGTGGCTGGTCCAAAGTAACAACCTACCATGGCCTGAGAACTCACCAGGGGAAGATGGGCTGCACGCCAAGGGGTGTGAAGGTTGAAAAGAGTGAACAGCAGCACATGTGGGGAAATGTGGCATTTACAAACAAAAAAAAGGACCCAAAGCTGGATGTCGACACCTCTATCAAGACTGGTAGGTTTTGCACAGAGTCTCTGTGTAATCAGGAGTCTCTGTGGGTTTTGCACAGAGACTCCTGATTATACACGTTGTGTTCATTCTTCACATTGCCACAAACAACAAAACATATTAATTAACAAGGCCAGACCAGTGAAATGAGATGTATGAAACTACAAATAGGTTAAAAAAATCAACTCTTTAATTATTTCTCAAACAGACACATCAGACTACTATCCAGACATGAGCCTCCAGGTTTGTCACTGTGGCTGGTCCAAAGTAACAACCTACCATGGCCTGAGAACTCACCAGGGGAAGATGGGCTGCACGCCAAGGGGTGTGAAGGTTGAAAAGAGTGAACAGCAGCACATGTGGGGAAATGTGGCATTTACAAACAATCAAAAGGACCCAAAGCTGGATGTCGACACCTCTATCAAGACTGGTAGGTTTTGCACAGAGTCTCTGTGTAATCAGGAGTCTCTGTGGGTTTTGCACAGAGACTCCTGAGTATACACGTTGTGTTCATTCCTCACATTGCCACAAACAACAAAACATATTAATTAACAAGGCCAGACCAGTGAAATGAGATGTATGAAACTACAAATAGGTTAAAAAAAAATCAACTCTTTAATTATTTCTCAAACAGACACATCAGACTACTATCCAGACATGAGCCTCCAGGTTTGTCACTGTGGCTGGTCCAAAGTAACAACCTACCATGGCCTGAGAACTCACCAGGGGAAGATGGGCTGCACGCCAAGGGGTGTGAAGGTTGAAAAGAGTGAACAGCAGCACATGTGGGGAAATGTGGCATTTACAAACAATCAAAAGGACCCAAAGCTGGATGTCTACACCTCTATCAAGACTGGTAGGTTTTGCACAGAGTCTCTGTGTAATCAGGAGTCTCTGTGTAATCCTGTGTAATCAGGAGTCTCTGTGGGTTTTGCACAGAGACTCCTGAGTATACACGTTGTGTTCATTCTTCACATTGCCACAAACAACAAGACATACTTATTAACAAGGCCAGACCAGTGAAATGAGATGTATGAAACTACAAATAGGTTAAAAAAAAATCAACTCTTCAATTATTTCTCAAACAGACACATCAGACTACTATCCAGACATGAGCCTCCAGGTTTGTCACTGTGGCTGGTCCAAAGTAACAACCTACCATGGCCTGAGAACTCACCAGGGGAAGATGGGCTGCACGCCAAGGGGTGTGAAGGTTGAAAAGAGTGAACAGCAGCACATGTGGGGAAATGTGGCATTTACAAACAATCAAAAGGACCCAAAGCTGGATGTCTACACCTCTATCAAGACTGGTAGGTTTTGCACAGAGTCTCTGTGTAATCAGGAGTCTCTGTGTAATCAGGAGTCTCTGTGTAATCAGGAGTCTCTGTGGGTTTTGCACAGAGACTCCTGAGTATACACGTTGTGTTCATTCTTCACATTGCCACAAACAACAAGACATACTTATTAACAAGGCCAGACCAGTGAAATGAGATGTATGAAACTACAAATAGGTTAAAAATAAATCAACTCTTCAATTATTTCTCAAACAGACACATCAGACTACTATCCAGACATGAGCCTCCAGGTTTGTCACTGTGGCTGGTCCAAAGTAACAACCTACCATGGCCTGAGAACTCACCAGGGGAAGATGGGCTGCACGCCAAGGGGTGTGAAGGTTGAAAAGAGTGAACAGCAGCACATGTGGGGAAATGTGGCATTTACAAACAATCAAAAGGACCCAAAGCTGGATGTCTACACCTCTATCAAGACTGGTAGGTTTTGCACAGAGTCTCTGTGTAATCAGGAGTCTCTGTGTAATCAGGAGTCTCTGTGGGTTTTGCACAGAGACTCCTGATTATACACGTTGTGTTCATTCTTCACATTGCCACAAACAACAAGACATACTTATTAACAAGGCCAGACCAGTGAAATGAGATGTATGAAACTACAAATAGGTTAAAAATAAATCAACTCTTCAATTATTTCTCAAACAGACACATCAGACTACTATCCAGACATGAGCCTCCAGGTTTGTCACTGTGGCTGGTCCAAAGTAACAACCTACCATGGCCTGAGAACTCACCAGGGGAAGATGGGCTGCACGAAGGGAGTGAGGATCCCAAAGAGAGAGCAGTACAACTGGACAAATCAGTGGGAAGAAGTGGATCAAAGGAAACATCAGCCAGCAAAGAGAATGACTGTCAAGAAAGAGGTATAGGTTCAAGCAATAACAAGAGGGATATTTAGGGCGACAAGTCAAAGTTCAGTTAGAAAAGTAATATCTTTAGCCATGCTAGTGGTGTGACTTCAGGGATGTCAGTCTCTCTGATGATTGTTTTACATCTGCATATTAGCATTGTAACTGTGTGCATGTTAGCATTCTGGTGTTAGCATTTATTCCAAAGCCCAGCTACTCTTTACAGTTTCAACAGGGCAGTTAGCATGGCTGTAAACTCTTAGTCTTGTTTTTAAATTCAGTTCACTGTTGTCAGAGTCTTCATTAAGTGGATAACCCCTTTGTCTATAACTCATTCATTATTTCAGTTATTCATTCAGCAGTAAAATGAACAGTTGCCATCATTATTGTGACCCTGATATACATAATATCAACTTCCTTTCAACTTTCCACCTTAACCTGACAGAACGCGCCATCGCCACCAAGCACCAAGGTCCGCACCAAGTCTGCAGCAACAACAGCCACATTTGAGGAGGAATACAAATCATGTATGCATAGGATTATAGTTCAGTCAATACAAGATTTTGCATAAAAATCAGAAAAATTAAGCAACTAAGCCTGGTACTGACCATCTCCTTTTACTACAGATTTTCCAACTTCACAGCAGTCTTTCCAAACAGCCACAAAATCAAAGTCGCGCCGTCAGCTGAATGATTTCTCCAGTGGTGTGCGGGTAAAGCACATTCATGAATAGTTCAATGTCTTTGATCTGGAAATGGTAAAGTATGAAAAGGTCAGGTGAATAGATTGGCCAGGGAGCATCCAACATCAACGTACCCGGTAACTGTAGTCCGACCTAAGGAGAAAGACAGGAAGGACCAAACATTATATATCTTTATTAGATATCAGACAGTAGAGTGATGACAGGAAATTGGAAAATCAACAGCCATACTGACCCGGCAACAACAGCAACAATCAAGGAGGAGCCCAAATCGTGTGTGTACAGAACCAGAATTACAGTTCATTCAAGACACTATTTTGAAAATAAATCTGAAAAATATAGCCACTAAGGCTGAGACTGACCATCTCCTTTCACTACAGTTTTTTTTGTAGCAATTCCACAACAGCCTTCCCAAACAGCCACAAACTCAAAGTCAGGCCATCTGCCACATGATTTCACCACTGATGTGCAGGTAAAGCAGATTTGTTGGAATTCTGAAAGTATAGATTGTTTTTAAACATGTTTTAGGTGAAGGAATTGGCCCAGATGTTTTCAGCTACTACAACCCAGGAAACAGCAGTCCGAGCAAAGGGGAAACACGGAGAGGAACAAAAGCTATCACAGGTATTTGACCCTCTGTGTATTAGAGGCTAACATTTCTTCAGGAATCCTGTGTCACGGGATGAAAAAGATGAAAAAAACACTATTTTCTCATTTTTTTATTTGGAACGGGATGGGAGTCATTCTTCCGGGATTGGGACGGGACAGGAGTATTTTTGTGGGAGTGAGATGGGACAGGAGTGAAAATCCACTCCTGTGTCACCCTCTACTGTGTATCTAAATGTTTCACGTCACTAAGGTGCCAGAGAGTAAAAAACATAATACAACATATAGACCATAATTTGTATGGGACTCAATTTAGTATGAATTATGTAATTCACCACTAAAAGTCAATCACATGCAGGCCAACTTAACTCTATGCCATAAGTTTGAGAATAACAGAAACAATATTTTGGTAGCTAATATGTTGCTACATGATTATTAGTTTCCAGGTGGTTGCTGAGATCTTAGCAGGGGGTGGCTGCATCAGTGTTTGATGTGATTACCAGGGGGTGTATATACCAGGATATACTTACTAATTATTGGATACTTATTGTCTTTCAGGTGAAGCTTATAGCCGAGAAGATTTCAGCTACCACAGTCCAGGGAAGAGCAGTCCACCCTAAGGAGAAAGACAAGGAGGCTCAAAACCTACAAAAATCACAGGTACAGCACCAGTGCCTCGATTGTGCTGTTTTTAGCTATGCTAGTGGTGTTGCTCTAGGGATGGCAATGTTGGTCAGTTGGTCCACCACTTTGGTCCAAACTGAAATATCTCAGCAATCTTTTTTGATGTATTGCCATGAAATGTTATGCAGACATCCATGGTGCCCAAATAATGAATTCTAATGACTCTAGTTGTCGCCTGTCTTTTCCTCTGGCAACACCAGCAGGTTTAAATTTTCACTTATCATGTGAACTATCCCAACATCTACTTGCTAGACTGGCAGTTTTGTACAGACATTCATGGTTCACAGACGATGAAGCCAATAAACTTTGGTGATCCCCTGATTTTTCATTTAGTACCATGATGTTGTCAAAATTTTAATTTGTATATATAATACTTTGGTTTATGACCAAATACTTGCAACACTAATGGCATTCCCATCAGCCTCAATTGTACTTTGTTAAGTGCTAATTATCAAATGTTAGCATGCTAACACACTAATCTAAGATGGTGAACATGGTCAACATTATACCTGCTAAACATCAGCATGTTAGCATTTTCATTGTGAGCATGTTAGCATGTTGATGTTAGCATTTAGCTCGAAACACAGCAGTGCCTAAATACAGCCTCACAGAGCCGCTGTAGATTTGAAGTCTTATTACAATCTCTATGGTGGTTTTCGTTTATTAACCTACTGAGGTACAGAACACAATGATTTGAAGAACAATTTAGATTAAAGTATGAGAAATGCAAGTCATTTTAGTGTATTTTGTGGTTTACCACTTGCTGTAATATTTAGTAGTTAGAAGTTTGAATCCCGGCTCTACTTTATTACTGTTGTTTGCTGGCCAGCCAAGTTTCCTGACAAAAATTTTAAAGGAGGCATAGTCCAGCTTCTGTTATCACTCAGAGGATCAGTGCTGGAGTTGGTGTTTCCTTTTTGTGCTCATTTGATTACAGTAATGTGTCACATGACAGTACTGTCTACCTGCCATTTACCTATTTTTAAAACCTCGATATTTAATTACAATAGCTAATTTTCCAAAATGGCTATTAAACCATAGATAGAAATAGTTAAAATTCAGTCTTTAATATTATGTAGGTTTAAACCATAGACTGTATATAAACATGACAGCTCCCCAAAAGTGAAGCCAAAACATCTGGATCGCCCCATGGTGGCTGGCTGCAGCATAGGTCTAACCTTGCCCCCTCCATGTTAGCGGAAGGGACATGGGTATGTATGTATGTTCAAGTGTTAATTTTTCTGATAAGTCTGGTTTTAATTTGTTATTTGATGCTATAAAAAGGGGGTTACACGTCATGATTGACAGCTGAGCCCTGCTCAAGATTTAGTCGGTCAGCTGTATGCGCGGGACCTCCATACTGCTGCTCCAACCCTGATCACTACTGAGCGGACTCTTGCTCCAAATGACGTCACCAGCGCAAGATGGCTGCTCACGATATTTTGCCTTCATTTTTGTACAGTGGGAGGAAGTGAAAGCACCAAAAGCACTGTCTGTCACACTTTTCAGGGCAGCTTGGACGCTGAGTGGCTGGAGATCAACAGTGTGTTCTCAGAGGTGGTGAGAGTTGTAGAGGATGCTAAGCAGAAGTCCCCTGGCCTTGTGTTTTCCATCGGTACTCTGAGAGCTACAACATCAACCATGATGGAACAAATTCACCAGAAACTGGAAAACTGCTCATCTATTGGTGACTTCATAAGTTTACTTGTTCTGTATTGCATTTATATAATTGCAATTTACAATCACTAATTAACAAACTAAATAATGTATTTTTCTTCCTAGAACTTAAATGGATTTCCAAGTTTGCAGGTGTGTATTTCCAATAGTTTAAATATATATACATACTAAACAGGAAAAGAAGGCAAATCCAAGGTATTCTTCAAGTTCTGGAGACATTTTTTAAATTTGTTTAACTGAATGTGGACAAAAAGAAAGGCTGTGAAATATATACAAAGGCAAGTACGCATGTGTAGCATGTGTGACTCATATCTTCTGACATTAGCACAGTTTTGTAAGTGTTGTATTGTTGTTTCATCTTAACTCTAGTGGATGTAAAGCTGGATCAAACCGCCGCACACAGGTGCCTTGTTTCTACTGATGGGAAGAAAGTGAGTAACGGAGGAGAGAACCAGAAGGCTCCTGATGCTCCGGGGAGGTTTGGCAGCGTCCTGGGGATCAACAGGTTGACATCTGGGAAGTCATACTGGGAGGTTGTTGTCAGCAACAAGACCGGATGGGATCTGGGTGTGGCAAGACGTGATGCAAACTGCAGGAGGAAACTCTCGCTGAGCCCTGATAATGGTTACTGGGTTACTGCACATTATGAAAATGAAAAGTATGCAGCCCTGTCAGCACCACCTGTTAGTCTTTACCTGAAAGAGAAACCTAAGAAGGTGGGAGTGTTCATGGACTACGAGGAAGGTCTTTTGTCCTTCTACAATGTGACGGCTCAATCTCACATCTACTCGTTTACTGAGTGTTCATTCACTGGAGAGATCTGCCCTTATTTCAGTTTGCACCTTAAAGATGGTGAAAGTGCTGATCCTCTGATTATCTCAACTGTGAAACACCAGTAATTATGTTTTATACTCTTTTTATGAGGGTGCGTGTGCAACATACTCTTGGCCATTTACTTTTTTCATTGTTAATGTTAGTGTTTTATGGTTGATGGTAACATTTTTGTTAAAGCTACATTTTGTGAAAAGGGACACACTAGAGAGAGTAACGAAAACTTGCATGTAGTTACAGCAGACAGAAAGATGTAAAGCTGTTTGCATAATCTTTTTTTTTCTTTTAATAAAATAAATAAGCTCGATACAATCAGGGGTTTTGCTGCAATAGCTTTACTTGCTCTGGTATGACCAGTAGCTTATAGTGGCTAATGTTAGCAGTATACTGCTACAGACAGTTCACTGATTTCATGACTCGTCTTGTGTGCATGTGCTATGGTTGCAGTTTAGCTAAATGCTAAATTGCTGTTTAGCAAAAATTTTAACAGGCATTTAGCATCATCCCATGTCTCTATAGCCGCATGGCTGCTGTTCAACAATAGTTACATAGTGCTTACGACCTAAAAATATGTCTAGATTCTAAGTGTTTTTTATTAAATGTTTTGACATACATTTCATGACATGTACAAATGGGTAGATGTTGACTGAAAATTTGTGTGGAAAGGGGAAAGTCAGCAAAGTCTTTTCTGTGAATACAACTCATTATTAGCACCATCAGTGACTTCTGACCCCTGTCCTCTCTTCTCTTGGTTGCTTGTCATGAAGGTGAAGTGGAAATTTAAAGTTGTTTGTCTGTTACACTCATGTTACTAATACTTGTTAAACATCTTCAGATAAACATGTCAGAGATCCTGTACTTTTTAAAGCTGTTCTGGTAGCCTATTTGGCATACTGTATCACAAGAGAGGGTTTAATACTGTTTTGATGTCATCTGTATGGCCCATTACTAGGCCTATATGTAAATGCACAGAGGAATGATTGAACATTCAATAAAAACACCAAGATATGTTTTCCTTCTTTCTTTTTCTTTTACACTATAGGCCTACATTGTTGTGACTTAAAAAAAATTAGGCTATGTAAACTCAATTCTAACTTCTTGCTCGAGAACACCAAATTATGTGTTGCAAGTCGCGAGTGGGGCATTTAAAGGAAAGCCTCAGGATTGCTTTGGCTGAAACGAAAGTGAAACAGTTCAGGGTGAACAGATAGAAGGAGAGACGGGAAATGAAATACAGATCACACAGAGGAGCACCGAGGTGAGAGAGTGCAAGGTAAGCTGCTGCAGATCTACACTTTGTGGTGTCTACTAGAATTATGATACAACTTAACACAAAAAAACATGACAGGCTAGATCTTCAGTGACTTATTTTCCTGTTTGGCAAAATTATAATGTTTGGTTGAAGAATGAAATCGTTTATGCCTTTGAAAGAAATGATTAAGATCTTTAGAGAAGTTATTTGAGGTTAGTTTATAGCCTACTTTATTTAACCAAATATTTGTCGGGCTGGGCAGTAATGCAAACATGTTGTGGTAACCACAGGTTTCAGGGCATGTACAATATACACGAAAAAGTGGGGAGTGTGTGTAAAAGACACATTTTCAATAGGCTTGTCCTGCTGTCAGAGAGTCAAATGTGTTTTAGATCCTGTTCTATTGTGTATTTGAGTGCGGACTTAATGTTGAGTCATAGCCCAAAGCGCTCTTGATGAGTATGATGAAAATAAATAATGTTTTACTGACTGGTTCAAAGCGATGTCACCAGCAATGTGGTTGCCAAACTTTGGGCAACCTTATCTAACACATGTAGTAGTGTTACTTTTAAGAATTAGAAGAGATTATTATTGTTGTTTTTATTATTATATCATATGACAAAGCTACACAAACACTACACTATCCTACTGTACAATAATATAACATACTAGCTTTCTATCTTATGTCTTCTCATTCTTATACTATGCTGCTGTATTGCATTGTCGAATTCTGTTATATTTTGTATTATATAACTGCATATTCATATATGTGTTACATAAATATACATATCTATACTCATATTTATATATATCACTTATTTTAAATGTATACTATTTTTCACATTATGCTTGATTACATTTATTATGCATACATACTAATCTATAAATAATAAATCCAAATGTACTGTATCTATTTCACTTTGATCTGGATTGACTGAAACACTTTTGGTTTTATACATCCATCACTGTATATAGCTTTCTAACCTTTTTATCATGTTTTTTCAACGTATCTGTATCTTGTACCTCTCTGGTCCTCTTCTTGTGCTACTGTGAGGCTAAATGTCCCTCCTGGGATCTAAAAAGTTTGATCTTACCTCATCTTATCTTATCTCAAGACTTGCTCCATTAGTTAACATTGTTACAGTTCTGTCCCATTTCAAGAATAACTCTTAAGGACACTGACAAGGTTTTCTTAGAGGTTATCCACAATGACACCTTCTGCAGTAAAGATTCCTTTAATTCCTTTTCTTACATTCTGGTTGTGTCTGGATGTGTGCACCACTAGAGGGCGACTAATCACTGTCTAATGTCAGTCCTACACATCCAGGTTGTAAACAGCCCAGTCAGTCATTAAATAAATCATCACTGAAATTATAGTAATAAAATTACTTAGTCATACATTTTACAGTAGATCTAACAAAAGAGATATGGGGGACATGCGTATGAACATTAAAATCTTCAAATTGGGTTTTAATTTCTTCTCAAAATTTCCCTGGAAATTAAACAGTATTGAGACAGAAGTAGAACAGAGAAATAGTTCGGTAAAGCAGTGTCAAAACAAAGTATGTTAGCACTCAAAAATTTGTACTTTTTTTTTCTAAGGACACAGCAAAACTTAAAATGTGAATAAGTATGACAGCACTGCACTGGAAAAGCAATCTATCTCTCTCTCTATATATATAGATAGATAGATAGATAGATAGATAGATAGATAGATAGATAGATAGATAGATAGATAGATAGATAGATAGATAGATAGATAGATAGATAGATAGATAGATAGATAGATAGATAGACAGTGATAGTTTAGGTTTTTGTCACTTCCTGTTTTATTTTGTAGTGTGTTCCTTTCCTGGTGTATCTTGTGGTTTTTACTTCCTGTCTTTGTTTTCCCTCCAGTTTTGATTGTTGGCCCTTCCTTGATTGCTTGCACCTGTGTCTCGTTGTCTCACCTCCCCTTGGGTATTTAGTCTGGGTCTCTTGTTTGTTCAGTGTTGGATCATTGTTGTTACGCATGATGTTAAACCTGCCCGGTGTTAGACCTGCCCTGAGTGATTCCTGCATTGAGTTTTGTTCCTGCCCTGTTAGTGTTCCTGACCTTTGTGTGTGTCACTGTTTTGGTGCCCCTTTTGTGGTACCTGGTTCCTGTGCCCAATTCCCAGGGAGTTTTACTGAGTTCTGTGTGTTGGATTATTTGTCTCCCTTGGACCTTGGCTGGATCCTGGAGTTTCTGTATTTTGCCTGCTCCCTTGTGAACTGTTTGCCACCTTGGACTCACTCCCCTGCTTCCACCACTGCCAGCCGGTAACCTATCTGCCTTTTGTCTGTTCATTACCTGTCTGCCTACCGGTCTGCCTGTACTCTCCTGCATTCCACCACACAATAAACACTGTAGTCATCCAGCTACTTCACCCTGATACCGCTTCCTGTTCATCTGCTTTTGGGTCCACATACCACTACACAGCACATAATTAATTAATTAATTAATTAATTAATTAATTAATTAATTAATAAATAAATAAATAAATAAATAAATAAATAAATAAATAAATGCAAGCAATTGTTGCTTCTCAAATGTGAAGCAGATGCTTTTGTAAACATGTTGCATAACAGAAGAATGTACGAAAAAAATCCCATCTTTGATAAATAAATAAAATGTACATTTGACTTGTACAGATAATCAACACATCAGCCATGAGCCTCCAGGTTTGCAGCTGCTGCGGCTGGTCCAAAGTTACGACCTACCATGGCCTGAGAACTCACCAGGGGAAGATGGGATGCACACCGAGGGGGATGAGGATCCCTGAGAGTGAACAATTCAGTTACCTTCCTAAAGTTACCTTCATGAGTCCTACATGGGAAATCAAAGTAGAAGAGCCTTTGAGGGATATCTTCACCTCTTCTATCAAGTCCGGTGAGTGGTACACAACAGCTTCTTCTTTGTGTTCATCCGTCAGCCTTAGTTACGTACTATATGTATCATGTGGTGTCTCTAATTCATCTGATGCAAATCGTCAAATGTTGGAAATAAGTGGAGTGACAGTAACAGTTAAAGGTGGGGTATGCGATTCTAATCCGATACACATCTTTTTTTTTTTTTTCTGTCAAATTCAGCAAATATCTCCTCATGTTCCGCTAGCTGTCCGTTCAGTGTGTGCGCTTTGTACACATCCCTGTCTCTGTAAATGCTAAACAAACAAAGTGTCTTGGTCTGAGCCACACAACAATATTTTTCATGGCATTGGATTTGTCCAGAATTGCATACCCCACATTTAAAGGGTGGAAAAGAAATGTATAATACCTGTTGTACAGACAGGATGACGTACATTTAAGAAACCCTGAAAGGCAATTCAGTCATTATTTTCACCCCCACATTGGTGTTAACTCCATTTAACTTCACAGTACAATGAACCACACATTGGTTTGCCCCATTTTCCAAAACTACTGAATATAACATGGTTGTCAGTTAGTTTAAAGCTTCAAAGACAGCATTTATGTTGACTTTATTTCTTATTTTCAGAGGGTGAACGTAATGTCTGGGGAAATCCATGGGACAGATCTCATCAAAAAGACAGCAGACCAAATAACAGCACTCCAGTCAGGAAGGAGGTATATTCAAGCAAAATATTTTATAGTAGTTTATATTTTCCAAACATGTCACTGACTATACAAAACTTATCATGGATAATAAAGAGAATCAGAGGATCATTTTATGCAAGACAGCAATGTTTGTAAACAGATGAAAGTGTTATGGAATATGGAGTGATGAGGAAAGTTAATGTAATTTTTATATAATCAATGTTATAGTATTTTTTTTATGTATTTGTAAAAACTGGTTAAAATGTCATGGAAATATTGAGTGATAGGGAGAAGTTAGCAAAGCTTTCATGAATAAAACCCATGACATCTTAAACTTTTCTGACAGCCTTTCCTGATGCCGGTGTCACAGATCCTCAGCACCCCAGCGAAACCTGCAGCCTCAGCGATCATAATGAAGGAGACAAACAAATCACGTATGCTCTATAACTGTAACAGGAACAGAGCAGTATTAACATGTAGAAACAATTTAAAGCAGCTTTGTTTGACAGTGACCATCTTCTTTCTCTACAGTGTTTGAAACTCCACATCACTCTCATCAAACCGCCACCAACTTTAACAAAGTTTGTCGAGCACTTGATTTCTCCACTGGTGAACAGCAGGTTCTCGACTTGTTTAAAGGCTCTGCTGGAGAGCAGTTTCATCCTGTGAGTCACTTCTTAAGTACAACCATCCATATACATCTGTTTATACTTCACTTGTACCTGTTGGATAGAATTTCATAGAATTTTTTTTTTGTAACCATGCACCATTTTGAAATGTATCTTCATTAATAGATCTATTGCTGACTGAGAAGTTGCACTGTATATAAATCAGGAACATCATTACATTATCATTTGGTCCAGCTTGCAATGAGTGCTTTCATCCTTTAGGTGGGGAAACTGGCCTGGGAGCCCCCAACAACCACAGCTCAGGAAACAGCAGTCCAACTAAAGGAGAAAGAGAGGGAGAAAGAGATGGATGCTCAAAAACTACTAAAGGTAATACAATACAATACAGTTTATTGTTTTTAGTCAAAACTGGCGGTGTGGCTCTAAGCAGTTTCAGTCCTTTGGGTGGTCAGTCGGTCCACCACTTTAGTCCAGACTGAGATATCTCAGCAACTATCGGATGGATCACCATGACATTTGGTAAAGACATTCACGGTCCCCAGATGATGAATCCTACTGAATTTGGTGATCCTCTTACTTTTTATGCCACCATGAGGTCGTTTTCACTTATGCAGTGAAATGTCGCAACAGCTAGTGGATGGGTAGCTATGACACATATTCATGCACCCCTCAAAATGGACTGTAATCAGTTTGTCGATCCCCTGACTTTTCATTTGGCGCCATCATCAGGTCAAAGTTGAAATTTGTCCAATACTTTTGTTTATGAACCAATACCTGCAAAGTTAATGACATTCCCATCAGCCTCAGCGGTACTTTATGTTCAGTGCTAATTAGCAAATGTTATTATACCAACATGCTAAACTAAGACAGTGACCATGTTATTATAAAGGCTACACATCAGCATGTTAGCTCTGTCGTTGTGAGCATGTTAGTGTGCTGACATTAGCATTTTGCTCGTACTACTACTGTGCCTATGTGCAGCCTCACAGAGCCGCTAGCGTGGCTGGAGACCCTTAGACTTGATACACTCTATTGGGTATTTTATACTTTGCAATCTTTTAAATACCTCAAATTTAACCTTTCAGTGTTCAGTGATTCAAACTTTATTATATCCATATTCAGCAATGCTGTCATTGTACTTGTGTGTCTGCATGCCAATGGTCACTACAATGTGTGCATAATAATATGCACTTTTTGTCTTCATTCAAGACACGGCAAGACAGGATGAGTGCTGATTTACAGCTGAAAATTCAGATGAGAGAACAAAAGATTGCTGAAGTCAGATCATCTGTAAAGGCCTGCAAGGTGACCTGAAGCAGATTTTTAACTTTTTCGATTTTGGTTTTGATTCATATTTCTTTAACATCCTCACTGTCCATTACTCCTTTCAGGGCAGCTTGGATACTGAATGGCTGGAGATCAACAATGTGTTCTCAGAGGTGATGAGAGTTGTAGAGGACGCTCGGCAGAAAGCCCTTCAACCTCTGGAGGAGAGGTCGGTCATGTGTGGCTCAGATTATAAAGCAGTAACAGTGATAAATGACATTAACAACACCACAGTTAGGAGTCATGCAGTGCTAAGAATGTATTGTATGCAGTTATGGTATCGTACACTAACAGCCTAATACACTGTATGTTATTTTAGGAGACAGCGCCTAAAGAGAGAAGCACACGATCTGGTCCAGAAACTGCAAAAGGAAATTGACAAACTCAAAAAGACCACTGATGTGTTGGACAAAAACCCTGACTTTCAGGTGAGCTTTTGGCCTTTTTAGCATTTGAGCAAGTCATTATGCTCCTACTCTGCCGCACGTCAGAAAATATCTTGATCTAGGAGAAGCTAAACTAATATAATTACTGTTTTGTGCTCCAGGAAGACATCTACATTGCTGCTAAACAGCTTCAAGATTTACATGTACATTCATTGCAAGAGATATCATCAAGTCTGTGTATTTTTCCACTTGTTGTGTATTTCGGATTCATTAAAATCAGTTTATACTGACAATGTGACATTTCTCCTTTGCACACACACACAGGTTCCTCTTCTAACAGGTCTGGATGAATCTCGAGATTGGGAAAATGTAAGTGTTGACACTTCATTTTCCTTCGGTACACTAAGAACCACAACATCAAACATGATGGAACAAATTCACCAGAAACTGGAAAAACTCTCTTCCGTTGGTGAGTACTCCCTAAGTTTATCAAGGTTTGTATTTAATTTAAAGTGGCAATCCTTAAGATTTCAGTGCTGGTTGATTTGGCGACACCTAGTTACTGGTGGTAACAGCAAATATAATTTAATACCACAGGTCACATAATCCTGGGGGAAGCAAAACAAATGATTGATGTTTTAATATAGAAGTCAGGCAAAAATTGGCCTTTTTCCATTATTCTGTGAGCAACCGTGATCTGATTTTATGCTGCACACGGCTTGAGTCTGCAAACAGCAGTGCACAGTGAAAGGAGTTGGTTACCTGGCTGAGAAGCTGGAGGTGTGCAGCCTAATATGAAACTGCAGCAGTAGGAAATGTTCGGTTTGCATTAGCAGTAACATAATACAGCGTTTTCTCCAGGAATGTTGCTACAGACACCCAGTTCGTAATACTGGAAATGCAAGGATTTTAATATAATTTCATCAGTGGGCCATAGGCTTAATCACCATTGTGTGAACTCATCTTTAATCAAGTTCTGTATTTAATTCATAGTCACTTGTTTTAATATAATTTGTCTTTCCACAGAACTCAAGAGGATTCCCACATTTGCAGGTGTGTGACTCAAAACTTTTTTTTAAATTGACTACTTAAACAGCATAAAAATGGTGATTGTTCTACATTTTGACTCTAAATATCAGACTGTATATTGTGTAGATGCTCTGGAGTAAAGTTCAAATCACCTGCCTGAAGGCAAAGCTCAAGACCCTTTGAAATTAAGAAATGAAAATGGTTTATCAATGAAAATATGGAAGATGCCAGAGCGTAACATCAAGGCTGAACAGTTTCCATGTGATCCAAACATTTCCAATAACTCCAGAGCATTGTAAAGTCCAAAAGTCTAAATTTATTGAAAAATTCACATGTTTTTATCTGATGAAATATTCTGCTTCAATCCATGTTTGTTGGTGTTTAACCTTTTTGAAAACAACATTTTCACTGCGGTCACAAAACTGTTTGCTCTCCGGCTTACCGCAAATAAGGGAGGCACGCACCTGTCGGAGCAGCCTAAAAATTTTTTGTGATGAGCACAGTGTCCTGTCATGCTGAGTTGAGACGTTCTAAATGTCTAGTTGACCAATCAGATTGCTTGGTTGGAACTACTTGTTGTATAATCCAAATTCCAATCCATACCAATAAAAAATAAAATAAAATTAAATTAAAAAAAAAATGGCAGGATCTCGCTTTGACACATACAGATCCCAAAATACATCTTGCTAGGTTCCTAAATGATCCAGCGACACTCAAATTCTTCCCATAAAACAGAATACATGTGCACTGCTGTGACTGGGCAGTTGTTTGGCCTTGCCCTGACCCTAGTTTCTTTTTCTTTTGGTTTTTTGAAAGAACTTTGTATGTCGCTGGACAAATCATAATTACAACACTTGGAATTCAACAGAATATCTGTGCAGTGCTGTCACTGGGCAGTTTTTTTGGCCTTGCCCTGACCCTAGTTTCTTCTTCTTTTGGTTTTTTGAAAGAACTTTGTATGTCGCTGGACAAATCATAATTACAACACTTGGAATTCAACAGAATATCTGTGCAGTGCTGTGACTGGGCAGTTTTTTGGCCTTGCCCTGACCCTAGTTTCTTCTTCTTTTGGTTTTTTGAAAGATTACAACACTTGGTTTTTATCTGTGCAGTGCTGTGACTGGGCAGTTTTTTGGCCTTGCCCTGACCCTAGTTTCTTCTTCTTTTGGTTTTTTGAAAGATTACAACACTTGGTTTTCTGTTGAATTCCAGGTGTTGTAATCATGATTTGAACACTTGGAATTCAACAGAATACAGAATCTTCAGTTTTTTGGACTGTCCCTGTAACTGCAGACTTACCTATGAGGAAGACATGAACATCATTAATAAATCAGAAATCATGAAATAGTTGTTGAATTAATTAACGAATTGTTCTTGCATTAAATCATGCATAAGAAACTGTTAATTCTTGTACATTCCTGTTCATCCTGACTGCTCAAAGTACTACATGAATTAATTAGTGCTTTTTCATGCATGAATTCAAGATAATGTACCCTTACCAGAAAGTGTTACCGAAACAAGGAACAATTAGAAAAGACAAAGGAGAAACAAATCTTAAAACCCAAATCTCAAAAATTAACCCAGTCAATGCAGGTTTCACTTTTAAGAAAAATTGACTTTGCAAAGGTTTTACCAGGAAGGAAATGCATTCATCATGTTTGTTAAACCTCAAGGATATACACAACTCTATGGTTAGGGATTGGCTAGGTTTGTGCACAAAAACGACTTGGTTAGGTTTAGGGATTTAGGGAAACATCGCAGTTTGGGGTAAAATGACTTGTTTGTTAAGGTTAGGTTTCGTCATCCAAAAGGTCTCTCTATGAAGTGCATCATGATTCTATTTCCATTATTCTATTGTATTTTATTCAACTGCAGTTGATGTAAAGCTGGACCCAACCACTGCACATCGATGCCTTGTTCTTTCTCCCGATGGGAAGAAAGTGAGAGATGGAGGAAAGAACCAGACAGTTCCTGATGCTCCAGAGAGGTTTGACATGTTTGGCAGCGTCCTGGGGATCAACAGGTTGACCTCTGGGAAGTCATACTGGGAGGTGGATGTCAGCAACAAGACCGGATGGGATCTGGGTGTGGCAAGACGCAATGCACACCGCAAGGGGAAACTCTCGCTGACCCCAGACAACGGTTACTGGGTCACTGTACATTATGAAGATGAAAAGTACGCAGCCCTGTCAGCACCACCTGTCAGCCTGTCCCTGACAGTGAAACCTCAGAAGGTGGGAGTGTTTGTGGATTACAAGGAAGGTCTTGTGTCCTTCTACGATGTGACCGCTCAATCTCACTTCTACTCGTTTACTGGGTGTTCGTTCACTGATGAGATTTTCCCATATTTTAGTCCACATCTTGAACAAAATGGGAAAAACTCTAATCCTCTGATTATCTCTGCTGTGAAAAAGCAGAAGTAGTTATATGAAGTGAATGTGTTATGGCGGTACTGAAAGTTATAATGCAACACTCAATATGAGTTTGGGTGTACACATTATACTGTGGCATGATGTTTCATGACACCACCAAAGGGTTTAAATTGGATTTTCTGGTCATCTGAGGTGTTTGGAGATTGGTTTCCATTTTTGTTTTATGCTATATGCTATATATTTGCTATATATTTTTCATATAAGAGATTGCTGATGTAGCTAGGTCAAAATGTGCGGCAGCCGACAAGGGAAACATCTTCATCAATTTGACAACACATGCACTGCAAATACACACACAACACAACCAAATACACAAACGCGATTGCAAATACACACAACACAACAGAAGTGTGTCCAGAGGACACAAAAGTGCTGAACACGGCTTGGACACGCTTGTTGTTGCCACAGTTTGTTTTACACAGTCCATGTTTGTGACTCGTGAAGTTATTGAAGCCAGGTCCGTGTATCATCCACATTTTTGTTGCTTCCTGACTTCTGCCCCTGATCTGCTCTGCACATGCACTGACAGGTTGCCGCTGCATGTGCCTCGCAAGACCTTGCAGAGCAAAAAAGTGGAATTCTATCAGTAATTTTAATGATTTGAGAAGATTTAGTGTTTGTGGTAGATGTTAACCTAGGAAATGCTTTTATTGTTTTGTATTTGCAGTGCATTTCTGTATTTGGTTGTGTGCATTTGCAGAGCATTTGTGTCTTTGCAGTGTGTTTTCTAAATGCTGTGCATGTGTTGTCAAATTGATTTAAGATGTTTCCTTAATTTTCTTCTTCTTGGCATCTTCTGCTGTTAGTGATTGTTGTCATTCAAAGTATTCTACAGATATCTTTATCATGTGTTACATGTGTGGCACATGTATACAGTATCATTACATGCCTATAAATAATTGATTCTAAATATATGGTTTGCACTTATATGAGTATATGATATCTCCATGTTTATCTGTTCAACCATTTGTCTCTAACATTTTTCAGGGTTTTGGTAAAAATAAAAGAATACAACTTGTTTGACACTGTATTTGTTGATGTATGAGCTAGACATGAGGCTTGTCTTCACAGGCTCTGATTTACTCTGCTCCCTCACCCATAAAGATAATTTAGTGATGAACTGATCAGCATTCGGATAAATGCTACATCACTATCGTTGCCTTTCTGTGTTTCAAGTGACAAGGAGAACAATGGCTAATTTACAATTCAGTGTAATTTTAGCTGCCATTCCTGACGTAGTTACAGTTGGAAGGTGTAAAGCTTATGTATAAATACATCTCGGAGAGACACCTTTTCAACATCTGGCTAGAATGTGTCTCATTTCACCTCATTTCAAGCTGTCTTGAATGCTTCTTTGGTACATTTACACTTCTTCAACTTCTCAAACTTCTTTGAGATCGAATAGCTATCTGATCTCAAGACGCCCATCAAGTGACTAAGTGTAACTAGGGTGCAATGCTGGTCTTATTACTCCAAAGAAAATGAATACAGAGAGATTTAATGTCTCTTAACCAAGTTTGGGGAACTCCAAGGGTTGTAGAGGCCATCATTTACCTGTATGTCTGCCTTGGTAAAAAAATCTTTTTAATTTTTACACTTTACCCCGGAGAGACAAAGGTAAGGCCATCTATCTTTTAATATCAGCTTGAGTTGGGCCATGAAGACCAAAACTTTTAGTTACATGGAAAATAATATGAATATCCAAATACTGCACTTATTTTCTAGACAATGACATTTTTTAAACATTAGGAGTGACTGGCTCACTTTTGTTCCAATTAATCTTATACCCAGATAAACTGTCTGGCTGACCTGATGGGACAGTGAAAGGAGCAGCCGGGCTGCTGTTGACACTTTGACTGTATAATACTATTGCATCACTGCAAACTGGGTCACAACCTGTCACAGCAGGACTAACATTCCCAACCGCGGCCCCAACGTTGTGTGTGTTCATGTTAAAGTAAAAATTTTGTTTACACTCTGAAACTTTCTCCACTGTTGCTTCAAGAGCCAAAAATTCAAAGTTTCTAGGTGAATGTACAATATGAAGAATTTGAAGGGCATTAAAGAGGAATGGGATTGAACAATCCTTTATTCTCTGAGGCACCAAAAATGTTACTGTTTGATGAACTGTGATAATGACATATTACTACAAAAAGTCAAGCATGTACCTGTTAGTGGTGCAAAGACCTTGGGGGGGCAACGTGCCCAAAGTTGAGGTGGAAGGAGGCGAACACGTTTGATAGAATATTTTAGGACTCTGCTTTCCGATTTGGGGGTCTGGATTTCCAAGACAAATCTGAGAGGTCGCATGATGATTAAAAAGTAAAGAAAGACAAGGTAATTAAAAAAAAAATTGAAATGAAATAATCTGTGAAGGAAACATCACTTTTTGGTTGAACTGCTTACAGCTTGTAGACATTATGCAACCTGATGTGGGGAGAGTAGGCATTGCTTGGCTGTAAAGGATCACAAGCCAAAAAAAGATTGGGAACCACTTTCCTTGGATACAACCGACAACCTGACAGCATCACACCGACTCCCAACAAAATTGCATTTCGTAAGTTACCAGAAATAGCAGTTGGTTTGTGAATGCAAACTACCTTACATTACGTCAGTTTGCAGTATTTTAATTGGCTGTTGATCTTTTTGGGCTAAAATGATTGGTTGTGATCAAATGTTCACAAGACAAGAGCAGGTTTAAAAAGGGAGAATCATTTTTGGACTTCAATCTGAGACTTGAACATCACTTGGTGCTGTTCCCCTCCAGACTAACACAGCAACAAAGAAAGGTAAGAAAACCTCTCTCTATATGTCAAATAGAATTTTTGGGTAATTTAAAGAATTTTTAACCTATTTAAAATTACCCTATTGGATTTTTTTGTGTCTGGTCCATTAATTCAAAATACTGAGGAAACCTACCAAGTTAGCCTGTACAGTACGTCAGGTCCAGATGAAGATGATCGTAGGCTTCTGACTAACATTACAATACCTAACCTTCAAGGAACAACCAAGAACATGTTCACTGCAAATGATGGAATGAGGAGGTGACAGCCATAATTGTACACTAAGTTACTGAATTAGAAAATAATTATCCTGGTTAGTGTTAAAGATACTAGATATGAGGCCAAATATATGGAAATATAACAAAAGACTTTTGGTGGGACCACATCAGACTACACCACAGTGATCTGAGAGTATCCAAAGACAAAAAACTGTACATAAAATATTTAAACACTATCATCTTAAAACGTTTCAGGCCACTTTGTGATTATAATTAATTTAACACTTCATATTTGCAGTTGGTAGGTGTTGATTTTAGACCTTGCAAGTGCAGCAATGACGCATTATTTTTTTTGTATTTTCATACTGTTTTTGAACAAGGTATTAATCAGCTCAAAAACTCAGTCTTGCATTCTTTCTCTGTCTCTAGACAAAATGAACTCCTTTCTCCTCACTGCCATCATCTTCACTGTAGCCCTTGTTCACGGGGAGCAAGGAGAATTTTCTGATGGTAACATCTTTACCAGCAGCCTGTCAGCCACTCCCCATACCTTACTGCCCTGTCAGCGGAGGTGCAGCAGCGCAGCATTTGGACAATTTGTCCAAAGACACATCCTAAATACCAACTTTTGCAGAACTTCTAAACAGGCATGGCAAAGGTGAATTAAAAGTTTGAATCAATGATTTCTTTTTGAAAGTATAAGTAAATGTTGTTTTATTGCAACTGAATGTGATTCTTCCTAATCCAACAGTATATCAGTGCAATGTTTAACTTTGAATGCAACAGCAGTTTGGTTTTCTAAATACATTAACAGCAGGAACATGTGACATTGTGACAGCTAAAAGTTGGACTTAATGTCAATACTATGCAGTGAAACATTGATCTCATTACACAGCTACCTAGTGAACACCACACTCTGTGGCAGAGCTCCAGTGCAGTCCTTCATCGACGCTGATGTGAGACAAGTCCGTCAGATCTGTAATGGAGGTGGCCGGCGTGTGCGAGGTAACTTGTGCATCAGCAACTTACCCATGCTTGTATATGAAGTTAAATCCTTCAGAAAAAGAAATGTCTGCAGAGTTATCAGTGTAACTCATTGCAGCCAAAATGTGGTTGTGGCATGTAATAAGGTTGGAAACCTTTGTCTCCCTGTCCATTTTGAGAAATACAACAACCAAAGGCCAAGCAATTTTGTCTGCATGTAACCTTAGAGTAACCAGATTTCTTGGAGGGTTCGTACGCAGTTTATTCCAGCTGTCAGGCTAATTATTCGACACTTTTTGCCAAGCTTAGCTGAATAAAAAATGTTTGCTTGTGAAAATATAAGGAAATTTTGACCTGCCTTTTTGTTCTTAAGCCACACATTCTCTCTTTACATCTTTGAGCCTGTTTCCACACCATTTTGTGAGATGAGCATGATGTCATGAAAAACATGTGGTATGCATGGCTGAAAAGAAATCCTCAAGATTTTAACATGAAGTCAACTATGTGTTAAATTACTGTTAATTCACCTAACTTCAGTTTTTGCATGTTACACATATTTTCCACTGTGACTGAGGTTTACATTTTAAGTTACTCTTTAGGTTAGAATGTTACTTGACCACATTAAATGAATCTTCCCATAATTTGCATCCATTTGTTATCAACTTTGCATGGAATTTTTTTGTGAAACTATATTGTAATCCTGCTTGTTTTGCTTTGTATAACGTCAAATAAATGCCTTAAAACTGCATTAATCATCAATTAGAATCAAATGACTCAAATGTAAATTTTAAATATTAATTATAATTTAAACTCTGCAGCTTTACGGAGTCTTCAGCCACTTTTAGATCGTTGTTTTGATTTTCCATCACATCTTCTGTGTGGTAAAGTCAGCAGGTCTCTTGGACTCCATTTCCGACAAGAAAAGCTCTGATAAACCTGAACGCTACCCAACACCAAATAACAAACTGAAAAAAGTATGTCATCACTTTGTCTGTTTACTGTTTGGTGCTGGACAGGTAGTGTACAAGGGGGTTTATGGAAGATCTTTGCTGAAAACAGCTGCCTGCTAGAAATGACCACTTTCACTTACAATTTATGCCTAATGAGGAATTAATAAAGAATCATTCCCTGTCAATGATTGTTCTTTAAAACAAAGATAATTAATGACTTCTAGTTTCTAGTAGTACATATGATATTTTGACACATCCATTCACTTCTGCTTATGCAGTTGCTGTTTTCTCAATACATTTGCATCACCACTCCTACTTCTCTCTAATATGTTCATCATGTGAAAAAGAATTGATGTTTCTTCTACTTTGTCCTGCAGAGCTCAATATGAATACTGCAAAAGTTGTATATTATTTGGCAGCATGCTGTTTGTTTCACGTGTGTGGTGAGAAAATGTCTATGTTCCAATTTGGTGTCATTCAATGTAAATGTATTTTGTGATTCACATGTTACTGATATCACATTATGTTATGCAAAGCAAGATTACATGTATAGTAGTATAGTACGCATGTCTATGTTTTTCAATTTTCCATTTCATGATAAAATAAAACAATGTTTGACATTACATTTATTGTGGTAACTGACCATCAACATCACACACCACTGAATACTACATGCATGTAGCTGTTGTTATATTTACAGAATTTCAAGGGTTGTTTTTTCTATATTTGTTTTATTTACTGGATGGGTTGCAGATCATGTGCAGTATTTTTGCATGAACTTACAATAAGCCCTGGCTGGTGCTTCTGTTTCAGAATTTTCTTACATTAGGTCACACCAACAGTGAACCAGCCTGTGAGCTTCACACTTACAGCAGCTCCCCACAAAAGGGCACTTCCTCATTTACAGACATAGGAGTTGGTTGGTGTCAAGAAATACATGCACATTACCCTAGTGTACACTACTGTAATTATCATTGACATACCGTATATAGTAAAAGGATAGTTTGCAGTACTTTGATTGGCTGTTAATCTCCTTGCTCTGGGTTCAAACGATTGGTTGTGATAAAATGTTCACAAGACTAGAGGAGGTTTCAAAGGGAGAAACATTTTTGGACTTCAAGCAGAGACTTAAACTTCAGTTTGTATTGATCCCCTCCAGACTAACACAGCGACATTTACAGTACAGAGGCTGGCTGATCAGAGCAGGTGAGAAAACTTCCTCACTGCTAACAAAATGTAATTGTTGCATTATATTAGAATCTGTTTTTGTCCATTTTATGACTTAACTAATCTTTCTGTCTTCCAACTGACAAAGTAAGTAAAGTTAAGTTTATTTATAGAGCACCTTTCTAGATCAGATATTACAAAATGCTTCAGAATAAAATACAAAAGCAAGACATAAAATAAAGACACAATATAAAAGTAATAAATATAATACATTGGAAGTAAATACAAGTTTAAATAGGTGGGTCTGGAGCTGCCGAAGAAACCTGTATTCTGCAGATAAAAATTATGGCACTTAATGGTTTCCTTAGACTTGCTGAATAACATTGACAAGTGTGAGGACACACTGCAGGACTAAGGGATGATGACGTACTTTATGCTCCATAAAAGTTATATAAAAGTATTCATGATATCTGATTATTATACTTCTTCAGGGACTTACTGTAAGTAAATTAATGACAAATAAATACAACAGTTCAATAAATCGTTAAATAAAACAAACTGATTAGAAAAATAGGGAAAGAAAGACATTGAGAAATACATCTATGAATGTCTATTTTGAGCTTTTTGACAAACAAGCTTTTTTAAATGTGAGATGATGCTGAAATGCATAAATACATAATTTTTAGTTCTCTCAACTTTAAATGTACATGATGCTAATGCACAATGATTTGCAAGTAGACAAAGCCCAAAGTCTGTGCATAAAATATTCAAATACCTTCAGCTTTAAAAAATTCAAGCCAGTGTGACAATACAAGCCGTTCTCATTCCCAGGGTCCAATACCGACCTTTTTTCATGCCTCTTGGCGTCTCATACAAACCCACAAGGTAGGCCTACCCTTTAGCATCTGTATGAGACACACCAGGCTTTCAGTGAACTCCAATGTAAACCATCCGTGGCAATATTAGACTCTCAGGGCAACTGCTCCAGCCGTTGCATCGTACAGCGTTTTGTTCTCTCTGTACAAAACATTACGTTTCTTGCAAACCCTTCATACAAAATAACATTTATTTGCAAAGAGGACTTTCCACAACCTAAAAGCCTGAAAGATCATTCAAAAATATAGAGTAGTCCTCTCAGCCATCTGACTGCACCGAATTAAGCTTTTGTAGCAGGCGATGCCAAACTTTTGAACGGTAGTATGTATATATATATCGTATATTATATCTTCTTATATATATATATATATCAGTCTCTAAACATATCCTTATATATACATATATATCATTTAAATTATACTTACGCAGTGAAATTATGTTCTGTGTAATTAAATGTATTTACACTATGCAACAGCCTGCTGCTGTATCCTCCTCTATTACCACTGCAGAATAAATGGAGATGCAGTAAAGTAATTTGTGTTACAAATAACATAAATGTCCCAAAAACATTGAAATATAGTAAACACATTGAATATTGATCAATATTCATATACGACCAAAGCACTCCATGCTGTACAGGCAGATAAATGCACAATGGAAAGGCCCAGAGTCAAGTATGGATTCCTCTCAGCCAGACCAACAGGATGAAATTGGTTTGGTTGATGTCAGTAATCGATTCAGCTACCAGATGGAAACAAACACCATGTAATCGCAAGGAAGGCTGTGGTCCGCCATGTCTATTATCTTTCCTCATGCAATGCAAACGTATACACGGCGGCTGAAATGGATTCAAGATGGTGCAGGGACATTGGAGAAGTGATTACTTTTGGATTTTGGCAATCAAACACAACTTTTGATAACAAAAGACTGTCCTTTAGAAAACATGTAAGAAAAATTGTAAAAACTATCAATTTTAATATTCGAAATTTTAAACATATTCGGCCATCCTTAACTGATAAAGCAGCAGTCACATTTTTGCACTCAATGATACTGTCTCACATTGAGTACTGTATCACAAGCTGGTCCTATACAAGTCTTTCTGTTATTGGACCCATTGAAGCATGTTATAAAAGAGCACTGAACATTTTAGATAAGAAACCTTTTTCTTACCCCCATTGCCAAATTCTTGATAAATATAATTTTCTAAATTTTGTAAACTTTAAACAATTTAAAGCGGCCTGTTTGATCTATAAGGTCCTACATGGTATGGCGCCTCCACCATTGAATGATTTTATCAAGCCAAAATCTGTCAGCTCTGCTGGATCAAGAATAACTCGATCCACCGTCAGAGGAGACTGTGAGCTACCGCTCAGGCGAACTGCCTTCTCCCAAAACGTCTGGTCATACCACAGTGTAACATTTTGGAATACTATTCCACTCTCAGTGAGGGAAAGCACAAGTTTTCCTACTTTTAAGAAACATTTAAAATCATGGTTGAGAGAGAGACAAACATGTGATCATGTGTGAGCCCAAATATGTTAAAACTTACTCCTGTGCAACATACGCTTAACTATACTGTATCTCCAAGTCAAAATGCAATAGGGATCGGTGCAATGCAAGAGTGTGTGCAATAGGGATCGGGATCAGTGCAATATGAGGGTGTGTGCAATAAGGATCAGTGCAATGTAAGGGTGTGTGCAATAGGACACTGCAGTAGAAGGGCTTGTGCAATACAGATATGTGTCTTAACTGTTGTCTGTGACCCTTCGACTTGTTTTCTGTTGAATGTTTGTAGTTGTACTAACACGATAAAACCTTGTTTTCCTGTCTCTGTCCAACTGAAGTGTACTGTATGTTCTTATCTTTCTGTTAACCTGCCAGGGGGTCTGCAGATGGAAATTAGCCTTAGGCTATAATCTGGCATAATTACATTTGTGTAAATGTTCATTAATATGCATTGTTCCCCCCTTTCTTTAAATAAATAAATAAAAAAAAATAAATAAAAAACAGCAAAGGTAAGACACAATTCGTAGTTGTAAATGTACGAACCTAAGTTTGTTTTTGTATTTCTTCAAAGGCTATGCAGTGAGTTTTGGCCGTACAGTTACATGATCTACACCTTTTGTAATCTCTGGAGTTTCTGGAGACTAATTTGAGTGCCTGTTTGTCTTTATTGCATGAAATGAAAGATATTAATAGTGCTGTTTTCAGACAGACAGGTAGAGAATGCTTTTTGCTACACGCTCAGTCAATTGCTCACTGTTTGGCTTGTGTTTCATTTAGGTAAAAATGGTTAGCATCAGCTAGCTTCCCGTTATGTGGGTATGCAGCATGAATATGTTGCTTCATGTTTATCATGCCATTATATTGAGCTTGTGAGATGCTGTGCTGCCCCCGGTACCGGGGGCGCTCGGGTTTAAGACAGTAACTGGATTAGCTCAACAACACAGAGGCTCTGTGCATAAGTGTAAAGAGCTGTCTGTTCCTGAGAAGCCTCAGGTGTTTTTGGAGAGACATGATGAGATTGAGGTGACTGATGAAAGCAGCTTGAATGTCCAAGTCTAAGTATCCTTCTTGGTCCTCAAAACAAATACATAAACTTTAGCATCTCTACCATAATGCTAAAACATTAGCCTTCGCCAAGCTTATAACTTAAATATCTCTAATCACTTCATAATCCTTTTTACCTTGTTAATACCAAACGTAATATGTCATAGCCTTAAAAATCACATTCAGTCAATTGTCATGCCATACAAAAATAGAAAATACCAAAAAACTAACAATATGAATTATGCCATCAAGATTGTTTGGTCACAATGAAAATCTAAACCAAAATTAATGTCGCTGAAACACTTTATACTTTTTATAGACCGTTGGACCACCATCTAAGGTCCTGCTGTTAGTGGAGCAACTGAGCTGAACTGTATCATTGACACCACCTCCTGTTTGTATACATTTTTCTCTCTTTGTCTCTGTAAAACCCAACAACCAAACAATGTGATGGGGGCAGCAGTGTCAGCTTTTCATAAATTTTCCAACCAAACTGTCATAAAGCATGAAGAACTGAATGAAGCAGTGATTCAATTATGACTGATCTCATTTTCAGACTATTTATTTAATGAGCAAAAGCCATCTGTTCAATCAGATTTAAAAATTGAATATACTCTATGTAATAGATGTATTTATGTAGTGATCTAAGATTTTTACATCCATCTTCAAGCAGGAATGAATAGATTTACAGTGGATCATTTCTCACATTTGAGTGACCAGAAAACCACTAAAAGTCGTCAGGTGGTTGAATCCCCAAACATGGGACTTTGCATGCATCTGCACATAAACTTGGTCTCCTTGCTGCAGCTGCAGGAACACTGCGTTTCCTCCATTATCAGCTGTGTCACTGTCTGACTGGTGATCACGGGTCATGACCACCACCTCGTTGTTCTTGTACAGTAACAGCTTTACTTCGTGTTCTCCTCCAGCATGATAGAAGATGGTAAAGTAATAAACACCTGCAACAGGGGCAGTGAAGATACCTGTGGAAACAGCAGAGTGTTGGTCACTTTTTTCTTCTTCTTTTTAATTACAACTGAGAATTCAAATCACAAATCCACTTTCTTTTCTTCTCTCATTTTTTTATTGCCTTACAACCGAATAAACCAAAAATTAAATCTCAGATCTGTTAGACATCTAGATTAGTAGACAGGAAGGCACTGTTTTTTTTTTTGTTTTTTTTTTGGTCGCTGATGTTTGTCTCAAGGAATTTTAATGCAGCTTAAGCAATTGATATTACTGGAGGAATTTAAAAACTGACTTCCACAGACAGTGTGAACATGTCTGAATGAAAATAATGTTTCTGATGTTTCTAAGGCTGCTGTTCTAGTAGATGTATGAGCTGTTTTTGTTGATCAGACGTTACACTAAAAAAAACTTTTGATCGCATTAATGATGATGATTATGTCATATTTAGGTTTGTTATATCTTTCTTTAGTTAAAACTACACCTAACGTTACCTGATACATCCAATATTGTTTCGATGCTCTGCCATGCGAAAGCCCTTCTGTTTATGTAACGATAACTGTTTAGAAAACAGTTATATATTTCCATCCCTTCACCCACATTCCCACTTCCCCGGGCCCCTGCACTGCCATTCTCCATCCAGCCCTCAGACTCTCCCACCTGTCCCAGTCACCTGACTCTCACTTTAACCTGCTCACCTGTTTCCACTTTCCCTCATCAGCTTCACAGTATATTTACTGGCCCATTTCCACTCATTTCCTGCCACATAGTCAATGTTGCTTGAGGCGCTTTACTTTCCAGCCTTTGGAACCTGGAACACGGAACTCGGGAACTCGGGAACTCGGGAACTCGGAACTGAGCTGTTCCTGTCTGCCTGGATTGTATGCTTTTGGGTCCATTCCCTGTTGCCTCGCACTCACCCGCCTGACACTTGTATTCATTAACACTTTGTGTAAAAAGACTCAGTAATACTGATGCAAAAGAAAACATGTAGGTAACAGTGAGTATTACCTGTGAATTGATTGTAGGCATTACCAATGTTTGTTTTCATTGCTCTGTAGATTAAAGTTGTGTCTGTGTTGAAGGGTCCAATTCTTCCACTCCCTCCTGCTGATGCACTGAATATCACCTTGGTTCTTTCTGTGTCAATCAAAACATTCTGATCACATTACTTTGTAAAGTTTTTCCAGAGTCCTCACATGAAAAACAAGAGCATCATTTGTTTCTATGTAATACTGACTAAAAACTTCTAGCAACAGTGTGAATTATGACTTGTTTGTCAGGAGACATGGTCTATAACGCTTCTTTTGTTGTTTAGTTTGGAGGACTTGTTTTGTTTCAATTCAATTAATTACAGCCCGTCCTTACTAGAAAAGACGCCATATACTGTAGGTTGTCTTTGAAAGCAGCTTATTACGACCCATATTTATGTTTTACGTTACGTTAGGCGTTGACTTCTAGTAATTATGATGGGAGCAGTATAGTAGGGAGCAGGTCTTGGTGGATGGGTGGGTCAAACGAACACAGGACTTTCACCCAGGAGACTGGGATTCATGTCCCATGTGAAAAGTCAACGTTGATGTATTTAAATAAAAAATAAGTTTTAAATTGCATAACGTTACGTACATGACTTGCATCATGTCACGTGACACACTGCTGTGCTCCCACAGACGGTGCTGCCTGTCGCTGGTACTTTTCAACAGTCATATGTGGTTTTGGGAGTCATTGGCGGTCGACCTATTCTGTCATTTAGGTACGAGGACGTGTTGATTAATTATGTGTATTCCATCACAATACAGAAAATGCTTAATGGATTCTTCAATAAAATCTTTAGATTTCTCTTTACCTTTGTTACTTAGTTCCACAATCTTGTTTTCACTGTCGTTCAGCCTGGTTTCACTGTCCTTCAGCCTGGTTTCACTGTCCTTCAACCTGGTTTCACTGTCCTTCAGCCTGGTTTCACTGTCCTTCAGCCTGGTTTCACTGTCCTTCAGCCTGGTTTCCATAGCTCCCAGTTTTTCTCTCATGGCACCAAACTCTTTCAGGAGATTACACATGTCAGGAAAGCATGACTGTGTTTCAATAGCAGTACCTTCATCCTGGGCCAAAATCAAGCCACAGAACAGCAAAACAAACCATAAAATGGGGAACTTCATCTTCCAAGTTGATTCAGCGTCTCTCAGCCACGTAAACTTTGACTGCTGTGATTCATCTGGCTGCTTTTATTTTGTTTAATGATGACCTATTAATTTTTAACATCCCATTTGAAACAAGGCTTATTATGCAATGAGAAAATATCATTAACTACATTTACGATTAATCAGTTAACCTTTGATATCCTAGAGAAATGTAAACAGAGATGTTTCAAAATTTTTCACTGATCTCACAGTAACTTTGCAAAGATTGTATTTCAGGGGGTATTTTAGCAAATCCACCAACAAATAAAACATTTGAATTTGAATGTATTCAAAGTATAAACCACTATTTCATTCTCACATTCTGGTTTGAAAAGGCCTCTATCATACAGTAGCTGTACTGTATGTGTTTCTTATCTTACACCAGGGGTTGAAAATAATTCAGAAACTGGACTATGAGAAGCCTCATGTCCTTCAGGAGAGAGAAGTGGGACATGATGAGGGTCTAGTGACAAAAGTAGCTAAGATGTCAGTGTCTCTCTTAGTCTCCTCTATAGTTGTTTCAACATGTATTCTCTTATATTTTAGGGAAACTGTGTTGCAAGTCAACGACACAAAGCAGTAAACTTAGTGAGAACTCATTTTATGATGATTTATTTCTATGAATTCACAAGGAGAAACTGCCTTCTATCTAAGCTGATTTTAAAGTCAAATGGAAATAAATGAATCATTAGTTCACCCAGCACACAAATCAATACTTTTACATATATATCTCTGTAAATTTCAAAGTATTGATTCGTGTGCTGGGTGATCCTGTGTCATGAACATGCGCTGGTTGTTGTTGTAGAGAAACAGCTCTGTCCCACAGTTTCCTCCAGAATGATGGAAGATAGTAAAGTAATAAACACCTGCAACAGGTGCAGTGAAGATACCTGAAAACTCAGCTCTGTAAAAATCATCTCAGTCCACACTGTCTGACAGCATATTCATTCTATGTTGGCTCTTTCCAACTCTTTCTAGAAACTTAAGGATTTTTAGTCGCGTCTCAGTCTCCTCACCACAGGAGCAAATTCTGAAATGTAAGTGAATTAAAAGAAGATACAGTTTTAAGTATTATTGATTGTGTAATATTTTAGATTTTTGGAATATATGTTTTATATAAATGACAGCAACGGCATCTAATTTTTCTAATGTTATTTAACAGCATTAATCACTTCCCAGCAATAAATGTGATCTAGAGTGGAACAGAACGGTGAGGATCATTTTTTGAGGTTTGAGACCATGTTGGTGAATGTGTAACGACACAAAGTCAACACACACCCACACACACACAGAAAAAACATGAATCCTGATCAAACTCTAATTTGTTATCAGGCCTGTAAAAAAATTATTGAAAACACTTGTTTTCAGTCTACCCAGGGCTACTTATTTACTAGTATTTGGGGGAAAAATTATTTAAAATAAAGGCATAGCATTCTGAGTAGCAAGAAAATTCTGTATCATTAATTCCTGTTGATATACAGTATATGCAGTAGAATAAAAGCTATATTTATTGAAATTCATTTTCCAAGTTGATTCAAGATCGTTCAGCCACCTTAACTCTGACTAATGTGATCCCTCTGGCTGCTTTTATGTTGTTTAATGATGACCTGTTCATTTTTAACATCCCATTTGACATGTGTATTATGTTATTGTAAAGTATATGTTATCCAACTGTTCCAACTGTTAAGCTCAGTGGATGAGCAATGAGGAAATAATACATTTATCAGCAAACCAATTTTATCAATCGTTAGTGTGGGGCTCAAAGATTAAAAATGTCTCCGTGATTTATTTGTATAGTTTTCAACAACATGGCAATTCAAGTGTTTCATATAAGACATAAAAGGCAGTAAGACAAAACAAAACACAAAGCAATGTAAAAAGACACATAAATAGAATTTAAAAAGAGTCATAAAATATCTCCAAAATCTTAGTCCCGTGACCATCAAAATGTGTACCAAAGGTCACAGAATGTTACAAAAACTTCCTGAATATTATAGTAGAGGAAGTTCCTTTACTGTATTGTAGCATATGGATCAATAAATGAAATAGCACCATTACACTTATTCTTACCTATAACTGTCAATATATTTCTGATCACTTTGATTCTCAGCTTGTAGTTGGAGGTATGGTGCATTTGAGGCAACAATTGAACAATGAATTGTGGCTTGTAGCTTCAACATACTCCGACAACATTTTAGGGAACTCGTATGAACGCAACCCTTGCCTCATATTATGGCTTGTTTTAGAGATTGTTAATCCATATTACTCATCAACCTTTTCTTTGTGATATATTTGTAATATACAATATATCAGACTTTGTCAGTGATAGAACGGTAAAATCTTATTTTCATTGTTGTCCCCGGTGTTTTTACAGTCCACCGTCCATTATCAAAATGGAGATGACTCTTCAGCTAAATGCAAACATAACTATCTTTGGCGCAAAAGAAGGAAGGCTTAAGAGTCTCAGAAAACCTCTGAAAACCAAAAGCTAAGTCAGAAATCTTGTAATCTCAGAGCTAAACTTCAACAACCACATAAAAGCAATAACAAAGTCTGCATTCTACCATCTTAGAGCATAGCAAGATTCAGAGGATTCTTGTCCATGCAAGACTAAAAGAAACTAGTCCATGCTTTCATTTCCAGCAGGTTGGATTACTGTAATGGTGTTCTCTCACGTCTCCCCCCCCATAAAAATCTCTCTTTTTATGCATTATGTAAAGCACTCTGAATTGTCTTTGTGTATGAAATGTGCAACACAAATAAACTTGCTTTGCCTTGCCTACAAGAAGCGAACTGAAGTATCTCCTGCACTGCACTGGCCTGGCACAGCAGAGGGTGCTGTTTCCTGCCCTACAAGTTGCCTCAAGAGACAAAATGTGATCCTTATGTGTCCTCTGAGGGCTGTTGACATTCTGGCATGCAGGAGTCAGAATCACGGGTGGAAACACAAATTTACATTTCATTTACATGGATACAGTTCTCACTTTAACTTATTAATAATTGCTTGTTTCATTTCCATACTTTGGCTGTGCATGAAAACTAAAATCTATCTTTCATCTATTCATCCTGCTTTCAAGTTTTGGAATTCTGTATCATGTGAATGATGCAAATAAATGGAATAATGAATTAACTTGTTTAATAAAAGATGACAAACCACTTTTTGCATTCTCACTCATTAGTTTTAATAGAAAACACTCAAGTTCAAAAGATCAACATTCTATACAAGGACAACAGAAAGATGTAAGAATGTGTCCAAAAAATGCATTCATGATGAGACAAAACAGAAGTTTAAGTTATTTTTTTTTATGAGAAAAACAAGATAAACTGAGCTCATAGATGAGGTGTTATTATTAATTTTGATCTAACTTTCCTGCCTCTTACACTGTAAAAAGAAAAGTCTGTAATATATGAAAAAGTTACAGTTTGTGCACAGCCAAACTGTACTGTAAGTAAGTACCTTTTAACCTGCAGTAGCTGTTAGAACAGCTGTCATAATTGGAATCAATTAAAATGAACATATAGGATTTTAAATACTTTCAGATCATTTCAGATCTTAAACACTTAAAATTGTAATCGTAATGACAAATGAATCATATCATTATTCACAATGTTTCTCAAACCTGACTGACCAGAAAACCGCTGAAGGTGGTAATGTAATTGTTTCCCCAAACAGTTGTATTTGCACCCAAGCGCACATACACATGGTCCCCTTGCTGCAGCTGCAAGAACACTGCATTGCCTCCGTTATCTGCCCCATCATGCGTTGTACGGTGATCATAGGTCGTCACAACAACCTGGTCATTCTTGTAGAGGGATAGACTCACTGGGTGCGATCCTCCAGCATGATAAAAGAAGGTGAAGTAGTAAATGCCTGTAACAGGGGCAGCGAAGATACCTGTGGAAACAACATTTTATTCCAACAATTGACACAGCTTTGTTGAAGTCCTTGAAACCTTCTTAGAGAGTCTTTTTTGAAAATAGGCGGATCACATTTAAAGTGCTCTCTCTATTTATGGCAACATACTGTAGCAATTAAATTCATACATGTCCTTCAGCTCTATGGACTTCTTTCTATCATAGCATCAACACAACACATTAATAATAAAAATAAATATTGCACTTGACAAACATCTGTAACTAGTTAATTTACTAATCACTGATTTACAGACATTCCTGCCACCATCACATTAAACTTTTATTTGCCAGTTTAAAATGCATGTACTGTTTGGAGAGCATTTAATTAAAATTGTTTACACTTCTAGTTTTCATTATTTCATAGTTACTTCTCCAAGTATTTAGTTTGCCCTTGTTGACAGAATTACTAAATATTGGATCCTGGGGTATAAAAAAAAGGTAAAACATCAGTGATATGAGTCACACTTTATCCTGCACATCTGGTGAAAACTGATGAAAAGATATTGAAGATGAACGTCACTGAATGTCTGAAAAGCAAATATAAAACCATCTACTCCTCCATGTTTTTAACCTATAACCTACTGTGTGGTTTTAGCACATCTGTGTCATGGCATAACATCTGTAAATAAAGAGACTATAGAAAATGTCAGTATTAATTCACTTACCTGTGAATTGATTGTAGGCATTGCCAATGTTTGTTTTCACTGTTTGGTAGACTACAGTTGTGTCTGTGCTGAAGGGTCCAATGGTTCCACTCCCTCCCGTTGCTGCACTGAATACTACCATGGTTCTTTCTATATAAAGCAAAACATTGTGATCACATTATTTTGTAAATGTATTTCCACACTGTTCAGTTTTGTTTATTCCATCACCCAAAATAATTCTTCACTTAAGTTATTAAATCAATCAGCAAAAGTTTCACTTTACCTTTGTTCTTCAGTTCAAGAATCTGGTTTTCACTGTCCTTCAACCTGGTTTCACTGTCCTTCAGCCTGGTTTCACTGTCCTTCAGCCTGGTTTCCATAGCTCCCAGTTTTTCTCTCATGGCACCAAACTCTTTCAGGAGATTACACATGTCAGGAAAGCATGACTGTGTTTCAATAGCAGTACCTTCATCCTGGGCCAAAATCAAGCCACAGAACAGCAAAACAAACCATAAAATGGTAAAATTCATCTTCCAAGTTGCTTCAGTGTCTCTCAGCCACATAAATTTTGACTGATGTGATCCCTCTGGCTGTTTTTATTTTGTTTAATGATGACCTGTTAATTTTTAACGTCCCATTTGACTTTGGCTTTATTATCTTGTTTACTGTTTCAGTGCACTTGCAGTGAGGAAATGGTATTAAGTACATTTACTGTCAGTCAGTTAACCTTTGATATCCTAGAGAAATGTAAACTCAACCTTTCACTGATCTCACAGAAACACTGGGTTTCCTCCATTATGAGCCGTTTCACGGACTGCTGTGTGATCCTGTGTCATGACCACACGCTGACTGTTGTAGAGAAACAGCTCTGTCTCAGAGTCTCCTCCAGAATGATGGAAGATAAAGTAATAAACACCTGCAACATGTATGATTTATTTATGTTACATAGCTGGATTTCTTTAAGCCATTATAAAAACTACCTCATGGATGCGCATACCAAAGTTAAACAAGTAAATGATTGCAAGTCTTTTATGAAACACTTACCTGTGAATTCACTGTGGGCATTTCCAATATTTGTAATCACTTTTTTTAGGTGAGAGCTGTCTCTGTGTTTTAAGGTCCAATTTCTCCTCTTGCTCCTGCCGCTGCACTGAATATCACATTTGTTCTCTCAATGTAAAGCAAAAATATTCTCATCATTATTTTGTATTTACACATTCCACCACAACTCACACATTGCTTATTAAATGTTTCACTCAATGAAATCAAAACGTTTCACTCTACCTTTGTTCCTCAGTTCCACAATCTGGTTTTCACTGTCCTTCAGCCTGGTTTCCAAAGCTGCCAGTTTTTTTTTCTTTCAGTGCATTCAACTCTGACAGTTGATCACACATGTTGGAATAGGAGACAAACTGTGTTTGACACATGTTTTATGTTTCAGCAATGTGCCAGATCGTCCTTGCCCAAAATCAGACTGCAGATCAGAAACACAACCAGAAATGGCAATTTAATTCAGGATTTATCAATCTCCTCATTACTGAGTCACAAGATTCCTCTGGCTGCCTTTATATGGTTTGATTAATGTTGATCTGTGGACTTTTTACATCCCACTTGTCACATGCCTTTATGGCCCTTGCTTCCCTGAGGACAATATTTCAAATATATTTTAAACTGATTTCTTAACCTGAACTGTTTTCTTAACCTTAAATAGGTCTAAGGTTACCTGATATTATGTATTAGCCTATTATGTGTTATGATAGATTCACTCTGTCCTCACTCCACTTGCTGTAGCTAGATGGTGTGTTTAGACTTTTTGAGTAGATAACGAAGTGAAACAGCTAAATGTGTAAATGTCTTGCCAGACAATTGATCATAACTCGCAATAAGACAAAAAATAAGTTGGAATGCCAAATCTCACATACTCTCAGGGTGCAGTTATGTCAGTGTGTGTGTGTATGCGTGCCCCCTCCCTTTGCACTTTCAGAGACAGGAAAGTGCAAAGGGAATACACATTCCTGGTCTGTTTTTTGCTGTCCTTCAGCTTGACAGATTGGACGGATCGTTTTTCCACAACTATTTCTTAAAATGTCTATAATCCATAGTTTTATAAAAAACAATGTATTTGACAATGTGAAAGAGAGTCCTCGTTATGTTGAACCTACCGAGATTTATCACCCAAATCTGCAGCTCCCCTCGGCTTTACAGCGCTTTATAACAAGTCTCAGCTCATTGTTTAGCAACTTTCACCTCTCACGGTTCAGGAAATGCAGGATTAGGTTCTAACATGCCATACACATTTTAAATGTTTACCTGAGTTGGCTTACACAGTGGAATGCCCTTGATTTGGCTGACCTTTCAGTGCATTTACTGAATTTCTGTTTTCCACCGAAGGACATTCGCCTTTCTGATGTTGAACCACTGCTGTGTTGCTTTGGCCTTGTGCTTGCTAAAAGATTAGATTATGGGTGCGATCCTCCAGCATGATAAAAGAAGGTGAAGTAGTAAATGCCTGTAACAGGGGCAATGTTTGTTTTCACTGTTTGGTAGACTACAGTTGTGTCTGTGCTGAAGGGTCCAATGGTTCCACTCCCTCCCGTTGCTGCACTGAATACTACCATGGTTCTTTCTATATAAAGCAAAACATTGTGATCACATTATTTTGTAAATGTATTTCCACACTGTTCAGTTTTGTTTATTCCATCACCCAAAATAATTCTTCACTTAAGTTATTAAATCAATCAGCAAAAGTTTCACTTTACCTTTGTTCTTCAGTTCAAGAATCTGGTTTTCACTGTCCTTCAACCTGGTTTCACTGTCCTTCAGCCTGGTTTCACTGTCCTTCAGCCTGGTTTCCATAGCTCCCAGTTTTTCTCTCATGGCACCAAACTCTTTCAGGAGATTACACATGTCAGGAAAGCATGACTGTGTTTCAATAGCAGTACCTTCATCCTGGGCCAAAATCAAGCCACAGAACAGCAAAACAAACCATAAAATGGTAAAATTCATCTTCCAAGTTGCTTCAGTGTCTCTCAGCCACATAAATTTTGACTGATGTGATCCCTCTGGCTGTTTTTATTTTGTTTAATGATGACCTGTTAATTTTTAACGTCCCATTTGACTTTGGCTTTATTATCTTGTTTACTGTTTCAGTGCACTTGCAGTGAGGAAATGGTATTAAGTACATTTACTGTCAGTCAGTTAACCTTTGATATCCTAGAGAAATGTAAACTCAACCTTTCACTGATCTCACAGAAACACTGGGTTTCCTCCATTATGAGCCGTTTCACGGACTGCTGTGTGATCCTGTGTCATGACCACACGCTGACTGTTGTAGAGAAACAGCTCTGTCTCAGAGTCTCCTCCAGAATGATGGAAGATAAAGTAATAAACACCTGCAACATGTATGATTTATTTATGTTACATAGCTGGATTTCTTTAAGCCATTATAAAAACTACCTCATGGATGCGCATACCAAAGTTAAACAAGTAAATGATTGCAAGTCTTTTATGAAACACTTACCTGTGAATTCACTGTGGGCATTTCCAATATTTGTAATCACTTTTTTTAGGTGAGAGCTGTCTCTGTGTTTTAAGGTCCAATTTCTCCTCTTGCTCCTGCCGCTGCACTGAATATCACATTTGTTCTCTCAATGTAAAGCAAAAATATTCTCATCATTATTTTGTATTTACACATTCCACCACAACTCACACATTGCTTATTAAATGTTTCACTCAATGAAATCAAAACGTTTCACTCTACCTTTGTTCCTCAGTTCCACAATCTGGTTTTCACTGTCCTTCAGCCTGGTTTCCAAAGCTGCCAGTTTTTTTTTCTTTCAGTGCATTCAACTCTGACAGTTGATCACACATGTTGGAATAGGAGACAAACTGTGTTTGACACATGTTTTATGTTTCAGCAATGTGCCAGATCGTCCTTGCCCAAAATCAGACTGCAGATCAGAAACACAACCAGAAATGGCAATTTAATTCAGGATTTATCAATCTCCTCATTACTGAGTCACAAGATTCCTCTGGCTGCCTTTATATGGTTTGATTAATGTTGATCTGTGGACTTTTACATCCCACTTGTCACATGCCTTTATGGCCCTTGCTTCCCTGAGGACAATATTTCAAATATATTTTAAACTGATTTCTTAACCTGAACTGTTTTCTTAACCTTAAATAGGTCTAAGGTTACCTGATATTATGTATTAGCCTATTATGTGTTATGATAGATTCACTCTGTCCTCACTCCACTTGCTGTAGCTAGATGGTGTGTTTAGACTTTTTGAGTAGATAACGAAGTGAAACAGCTAAATGTGTAAATGTCTTGCCAGACAATTGATCATAACTCGCAATAAGACAAAATAAGTTGGAATGCCAAATCTCACATACTCTCAGGGTGCAGTTATGTCAGTGTGTGTGTGTATGCGTGCCCCCCTCCCTTTGCACTTTCAGAGACAGGAAAGTGCAAAGGGAATACACATTCCTGGTCTGTTTTTTGCTGTCCTTCAGCTTGACAGATTGGACGGATCGTTTTTCCACAACTATTTCTTAAAATGTCTATAATCCATAGTTTTATAAAAAACAATGTATTTGACAATGTGAAAGAGAGTCCTCGTTATGTTGAACCTACCGAGATTTATCACCCAAATCTGCAGCTCCTCGGCTTTACAGCGCTTTATAACAAGTCTCAGCTCATTGTTTAGCAACTTTCACCTCTCACGGTTCAGGAAATGCAGGATTAGGTTCTAACATGCCATACACATTTTAAATGTTTACCTGAGTTGGCTTACACAGTGGAATGCCCTTGATTTGGCTGACCTTTCAGTGCATTTACTGAATTTCTGTTTTCCACCGAAGGACATTCGCCTTTCTGATGTTGAACCACTGCTGTGTTGCTTTGGCCTTGTGCTTGCTAAAAGATTAGATTATTTCCAAAGTTAAGATTTTCCAGAACACAGTGGTTATGCAAACAGTATTTTTCAGTGATTTTCTCTAACAGCCTGTCTTTTGCTTCATTTAGCCTTTTGGACTATTACTGTATTGTCCATACAGTATTCAGTGTCAATTGTCACTGACTTCCATATCTTAAAATCACAGCTGTAAAAATAAAACTGACAACAGTAATATATTTGGATATATTATTATGGAGCGCTGTATAAAAATCTAAATCTACACATCTGCTTAAACACAAACCTAACATCTTCTGAGATGTTTCTGGAGCTCTTTCGTGTGTGAGTATGCTTATTGATATACAGTACATACAATATATCTGAATATACTTGGTTTGAGAAATTCGCAATGATTTAATGATGTTTGATGAATTTATTTTTTCTGCAAGTTGATGTATAAAATTATATATAGTATTTAGCTGAAATCAAACTTCACAGTGCATATCATCTAAATTCATATAAAAAAACTCAAGTAAATAAAATAGCATCCTTTCACAAATGTAAATCATTCTGGAGTCATTGCTTCTCTTCCACATCATTCATTTTTTGTCACTTTCAAGCAAAACCAAATGGTTTTAGAAACAGGGCGGTTTATGAAAGGTTTGGGTGATCTACAGTAGCATTAAGGATATCCCTTTTTCTGTCAGACTTAAACATATTGACCTGAAAATTGTGTAACATCACAATAGGAGTGCAGAGTTTGAAAATATAAGTCTTGTACTCAAATTGTGTCAAACTTTCCACAAAGTACTTTGAGTAATTTCAGTTTAGCGTAATACTAATTTCAGCCACAAGAGGCTGAAGTGCACCACCACTCTATGTTCTAAATAGGACGGAAAGCATTCATTTTTTCTTCCAGGTGAAGCTCTGATTAAAATACATTTCTAGCCAAAAGAAAGACATGACAGTAATGTAACATAACTTGCTAACACACAATATATGTACCTTGTGTTTAGAGTGCATGGAGAAATTAAAACAAACCTGGAAGAAAACTTGAATGTTTTAGTCATATTTAGAATATTCCTGAAAAAAAAATTCACTTGGCAAAACTTTTTCCCACCTATTTCACAGATGGAAATAAATATAAGGAACTTAGAAAGGTTATCCTGGCAACAGCTTTATTTTTCACCTGTTCTTCAGTCATAAACAAGAGAAGAGAAAACCATTTAGATCAGACTAAAATGGATCACTATAACATTTTTGCTGGTAACATTTGCTTAAAACCCAGCTGTTTTAGGAAATTATTTATCCTTTCATAAAAATGATATATTTGTGAGCCATTTTAAGTTTAAAGTTTGTCTTCACTATAAATGAATGGGCTTTGGGCTGAGTGTCACAGCTGGAAGATGACTGTGACTTCCATCACAAGATGGAAGTCAGAAACTATTGAGAGATTGACTAAAGCATTGTTGGTTTAGGTATTTTCTTGGCTTGATTTGTTACCAAAGAAACATTTGGTATATTGGCAACCTTCTCCTTTCAGACTTCAGATTCAAACAAATTTGGAAACTGTTTTATTTTTCAACCACAAGTGTGTGTGTATGTGTGTGTGTGTGTGTGTGTGTGTGTGTGTGTGTATAATATTGTATCAGACTCAGGTAGCAACTTTCACAAATGTACAGCTCACTATCTTTCTTCTTCAATACTTTCAGTCAAGGAAACAAATCCTACTAGCATACATTTTTTTGATGACCACAAAATAAATCTCATTTTTAATGCTAAACATGTATGGGATAGTGATGATAAGAACACTTGGGACAAATATTAAATATCGTCTGGTACACTGTATTTCAAATTATTTGATCTATTAGCATTTCAGCCATTGACTTGTGCAGGTCCAATATTAATTACTGCCAGTGTTTCTGGTGTTAAACCTACTTCTGTAAAATTAAACTGTAGCTGCATTGGAAATACCTTAATATAAATGTTGTTTTATGCAACCTAGCTTGTCATAGCAAGACTTAAGAGCAAAGTGTGACACTGCATTGTGTCTTCATTGGTGCTCAGCTTCTCATCAAGTGCTGTGTGAGTAGTCAGTGAGTCGACAAACTGTGTAGGGGTGCTTGGACTCTGTTATACTTGCTTGAAAGTCTAGTTCTAATTATTATTGTTTAGTATTCATTTATTTCAATTTAATAATTGAATAATACAAATGATTTCAATATATGCTTAAACAAAGTCCTTACTATGTTGCCTGCAGACCACCAGGAAATCACTCCTACAATGCTCGTGCACACACACACACACATACACACATACACACACAGACATAAAAATAGTAACTAATGACAACAACACACAGCATTAGTTTCCAAATAATTTTGTCTTTCATTTTTAACATGAGAGCAGAAACAAATTATTATTAGAATGTTTTATTACTCAGTACCTTAATAGTTTTCCAAGATTATAATAATCTTAAGACTGTCCAGTGAATTTAGGTTTATTTTCTTTAAAAATAGTACAAGAAAGTGTTTGTTTCTTCTCTTCATCAAGTAGAAAACATGTCATTGAAACAGGATTACAGTAAATTGGAGAAAATGAGAAAGGGGTGAACCCCGGTCTGTGACATTAGGTAGAAACTGACAGGGAAGTTAGCCTCTGTTAGCCTCTTTGCTCACATGCATTGTGAACCTCAGAGGTGAGAGATTAGCACATTGTAATACAGTAACAAAGAACATATAAAGCAACATTTTAAGCTGCAACCCTGTTCATTAACAGAGATCCTCTGCTTCTTTGAAAATCTCCTTCCCTGACTGACAGTAAAAGTTACCCATAGGGTCATTATGTTTGTCCCTTACAGGAAACCATACAGGAAGCAAACAGACACAAAGTGTGTTTGCTGCAAGATGTTCGAAAAAAAAAAAAACTGGTGCTACTTTTGGGTTTTGCCATTACTGGCTCAATCATAGTGAAGTGAAAGATGGTAGTAAACAGTTATTCATCATCATCATCGTCGTCGTCGTCATCATCATCATCATCATCATCATCATCATCATCATCATCATCGTCGTCGTCGTCGTCGTCGTCATCATCGTCATCGTCATCATCGTCGTCATCATCGTCGTCGTCGTCGTCGTCGTCGTCGTCGTCGTCATCGTCGTCATCGTCATCGTCGTCGTCGTCATCATCATCATCCTCCTCCTCATCATCATCATCTGGGTCGATCTTTCCAGACAGAACATCCTCAATCCACTGCTCGAGCTCGTCAGCTGTGGGCATGTCATCTTCGTCATCCATTTCCATCCACACGCTGTCGGCCTGTCAGGCACACAAATATTTACAAAATGACAAAATGATTCTGTTGCTTTCTTCGTCAAGTTAGAGTGTATATAGTACATTTGGAGAGGTGACGTGTTGAATAGTGTTTTTTATAGTTTATAGAAAATCGTTGCTGTCTCTTCATTTAAGATAAGTTACCTGTTAAAGGTAGCTTAAGCATATTTGCTTTACTTTTCAAAAGGAAGTTTGGCAATGGCACAGAAACTGTAACACTTTCATACCACGAAAGAACACCCTATAGCATCACTGGATTCAAGAAAAATTTTAGTAATTTAACATACAAGTGAATTTTGAAAGAGATATCTTCTTGTTCTAATGAAAACACGCTTACTACATCAATACTTAACTAAATGATTTCCTTTCAAAAGTTTTTTGCTGTACCGAGCAACACTCCAAACAACTTGAAATCAGTTGTTCATTTTAGGTTTTTGCAAGGGATGAGAAAGGTTGCTTACATCCTCAACATCAACCACACCAATATGAGGGGAAGAGAGGTCGATGTGGAAGGTCTTCTCCCAGTATGGCACCAGCTGAAAGTGAGATACAGACAGAGGAGAGGACATGGTTAGGCTTATTTATCCTGATACAGTTATGAATGACTTTCAGAGCAGTTGTTTTTATCACAACACCTTCCTCTGTTTAGTCATTTTTGCCCATTTTCCTGTTTTTCCAGTCATTAACATCTCCTGTCATTTCAGATACCTACCATTCCCCACCTGCCCTGAGGCTGCCCTCACTGTGTTCCCACCATTCCTGATCCCCTCACTCACCAGCACACCTGTTCCCCATTCCCTCATTAGCTTCCTTGCATATGTACCAGCTCTCTTTCCCAAGTCATTTGCCAGATTGTCTAATATACTGCCCAGTCTTCCAGCCTTCATTCCTGTTTCTTGCCTGCTTTTTTGTTCTCTCTGACTGATGACCTGTTGCAGAGTTCCGCCTTAAACTTCTTACCAAGTAAACGACTGAAAGCTTTGGACTGCTTTTGAGTCCACATCTCTGTGTGCAGAACTGAATTTTTATATTTTTTTATAATGATATTTTTGGACATTGTAAAACTGTTGTTCGAATGTAAATAGATTGTAAATTAAATCATTTCTAAAAAAGCAGTTACAAGAAATATAAAACAACAAAACGAAGAGCATAAATAATTTAAAAATATATCCTCAAGCCATACACTCATCATAGGGTTTGACACTTGAATCAGAAAAAGAAACAAAAAACCTAATCAAAAGTGCAACATTGTACATAAAACATGCCCGCTAGCTGATATACAGTTTCATTGGGGGGGTAGTCGTACCAGGGGGAAATTGTCAGGGTCGATCCAGATGATGCTGAGGTTGGGGTTGTTAGTGTTCTCGCGTGCCACCTCCTTCAGGATTTCCAGGAATTCAAAACCGTCTAAGGAAAAGTTCAGAGGTCAGGTACAGTGGTGTGCCAGGTCCCCTGAAGTATTAGCTTGATATTCGATCGTATCAATGCTATAATTGTAAATAAAGAGGCACTAAGGTAGAAGTGTACCTGGGTCATCTTCCTCAGCAAAGGCAACAATGTGCTCTCCATCAATGTCATCTTCCTGTGAACACAAAAAGGGGGATAAGACATGGATGTCCTATATTTCCACTCTAGACTGACTGATGAGAAAAATTAATTTTATTGGAGAAAGAAATGAATGATGCCTTTTTTTTTTTTGGTTACAGAGAATTTTCAAATCTCTTACCCAGATCTCATACATGCTGTGAGGCTCAAGCTTCCTCAGAGTGGGCCTGAAACATTAAAAACATCAAAAATCAAACTGTCACATTGTCATGACTTAAAGAAAAAGTTGTTTGAAGAAATGATAATGTTTTGATTATCCAGTAGTGGTACTTTATGATTAGATGGTTTAGATCCAACAATGATTATCAGCTTTAGATTATGTAAAATGTGTGACCTAAGAAGGATTTATAGGTCACTGCGGATGTTATTAATGTTATATTAGTATCACACAGGATCTCACCTGTCGTGCTGTTCAATGTATTCAACAAGCTCAGACTCAATGTAGGGCTTTCCTGGAATGGTGACAGGTTCCTCCATGAATGGTTCATAGAAATCAACTTCATTCATCTTCAGCTTCAGCTTCTTGGCAATCTGAAATAACATTAAGAGAAAAGGGAATCAGACAGGAAATGCAAAGTTAAAAGAACATTCGAAAATACTAAAATGTTTGCTAGCACAGACCGGGTTTTTGAAAATTTTAGGAACAATATAGCCATTTAAATTAATGTCTGCATCGTTACAAGCCCATGAAATTACCTTGCTCTCCTTTCGTAGAAAAGGTTTCAGTCGTAGTCTTCTGGACACTGTTTTCAGAATCAAGACGTTTCGGCTCCCATCCGGAAGTCATTCTCAATTGTGGAAAAAATTGGACGGGAACTGGAAATTTAAACTACTCTGAGTTACATAAGCCCTGCCCTCAGGAAGGAATCTGCCTGAGTATCTGTTAATAGCTAGGGAGGCAGGGCAGGGCAGGGCTTATGTAACTCAGAGTAGTTTAAATTTCCAGTTCCCGTCCAATTTTTTCCACAATTGAGAATGACTTCCGGATGGGAGCCGAAACGTCTTGATTCTGAAAACAGTGTCCAGAAGACTACGACTGAAACCTTTTCTACGATAGAACACTCCTGGACGAATGAGGGACTACACCGCCTTGCTCTCCTTTGATATTCATCTTTTCTAAAGTACCCAAGAACATAAATTCACACTTTTGTGTGCACATATGAAAATAAATCCACACAAATACTCAAAGAAACAATTTAAACCTTGGGGTCAAATGTGGCAAAGAATTTGACGAAGGGGTGGAACTCCTCAGCAGCATCATCATACTCAATGAAGTCTGGATAGAGAAAATAAGAGAAAACATGTTATTAAGCGCAGCGTAGTTGATTTAAAGAGCAATTGCCTATGATCTGTTTGAAGCTCAGTCTTTAGATCATAATCTGCAACCTACGAGGAGATTTCTCGCTCTTGAAATAGCCAACCAGCTTGATGACCTCATCATTGTTGTGGAAACCCTTCAGCTCACGCTCGTTGTCAATGATCTCCACAGGGTCTTCAATCACCTGACAAGAGGTAAGAGGCAAATATGTGATGGATTACAATAATTTACATACATGATATAATTCCACACGTCAGTATTTTGAAAGCAGAATAACGCAGACACTTCCATTGAAAAATAAGAAACTCAATATGTCTATCTTGTGTACAAATTCTATAGAAATTTGAGTCTGAATTTAACCCCAGTACTTATCATTGACCATAAATTACTTACATCATAGAGGAACTCAACCAGGGTGTCGGCGGCCAGCTCTCCATCGTACTCGATGATCTCATTGTCGGCAAAGATGTAGATGCTCTCTACCTCATCCAGACCTTGTACGAGAGTAAAAAGATATTTTCTTCAGTCATTCCACATTTATACCAGGAAGATTTTTACACATATTCTTGCATGATGGTAAAGTTATTTTTATGCATGACTGTTAGACAAGTTTCAGTGGTAGAAAAATAGGTTTTCGATGTACTTCAAAGGTCGATTCCACAATTGCAACTGCAATGATACGTTGTGGTTGGGTCCTAAACAGGTCCTAAAAGCCCCTAAATAAGTATCATTTACCGTATACTTGTTGTGCTACTGCTCATATCATGTAAGAGGAACTCTTTGGTCAGCACTGTAAATAAGGTTGTTATTGGCATATTTGGAATATTCAAATTTGCTAACAAACCCCAAAGAAAGCTTGATAATGAAGGTATAAGCATTCAGGAATACACTTCATTTGGTGTACTCTTGCTGTCAGAACTTCCATAGCCTTGTTTTTGCTGCATGTAGCATTTTGCAGTAGCAGTATATACTTAAACCGGTGGGCACTTACAGAGTTTGCAGCTCCAGTACCTGTTGTAGTAGAAGCTGTGACACCTTAGGTCAACACTTGAGGGCAGGGTTGTTTCATTTATTGTCTATAGTACACTAGGCCTTAGACATCAACCTTATACAACCATTTTTTTCTGCTAGTATCATTGACAATTAGGCAATTGACAATGTTTTCACCAGCAAGGTCTCTGTCAATGACTGGCAAGCTTACCCAGCTTCTTGGCAACAGCAGAGTCCTTCTTTTCATCGACCAGGCCGAATCCAATGTCCTCATCCTCAAGATCGTCCAGAACTTGGGCTGCAAGCTGGACAGACAGAGAGAGAGAGAGAGAGAGAGAGAGAGAGAGAGAGAGAGAGAGAGAGAGAGAGAGAGAGAGGGAGGGGGGAGTTGGGCCAAGAGTGGGAGTGAAGGAGATAAAGAGAAAGTTGTATTTAGTATCATATGAGTGCTGATTCTGTCTTTGACTGATCTTTCACTCGTCTGTCCATGATAGACGTTTCCTAATCTCAGAACTCCATCAAAAATATACTTTCAGTTTCATTTACATGAGTAACCCTTTGGCATTTTATATTAATTTCAAGGCCTTAAAGCAAAAGCGTTGGATTGCTGCCTTGCACTTTCTAAATCTGAGTGAAACTGAAGCCAACAATTGACAGCCCTCATAGCCGACGTGAGAGGAGCATGGACAGCGGAGTTTCCAGAAGAACAAGAACGGCAGAACTTGAGCCAACTATGTCGAGGGGAAGAGACGCTGCAACAGGTGCGGTGGAAAGAAGAGGAGCTCACACTTTGCGAAAGTAAAGCTGCTGCATACATGCGCATACATATTACACTGTAAATATACAGACTTAGCATACATTGGTGTTTTCATCTCTCTTTCTCTCTACACACATTGGTAAACTATATTTCTCACAGTTGTATACAGATACATACTACCGTTTCCATTTCTTTTGCTAATTTGTTCTCCTTTTTATTGCTTTGTCAGTACATTTAGCACTTGCAGAGTATGAAAGGATGCTCGCCCCTTTAAATGTGAAGCTGCACTTTGTATAAAGTGAGTCAAAAGCGGCTTGCAAAGCTGCACAGCAATATGGTTAACATTCATAAGTGGCCAAATGCCCCAAAGCCCCAGCACAAATAGCTCGTACAGTATGTATAGTATGATATAGTATGTGCTATGTTGCTCTTCACAGGCAATATTTAATGCCATCTATTATTTTGTTCTCCAGACTCCAGACACATTAACTAATGATTGGACACGGGGCCAATTTGTCTCTAATCTGATTAGGAACATTGGCCTACTTGCCTGGAAACACAAAGCAAGATAATCACCATATAACAGCTAATGGGAAAGGTTGCATTCAGGGTATGGCTTCTTTTGCTTTAAAGGGTAAGTTCTCTCAAATCAGAAAAAAAAATAACCTACTAATGCCTAGCCATGCAGATAGTTTCAACTTTATCTGCTGAGGTTTTAAAGGAACAGTTCAGTATTTTGAAAAATACGCTTTTTTGCAGAATACCATTGTCATATCTGTCACTTCAAAATGAAGCTACAGCCAGCAGCCACTTAGCTTAGTCCCTGAAGTCCTGTCGTCATCTTGAGGTTACTAGGCAACCAGCATGGACATCTCCCAGCCAAGAAATAGTCCAGCATATAACCCTCACTGGGGCTATCTCTTCTACAAAGTTGTCTCAATTAAAATGGTTTAATTGGTTATGAGTTTCTTAAATGTAATTTTTTAATGGTTTGAGCAGCACAAATTAAATACGATTCACTTGGATTGGGGTGAAAGCAGAAATTTTGACTAATATCTTGGCACATAAACCAAAACTACAAGCAAAGACATCACATGTAGTAAGTCAGAAAACATGATGGTTGCATGGATAAATGGGTAAGGGGATGGATGGATGGATGAATGGACATGTTAAAGTTTGATTAATAGATTACGTGGGAGCCTTTTTTCAATTTCCCCATTCTCTTTGTCAAGTAAATCAACTTGCTATGGCACACAAAAGTACAGTCAAAATATAGACTCAAACTGGCACAGCCCAAGCTGCTGCTGCCAGACTTTGAAAGCAGTTCAGTCTCCATTGGTCTGTGATGTCTGGTTGTTGCTTCATGTAATTTCCTCTGTTTTAAACTAAACTGCAGTCAAGGAGTGGAAGAGAACAATCAGCAGATACCACAGCAGCAGAATAATCTGTGTTTCGCAGCCCAGCTTTACAGACACAAAAGACAGACCTTAACATACCTGAAAGATAATTGCTGCTTGACTTGTGATCAACTGCAAGAAGAGGTAACGCTTTAGGGCAAAGCACAATAGTCACAGCCTCCAGGTTTACAACAAATCGGAGTGGCCTTCACAGGAGACAAAATAGGTCCAAACTTAAACACTGAGATTTTACTTGGGGGATTAAAGCCCCATTCACATAGGACAGACTTTACTTTAAGCCCCCTATTTAGCATTTATAAGCAGTATACATACATCTAATAAATTGTTTTGTAACAGACTATAATGTTGTACGCAGCTATAAGGACACTTTATTAATGAATAGTATTTGTCAGCAGTTATAACTTCTCCTGTGAAGACACATTCTATATTATTAAACCTGTGTTGTACTATATTGTCATTCATTATATGTTTATACACCAGCCTCCGCTTATGGGTGCCTGCAGGAGGAGTAATAGTTGTTGACAAATACATTAATAAACATGTATAGCTGCTTCCAACTGCATTATAATGGGTTATTAACCATTTATTAAATGTTTATATACTGCTCATATAGGGGGACTTCAAGTAAAGTGTTACAGGATTATCATTACCTGACGACCTCATGTTATTTCTTGTAAATGCAGCTGGTTTAAATCTTGCTCAAATTGACCATGTCTGTAATCCAGTAACTGAAACTTCCACCACAAATTACCCTCCATATTTTAATAAGCACAAAGACCATCTGACAAAATTTCAGATGACCTCATATTTTTTCACATCTTATGCTCTTCTTTTTCTTTTAACAGAAATAATACAAATGTCTTGGGGATAATTATATTTTATGTTTCATTTCCATCATATTCAAAGATGGGATTTGGTCAGTACATTTGAATTAAACAGACTTTGTTTTTGCTGTACACAGAATCAGAGGTCAGTTCCTACATCACATGAGGTCCCGAGGTAATGCTAGCTGAATGTGAATAGGGCATAACACAAGAAATGATTGAATAATTTTGTGTAGTGTAGTGTGCACCAGTGATTGAATAATTAGATGTTTCTTATTCTTATTATTTTCAATCACTGCCTGTAAGCAGAAGAATGTCAAGTTATAGAGAAACACAACTTTAAAAAGAAAAAAATCTATAAATCTGGAAATTAATGGATTGAGCAACATTAATAAACTCTGCTGTAGCACAGAGCTTGAAAACTTGTTTAACTGATTGTGCTGCATGGAATTGGGGATGACTAAATCAAAATGTAATTTTGCTTTTTTTTGCATGTTCTTGTGTAGTAGTTTACTATAACCTCATACAAAAATTAAGTTTTTCTTACAAAAAGATAAAAACCACTGTACTGTGGAAGCATGTCAGCAATATTTTAAAAAAGACAATTGACAATGCCAACGATACTATAACAAAATTGACTTGCCAGATTTAATTTTCAAGTGTAGAACCAAAGCTCATCCTATATTCCCCTCCCCGTTACCACAGGGTATGGCCATATTAGTAACACTGGGGTATTTATAAGAGGGGTGAAGTTGTGGGTGCTTGCAGTTGGGTGGAAAGCGATGCAGGGACTCCCACAGCTATATAAGGGCATGTAAGAAAGCATGTTGAGGAGCAGAAAAGAAGGTTAAGATCTGTTACATATAGAAATGGGTGTGGAAAGGGGAGGACGGAAGGCAGGCGGGGTAGACGCATGGAAGAAGACACTTGACAGGCAAGTTAACACTTCACAGCCATCATCTCCTGCTATCATGCTCATCGGTTTTGTCTTCACTCAAACATCTCTCATTTCTGCTTACTGGTGTTTTTCTCTGTTTCTCATGATCACCTCCTTTTCTTCCCACTCTGTGTATCCATATGGATATTTTGTTGTAACTTAGTCTCCCGACACCCCTTCACCCTTCCTCATCTGTTCCCTTGCTATAACCCGACCCATCCAGAAGTCTGAGTGCATGGACCCAAGTGAGATGTCAGCGGTGTAATCATTTGGCTCCATCTCCCACTGCCCAGTCAGTGTCAGTTTGTCAGGTGACACAAGATGAGGGCAGAGTGCCATGGTGAGTCGTCAGAAACGTGCTCTGGGTCCCTGCTGCACTTGGCTGCGACACCAAATGATGAGCTAGGAGAGGGTGGTGGATTCGCAGTGCAGTAGAGGGGTCACATTTCTTGTAATGTAGCCGCCCACATGCTTACTCTGCATTTCCCAAGGCAGGTTAGCCTATATATTAGTTACTTTGGTTTAACTGGACTTGAGTGGCAGGTGTTATTGCCACTGAGTAGACATGTTTGTCTAAAATGTCTTAAGAGTGTTCTCATTTTTAATGGGAATCACCCTCCTAAACCTGCCAGTCTCTGATTTGTTATCGCTTTGCTGCATCTGTTGGACTTAAAAGCAATACTCCTACCTATTTTTGGAGTATCAAACACTCAACCCCTGTTGGCTTGAACAGTGTCTCTGAAAAGGTTGCATTTTCCTCCATGCTGTGGTCAGCTTGGATTCTAGAAAAAAAATACTTTCCCTTTTCATTTATTCATTTGGAAGATGATTTAGTCCAAAACAGCATACAAATGAGGTACAACAAATTCTCCCGATGAGTGTAAAAAGTGGCAAATCCTGCCTGACACAAGTGTAAAAGATTAAAAATTCCACCTGACACAACTGCAAAAAGTTACAAAGTATTCTATCGGTGACCCAATTCATGGCAACCAAAGTTTGCATAAACTTTTGAATCCCTCCTGCAACATAATTGACATCCCCTCTGTCCATTTGTATCCTCAGTATGTTCCCAAACCTCATAATTTTGGAAAAATATCCAAAAATAGAGCTAAATACATAGCTTCCATTTGTCACTAACATGGGGTGGAGTTTACGTCTGATGCTTGTGACCAGGATCAGCAAGTGTAGTTGCTAATGTAATGTAGTTTTTTTGGTGTTCCTTTAAAGGGGCAAATGCTCTACGCTTGTCTATACTGCAAGATGACAATATTGTATTGGCATTTGATTGGGTTGGATCAATGATTCCTTAACCAGGTGCAAAGATTTCAGGACTTTAGAAGTCACCCTCTAGCCCATAATCTGTCACATGGAATTATTTCAAGACATTTCCATTCTTCTCACATACAATTGTTTTTTTCTACTGCACAGTAATTGGGCATAGTGCCTGTGGAAATCAGCAGGCTTTCCAAGACATTTCAGATAAGAAAAACCTCTCAAACAAAGAAACAAATGATAAAGCAGGACTGTAATCACAGTGATTTGCATGCCATTCATCCATACATGCATAACAGCTATCCAACCAGCTACCATCCATCCTCGATGTAATTTCAGTACCTGCTTATTTCTCTTCATTATCAGCAAAAGTTGGAGCTTAGCATGTTTGAAAAGCAGCATTTATGACAGTATTAACAGCATTGAGACTACCTCTTCACTTCATGAATCTGTTGGATTTCTATATGGATTAGTAATCTTATTGTAAACTGTACACACAACTAGTAAGAGGAAATTACTTCTATCATTGCTGTTGGACTTTCGTCTGATAGCCGACAGAGGTGGATGCAAATCCAAAGTTTTTATTTCCCCTTTAAACAAAAACCAATCATGGATGAAATGATACAAATCTGAAGTAGACTTAGGTCTGATTTTTACCATAGGCTGAGCTGAGTTGGGAAGAGCAAACATGTATTGAAAGAAAGGAATCAAGGAAAACATGCACAAAAACAACTTCTTTTCAAGCCTAAATGTTTACTAAAAAGAAAACTCACACCACCAAGACACATCATAGAAGAAGTTGGATTAACTATTGATACCATAACATATTTTTGCCATTGTATTTCATGAGGTTTCCTGTTCATTCAGTTCACCCTTCCAGAGCCAGCTCTGGGACTTTGAAAAGGGCTAAATGAACAACTAATGTAAGAGAACTTGCTGTGCTGTTCCCTTCTCTATCATTGGTCTAAATCCGAGCCTCTGACTGAGTATTTTTGTTTGGTTGTTCCCATGTTGGCCTTGTGTGTTTCTTACGTGAACATCTGAGCAGTTGATGAGTCACACATTTGTATGTGTGCGTCACCTTATGATGTAAGTCACTCAGTCAGAACCCAAAGGACACAAACACACACTCAGTATTTAATAGCTTCCACATCAGCTGCAGAGAAACAGCTAGCTGTGCTGTTAGCTTTGTTATGATTAATATATGCGCCTAAATTCTAAAGGAGAGTGCATGCACATAATGGAGAAGTTTTATTTATACCATAAATGCAGGTAAACTGATGACCCTGCATGTTGCAAGTTTTAACCCATTTATCACAAATCAATCTGTACTTTACATTACTGTTAAGGTATTTTTGTTTTTTAGTGTAAAACATCCAGATGTTTTTAAAAGAAGCAAATATGTTTAAAACCATTTTTTAGTCAAATTGTGTGACCCTCCAGACTCCAAAATTGTTGCATCCTTTTGCAAAAAGATACTGTTCACTGCATTTTACAGTTAACAATGTCCTCTTGCAATGCTGATATAATGTCATCGAGTTCTCCTTTTTAAATCAGTTTTTCAACTGTTTTTAAAAAGATACATTTCAGATTTTTATTTTTTACCAAAAAACATTTACCCTAAATATTGCAACTTATTGTCCAAAGCAATCCATAGTGTTTTATAGTTATGAATGTGATCTCCCTGGCAGCCATTGGTTTCCATCCATTCCTATATGGTATTTCTATCAACTTGCAGAGAAACCTGTTTCAGATATACAGTAGGTAATGAAAATATGTCTGTTGTTTGCCTGTAAAAGATATTGTTTCATGGTAATGCAGTTAAGTGCAGATTTATGTGTAAAATCTACATTGTGACAATGCAATATTAACGTAATTTTGGCAAAAAATACAAGCAGTTGAAATACAATCCTGTGATGGATTACCTGAGTTTTAAGCAATCAATTTTCACACTGGAATAAAAATAGGAGAAATCAATTATGGGAAATGCATTAAAAAAGTCAAAACACTACAGTATGCACAGTATTTGGTATATATGTTTAACAGTAAAAGTCTGTGTGATTTGTAGTAAATGGGCAACAACATGCAAAAACACTGCTATGGTGCTTTAACATACTGACTCATAGCCCATATACAAACCAGTTGGACATACAGCCAACAAAAAAGCAGCAATCATCATTCTCAAATTTTATCTTAACATCTGGTCCACAACCTGGAAAATTGCTGAATTTGTAAAATGAAGGAACATTAAAAGGTTTTCAAAGCAGTACGATTTCCCATCTTCCTGTATGAGCAAGTGTCTTGGGATCTGTGCAAAATTAGAAGCTCTTTCCCCCAGCCAGATATTAAATTAGTAATGACTGCTGTAACACATCAGGACGTTCTACACCAGGCTGTTACATAACACTGCGCCGGGGTGGTCATGAAAGATTCAGATACAACAGTGTATAAAACACACACTCTGACTTGCCACCAGTAACTGCACTGTTTGTAAGGAGGCAATCAGAAATTAGATGCTCGAAAGCTGATGTGTTTTTGATTTTTTAATGATGTTCTCTGATCCTTTTAACTTAGAGTTGACTATTTTCACTTTTTCATAGCACAACATGGTCTCATAGGAGATATGATGAAATGCATGGAAAGCTTTTAGAAATCTCACAGGCACACAAGCTGATTCACTACAACAAATTGTGAGGGCAGAAGTGTCTGGGACCATCTGTGAATGACTCACTTTGACAGCAATAAGCCATATTACAAACATGTTCCATAACAATTTCAGCTAATAAACTCAAAATCCCTCCTGCATCTCCCTCCTGCATCTTATTTTTGTGAGTTGCATAAAAGCTTGTTTTCAAAGGACAAGTGGATGTGTTATTTCACTATTATTTAGATTTAATGGGGGACGTGCAACAGCAGCTAACTTTAATGTCTGTATTCAATTTGTATTTCAGTGAGCTACCAGTGGTACTAATCAAAAAGATGATGTTTACTCCTTGAAAATTTCAATGTTTTACTCACTATGGTAGGAAATGTACACGTGCAACAAATAACATTAATGATAGCTACATTCCAATTGAGTGTCCCAGTAAACCACATCAGTAAGCAAGCATGCACAAACACCTGAATAGGCCTTTTCACAAAAATCATTTTGACATGTCACAGTAGGAAAAGGACAGGTGTACATAATAAAGTTAATGATGGCTGAATTCCATTTAGCTGTTTCAGTTTCAGGGTCCTGGTATTGTGCATGCTGGCTCACTGTCACACAGTGATGCTTTACTTGGACATTTGAATAGTACAAAGCGATTAGTAAGTTATTAGTAATGCCTGTGCTGTACAAGTCAAAATGTCTACTGTGAATATGTGTTCAGGGCTATGGAATGGAGCAATCATTAATTAAGGGTCCACCACTATTTCTTATAATGTTCTTGCATTTATAAATAATTCAATCTAGTTATGTTATGTTTCTTTCTCCATGTTTTAGCCATGCCAGCAGCAAGGCTCTATGGTTGGCTCCAAAAACCCCATGTTCATTGTTTGTCTGCTGGTTTGTGGTAATTATTTGCACATTTGTTTGTGGGAATATGCACCACAAAATCACAATGTTTAACCACATTATCATAAACAGGGGATCAATGGGGCCCCACAACTTTCTGTCTCTGGACCTCCCTCGTGGGTTAATCTGGCCAGTCAGTTCAACCTCTTTCAAGGCTAAAATAACTATTTGATGGACTTCCATTCAATTTTGTACATATATTCATGGTTCCCAGAGGATGAATCCGTAGTTTCGATTGAAATATCTTGACATCTGGTGGATTGGCACAAAATGAGGTACATACCTTCCTATTCCCACACGATAAAGTAATAACTTTGGTCATTTCATCAGTTTGTCCAATACTGTTATTTATGACTAAATACCTGCAAAACGAATGGCATTCCCATCAGCCTGTATGTGGCGTTTACTGCTAATTAGTTAATATTAGCATGCTACACTCAACTAAGATGGTAAAAATGGTAAACATTATCTGCTAAACATCAGCATGTTAGCATTATCATTGTGAGCATGTTAGCATGCTGACATTAGCATTTAGCTCAAAGCAGTAATGTTCCCAAGTACAGCCCCACAGAGCTGCTAGCATGACTACAGACTCTTAGTCTTGTTTACAGATGCACTCTGTAAAATGTACTGTATATGTATATATAGTCAGAAATTGTCTTTGCAGGAAATAGGAAGAAAATGGAATGACTACTGCACATTACTATAGAAAACAAGGTGATGGGGTCGTAAAGTACCAAGAAACAGATGCGGTATGTTCACTTACACACAGTGAAGTAAAGTACTTATGCACTGTACTCTCATTTCTACCTTCATTCAGGTCCATCACTTTGTGGAATGAAGATGTAAGTCAAGGTTTCAATGTCACAAGATTCACATTTAAATTTTCCTTGATCCCTGGCATTTCCTTGACATTTTTCTCTCATGAATAAGTGATGTGAAGACATTCCCTGATACAGATGACGGAGGAGGGGGAGAAGTAGAAAAGAACATTCAGAGGAAAAAAGCAAAAAAAAAAAAAAAGTATTTTATGTTGATGGAGAAAGCGAGCACAGCAGGGTCATTTATAAATAATTATGTACAGCAAGAAAGTACACATACTGTAACATTCACGTGTCATCTGATTATTATCTCATTGTATGTGTCAAGTGTAGTTCTAAAATTATGTATTTTGTCATTTAATTTGATGGACTTGTTAGGATTAATGGTTCAGTGCCCAATTTACACACAAAAAATACCTTACTTATTCCCAGTCATATTTAGCCATACAGATAGTTTGTTTTGTTTTGTTTTGGTTTTTGGGAAAATTTGTCCAAATTTGGAGGTGAATGGGGAGGTGGCTGGGGTAAAATTAGCATGACAGAAACAGCATGCAGGGTCCCTGCCATGCACCACAGGAACTATTTTGGCTGGTTGTTGGGAGCTGCTAACAGGTCCCTCACTGCGCTGCAAAGTCTATGGACACACAAGACTCCCACCTCAGCTAATGTTGAAGAAATGTGGACAATCTACAGTAGCAGAGACAGTCTTTGAGGAAATTTGATTTAAGTTACATATTGCAATTAACACTATGTTGTCATTTATTTCCCTATTTTATATATTCTCATAATTTTCTATCTGTCTGCATCAATGTTTTCTGTGAGCACACTTTCTCCGTAAATATGTTTTTTTGGTTGGTATAATTTTGGTTTGGTGGTGTTTGCTTCCAATTAATTTATTCGATTTAGAATTGTATTTTACATGGCTATATCCTCTTGTTTTGCTGTATCTCCTTCTGCAATGGCTCTATTTCCCTGAGGTTAAAAGAATTAGCTTTTGTCTGTTTAATCTAGGACTTTTCATGAGTTGTTTAATGAGTTCATGGATCTGAAAAATAGGTACATCATATGCAATGAAAACAAAACAATTCGTTTCCCATGTAGCAAAATGATGGTGAGCTATCTGGTGTAATAGGAAAAACTCTATTAAAGAGTTATATTGTGGCACTAGCGATGATAAAACCATTAAGAGTTTTTACCAGACGAGATTGTAGATGTGCAGGTGTACCCTGTGGAGGCTGCTTTTGAAAATTCACTGCAGAGAGGGGCTTTCTTCCCCCCTGATTGTGGCAACTCTAAAATACATTTTGCAAAATCTTACAAAATATCTCAATTCATGTACCTCAGGAAGGGTGAAGAGATAATTCTGTGCCTGGTAGAGTTTCAGTACAATAAATCAACTTGAGAACTGCAGTTCATCATATTCAATCTGTACAAAACACCTCTCCTGAATAGACAAAAAAAAGCAATATCCCAGTATCATATTGTACTGTATAACCTCAGGTCATTTACATTACGTACCACACAGATGCACAGTCATGCCTGTGATTAATGAGATGTATATATTTCTATTTTGCAAGAAAGAAAATGGAGCAAAAAATAAGTAGAAAAAATATTGGGGATAGTTTAGCACTATTGAATAAAGCTTTTAACACATCTTAGGTGGTCCATATTGTGACAGTGCATCATGCAGCAAAATATACACTTACAACAACAGCTGAGACCCTCTAGATCAATGGGCAAAAGCTTCTATTATTAATCCTCTCCAAACAACAGGTGGCTTTTGACATGGATAAACTGGACAAGCTGGAACGCTAGTCTTGCCAGCAAACAAACATCTCTACCCATCAACACTGATGAGATGTCATCAGAGAATAACACCAAGGACACTTTATCTAAACATAACTCTTGTCACATTTAATGACATCACATCTGACAAATTAGTTCTTAATTTAGCGACTCTTTCACACCGTTAATTGGGGGGTGGAGATGTAGTGCAAGGAAGGTAAGAGGAGATCTATCAAAATGTGATGTTGCTCTTACACAACTTGACAGCAGTGTCACTTAATGGAGGGAAATGTTAAGTATTGACAGCTGTGCTACATGAATGAGGAAAAGTGAAACTGGTCTTCTGAATTACGCAGCTGAGGAGAAAGGGGAGCTCTTTATGATATTGGACAGTCTGAAAGTACAGTATATCCTGGGGAAATTTTGTGGCTTGGAGCTAAAGCTAATCTGGAGTTCATGAGGTACAGTAAAGGGGCCATGGGGACTTGGCCTGTTGGCCCAGCCTGGTCCAAGATAACTTGGTGGTAATGAGATCCGATCCTATGCATTCTGGATGTGGCATGTCAATGTCTGTTGCTTAAAATCAGAGTCAATAATAGTTGTCTGGCTGCCTGTCAGGTTCACAGATCGTTGCTTGGGATGGGCATGCTCTAATACTGACCCTGATTTAGAACAATTACACTTTGTGTCCACTGAGAATTGCAAAGCTGGCTTATTTTGTTCTCTGTTTACAGTAGCAACAGCAAGCCTTGGAAGAACCTGACAAGTGACTGTTAAATCCCATCCCCCTTAGTCACTGTTTCTTTGCCAGTGTTGCCAACTTGGCGACTTTGTCACTAGATTTAGCGACTTTTCAGACCCTCTTTGCGACTTTATTTCTAAAAAGCGACTAGCGACAAATTTTGCTAATTATTCAGACCATCAGGGAAAAGATGAGAAATATATTAAAATATATTATATTGTAATTCATTCCCATGCATGCTGCGACTCTTCTGCCAACAGTGTCTCTCTCCTTGCGCTGGCATGTCGGACAGCTTCACTCTTTCTCTCCGGATCTCTGGATTAGGATGTTATAGCTTGTAAATATGTAAATAGTTAATTTGATCTTGTAAATATTTAAATTGTTCTCCTTCCCTACTTTTTTACTAAAAATATACGATGTAGTGAGTTTGTGATTATTTATTCATTAATAATGTCCATAGTACCACTTGTAAAATATTTTCATATATTGCTCAATCCTGCATTTATGCACATACTTTATATCCTGCACTTGCTTATTGCACTTCTGGTTAGACCTAAACTGCATTTCGTTGCCTTGTACTTGTACATGTGTAATGACAATAAAGTTGAACCTAATCTGATTCTAATCTAATCTATTTGGCCAAAGATTTCTATCTACGTTTTATATGTCTTAAATTAAGGTGAACTCTCCCTCACTGCACTAAACTTTATGCAAATGATTGTATGATGACGTCATCAACATGTGCATATTTAACTTCTGAGGCAATGGATCCTTGATTTCAGAGTAGATAATGGCAGACTTCTCATTTCTGGTGACCATCAACTTTGCTATCAGATTTTATCAGCTGTACCTAGCTAGCTAATTAAACTAACGATAGCTCAATGAGTTGGTTGTAAACACTGTCACCAGCTGACTTTTCTATATTTCTAGCTGACTCGTTTAAAAACAAGAATCTTGTAAAAGGGATTGAATATGGTCCTAATGGCTAGGATGGATGGATATAGTGGGTTTAGCAAACGATCAATTTCAAGTTCTTTACCTCTGTTTCTAGAAAAATGTCTTATCACTGTTACAATTACTGGGGTAGCAGAAGAGCCACAGAACATACTGAAAGCAACTCCACTGTGTAATCACATATTTACATTTCTGATAGTGATTGTTTCTGTGAAGAGGGGCATTAATGGATTAAAGGGCTATGCAAATTGACATATCTAGTGTAGTTATTTGAGGCAGTTTGGAGACTGGTTTCATTACAACCACACATTACAAAATGTATTAACACATTCCAGAAGTATTTTCTCAAAAACATTACTTGTAAGCAAAACTAATTAGGATGACTAACTTTAACTATGAGCTGTAAGCCTTTTTTTATTCATCTGCATCTTAGATTGAAAAAACACTCTATATGCATTTATTTGTGTTGTAACACTGGACTTAAAGTTATATAATATATAATAGTTATATAATTAAAGTTATATATTTTTGTTTTTTTTATGCCAGAGGAACATCAAACAGTGGCCATAGCATTGAGAAATTGAGGTGATTCAGTGGGCTAAAGGCGTATTGCCTAAAATAGCACATACAATATTAGCCCCACTCTTTCTCTCTCTTCATTAATACCATCCACTATCATTAAAAATGTAAGCGTGAAATTTATTGTGCAGGTGAAAGGAGGAGGACTCCAACAGTCAGTTTGGATAAAGGTTTCCAGAGCGACAGTCTGACCTTTTCCCAGATCTCTCAGTAGATGGAAGGAGATTAGAAAAGACAAAGCAGAAGCCTCTTTCAAACCATGAAGATTCCCTGCACATAATGTGTGGGCTTGCTTTGTGTGCACCTGTCACCTTTCCCAGTTATTAGCATAATTTTAAGCGACCACAGGGAAAAAACAGCCCTCGAGCTGTCTTTTTCTTTAGCTCTTCTCTTACAGGAATAGCCTACTTTCAGGGCCCTGTAACTCTAACTTTTTCTCTCTACACCATGGGGTGTCTTGTAGCAACATAATGATCAATGATTTAAGGCTTATATTTCTGTTCCAGTGACTTACTGTTCTCAAAGTGTCTGCCAAATCTAAAAAAGTCATAAAATATTTTGTTTCATACTGCTGTGAATATTTACTACAGAAATCCATAATTTCAGAATTTAAAACTAATTTTAGTCTACAGCTACACTAACAGCTTTGTGAGGCTGTACATAGGAGTACTTTTAGCTAAATGCTAATGTCAGTAGAATAACTTGCTCACAATGACAATGCCAACATGCTGATGTTGAGCAGGTATAATGTTAACCATTTTTGCCATCAGCTTGTGACTGTGCTGACAGTAACAGTGAGGTGATGGGAATATCATTAGTTTGGTCACTAAAATATCTGACAAATTATGATTGGACAAAGTTTGACCTGATGGTGTCTCTAGATGAAAAGTTTATTTACCGAAATGATATAGTAGTCGTTGAGATATTTCGCCTAAAAACCAAGAATGTCAACCTCATGGTGGCGCAAGAGGAAAAGTCGGGGATCACCAAAGTTAATGGGCTTCATCCTCCAGGTACCATGAATGTCTGTACAAAATTCATGGCAATCATCTAACAGATGTTGAGATATTTCAGTCTGGAAGTGGTGGACAGACCGAGTGACTGATCGACAGACTGACATTGCCATCCCTAGAGCCACACCACTAGCATTGCTAAAACTCTTATTTTAGCTTTTCAAAAAATGTAATCATTGAGCAGCTGTGTAGTGCTATATATTTTATTTAGCTGTATCTTTCTGTAGGTTATGTACTTTTATGTTGTTCCCTGTCCTCTTTTTCATCTTGTATAATCAACTTGCCAAAAAACTTCATTTAAAAGCTAACAATTAGGCAAAATTTGCTTCTTGTACATCATAATAACATCAATAAATGTGCATTGTCCCTGATAATAATAAAAAACGGTACAATAATGTAAACGCTGTAACCCTACATTATTTTCTCGTCTCCGTGGGTGTTGCAGATAAAGTAGTATGTATGACGTTAAGGAAAGGGTGAAGAAGGCTTGGTTACTGCTCTCTGTTCATACAGTTTATTGACTGGTACACAGGGTGCCATAGCAACAATGTGTGTGTGTGTGTGTGTGTGTGTGTGTGTATGGGGGGAGAGGGGTGGTATGTTGGTGAGGATGATGGCAAGTAAAAGATCACTGCAACCTGAGCTGTGTCGGGTGCAGTGATGGATGAGTATGGGCATTTACAGTATGCAGTATGCCAAAGGTCAGAGTTGAGAGAGAGAGAGAGAGAGAGAGAGAGAGAGAGTATGAATATGCAGACAAGCCAGAAAAAGGTTCATCAATATCAGCATTTTCAAAATTAGATGGGGACCTACATTTTTCATATTTCAAATTTAATAATTTTAATGTGTTTAACCAGTGCAACATGTAGCCCTTATTCATTTAGTCACAGCCTTTGGCGTATGGTTGCTAATTTTGCATCCTGCCTGTTAGTCTTTAATCATATCTTTGGATGAGACTTCTGCTTCATAATATTTGGTCTGAGTCATAATAATGAGAGATATTTTTGGCTGAAGTGCTGCAGGTGAGGTGGGCTTATCTCAAGACCAACTCATCAGGACTGTCAATCTGTCTATCGCATGCCTCCTGAATGTGCTTCCAGCTCATTAAACAGATTGTCACTTTGCGCTGATTGAATGTGAGACACCTGTGATTACTCTCCTAGACATTAAATGGAACTGAAAAATTGTGGTTAAACCCTGTTGCTAAGCCAAACATGAACATGTTAAAGGGAAAAAAAGCAACTCACATGACAACTCATATCTATAAAATTCAAAACATTAGGGATGTTTCTAAAAACCGGTTTACTATACCAACCTACAAATTAGAATTTTATACATGCAATACTATCTTTAAGACAGAGTTGAATGTAGTCTGGTTTCAAGCTGCAACAATTAGTCAATTAATTGATTAGTCAATCAACATATAATTAATTAGCAACTAATCATTTGAGTCATTTCTCAAGTGAAATGCCAAAAAGTGTATGGTTCCAGCTTCTCAAATGTGAAAATGTGCTGCTTTTCTCAGTCTTACATTATAGTAACTTAAATATTTTTAGGTTTTGGACTGTTGGTTGCACAAAACAAGACATTTGAAGAAGGATATTGTGATTGGCATTTCTCACTTTCTAATGTTTTATAGACCAAACAGATAAATCGGAAACTAAAATAGTTGCAGCCCTAGTATGGTGAAGTTGTAAAAAAAGAAAATAAAAATGGCAATAACCTATGTATTTGTCCCACCAATTCAAGTTTGTCTTAACAAATGAAGCATAGTATTAGCTTAGGCAGAGCTTAAAGCACTAAAGTCACAGCTTCTATTAACTGAATGCCATCAGCTGTTTCATTCTTGCTCCACAATCACTGGCTGAAACGCTGTTTGCTCCCTCAATCACCCAAACCTCTTTCTTTTGTGCTATATTTTTTGTTTTGTAGATTTAACTAAGATTTATTATTCATTTATGTTTTTTTCTCAAGGGGGCCTTAGTTCTGTCAGCAGAATCCTCGTTTATCTGCATCTGCTATAAATGGCTAGTCCTTAAGTGTCTGACTGAAATGTGATTATTTGTTCTTTCCAGAGAAGCTCTGTTTAGAAGCAAAGTCCACCTGTCTTCACCACTTTCCATATTTTTATACAACACATTCCCATACAAAGCCAAAACACTAACTATCTATTCTGGCCTACATGCAAAGCAGTGTCATCATTTACCCCTCAACTCATTTAGCAAATGCAGGTTTTGTGACACTACATATGCCTCTTTCATTGAGTATTACAAAATAAACGACATTAATGTAATATATTATAATGTATTGCATATTCACAACCCCTGGCCACTGCAGGGGAGTTAAATTTTAACTTGTCTATCACAGCAGTAAGATCATTCCAGCTGGGGTGAAAGGTGACATATTTTATTACTGACAGGGTGACTCGTTCTCTGATGTGTTGCTAATGTGTGCGTGTACGTCTTGCCGGGGTTCATTTTCCGGCCGATGAACATGAACACTGGGTGGTTTTGCTGCCTGTCTTAGCTGTCAGGATTTCTGTCGTGTCTGCATTTCAGCATTCTCATCGCTCTTTGTAAACTGTTACTTTTAACATAAACAAGTTTGCTGCCATGACTGACAGGTTACATGTCAACTTAAGCATTTGCACGAGCTTCGTAATGACCACGTGCAGCACACTTAAGGCACTACCAGAATTCACACAATGCTAGCATAACATAGCAGGTTTATCTGCTATCATCGTATCTCCATAAAGTCAACTTCTCAGACATAAAGAAAATCCCAGTAATGTTTATCTGATCTGAAAAAGGTTTTGTAAGCCCAACAGGTTTGTCCAGGATTTCATTTGATAGCAACAATCTACGTTGTCATGTGAACATTTACTCTGTGTGTGGCGCAAATTGGAGCTGTACTCCTAAATCTGTTATGGTTGGTCATGTGTGTGTTTTACATCTGCAGGATATAAAACATGTAATGATCCTGTGATACTTATCCCTTATAATACTTATAATAAATCTTGATCACTCAATGATCTACTTGTGGCAACGCCTACAGGATTTTTCTCTCAACTAATTTGCTAAATTTAACTTATTATGTTTCTATTCATATGCTGGGTATCAAAATGGAAGCTGTGGTTTGAAAAATGAAGAAAGTCCATTTACTTTCCTGTGTGAAGTGAAGTGAAAACCCCAAAAAACCGCTAAGGGGATAATATCTTCAGAAGAAATATATATTTGGTATAGTCTACTGAAAACAAGCATTGCTTTTGCTTAAATTAAGATACAGCCAAATAAATGTAATGAACCTTCTGACATTAAGTTTTTATGAAAAACATAAATGTAGAGTATGGTGTCTCAAACTAGAAGCATATGTGAATGACACATCCTACCATACATGTATGGCCCAAGCTTTAAACAAAGGCAGTTTAGATTTGATTTCCTAAACTCTGCTCTTTAATAATTCATACTTCCTGATTCATAGGTGGTAATGACCAGCTATTTTAAGCATCCCCTCTGAGCACCTCTTGTGCTCTTCCCCGATTGGCTGAATGGACACAACTGGCAGGAAGTCAGTAAGAGAGTAACAGTCCAGCAGGGTCCTGCTCCAGTAAGCATCTCTTACTCAAGCCAAGAAGCACAACTTGGCAGCACAGATAGGAAATTGATCAGATCCAATGACTTGGGTGTGTAAATGATGGTTTAGGACTTCAGCCTACACCCAGAGAGGTGTGTAGTAATACAAAACAGAACAGTGTGTGTTGCCTGAGAGAGCTGACAGAGCAGTGGAAGCAGTAGTTGAGGTGAGATATGGCCCTAAACTCTCTGTCCATCTCAGGAGGGCTTTTAGCCTCGTGCTAAGCGTGCAGGGCTGTCCTGGGCTATTTACAGAGGTGACTTATGGTGGCTAGTGTAAGGTACACTGTGTCTCTGTAAGAAGACACTGCTGCTCTGACAGGCAGGGGATTGCTGAGGTGAATACACTGACAGCGGAGCCCAGGTGCATCGACTGTAGGCCGGCTGGTAAAGGGTCCTTTAGATTTATTTATCCGGTAAGAGTTTCCAGAACATACATACTCTTTTTCTACTGCCGACTGATTAGCAGCACCACTGGAGCAATTGAAGCGTTATTGCCTGGCTCAAAGGCACCTCAGCAATAGTTGTTGAAGGACGAAAGACTCATTTACAAGCCCCAGTGTGATTTGCAGACCTAGACCTGGTCGCAAGCCTCTTCTCTATTTACTAATAGAGCCTCTGGTTAACTGGCAGTTAAACTGAGCTGTAAATATGATGCATCATATCGGCAGACAGAATCAACAATACAACACTTAGGAAGTACACAACATTAACAGTTGCCCTGGTCTTTGACAAAGCTTGACAGCACATCACTGGATAATTTTAATATGTTCTGTTAAGTCTACATGGTCTCTGATTTATGTTTTATGTACAATGTTATTTTGCTAATTTTAGTGATCTAACAAGGTATGATAAATGTGACAAAAGTAGGATTATTTCTACAGTATACAACAGCTTGATGAATGAGGGCCATCATTTTTATTGTGTGTGTGTGTGTGTGTGACATAAGCCTTGATTCAATTGTATCAATAAAGTAAACTCTCATTTAAATATGGACTTAGAAGATAAATGTAACTAATGTAAAGTAGCCAATCACAGACATACATTCATGCATGGTACTTTAGACACTTTGTTTAGCAATGATCATGAAATGTATTTGTATGTTTAAAATCTATTATTGTTTTGGCCTGTTCTGAACCTGCAGTGAGGCGCTGCTTGAATGCCATGGGGCAAAGGACAATAGACGCACTTAAGTGATGCAATCATAAATGGGTAAGCATGTTTGGTGTAACTGTATGCAGAGACACAACGTGATTTGACTTTTTGTCTGATCCAGTAATATAATGGGAAACCATAAAGCTCCCATAGGGGATAAAAATGTTGATGTTGGAGGCTCTTTGTGCTCTGGCTGTTTAATTGCCATTCACCATATGAACACTACAGGAGCTATATGAAATGGGCTAACCTGACTAGCATGATGTGGCAAAAGGCCGGGGAATGCTTGTATTAAATTAGTACACAGTGTCATCTGACCACATGTAAAGGCAAAAGTGTTTATAGTTATTCCGAACGGCTACACTCAAAGGCAACAAGAAAAGCTTACAACCCTAAAGAGGGGCAAGACGTGATTTCAGACAATCTCACTAGTGTTGCACTCATTTGTAGACTCAAAAAGTGACGGAAGTAGTAATTAAATAAGTGAGCTTGAGAGAGAACTTCAAACCTTGCCTACTTTCTCACCTCTACACACCTGGTCCACATTGTGGGATTGTCTGTTTCTGAGACATGCAAAAATAGTCGTCCCCAATCCTGACATGGGAAAGGTGTGGGAGGAGGGGGTTTCAGACGCTATTGGACAAGCACCTCATTTGAAGCATACTGCCTTTAGTTCAGCCTTTACAGACAGCACCCACAGTGTAGAATTTTTGTTACCAAATATGATGCACCAAACCACCGGTCTTGGAGGAAATGGTTTAGTGCACACCTATGCCCCCTAATAATTTAGTCATGTCCAGCGATGGTCCAATTATTATTAATAAAACTAAAAATCCCTTCATTTTTCTTTTCTTTCAGACACTGGAGCGGTTGTGTTCTTTAGGTCCATTGGGCCAAGACAAGCTGACCCAATCACAACTTGATTGACAATCAGACAGCAGGTGATTGAATATGTGTGCATTCATCACTTGACATATACTTCCTGGTATATAGTTCCCTATCAATACCTCCCTCCATCCTGTTCGTCATGTTCTCACATTCTCCAACCTGCCTCCTTCAGGTCAGCATCTATCTAGTCATATTTGGCAGGATGCCACACCTGAAGGATCCATGAACCCTCAACTCGACCTCACCCCATAATTTCCACTTGTTCTGTTTGCCTTCCTCCTCACCTGTCAACAGCCTCCAACCCACTCATCTGAAATCCTAAGTGCAAAAGCCATGACTGCATCCAGGAATCCCCAACTGTAGCCAAATTCTCCATGTGAAACCCTTCCCTTCCTTCCCCTCTTCCCACCGTGACCCTTCCCCGACATGGACCATAGATCCATCCACTGTCATGCTTTGGCGGAGACCCACCTCCAAAGCCAGCTCTTCTATCTGAAACTGCTTCATGGCACTGCGGTTCCCATCCACATTTTTGTGGTAGTAGATCACCATCACGTCGTACTTCTTCATGACAGACTTGTAGTTCTTGGCACTGAGATCATGGACGCGGTCCTTGCCATCGTACTCAGGGATCTCCAAGCCCTTCTCCCCCCAGGACAGGGTCCCCAAAGATAGGAAGACCCCCAAAAACACCCAGCCCCACTTCATGGCTATCGTCACCTGGTGGTCGCAAAAACGCCTCTTCTCAGAGCCTTAACTGTTGATGTGGGGTAGAAGGGTAAAAAATACTCTTGAGAGGTTTAACGTTGTCCCTAACGCTAGTTGGTGTCAAGCAGGGAGAGTTAGGAACAAAGTCTGCTTCCTTTCCCCACCGGCTAGAGAAGAGCAGGTCTGACAGTTACACCCTCCCTTTAAAAAAGAGATACACGTGGTTTTGCTGACGCCACTGGCCGAAGCAAGAGGGCGGGGCCCTTTTTGGGGATGCAAATCAGTATATGAGTAGGCCAGACACTGATCCCACTTGTCCAAGAGCCACAAGCCAGAGGGGCTGCCAAAAAAGTAGGACAGACAGTGAGAGGGGTGGGGGGAGTGGGGCCCCTTGTTTAGGTCATACGGCCACCTGTTTGAAGCCGTGGCTATGAAAAGAGACAGTGGTTGTGTTGGGTGTTTGGAGAGCTACAGATACCATCTCAGTGTCTTGGATGACTGAAGGTATGGATGGATGTATGATGAGAGCTTGGTGAAAGAAGAGCTCCAAGATGCCATTCCCATATTAAGTTTTGCAGAGGAGTTGGACTCTGGCTAAAAATAAGGCTTCTGCGGGGCAACGCTGCGGACAAGATGGTGCCCACGCAAAGGGTCAGAGGGTAGATGTGCTCTCTAGGTACAGATGGTCAGAGAGAAATGAAGTCATTCACATGCTTGTTTGTGCATTTAAAGCAAATCCAAGCATGATGTGTATGTTTGTTAAAGCCACAGTGAAAGGACAAAATTACAAAATATTTAAATATTTCTACTTTATTTTATTTTTTTATATACACTCCCATTGCATTTACTAATTAAAAATAACATTTTGTTATACCAGTAGATGTAAATAAAACTTACTTAAACCTTTAAACTTACGTAGATAAAAACACCTGGACATGGTTTTATATTTTTGCCAATTCTGAGCTCATTCTTTCAGTCAGTATCAAGTGTTATACATCATATGATTCAGGTGAACCTGCCCTTTCTTTCTGGTGCAGTGTAAAGTTACCATCATGCATTAACTTTGTGTGAGCATACCATTTTTGACATTTAAAAAAATGCCCAGTGTTGAATAACTCCATAGTCAACCAGGGAATCCTTGTCCTGGGCATTTTCTTAGTAGACAATCTACACATTTTGGTGCTGTCCTTAAAGTTTGGTCAAGATCACATCTGAGAGTAACTATCAAAGTGTTATATATCATAGGAAAAAAAAAGACCTAATCTGTTGATATGGAAGACTGCAGTCGTTTACTTTTTCAAAAATAAGATTTTTATTCCTCACTTTAAATACAAAAATTTTAATTTGACTTTTGCTGTAACTTCATAGAAGCCCAAATTGGTATCAGGATTTGAAAGAATGTTTACTGTGTAGAAACTGTAATAAAAATACAGGAAATATTTGCGTTTCTCTGGTGTCAAAATAACATTACCTCAAGTTAGCTGTACTCTAATTGACTGCTATTAGTTTAAATACACAGTGTATCAACCTGACGCACTTGTCAATCATAAACGTTATTTTAACCTAAATCAGAGGCATCAGGAAACCACTGGTTTATTACAAAAAACTGACATCATTTCACAATCATTTCTGGTCTCTCATCAAGATTCATGACAGTTTTCTGTGTTTGATTGAGGAAAAAGGTGATACACTATGTGTTTTTGTGGATTCATGTGGAATAGCTGACACACCAGTGTCAAGTATGTCGTATTTCTGTGCACGCGTCAGGCATGCATGTGGAGTGTATTTTGGAAGACCTGATCTCAGTGGAGAACAGAGATGGAAACATGGAATGAGACAGAAAGAGAGATGTAAGCAAAGAGACTCAGAGACCGTTTGAGATCATGTCAGCTATTAGTTTACAATGAGAAAGGGGGGGAGGGTGGCTATTAATAACAGTGTGTAATATGATCAGTCTTCTCCCCCTGCCAGCATGGTGTGTCAGAGGGTGGGTGTGCCTATTTAGATGCCAGTGAGGGTGTGCAGGGGTTGGGCACTGGTTGAGGGTCTCTACTACACAGATCATCATCATGATAGTGTGAGGTTTCAGGTATTAAATATTTCTCTCCTTGTATGTGGTTTGTAAAATTGAGCATTGATGTGTTGATATTTTTGACCTGCCTTAGTTAGCTTAGAGGTAGTGTCATAGATTTCATTAGTTCTATAAAATAATGGTCCTATCTGATCACATTAAAGGGAACTCCAGCCATTTAGTATTGCATTTCCATAAAGTTGGGGGCATGATGCATGCAAAAATATCAATTTCAGATTGTTATTTTTTTACTTTTTGTTTCTTTATCTTTTTTTTTTTTTTTTTGTTGTCTTCAAGCCCAGACTTGACAAAGCCCCCCAGATCCAAAGTGCTACTCAGCCTTTTAAATGAAAGAATTGAGCCACATATTCATGTTTTAATAGGGAATATATTTACTTTATGCACATGTTGTAATTTTTGAATCCTTTTTCAAGTTAAAAATGTCAAGTTCAAGTTTAATTTAATCTTTCAAGCATCCGATCTTAGCATGATGGCAACGCAGCAAAACTAGTCCATATTTAACCTCTTAAACCCCACTGACACACCTATGGGTCAGGCTGATTCTTGGGAAATGTGTGTAAAATGATGCATAAGACATCTAGATATATTTCCATTTCTAGTCTGTATGTGGTCTTGGGTTTGAATATTTCACTCAGTGGAAATATACAGTATATACATATATCCATCCATCCATTTTCTACCGCTTGGTCCCGTTAGGGGTCGCGGGTGACTGGAGCCTATCCCAGTGACTTTGGGCCTTAGGCAGGGATTTTTTTAGTTTAAAAGACGATTAAATTAAACTTGAACTTAAATTTGAATTAATATAAAAAAGCACATTTTTTATCTTGTATTTTAACTTTTTAAAATACTATTTATATCTGTGTGTATCTGTCATCAGTCAGTGTAGAATAAGGTGATTTTACCAACCTTAAAGTAAATTAAGGGAAAACAGACACTGTAGAGATCTCACATTATACCTGATGCTTGTTCCATTGGTGCTGCTTGTCTGTATGTCTCAAAAAAATAATTTCTTCCCTTTTTCAGCTGTCAGAAAGTACAAGAATGATCTGGCAGCAGGCTGACTGAAAGGCTTTGGGTTACACTTATCAACTTTGTATCAAATATTTTGAGATACGAGGGGTATTTGAGTGGCTGCTGCAGTAATAGCAGACAACTGCAGGAGTTCATGCTGACAGAGAGTGGAAGAGACTTGACACAGAGATGCAAGCAGACTTCACACACTTCACATGCTGTATTCAGCATCTAACATCTGTCATCATGGAGAATAAGGTTTAAATGAGACTTTCACTGCCTCTGAGAGCTGACATTTTCCCTTAAATATTAACAGATTTGTGACCCATAGCAACAGCTGATACTGCCTTCTTCATTTAATTACTTTCTGAATAGGCAGTATGTATATCTGTGTGTGTGTCGATGCATGTGTGTGACCGAGTGACCCCCCCCAATTGTTGTACCTCTGAGGTAAACAGCCCCCTCCTCTGGCAGTTGCACTCATAAACCTCAGTGCTTGTGCATTATTACAAGTCCATCTTCTCCCTCTCAAACCTCCTTCACCCTCTTTTCAAATCGACTCCAGCAAGATGAGTAATAACAAGCATCCGTACGGTTTGTGCCGAGTCATTAAACTGTGTGTGTGTGTGTGTGTGTGTGTGTGTGTGCTGTTGCTACGGTGACTAGAAGGTCGACTCAAACAGCTCGCTCTATCAGATGAGAAAGCACAACACACACTACCGCAAAGATGTCTCATGTAGAGGTGAAAGAAGAAGTTGATGAGGTGAAATTGAAATTAAATGAATAAAGTCCATCCATCAGTCCCAATTAATGCAGATACATTTTTTTGGTTTTTGTTTTGTAAAAAGAGCCCTTGAAATATAAAAACATTTTTTTTTAAATGCTAATTTATCTAGTTTTTATTACTTTTTCAGACTATTTTTTTATGTTTTAAAGACCTCAATTCATCAGCTAAGATGTTCATGGTTGTATCACAGTGTTTATTGCTTTGTCCCTTTACAGTAATGATTGAATTGGTTCTGGTTAGAGACCGTCACCCCACAGTGTGTCTCCGCAGGGTGATGAAAGGCCTCCATGTTGTACGTCACCTCCTCCACCAGAGGGTGAGAATGTGACACGTCTGATTTGAGGCGCTAATGAGATCTAAAGGCTCCATCGCAGGGAGACAGAGTCCGGGAGAGGGGGGAGGTGCAAAATGTAATGGGAGAGGAGAAAATTAGGTGAGAGAGCGAGGGAGCGAGAAGAGAGGGAGAGTCATGAGAAGAAGAGGAAACGAAGGAACAACATGCACATGATGAAGATGGGGGGAGAAATTAAATAAGCGAGTAGAAAACAGGAAAATGTGCCTGTGTGACTAATAACTAGGCAGTAATTGTGTGTGTATAATAAGTGAAGGGTAATCACACACTAAGACTCACCAGATTGCACCACTACTTATTACTTATATTGTTACATTCTGTAAACCCACTTGGTACTTCACACTTATTTTATTTTATACTTATATTCACCTGGTACTTAATTTATTTTCTGACCTGTTTTTATAGTGTATTGTATTATATTTTTTGCTAGTACTTTCTCCTGTGTGCACTGACGTAAAGGCGAGCTGCTGCAACAAGATTCTGATTCTGAGATTAGTGTAAAATGAGCACACATACATCTGAGACACAAAAACACACGCACACTACAATGCAAATGTTCAAAAACAGGGTAAAATGACTTAAGCGCTATATTTCACTTACAATTTCTCAAATCTGATCATCATTTTAAAGATGTCTATAATTTGAAAATCATGACATCTGTTCTTTCTGTAATGATATATGATTTAAAACAGTGTTTAGTTGTGGCGCATAATATTTAATGGGAAACTGTGAGCTAATAACCCCCTGGTGGGCTTGATTCAGCATCTTCTCTGGAAGCTTCAAAAAGCAATGACAAGAAACAATTTGAAAATTGAGGTTTGATTTTGGAATCAAAGTGAAACAGACAAACATAAGCACTGCAGCTAAATGTGCAACTGATATAATGTACCTCTCATTTCAAGCATAAATATCGTTGGCTAATGTCTAACGTGATATCAGAATTATGAATTAAGGGATTCTGACAGCGTGGGAAAGTATAATTGATAGAGAAGATTAGAATAGCAGGAACACACCTGCACTGCTGACCTTACTTAAAAGCATCATACAAACAGAAGTACAGTAGTCAAGTTACAGTAGTGTCAACCTGAGGAGCAAATATCTGCCTTTCTGGAGAGTTGACGCAGGTCAGCACCGCAGGTCAACCTGCAATGACACATCAACGCCTTAACCAAAATTAGTGAGTCACCTCAATGTCTTTGCAGCCAAACATTGTTCAAAGCTTCAGAGATCCCAAGTTTCCAAAAAATACCATATATTTCAGGCTGGATTTTGGAGTAATGTGCATAAAATGACACAATACATGGAGATATATTTCCATTTGATGGGAAGGGGCAGCCATATAAACAACATGGAGTATTTGGTTTGAGTATTTCACCCATACTTTATCATACAGATGGAACACAAGAATACTATGTTCATTTAAAGGTCCAGTGTGTAACATTTAGGAGGAGCTATTGGCAGAAATGGAATAAAATATTTATTATATTTATTTTATTTATAAGTTTTTCATTAGTGTATACTCACCTAAATGTAGGAATCATTGTGTTTTCATTACCTTGAAATAAGCCATTTTTATCTACAGAGGTATTGGGTCCCCTTCCACAGAGGTTGCCAAGTTGCACCGCCATGTTTCTACAGTAGCCCAGAACAGACAAACCAAACATTGGCTCTAGATAGGGCTTTTTGTCTTTTTCACGAGTTTCGCAGCCACCGTAGTTTCTCCTACACGCTTGGAAGGGGAGGGTGAGGCGAGCGGTATTCAAATGGTTGCAAACTGTAATTTCACCACAAGATGCCACTAAATCCTACTCACAGTTGTTAACACAGTTCTTAAAATAAAGCATAATGCAATTCAGCCATGAGGCACTTCTACATTTTACACTTTAAAATTCAGCCATGGAGGTTGCTGCTTGGTATATCAATGCTGACACAAGTATCCTGCAGGCGATCAGAGAACAGCAGTGGGCGTACACATATGACACCAACCTGTTGAAATCACTTTTTTTCCCTCTTCTGAATCACATCAACATACTGCAGCTGACAAGATTTGAGATTTAACATGTTTGGTAAAATATTTGTTTGACTTGTAGTTTATTAAATCTGCCAAATCACACACGCATTGCCACCTCCCACCAGGACCGGTCTGGCCCTGGTGCCCGCTCCCTCTCTGTCCCACACCCACAGTCAGTATGCTGGCATAAATGTTGCTAAGCATCTCCACATGCAAACAACACTCTCTCCTGCTCTGAGACACACACTAACATGCCAGGAAGTTTAGAAAACCACAGAATAGGATGCATGTAAAAGCAGACTGTCCAAAAGAAGGTTAAATAAACCCATGGATGCACAACACAATTATTACCTTTAGTTTTTATTCTGTATTGCTACTGTTTTACTGTATGTAAAGCACTTTATAAACATTGTTTTTAGAAAAGTGCTATACAAATAAAGTTATTATTATTATTATTCAAATGCACAGATAAACATGAAAACATACATAAAGGCACACCCAAAAACACACACATACGTATATCTCTCTTGGTAGAAGTGGTGAGTTGGCACACAGTGTGAAACACAGGCCATCCTCTCAGTACTGGTGTCCAAGCAACCAGAGAGGGCAGAAAAGAGTGCACTCTCTCACACACACACACACACACAAATGCACACACAACATCAAGGACACATATACACAGAGATTCTTTGACGTGGAATTTTATATTATTAGCAGTTAAGGTCTTGACATTTCCAGAAGAATAGAGGAAAGGGAGTGTGCAGCAGCTGTGAGTGAGACAATTTTTTTACAGTTCAGCAATCCTAGTCTTTCAGGTGAGACACTTTGAATGGCTGTCAGACTTCTCCTGTCTTCCAGGATGGCACTCAGCTGTGAATGAAAAGGCAGTGCAGTTTAACTTTATGCAAGATTCAACACTTCACTGCAGTGTCAAATAAGACTCAAGGTCTGAATTTGCCTCAGTGCAGTTCAAAAACAGAAGTTGCAGACACAATAAAAGGTAGCATGCTGCAGAGTAGAAGTAACTATATTTTTTCAAATTATTTTAAATTTAAATGTTATTTTCATTTTTTTTTTATCAAATGGCAGATAGACAAAGTAAGTGACTAGTGAACATGGTGGATCATAGAGACTAAATACAGAGCTAAAAGAGGGTGAATAATGGACTTACATTCATCAGGTGGCCAGAAACATGACCCCAAATGAATGATATTGCTCCATAACTGCTGGATGTGTAAATAAGCAACTGTTTGCTAGCAAGTTCACCATATCCACTTAAAAGGTGATGATATGGCAATATTGTGTTCACAACTTGTTTCTGCTGCCCCCAAGTGGCCAACAAAGTCAGTTATTGCAGTTTTAAGATTTATTTTTTTACTCACCTACATAAGAACAAGTTTGTCTTTGACCCTGGAGCATACACCCGTGTCTGCAATATTTTAATGGCAAAAATATTTGAGCATTTAATATTGCAGGTATTCCAAAAAAAAAAAATTTGATTTACCTCCACACATTTTAAGAAAATTGTGTTTTTGTATTATTACCCCAATTTTTCACTGTGGTGTATCTATATAATATATAATCAAGATGTCATATTACAAAATGAATAACTGTTTTACATAACATCTACACTTTGATTAAAGTTATGTTAAAGAGTAAATGCTATTTTAATCAAATTACTAATATAGCCACTTTATAGCTACTGTATATCTACTTTGCTTCATAGCTAGCTAACATTAGCTTGCTGGCTAACATTAGCTTAACTGTAGCTGTATTGAAGTAGCTAGCTTAGTAACTAAGTAGCATATATTTAGACTCTAATACTTGCAATCATCATTTAATGATGAAAATGCTGAGAAAAAAATATTCCAAACTTACTACAACTACTGCGTGTGTGGAATTCAATTAATTATTAACAGAAAAATTATGAAGATAGGGCATTCTAAGGGCATTAAGTTGTGGAATAAAGATGCAGTCCCAATATTTCATAGGAAACTATTGTTTCCTATGAAGAGGATCAATTAAAACCAGTCAATAAAACCTTATCAAGATATGGTTGACACATTTTCCCCTATTTTTTTTTTTACTTTTAAAAGTTTTTTTATATTTTTGTGCTTGATTACTGGTTTACAAAAATAATTTTAAAATAAGTAAAAAATGAAAATACTTTATTGCTGACATATGGGGCTGCAAAGCGTCATGTTTACAGTTGCCTTGTATTTTTGTTGACGAAGTTGTTTTAGCGCAGTACTGCTGGCTGTGTGCTGCCAACATTTCCAACTGCTTCAGGCTGCGCACTTGGTTTTCTACCACTTTATTTTTCTCACCCAGAATGCACTGGAGAGAATCCCCTAGTCACACATCACCCACGTTGGCCCTGAGGGGACGGCATTTGCATCCACCATGAATATTTGTTAAGTCAGTGAATAAAATGTGAATATAGTGAAATGTAAAGAGAGCGCACACCTAATCAGGGACACTTTGGGGCCTTTACTGCTCATTTTAATAATTTGAGAGCCTTTGTGTCTCGAGCAGAAGTTAATTCTGACTCAAGCGTCTATTCTCGTGCCAATACTGTGAGACCATTTAGTCTCTGTAAAGAAATGTCAATATGAAGAGAGAGTTGGAGAACGTGATGTTTCTTAGTAACCGAAAACCTGACAGACTGATTGATCAAGCTTCAGACCGAACAGTTGGTGTGTGTAGGATGGTATATACAGTATGTGCTGTAGTAAGTGTGTGTGTGTGTGTGTGTGTGTGTGTATGAGCTGTGTTAATCTGTGAAGCAGGGATGTGGCAAGAGACAGTGAGGGAAAATGTATGAGGCAGGGTCAGGGGTTCAGCCTGTTTACAATCAGGATGCGTACAGTCAAGAGAAGAAGCAGATGGCCGTTCAATCAGAATCTTTTAACACCTTTTAGAAAAGATGTGTTTGTGTCACCAGTGACATCAGAACATAATATGATGAAAATGATGGCATGTGAAAATCATGGTAACATATTGTGGCCATGAGTTGATATTATCTAAATCCATCCATCCATCCATCTTCTTCCGCTTATCCGGGGCCGGGTCGCGGGGGCAGCAGTCTAAGCAGGGACTCCCAGACTTCCTTCGCCCCAGACACTTCCTCCAGCTCCTCCGGGGGGATCCCGAGGCGTTCCCAGGCCAGCCGAGAGACATAGTCCCTCCAGCGTGTCCTGGGTCTTCCCCGGGGCCGCCTCCCGGTGGGACATGCCCAGAACACCTCCCGAGGGAGGCGTCCAGGAGGCATCCGGATCAGATGCCCTAGCCACCTCAGCTGGCTCCTCTCGACGTGGAGGAGCAGCGGCTAAATAATAAAAAAAATTAAAAGAAAACAAACATTTGCAGAATCGTCCAATATCAACATTCTGTCTGGTGCATGAGTTGGATCTGGTACACTGTAAACCCTAAATTGATACGTGAAGCAGCACCCACCAACGCAACCCCTTGTGTCTTTTAAGATAGGATTGTTTTGGTTTAAACAAACACACAAATAGGTGACCTGCCTAAGCTGTTTTCCCACATTTCACCAATTGCATGCTGGGATGAGTTCCAGCCTGAGGAATAGCACCAAGCTAGAAACCTGTTGCAAAAGAATAACTGCTATTCCAAAACTGTTTTGTGCAACAAGTCTTCAAAATAAAACATATTACAAATCACTGTTGAAAAATAAATCAGTTTTATGATTTGACAGCGCCACAGTGAAAATTAAGTTGTTTTATATTGTGACATGGTTAATGTGTGGTTGGGTGTAGGTACAAAAACCACTTACGTTTAAGGAAACATCATGGTTTGGGTTCAAATATCTACTTTGTTAGAGTTAGGGGACCTTCATCGTCATGGTTACAATTATAAGGATGGTTAAGGTTCGGAAACGATCGCGGTCATGCTTTTAAAAAACAACAACATTGATTTGCGGTTGGAAAGGGAAACAAACAGCTGCCTCTTGTGTTAAAGTCAAATGTTTTGTTGAGCCATCTATCCACCTCGTTCTCCTCCCGAAGAGGATTTTGTCGCTTTCTAAAACTGTCATCTCACTCCCTCCTTTGCTCCCGTCATAATTCCTACAGCCTCCAGGGGGCTTTGTCACTTGAACATAAACATACTGTATGTCGTTTTGGGGCACTTGCTGAAACAACCTCGTGTTTTGTGTTTGTTTGTTTTTTTGGGCCTCTGAGTGCCTGTACTGTGAGCACTAATTGAGAAAATTATATTTCACTTTACCTCTTTCTTCTGTGTTTGGGCTTCATCATCCTCAAGCCCCAGATGAGCAATCAGTATATGGATATGTTTGAGAATGAACATGTTTTTAAAAAGTGCACGTGCTTTGAATTTGAGTGTATTTACATATGCAACTTGTTTTTGCAAGATTCTTTAATTTCACTCAGTTTGCCTGGATCATTTTTTGATTGTTGGTTCTCGGGCGAAGCCCACCCTTGCGTGTTCTAGATTTACAATAATCTTTCTCATTATCTCTCAAATTCACATTGAGACTCTTTTCCCTCTATAAATCTCCTCGGTTGCCGAGCCAAGCCCACTGAAACAGTCATGTGCTTCATGTTTAAAAAGAATGCCACTTCTTTCAAGCCTTTCATCTTTTTAAGAACAAGTTGAATAAATGCACAGAATTTTTCCAACTGCAACCCGTTTTCCACACACAGCTAAAAAATGCAGCAGCCGTTTTGTGTTGTGATTAATGAGCTGTAATCAATACGTCTGCAGGTTTCTGAGCAACACCTAATGTGACAACCCTTTTAGGCCATAATTGCAAATTGTAAGTTGTGCCCTGGCTAACAGGCCTAGAGGGGATGGTATAATTAAGAAACTGCTGGTAATGGATACCAGTTTTATGGATGTCTAAGCCAAACCTGGCCTAATGCAGCTGTGTCTGACAGCAGGGAAATGGTGGAAGCAGAAACACAAATCATAAATACGAAAATGACTAGGGAGAAGAAAAAGTGTTGAGACAAGTGATGTGAATCTGCATTGTCTTTCTTTTTGTCTAAATCAGTTTGTCTTTGTAGATTCGTAGGCTCTTTATGATGTACTTGACATATCTAACAGCTGGAGTGCAATTCAAAAATAAAAGAACACAAAGACGGAAGATGGATAAAGACTCAAGGAGTTTACCTTCCAGCTGGGGATGATTGGATGGTGATTTGCCTAATGACAATGAAAGAGAAACCCCAGAAAGATCCTTATTTTTATGTTAACAAAATGTGTCACAGATTGTAATGTCATGCGTGATGAGCTCATGTTATGACATGGTACACAAATAAAAATCCTTTCGTTTATTCAGTCATTACTCATCACAGCACCAGACAACGTCACCGGGATGCAATTAACAAACCACGCTGAGGAGTCACGACCGTCTGACACATTTAGACGAGGCTGGAGTATTTCAGGAGAGGGCAAACAAAGCCCTGAATGACTCAAGTCACCCCTGAGGAGATTTGGATTTGGACTCGCGACCATCATTTTTATCTCAAAATTCACTCATCTTATCAGGCTTAATCAGAAAGTGTGGGCAGCAGTTAATTCCTACTGAAAGATTGTATGTTGAAGGCATATATTGGGGACTTTTTTCATCAAGGTTATCAAAACAATTATCCAACATTCATGTGTCACCAGAGAGAAACAAGTGCTGCTTGAACTAAATTCCTGCATCTTCTTTCTTGTTGTTTCATGTATCCACTAATGCTGTCTCATACAATTTAACTTGAAAATCTGTGTGTCATTTACTGTATCCACCCTGAACGCTATTAAAGAAACAGCCATGAGCAATATAAAATGTACTTCTAGGCACTTTTTAGGATGTATGTTTACTGTATATGTCTGTTGATAACATAATGTTGAGATATTTTCTGTGTATATACCATCTGGTTTTGAATTTAAAAGATAAATTCAGGCTATTAGAGCTTCGGTCCTATTATCGTAGTTTTGTCTATTGTTTCTATTGGTTACAATAACATCGTACTCACCAAGTTTATTGCTAAAATCTGGGAAAGAGGCCACATTGCTGAAAGCTAAGGAGCAGAGGAGGAAGTCAAGGTGACGTTATAAAAGAGCTAACCTTAACCATGTGTTTATTGTAACCATGACGACAAAGGTCCTTTTAACCTTAACAAAGTAGTTATTTGAACCCAAACAATGATCTGTCCCTAAACCTAAGCAAGTAGTTATTGTCCATAAATCTAACCAAACCTGAACCATAGCGTTGTCATCATAAAACTTTAAAATTTATTTTGCAAAAGTGATTTGTAAAAGCTTTGGAAGGCTGCCAATAGAGACGTCATGTCAGAAAACACCTCTATGTGTTATTCTAGAGACCATGGACAAACAAAAATTAGGAGAACTTGTTGACAAAGTCTGATGTGGCAGGAAGCATGAGCAGTCAGACCATCATACAGGTCGTAAACGAGCCTTTGGTTTAGCTAGATTACCTAAAACTGAGCACACATGAAAGGTGGCTAACAGTCTTTCATTGCACAGGGATACTGTGTGCGCACAACTACAGAACTACTTTGGTAGGTCATAGTTGAACCAGAAGGTTGGTCTACAAACTGTAATGGGTGTTTGAGTAATAATTTTACCGTTCGCCTTTGTTTGACTAACCTGTGGGCTTGTTTGAATCTTGTATGAGTGTCTGATTGCTCGTGATTCTTGCCTTGACAGGCTGCTTTTTAGCGATGTCGCTGTGTTCCTGTTTCCAGCAGTTTACTTGGTGAGTATAATGTCATTATAACTGACATGACTGATGGCTAAAAGCTATGAAAAAACTACAAAAAGAACCAAGATGTAATAAACACAAATTGTCCTTTAATTGAGCGGCACAGCTACATTTACGTGAAAAGCCCCGAGCTCAAAGCAAGAAGTTCACACCTGTTGACTGGTGATTGTGAACAGTAATTGTGTTGTAATTTAAAAGGGCATAATAATCACTGTAATTTTTGATATTGTTTATAGGCAAAATAGTGCTTTTAGTTTTAACATTTAATCACAGAAGCAAGCACAGCAGAAAGCATTAACTGGTGTCATGGTTTAACAAGGAAGGGCAGGGTTGTCTGTGTTATCAACCGGCTGCTTTGTGCGGTTTGTCATTACCACTCAGAGCTGACTGTCTCTGTGTTTATAATGGGTCTGACGCCCTGAGCTGCTGGCCTGCACTTAGTGCTGTTGTTGATTAGAGCTCGGCCTTTAATTTCTGCTGCAGAGTCAGTGTCATCATTTGGAAGGGCATAGAGAGGTGAAAGAGGAGTGGGGATGAGAACAGGAAAGATGCCGAACAATGACATTAGATGAAAATACGGGCAAGCACCTTCCAAGTTTAGTGTGTAAAGGGAAAAAATGTCCATAAGGGAGGATAAAAAAAAACACAGACAGGCAGTGAGTGATGACTGCAGGCAGGTGAGATGGCAGAATGATAAATGACGAAAGTCACCCGCTGGACAACAAAGAAGAAGACGAAGCAGACGGAGTGAGGGATGCAGCGCTATACTGTGTGACAAAATGAGTGCTAAACTGATGGTGTTGCATGTTTTAACCCATTATTAACACTACTTTATATCATTGTTGTACATTTTCTTAATGGGGAACCCCACCACCAGTCTTCTTGGGGTTTAAGACTACAAGTATGAAAATGGAAAAATCTGGGGGTGTGGAATTAGAAAGAAGTGAGTTTACCAGACCTCTGTAGCCCGCTCCTCATATCTGTTTGAGGCTAGCGGCTTGAGACTACATTAGCCGCTACTAGCATAACTGTCTGCGGTTGAGTTGCATTGTAGTTGCCAGGTTTTAACAAAGTAGAAGAATGCATGGAATAAAAAGACAACATCTGTGGTTCTGCTGCATTGATTTTGATCCTTTTTTTTTTTAAACTGTCAATCATGAGTCCAACAATGTTATAGGAGTGCAATGCTAAATCGAGTATGGAGTACTCTTTCAGGCATTTGTTTTTGTTTTTATATTGATGCCCTACTTTCCAGGAAATTCTTTTCAGTACTTGATGAAATCAGCTTGAAACTTGCTTGAGATAGGTAACCAATCACAGAGATTAGATTTAGATCCATCTCTGCTTCAACTGAGCTAACTCCATCCACTGATGAAGTGTAAAATGGTTGAAAGCGCCTGAAAAAACTTGTAAGTGGACTATGAGATGGGATCGTTATGACAAACTACTGTTCCCAAGGTCAATAATGAGCTCAACATTTAGTTAGGCTTACATTTTTCAGAAAATGTGCAGTGCGGTAATGCAGGTGCGAGCAGGACATGCTTTGAAAAATCTGCCTTCATGTAACATAGTTTTTGTTCACTCTGTAGATCTTCATGCCCACTCCTATGTTACTGCTCATGTCTGATTTAATTGGATGTATGTCAATGGTTGCATCAGAGCTATAGCCGGGATTGTAAAAAAAATTCTTATAATATTGAGTTCATGAGCCGTGTGTTTGGATATCTGTGATTGTTGTTATAAAGTTACAAATAGTCTTATTTTTTATGTAAATGTTGAAAAAAAGACATGCATGGGAGCAAAAAGGCAGTCATAGAAAAACACAGTTTATGGTGACTTGTAATAGGCTATACAGTGTTCTTTTTATTTTGTAGAAAAAATAATTTATCTATGACCATTTACTTTCCTAAATATACATGGGTATATAGTCACATAGAGCATGTAATTTGACATGCTGACTGATCATTATCTTGGCAGACGATGGTAACCGTTTGCTAAAAACCCAGCATCCCCCTAAATCCTTGGGACACAATATCAGTGTCCTGACTGGTACACCTCTGTTTTTTTTAACTAAGCAATTCACAGTGACAACACAAATTACGATTTAGGCACTGAACATAGGACAAATATAGGTTATATACCTCAAGGTAGATTTTTTGTTTAACATATCCGCCTGAGCTGGATCAGAAATAGGAAAATATGGCTCCTTGCAACTTCTTCACTCTGATTAACAAACACCAGACCCCTGTCAAAATGTGAAGATAAAAATCCAAATAAGGAAACATTCAGCTGAAATGTGAATGAAGCCTTTAACCAACAGAAAGTAAGAGCAGCAGAATAAGAGATTTCAATGAATGGGGTGCAGTGACTCTGCATTTTCATTGTTTCTCTTTCCACTGACTCATCCCTTTCAATAAGCACATCCACACACAGTGACACAACAGTCCCTCTCTATCTATCTCTCTCCCTCTATGTGGATCTTTTTTCTGTCGTTCCTCCATCCTTTCAGTGTTATCCATCTCCATCCTTTTCCTTGGTTTCTTTTTTTTATCTTCCTGTCAATCGCTCTCTCTCTCTCTCTGTTTCTCTCTCTCTCTCTTCTGTCCTTTCCTCCCTCCTTCCTTTCTCTCCAGCTGAATCCTCACAGTTGTTTTGCTTGGGAGAACTTCCTTTCTGTGGGTCTTTCTTCTCCCCTTCAATAAACGAGCCAGTCTTGTGATGGGAAACAAGAACTTCCCTATTTTAGTCTGCTCTGGGAAAACACACACACAAGCTCAATAACACGCACACACACAGACCCACACACACACACACACACATATATATATATATATATATATATATATATATATATATATATATATATATATATATATATATATATATATATATATATATATATATATATATATATACATATATATATATATATATATATATATATATATATTCATATACACAAACTGTACACACTGTACAGGCACATACACACACAGATTCAGACAACTATACAGTATATGTGCTTTTGTATTAAAATGTGGTTTAACCCAAACTCAGATTTACATGTATGTGTGCATGTGCATGTGAGAGAGAGCGAGAGAGAGAGAGAGAGAGAGAGAGAGCTTGGCTTTGTATTCGATCTGGATCCTGTTTGTCAGTTAGGACGGCCACTTCCACATCCCCAGGATGCAGACACACTCATACGAATACACACATGCTCTCTGTACATTTTATGTGCAAAAACCACATCCAACACAGCAATACATGCAACTTGTCCAATGTCCATGTAAATATTTTTCAGACTACCTGAGATATATTTTTCTAACCCTTTACCAGCCATTCAGACTAAAACTACATGAGCCATATGCATGTGGGACTCATGACATGAGCTGTTGATTTCTGATTTGAATTGACTGAGAATATCAGATTTCCCCCTGTCTTTTTTTCAAGGATAAGGCTGGCATTATACTATTTTTTACTGTCAACTAATTCCAGGATAACTGATGATGTAAATCTTTAAAAACACGCCCAAATATGGAGTTTCATTTTTAAGAAAGGCTCAGTAATTTTCTAAAACGCTGGGCACTGTAGACTAAAGCAAATGTTACTCAAACAGGAGTAAATAGTGCATTTGTTGGGGACTATTTTCATCTGCGGATTAATACACACTGTTGTGTATTTACAGCAGCAGGACGGTGAATGTAGGATTGACTCAAAATGCACTACAGTGTGTGAGTTTAAGCTGAAGGAACAAGACACCCAGTGCAACAGTGTGGCTCATTGATGTGTTTAGTAGTTTTAGACAATGATGGAGGTCTATGGCACAAAGGGTTTAAGCTATTCCAGGTTTTGGATACACAGACAATACTTGTTAGTAGGATCAATTCATTGTTGGTTTATGTCTTTTAATAGGATTTGTTGATGCAAATACAAATAAATAATATCATCAGCCTTATCCTTTAAGTTGTCTGACAATACCATATAATGAATATTCTGTATCAGTTTGTTCCAACTCTTCAATGAAGCTACATGATGTTTATACTGAGTGAAATATTCAAACATGGAACTCCATTATTTCATGGCTGCATCATACAATCAAATTAAAGTATTCTAGATGTCTTGTGCATCATTTTATACACATTTCCCAAAAATTCAGCCTATTTATATTTGGTATCTTTCGAAACGTTGTGTTCTCCACTCCACAAAAAAACATTCTTTGGGTTTGAAGTTTTTACTGACTAGCCCACCGTCACTGAGGCTTAAGGGGTCAAAGAAAGTACACAAATGGACAGTATGAGATTTTTATTTGGTCTTTTGTAAACTGAGCATGTTGTAAAATTCTTATAGAACCGCTAATGGATTAATGCTTCATACTGTGGCAGTGTTTTCTTCACTGCAGTGGCACTGTAAGGTGCCCTTTGTCCACTTACCTTCCTTTTCTATAGTTCAAACTCCATGTGACAGCTTTTTGTTGCTGAAGCAAGCCTGAACAAATGTACTGATGTTAGCAGTAATCTATTTGCTTATACCTGTTGAACATTTGAAAACAATATAATAACTCTCCAACCAACTGTTGCACAATCAGAACAACAGAAAATATTTCATACTAACTGTCTTCATTCATTATTCTCAGTGACAAGACAAAGTTGGTGAGCTCTTTTTCTGTTTGTAATGTTGGGAGCATTTCCATAAACCCCAGCACGCTAATCAACATATGGCCTCCTGGGCAGCCAAAGATCATCAGCTGACTCATACATCACCCACTGAGAGCTATTTGAATATCTGACATGTGAAGTATGAGTTAGAAAAATGTTGTTGTTTTTCACTTTCATACTGATGTATTCGGTTTCTGCCAAATGTTGGCATATAAGTATTTCTTTTTATTAATTATAAAAAGGGAAGTTAACCCTAAACAACATGTGAAAAAGATTGTATTAAAGGCATAAAGAAAGACAAAGAATAATTAGCATCAATTTTAATAGGCAACAGTGGATGCGTGTGTATTTGTGTCATTGTGAGTCCAAAGAGCATTTTCTGTTGCTCCAGTGCAAATGACTGTGTGCTTATTTGCATACATTAACAACAATATGCTTATTGTTTCAGTGAAACCAGCCAGTGAGAGGACTCCATTTCATTTAGCTGGTCACAGGTAGAGGAAGTTTTGACTGTGTGAAGACCTTGTTTTAACAGCTGCAGTGATCATTGTGTTGAGCAACATTCACAATATTTAATTGGATGCCTTTGCTAAATTTCTTTTTTAAATGTTTTTGTCTGCTGCCATTTTTCATCTCTTTGGCTGAACGAAAGTTTGAGTAACATTTAAGTCACATGCTTCATGTACGTCATGATTTATTCGCTAAGTCTGCTTCCATTGCATTTTGTCACATTTCATTTTTATTGATACACCAACTCCACCTCTCCCCCTCAGCCAAGCGTAAAAACTTTTTTGTGATACTTTTTTGTTTTGGAATTTCTGGTGTTTCCACTGAGGCTTTTTTATGCACAAATTGAAAAGGCACATAAAAACAGGTGGATGGAAATGCACTTACAATTAATAAAAGAATGTAAATGTGTTGATTGCATGGCGGTGGGCGATGGCCCACTATCGCTATATATCACAAAATAAATGACAGAATGTAAATACAATTACTATAAGGAATATAATTAAAGTGCAATACGACCTGATCAGTACGATACATGAGTGCGGTAGTGGTGCTATCAACAGTTGAAATTCATCCCGTAGTAGAAAGCTAGGTGTTCAGTAGATGTACGAACGAGTCACCAAATCTTCAAACTGTGCTTACTATACTGAATCGCCATTGTGACTGACCGAATCAGTACTTTTTAGCAGTGGAGCCAGCCTCACTGGTGAGTGAGAGCGATGTTGTCAGCTCAACTATGATACACAGTACATCACTTCTTCATTAAATGCTTATTAAGAGACAGCGAAAGCCACAGGAACGATCATGATGTGATAAATCTGTCGCAAATGTTTGGCTGCTGAGCTGTTAACCTTATAAACACTGCTTTCATAGACCTAGTTTTGTATTGAACTGAATGTAATAGTTTGAGCCAGCAACAGACTAAACTTACCACTGAACCGAGGACAGTCAGAATCAGCCCCAAACAAAACAGCGTGATGAAATGATGTGTGGCTTAGAAAAAAGTACACAAACTACATAGTCAGTGACAACGAATCTTTTAACTGAACTAAACGAAACGATTCAAATGAGCAAAGTGAGTCGCATTAACCCCTTACGTAAAGTATAACAGTATATCACAGTTTTCTTCCCCGCCCCAGGAAATACTGATCCCATCTCTTCTTTCATATCATGTGAGTAAGAGTCCTAAAGTTCATCTGCATCTAAACATTCAGCCAACTATTCTGCTGCTGTTTGCCAAATGTGTTGTTGCCTTTGGAATTGCAGCAATATCATAAATAAAATAAAATATAGTCATTAAAAAAATCGAAATCAAAAAGGTTGGATACTTTACCAAGAGCAGCGTATATATGCTAGAAAATGTGTCTTTGTGCATGCATGTGTGTTTATGCTTGTGCATTTGTGTTAAAAAGGAGACTTTATCCTCGCCTCAGGGTCACCAACCTCACAACAAAAGTCTAATTCATGTGCAAAGATTTTGAAGATCCGCTTCATCATGAGTTACAGACCAACTACAAAGTCACAGCTCTTTTTCTGATGAGTAATAAAGCACAGTTTGAAAGACTGAAGGTCATGAGATGCACAACATATTTTAGGAAATGTCCAGACCACGAAATAGTTTTCAGGGTGACTTATTTCAAAACCATGTGCTACTGCACACCCCAGATCAAAATGAAAAGAAGAAAATATTATAAAAGGTAAAAAACACTTCAACTCAATCGTTCTGTACAGTACTTTAAAACATACTTTTCTTTAGAATTGTATTCATGTTATCTGTTTGGATATTCTGACCTCAGTGACAATTTATACAGTCTACTTACAAGTGGAAGGAAAACCCACAAATTCACACAAACCTGAGGTATGTGAAACCATTAGAAGTCATTAGCCCAATGAAGCTGCAAGCAGAACCATTTCTTTCAGTGGCTTCATGTGTGGTTGTGGCCACTTTGGTCTCCAACACCTGTGAACGTTCAGGGTTTAAGTTACACTTAAAGACTGTTCACAAGAGCCAAAGCAGCTGGGCCTTTCAAGGAAAAATCTACAAAAAAATCAAGATCTTTCCAGCAAACAAAAGAGCATCAATTTTCAGCTATGTGGGTTGTAGTGGTCTACAACCCACTGACTTTATGACTGGCTTACCTTGAAAAAGGCTTTGTCTGCCAAAAGTTTTATATTACAGTAACTAGTGTTCCAACAGTCCACACATTTTTGCAAACTGAAACATCAGCAGTAAACACCTAAACAAGTTTTGTTTGCTTAAGAAGGCAATGGGATATGGTCAAAAGCTGGTAAGGGAAACTTAGGTTTAGAATATTTCAACCACAGATATGTGCTCCTGACGTCATGAAAGAATCTCCAAGCTCAAATCAACAATAAATGTTGTATTTCGGTGTCAGTGACTCTTTCTAAACTCACCCAAAATTTTACATTACAACATTTACAACGTTCAACACTCATTCAGTTAGAAATCCATAAGAAAAGATGCACTTACAGCAGCCTCAGTAGACCAGAATGCAATGCAGACACAAGAAATGTTGTGTTTTGGTAATCACATAGAGTAATGCTCATTTTAATTTACTGGAAACTCTCTTTTTCTCACTCTCTCTCTGTAGCCATTGCTATGATTCTCTCCACTGACTCCCAAAATCAAAAACTGAATGGAACACCTTCAGGAATCTTCTCTGGGCATTGTGAAGAGGAATTCTGGGAAATATATATGCAGTATATTACTTGTTATTCCTTGTATACTTCTTAAAGTTATAACATATTGAATGTAAAACATTAGCATTAGCATTGGATCTCAAATCCAATACTGACGTTCTTCTCAGGTGATAGGTTTGGAAATTTAGGTGATGTATATGTTAGTTTAATGCCACACACAATTTAGATACAGTAGTATAAGTAAACCAATTTTATTGCCACAGAATAGACTTTGCAATGGCATATAACCATAACTGACATTAATGATTTTCCTCAAATCAGGTTTGTTGGGACAAAATCTCATGAAACTGGGGTCAATGTGTCTTTCTGGGTGTCCTGGACATAAAAACTGTAAAAGTTCAAAGCTATACAGGTACAATCGCCAATGTATTCCAGAGTATAGAAGTATTGCTCTTACTGTAGCTCTTTTGGAGGAAAAAAAGCAACATTTTCATATTTTGGCCATCTCGAAGACAAGTTTTTGACTGCATGTTTTCTACTGTACCTCTTAGAAATCTGAAACAGTCATATGGATGACTTATGATGATATTTCTTAATGAGTACAGTCCTGTTTTCCCCACTAGTATCCATTTTAATTGGACTACAGGGCAACTTTTCTTTCAGGAGGACAGAGAAGAGAAAACTGGTGGATGATTTAACTTCATTTGAGGGATCAACACTCAGCAGCACAGCTCCTGTTGGCTCACTGTCACTTTTTAAAATAATGGAGTTGGGGTTGGAGGGTGGGTGGGCTGGGCGCTGGTGTTTTGGATCGTGTTGTGATTGAGAGAAAGAAACAGGAGGAGGGATTTGCGGACTGGAGGTGACATCAGCTTTGAAAAATGTGTGTGCGCATATGTGTGTGTGTGTGTGTGTGTCTGAGTGTGTGCCAGGTTCTGAGAAAATGCGGAATCAGAGGGAGGAGGTCAGACAGAGCTCTCACTCTGTTCTTTTTCCTGAGGATCAAATGTCAGGCAAGGAGAAAAAAATTGGCTCTTGATTAGTTTCAGTTGCAGAAGTAATTTTTCAACACCTTGGGTAAAATGTGTGCAGTTTGCATATTCCCCCCATGTTTTTGTTTGTGGACAGAAGTGTGTTTCACCTTCTGAGATGCACTGTTCAGGATGCTTATCTACTGTTTTCCCAATGCATGCTGGGATAGGCTCCAACACCCTAAACCCCAACTGCCGAGATGGTAAACCAGCCTCCGGCTAATGAAATGCATTGATGCTCTGTTCCGATTGGGGTCGCTTGTTATCTGCTCGTAATTATCCTCCGGTCCATTTGGATTGGGTCTGATTGTCCCCTTTCAGATCAGGTCTCCTTTTTTTAAAATGTATTAGGCTAATGCATGTACACTCCCGCCTCTTGTGCAACAGTTGGTGTCACCCACATAGGTGTTTTAACAGAAAAAATTAAGTTATTTGAAACAGAATTTGGCCAAGTTTTTTGATTGGGGTTTATTGAGAGAGTGAGCCATTGTTTTCAATAGAAGATCTCTGGACGAATCAAACAGCTTGCTTAGCCGTGACCGAGAGAGAGAGAGAGAGAGAGAGAAAAAAAAGCGTTTCCACGTTTCAGCAGCCGGTGACAGAGCAGCGGACAGCGAAGCACACGGACAGAGAGAGAAACCACGATCATCCTAAACACGGCATTCCTGATTTATTATTTCCAAACACTGACTGACAGTTCATCTCACCCGTGTCCCCTTCACGGTCGCGTTTCCCCCACGCTGATAAAACAGACTCAAATCCACCACTGAGCGATTTGAAACCGCAAAAGTGAACCGAACCCACCGAGACTGACCGAGTGGACTTTTTCCTGCGGCACGTCTGTCCTCGCTTAAACCGAAATTAAATTCCCACAGAGCTGCTTTCTGTGAGATCCAGAGGAGATTATCTTCCCGCAGACTCCCTCATCTCTCTCGCTGTCTGTAGCTGACTCATTTTTGCTGCGCTCGGGGTGAGTACATCTCTGTTTAACTCACTTTTTCTGCATTTCTCTCATGCAAACCGCTTTTTTGGGATGCTATTTCTTTAAGACACAAATCTCAAGGGTGTAGTTCATGAATTGGACCGTACTGAGAGTCATGCAGCCTCCTCCAGTCATGGATATGGATAATCTCTCTCCTCGCATACCGTTACATGATGGCTGTGTGAGAGACTCGCCTACTTCACAGCCTGCCTGTAAAATTTAGTTTTCCTGCTTGTTTTGGCATCAAATAGGCCAATTACACAGAGGGAAAAAGTTACAGAAATGGGGCGTTCAGGGCCCTTATGGATTTATATAGGCTATAAGAGTGTGTGTATATATATATATATATATATATATATATATATATATATATATATATATATATATATATATATATATATATATATAGATATATAGATATATATAGATACATATAATGTGTGTGTGTGTGTGTGTGTGTGTGTGTGTTTTTAAATGTATGTATGTTTATATATATGCATGTATGTTTATATATATCAGAATCAGAAATACTTTATTGATCCCAGAGGGGAAACTCTTTTGTTTCAGCTGCTCACTATCACCTTAGTGCACACAGGAATAGAAGTACTAAGCAATCAAATATAATACACTATAATACAGGCAAGATAAATTAAGTACCAAGTGGATATAAGTATAAAATTAAAATATGTGTAAAGTACAAAGTGGGAAGTGGATTACCGGTTGATGATAAGTATGTGTGGTATAATAATACAATTTAATAATATAAGTAATAGTGCATGTACTGTCAAGTTAAGTGTAGCATATGTATGTATGTTTATATATATATGTAATGTTTATACAGTATATATATATGTAATGTTTTACATATATGTGTGTGTGTGTGTGTTTGTTTGTTTATATGTATAGAAATGTTTTGTAGGCTATCTGTAAAATGGGCTGTGAAGTAACAAGCCCTGTGAAATGTGCAATGCCTTGTTGACTTGACACGACTCAGTCATGAACTTGACTGCTAAGCGCGGAGTTGATGAATTTCACATTCTCAAGAGGGCATTTAACACACCATTGATTAAACTAATTGGATTGGGTTTAGTGTGGCTGTAGTCATTCACTATTCAGAGTCCTTTTCATTACTTCCTAGTCAAATATTCCCATAATATATGTTCTCTTGTTGAATCCTAAGAAGTTGCTTTATTTACAATAATTAGCCTATGAGCGGTTGTTGTCTGTGTGTTTTTACTGGGCCATATCTGTATTTGTAAGGATCACTGCAGGTCTTTTGATTATCAGATTATCTCTAAACCCACACAAAATTCAGTCAGAGGAAAGAGGCGACCAACTGTGACCGTCCGGGATGGCTGTGTGTGTGTGTGTGTGTGTGTGTGTGTGAGCGGATGGGGAAGGGATGGGTCTTTTATGAATGGATGTGTCTGGCCTGACAATACTGTATGAGTGCAAGTGTGCTGGGAGGGATGGGCGTGACTAGTACTCCTCTCTCTCACCAATAGCTGGTTTATATTACCTAGTATCCCTGTATTGTCTGTTTATTAATCCCCCGATAGTGTCACAAAAGTATTCCTATAATATTCATATAGAATGTTTTTAGGCCTATAATCTAGAATTTGCAAAAGGCAAGACAAGTTTTTTTTTGTATAGCAACTCAAAGTGTGGTACATAAGACATAAATAGCCATTAACACAAAGTATAAAAGAAGCAAGATGGGGAAAGTAGGCCTGTTTTGTGAAGTTAAGACATTCTGTTAAAGGTGAAAATAGCTTTTGTTTTGCCTAAAATAAGTGTAAATTCTTAGGAACTCATATTTGCACAATAAATAGAATGGGAGCGCTAAACATAAAGTAGTGAAAGCCATTGTGATTGATTATTTTGACACATTTTAGTGTATTTTGCAATGCAGAACCCTGTTTAGTCTGTTTTTTTTCTTACTTTAAGAAGGGCTGCTACGAAGGATTATTTTCAGTATTGATTAATGCGATCATTATTTTCTCATTCAGTCTATAAAATGTCAGAAAACAGTGAAAAATGCTGATCACAATGTCACAGAGCCCAAGGTTACGTAATCAAATGGCTTGTTTGTTCTGACCAACGGAGACATTAACATAAGACAAAGAAAGGGTCAAAGGAAAGGTTTAGCATTTTTGCTTAAACGATTAATCAATTATCAAAACAATTGCTAATTAATTTTCTGTTGATCTATTCTTCAGATCAGTTATCACTTTAAGCGATTTATATGCTGTACATGTGTTTGATCAATGTCCTTCCCTTGCATCTTGACCCTATGTGACACACACATACAGTGCATACATCCACATACTGCACAGTGTGACACTTGTACAGCATGACAGCTGTCACTTCATTTCCTGTGAGGCTGCATTCCAGTCATATTATCCCCCTACAGTGTGCACTTTTTACAAGCTGTTAAACAATCCCAGTAATGTAGAATAAAGAAGTCAACTTTATTTTATTGAAACTGCAAGTTTCAGAAACAGTAGTAAATTCTAGTTAAGCTTAGAGTCTTTCATAAAGTGCTAGTAACAGTAAAGTGTCCCTGTAATCCGTGCATTGAATGTGTGTGTATGAGGACTTTTTTGAAAAGTGAGGATGTTTTGACTTCCACAAAAAGTCTGTTTGAGGGCTAAGACGTAACTTTAGGACCAGTATAAGATTTTGTTTTAGGTTTAACTCAGGGAAAGGAAGTTTAGCAAGCAGTTTTGATGGTTAGGTCCTCACAAGTATACAAGTACAAGTGTGTGTGTGTGTGTGTGTGTGTGTGTGTGTGTGTGTGTGTGTGTGTGTGTGTGCGCCTTGACTCAGCTTTTTGGGAGCCGGTCTCCTCTCCTCCCAGATACATATCGATCTGTCTTCTCGGACGGATAAAAAAAAAAAAACTGGGCAGCGCAGCAGAAATGTGCTTCCTCTCTCAGGTTCACTTCCTCTCTGCGTGTCGGTGGTGTCGGTTGTCTCCTCGCCGCCGCCAGGGGAATGTTTGTGGTTGACTGTTTGCAGGCGCTGAGTCAAACACAGTTTTCGGGAAGATCAGCGTTAAACTGGTGCAACTTGAAACAATCAAAACAAAAGAAAAACATGTCAGGTTTTTTTTAGCATGGACTTTCTCGATTCCCTTCTCAGCAAGCTGTTCGTTGTCACACATTCCAGACAACAGACAATAGAATAGACTTAGTCACTTCACCATAACCATAAGAAACAAATTGTAGCTTCTGTTTTCAGCCTAACAACCAAAATCTTAAAAGGATATTTTTAGTATGCAAAGAAAATCTCCTGACCGCACACTCAAAATGAGTCTGGTGTTGAGTACGGTCACTTCTGCAACCACCGGAAATGAGGAATCAAAGTTGGACTCACCAACATCTGATCTATTTCCTCTCTTCTCCCTTTTGGTTTCATTTGGTGTGAAACATAAGAGGCCAGGGTGGTAAACACCAGCATGCAATGTGTAGCTCACTGATGTCATCTTGCAAAAGTAGAGCTGGGCAATTGGGGATGATTCATGATTAAAAATTTTTTTTTCCAGAATGAAGCAGGACTAAAAATTTTTTGAAACATCATATTTATAGACCTACATGTACCAACAGTTAAACAAGAATACTAAAACACCTGCACCACTTGCAAGGCTGGCACTATCATGGATTTCGGCACCAAATTTCACGGCCATCCATCATCCATCCAATAGTTGTCAAGACTAAAAACAAAACACGTCACCTCCTGGCGGCACTAGAGGCAAAGTCAGAGGATTACCAAAGTCAGTAGGATTCGTCCTCTGGGGACCCTCAGTGTCCAAAAATACAAAATTTCATGGCAATCCCTCCAATAGTTGTTGAGTTATTTCAGTCTGGAACAAAGTGGAGAACTGAAAGACTGACCAACAGACCAACATTGCCATCCCTAGAGCCATTCCGCTAGCATGGATAAAAATACAGGTTATTCCATATTGCTGTGAAGTGTCACCTATCCTTCAACTAGGTACAGCAATTTAATAATCTGTTTCATCCCAGACAAGAGCAGAAACGCAACGTCTGCACACTAATTCATCTGCTCATGCTGTTTATGTTTCTTGACATTAGGTGACAGCTGGTTAGCTAGCATTAGCATGGCTAAGCATTAGCATGAAGAAAGTAGAATTTGCACACTAGTTCAGTAAACTGCAGCAGCGCAGCATATAGTAAAATAGGTCACGTCCCAGTTTACAGGTCAGCTTATGTAGCCAGCTATCGTCTACGTTGACTGAAAATAACTTTTTTGTGTACTTTGTAATAAACACATTTTCACAGTGTAGAAGTTTGACATCATGCACAAACAAAATTTAGAATTAATGAAATGAATTTGATTTCGCACACAGATATATTGAGGCTTGAAAGTTAACCTCTTGCGGTACTGCAGTGTTTGTAATTTTCTTGTGGAATTCAGGCCCAACCATTATGAGCTTTGTAAGTTTTTTAGAAGAAATGCACAAGCAGAGTTATTCCATTAGCTTGTTGAAAAAATAGTGTACCTGTCAAAAACACTTTGAATGCCTCGATGCATTTGGCATTGGCTTTCCTCAGGGGGCATCACAAAGTTTCATACAACTGTCAGTGGAGTTGACTGAGAGCTTTTTAAACCTTTAGTATGAAGAGAGTCCTGGATTTTGTTTTTGTATGTTTTTTTGTTACACCAGAGTCCACTTTGAGTAAACCAGATTTGATATATGTAGCTCTCTCTATTAAATCTTTGTCTTTGAAGAACAAAAATGTTGTCACTGATTTTGCTAATAATCACTTTTTAAAAAAAAACTATATTTTTATTACTGTTAGGACTGAGGATTCACCACAGGACTGCATTGTTGTCAGTGTATATCATCATGAGAGCCAGGCTAACCTCCATTACATCAGGTGTCGACGACAATGACAGGCAGACATTTGATATTTAATAAAGCCCATCAGCCTGATCTGACAACAATGCATGTCAACACAGCAGCCTGGGTAGTTAAGATCACATCATGCTGGACACCAACAAAAATGGGTGTGGTCTGAAAGTAGGGACTCGGATATCATGAAAACAACCTGTGTTTTTCAGCAGAGCAGCCTCGCCGTCACTCTGAAAGGATCACATGCATCCTGGTACACAGGGGGAACAGATATGTCACTGTCAGACCATCCCTGCCTTTTGTTTCCCATCTCTCTCCCTGCTGCGCGTTTGTTTACTTTCACCATGTGTGCACCACGCTCTCAGGAAGCTATGAGTTACAGATGGTCAGTGTCATTACGCTGCGTTACATCACTGCCTGTAATCTGTGCTACGGCTGCTCGCTTACATCGTCCTCTGCTGCTGCCCACTTTTCCCAGCTATGTTTTAGGTGTCCATTTACAGATTAAACTGTTGAAGCAGATGCCACTTTTTAACTCAACAGGAAAATGTTTCTTTAAGTAAACAAACACACATGTTCTAGACACGCAAAACAATTTAGAGGTTAGAACTAACAAAATTTGCATTGTATTCCTGCAGCCCAGAACAAATGCAAAGCTTGAAGTGATGCAGATAACGATAACATTATGGAATAATCCTCAGACTACAAATATTCAGGCAGTTGGTATATGTAGCATTAAAACAGCACTCCAAAAGTGATCTAGGAAATCATGTATTTTTTCCTATTAATGACTGTCTATTAACAAACTGCCAAACTAAATAAAGGTTAAATACACACATCTTTGATGTTTAATTGACTTATTATCTCAAAGGTTTTGGTTCCCACTAGATTTAAAAGGCTGCCGCCTAAACTTCAATGATATGAATCATCAGTTGAGAAGCCACTGAGCTGAACCTCATTTGTCAGTCAAATCACTGCACTTCTTTTAGCTGTGTCATTGTACACAGAGCCATGCAGTATTACAGCATGGCAGGTTATAAACTACAAAACTAACTGTAATGGAAATAGTGAAGGGTGATAACTCTGGCTTGGAAAATTCTGATTCAGATACAGCCCTAATATTCACAACTGTGAGGTTGGTGTAGGAAACCTTAGCCTGATGTCTCGGTCTCAGTCATTGGGGTTACAGGAAGTGATTGTGCAAACAGGACAGAGTAGGAGTGGGCCAAGAGTGAAACCAGCACCCAAAGTCAAGCTTACCTCCCCCACTGTTTTATAAATGTCTATAACAAACTGTTTATTGTGTCTACTCAGTCAGAGCACTGGATGCTCTGCTCTTGGGCAAACAGGAAGTAATGCCTTAAAGGGGAAGTCTGCATTTTCAGTTACATCACCGGGTTATAATCAGTTTTTATTTCCTGTCACAGATTTCTTGTATTATAGATACATTACAGAAGATGCTGTTAGGTGGGTTTTGTTATCCAACTCCACCCACTAGCCTATATGGATATGTACCATTTCATTAGCAGGTTAGTGTATTTGGCAAGATGATTATGTTGATGTTTACTTGGGAATTAGCATAAAAAACCATGTATATGTTCCTTGGAAGAGGAAATGAGCTGCTAGTCACAATTTATCAGGCTTTTAACCTGAAGGAGAGATTTACCTTGATACAGTGTTTGAATATCTGAAGCATGTGCAATGATTTATTTTAAATTCCCCAATGCCACAAAGGTTAAGCCTCTGTCTCTCAGGCTGCAACCTGGACAAAAAACACTGATTTAATCCCTCCAGCAACTGCTTGGTTGCGTGGACGGTTGGTTGCTGTGCTACAAGTGACTCCTACACCAGCAAAAAGCTACTTTTTAATGCTTGCTTCCACTTTTGATGCTGTTTATCTGCTCTGCGTTGTGATTGCATCTGTGCAAATACAACATGCTGCAGAGTTTGCAAATTTCCTCTTTTTGGGGTCAAACAGCAACGCATTAACAGGGTAGTGAGGATGTAAAAAGGTACGACTTTAGCATGGTTTTGTGGGTGTTGCCTGCCTTAACACAACTGTGGAAATGTTTCATAAACCCAATCTGTCTGACTGGCAGTGTTTCATAGTGGCCAGAATAATAGATGAAATTATCTACACACACATGCAGTACACCTAAGCCTACACAGACGGGCAGAGCCACACAAACAGCAACAGTGCAGATGGGCTGAAGCGCACACATGCACAAACACGTGGATATGCACACACACTAACACTCACTTTCTCTCTGTTTTACATGTACACTCATACAGTACGCGCACGCTTTGATTCAGGCCATTCCCCTTTGTCCATCTGCATAATCTACTCTGCTGCCTGAGTCCAAATGAAACGCCTCAGTGGGTCTGATTGGATTTGATAAGAGTTGATTCGATTGAAGCAGGAGGGGAGGGAGGTGAATGCAGTTCTGCAGTGTGTGTGTTTCAGGTGTTACAGGATACAGGATTCCCTGCATCCAATGGCCTTTCCCTCTTGTCTTTTAGTGTGTACATTAGTGTAAAAGTGTTTGATTACACCAAACTCTCCGCCACTTCCTGAGCGCTATCGCACTGTTTGATCTAAGTTGGAGTCAAGTAGGAAACATCATGAGACTGCTCAGCAAAGGCCCTCAAGTCTCTCTCAGTGGTGTCGAGCGGATGCATTTAACATTGTCTTCTCACCTACACCTGCACAGATCACACACAAAAGCACAATTCACAAGTACTTTACCATTTAAGTCAATTTCCTACAGTACCTTCCAGACAGCCATTGGTTTCCAGTACTTTCACTAAGCTAAAAAAATGAACCTACATGCTGCATTCAGGTGCTTGTGGGGAAAGTCCAGTATCTGAGATTTAAATGGTTTGTTCATAAAAATTGCACATTCAGTATTTAGTATACCTTTAGTAGTATTAATACAACTGAGGTGAATGGAATTTTGTTCATGGTGCTGAAAATAGTGTCAACAGTTTTCATAGGGACTATTTCTTCGGCAGAAATTAGTTCCAAAGGAAACTGTTTAGCTGTAGAACAGCCGGGCATTAACAAGGCATTGTCAAAATCAATCCTAAAAGAAAGATGCTGTTTGGCAGCCAAGATTGATGTCTCAGATTTAACATTTTTCTACAAGCGCTTAAAGGAAAGGAAAGGAAAGGAAAGGCATTGCCATTTTGGAAATTACGCTTATTTGCTTTCTTGCTGCGAGTTAGATGGGAAGATCGATACCACTTTCATATCCATGTGTAAAATATGAAGCTACAGCCAGGAGGTGGTTAGCTTTGCTTAGCATAAAGACTGGTAGCAGGTAGAAATAGCTATCCTGGGTCAGAGTTGTTTTTACGCCTTGGTTTTTGTATAGGTTAAATGTGTTAGTGTGCTTTAGAGGTGCTGGTACGCGGATTTTGTTACAATTGGAGAGAGCAGGACTAGCTGTTTTCCCCTGTTTCCAATTTTTGTGCTAAGCTAATCAATTCCTAGCAATAGCTTCATATTTACCGTACGGACATGTGAGTGGTATCGATCTTCTCACCTAACTCTCGATAAGAAAGCAAATAAATGTATTTCTCAAAATGTTGCACTATGAAATTTCAGGGCTGTCCTTGCTCTCAACAGCCTTAAAATGCAATTACAATATAACTGACAAAAAGATTAGAAATACCTCAAAATCTTAAATTAAACTAAAATGGGAATCCAAAACTCCTGAACTGCAGTAACTCTGGTGTGTGGGTCTGTGTGTGTGTCTGTGTGTATCTGTGTGTGTAAAACACAACTAACTTTTTGGCCAGTTTTTGTCCTGTAACAGACGAGCACTCAGCCTGTGGCGCTGTGGAGAAGCTGGCAGTGCCCGTTGGGGGGTCTGGTGTATGTTTGCGCTTCTTCATCTGCTCTTTGGATGATGAGGGATATTTGTGTGTGTGTGTGTGTGATGAAGAAGCTTGTGGCGTGGGTGGAAAGTACAGGAGGTATAACAGTTGCTCTGATGAGCCATGAGTGCCTTGATAAGACACTTTGTGTTGCTGAGGTGATTCAGAGCGGTCGCTTTTTCATGCCACCCTAAATTAGACCAAATGTTGTCCTTATGTACTTAATGAAAGACTGTTTGAACATGTTTTATGGCAGATTTTTGGTTGGTGCCCTCTTTTTGGAGAATAACAAGCTTGTGAAATACATGTTTTAGCTTAAAATCTTGCCTGTTCTTGACATTTCCTGATGTTTGTTCACACAGCTGTGTCAACTAAGAGCATCCATCCATGTCATCCGTCTAGAACAGGAAGTTTACTTCTTGAATTCATCATTTGAAGCCCAGAACATATCTTTGCCTGCCTAATGTCATTACCCCCATCCCCTTCTCTAGTGCATGTGTGTTCAGGATTGTGTGTGTATGTTCATGTACTATATGTGTGGTTGAAAAAGCCTCAGGAATCACGTCAACCTCCTCGCCACAGAGATGAAAATTTCACAAAGTACACACACACGTGTACCTTCTTTCCGCTTCAACTCAAACTGATCAAATGCGATGCAAGCGTCAATCTTTCTCTGTGTATGTTGTTTATGTAACCCTCTGGGGACCTGTGTACCCACCTAGTGCTTGAGGTAGTGCAGCTTGCACTAATGCATTGTACCATTACACAAAGCCCTGACTAGAAGCTTTAATGTAATACCTTTTCACAGAGTTTTAGGAGAAACTAAACCCGCGGTGGGCAACGAGCAGCCCACAAGCCACATATGCCCTTTTCAGTCTGGTCCCATATCTGTTTCTTTCTTTGCAGCACAGTATTCAATGTTTGGAACATCTTCTCATTGATGAGTTAAAATTACATTTTGCTCAGTCCGTTTTGAAATTGTCCCAGTGCTTAAAAACTGCTTTAACCTGCCTGCCTTCTCTTTTCAGATGACTTGCTTTGGGAGTGTTGTGGGGTTTAAAAGGTGAAATCATTGAAGAATCATAGTTTTCAAGAATATTTGTTACCTTGTTAGTCCTCTTTGTGTATATTTGAAATAATGAGCACTATTTGTATCAACCTTTAAACCTTGGCCCTTAGCCATATACATTTTATTACATGTGCAACCTACAACCCAGGGACAAAGCTTAAAGGCAAACACACAGTTTAGGAATGTAAATGCTACAGTATATTTTCACTTGTCTGATGCCATTTTGGAAGTCAAGTGAAACATTGTCTATGTGCTGGTATTTGCTAAAATAGGTTTATCTGGTGGAGAGACGCCAGTAAATGATTGTTGTGTGTGAATGTAGCTACATTCAGTAATTTATTCCATTTTAAATTAAGGTTAATGTGGCACATTAATCCCAATAGATAAAGTTAAAGCCACTATCTGGAGGATTTGTTTGCGATTGTAGCATCTTTCAAAAAGTTTTGATGGCATATGTTGTTGTTTGTAGAAAAATCTGTGCTGTGTTTGATTCTACCACTAGGTGGTGGTGAAGTCTGGAATTTATTTATTTTATTTTAACTCTACACATAGTGGCTTTAATTTACCATGAAAGTTAATCCATAGCTACTACACATCACCAACACTAGTAAAGACTAGAGGTTTTTAAATTATTAGCAAATTCCATGATGACATTTGTGTGATTTAAATAACATGTTAGCTGACCAAGTACTTATCTGATCTTGGCTAGCTTAGCTGGCATTACAATTGATTAGAAATATCATTCATCACAGCACTGCACTGATTCTCATATTGTCTCTTGTCTGTGTTTTAGACAGAGTTTGGACAGATGGGCAACTATTGAGCAAGAAAGTCAATTTTACTTCAGCATTAAGAGGAAAGTCAAAGCGCAGACAGAAAGAATGAAAGAATCACCAGATTGAGAAAATGAGAGGGAAACAATAACCCTGCCTTGTTCCTTTTTAAAGACCTCACACAGCATCTAGTCTCACATTAGGAGGACAAAAAGGTTGTGTAATAGAGCAAATGGATCTTTTAATGATTGTATTACATAAGCACTAATTGAATCCAAGCAATCTTAGTGATGAAAGTTACATTTCAGCCATACTGACAATTACTGTGAGAAGACAGAGCTGTGAGCTGTTTTGGTTGCTAAGGCAAGTGGTTTGGTAACCAATGATATCCTACTACTACTACATCTTGTAATAATTCCTAGTCAGTTCACGTGTTGGTAATGATATGGTGAAAAAGCAATATCCTTGAGGTTGTTCCTCAATGTAATTGTGGGTACTTTGATGGCTGCATAACTGCTCTTTATATAACATTACTATGTACCACGTATCTGAAAAAGGATGTTTTCTCAGTAAATTATGGTATGAAATTGGCAGATAGCCATGGTGGCCAGAGGATTAATTAATTAATTGACTTTAGTGATCCCCTGACTTTTCCTCTACTGCCACCAGCCGGATAATTGTTTTGTTTTTAGTGAAATTTCTCAGCAACTTTTAGACAGATTGCCATCACATTTTCTACAGACATTCGTGGTTTCCAGATGATGTATCCCACTGACTTTGGTGATCCCAGCACCTCAGTGCCTTAATTCAGCCTCACAGAGCCGCTAGCATTGCTGTAAATTCTTAGTCTTGTTCAACAGAATGAGGTGCAACTCTTGCCGTTCGTCAGTCAACAGGTTCCAGGTGCAGCATGGCCATAAATATCCCCATAGTCTGGTTTTGCCAAGAGGAACACTCATTTAACTGTGAGTTATTACCTCAATAATGTGGTCAAGAAATAGCAGGACTGCACATGGAGTCCTGCAGTGAATTCATCTACTGTTGTGTTATTATAGAAATCCATAATAGAGCCGTAATGTGAAGAGGCGATGAAGGCAGGCAGGTAAAGTACACCAGTTAGATGTCTAACGTCCCCTCGATGCAGGGTGATCGACTGAGTTTCATTTCCTCTGAATTGCACCCATCTACCTCCCTGGTACCAGCATGCTTAATCCACTAATGGAACAATAGAGAGGACTGAGCTAAAGAAAGAGAGACGGAGAGAGCATTAGAGGAGAAGTTGAAGAGAAAGAGAGAGGCGGGGAGGAGGCAGACGAGCAGGCAGAGTAATCTGAAATTTTGAGTCACTCCTGGAGTCTGAAACTGACTGAACAACTTGTTTAATCTCTAATGGACTGTTTGGGGAGTCTGGCCCATTTGTGTGTGTGTGTGTGTGTGTGTGTGTGTGTGTGTGTGTGTGTGTGTCAGAGAGGGGTCAATGGCTCTAATATAGACAGCCATTGCCCACAGTCCCTGACCATTTGACTCCACGTCCCCGTTAGTAAAAGAGAAGGGGAAGCTGCCATGAAACATTGCCTCTCCTCTGTGTGTGTGTGTGTGTGTGTGTGTGTGTGTGTGTGTGAGTGTGTGTCTTGTCTCTTCTCCCCCTTCGGCTCAGATGATGGCTGTAACTGACGATGACTCAGACTAAACCCCACCCCTCCGTCCTCTTCTCCTTCCTCTTCTTTCCCCCATCCTGCTCTCCTTCCTTTCCTTCCTCTCTTTTTTAACCTCATTCTCCTCCTCTCTTTTCTCTCACACCTCCTCTTCCTTTATCCCTTATGTCTCCCTCCTCCACATTTTTTCTTAGATTCAGAGCAGCAGCAGCTCTTGTGTTTATAGTGGCAGTTACTGTAGATTAAGGCTCAGGGTATAGATGTACTCTCCGCCCACTTCCGTTTTTTAAACAATTATCTTTATTTAATGTCATGCTTTCCACCATGAGGTTTTGTTTACATTCTCTTACCCACAAGCATGTAATAATACCTTGATGTATAAGCTAGTATATACTATCCTAGGATGGTGTCAGGCTAACATGAAACATTAATACATTCACATACACAAGACACAAGATATGTGACATATTTACATTCATAAAATGATGCCCACTTCCTTTTATCTTCTCTAAAATGCTGAGAGTTCAAGATCAAGAGTAATTCTAAATTCTTTCCACACTTTTTTACAGGCAAATGCAAGACTCTCTTCTTTGACAAAATAACCCTTTTTCATACTGGTCCTTTCCTATTTTAAGTTATTTTAAAGAAGAATGTTAAGCAATTATTTTGTTACCAACATTATAACACTTTTACCAACAGGGTCCTCCAAATTTGAAAGATTGCAAGACATTATAATTAAGGTTAGGTTGATATATCAGCAATATGAAGGTTGTTGCTCCCTGATCAGAGGCACTGTACCCAAAGCCTGTAAATCCTGTAAGACTTTTTAAAATGTTCTTTCTATTTTTAATTTGTGTTCTTAATTTTGCTGGCATGTTTTTTAAATTAAACCATTGATACTGTATCCTGAACTTTTAATATTTCGGAATAATGTCCTTTTTTGTGCTTTAAAAGCTATTTCATAAACGTTTCTACCTGAACAAAAATACTTTTTTATGGCCCATAGATTATAGAAGAAAAAGACAAGAGAAAAAAGATGAGAAGAAAATTATAAATCACTGTGTATAAAACGTAAAAGAGAGATGCATAATATCAGCACAAAAATATTTGCCACAAAAATTATAGTATTGACACTGAAATTCTCAGTCATACAGTATTAGCAGGTATGTTGACTATGCGTCATATAAGTAAATATAAGTTATCCCTCTGCCTAGTAATTTTGACTCCTGCAGAAAATGAGACAAACAAAGAGGCAGAACTGTTATTATGTAACCCAAGGTCTCAGATGTGCACTTGGGTGTAACTGCCTTTTTGTGTGTGTGCTAGGTGTGTTTATGAGTAGACACTAAAACCCATCAGAGGAATACAAAAACGAGCAGCAAAGGATTACAATACATCAAATCATTATGCAGTAAAGATTTTGTTGAGAGCAATTAGTTACATTATTTGGCTCTGTGGAGGCAGGGCATGCACACCTGACATGTAGTTGATGGTGATTGAGATAAATGGATTAAAGCCAGTTTGTCTCAAGATCTCAGATTAATTGTTTAATTATTGTGCATTAACAATAAATGTTTTTTGTCTTGAGATCACAAGTTAAGAGAGCAAATATAAAGCTCCATTAATGGGTGCGGTTGCTAGTAACACTTTACCTTTGCTATGTAGAAATCATGACTTAGTGGTTTCATTATCTGGATTATCTAATCAAAAGTCCTTCAGGAGAAATATCCTAGTAAACTCAATAATATTTTACTAACTGTGTGATTTCAAAAAGAGTTTTATCATAGAAATTTGATAATTGGATGGCAAAGTTTAGTTTCTGAAAATATTAAGGTATTACCTAATAATTGTGAGGTGATTGGAGTCCATAGAAATTTGCAGTAGAGGTTGTTGTTAGATATTTAGTCATAAACCAAAATAAAATTGTTACCTGATGATGGCACTAGATGAAAAAATGGGTCACCAAAATTATTCTAATTCATCCTAAGATATGACATAAATGTGTTTACCACATTTCATGCAAATCCATCCAACAGTTGTTGAGATATTTTACTTAAAACCACGAAGGTCAACCACAAGGTGATGCTAGAGGAAAAGTCAGGGGATCACCAAAGTCATTAGGATTCATCGTCTGTATAACACGAATATCTATAGCAGATTTCATGCCAATCCATCCGATAGTTGTTGAGATATTTTAGTGGACCAAAGTGGTCGACTGACCAACATTGCCATACCTAAAGCCACGCTGCCAGCATGGCTAAAACCATTTGCACTTGCATTAGTGAAGCAGCTGAAGGAAGAATCTGAATAACAAAACTATAATTTAAACATGTAACTAATTACAAATTTGAAAAATTGAAAAGTTAACACTGACTATGTCGTGCGGATCTTGTTACAACCTCCATTTTCCCCCTGCTGTGCTTCTGAGGGAGTAAACCAGCTCTGCTGCAGAACTGCAAAGAGGAGGCTTTTTGGCTTCTTCGTCTAAACAGGTCAGAATAACAATATTACTTTTCACCGACAAATCCTCTCACACATCATGGCTCCTCTGTATTTCTTGTCGCACAGGCCCTGAAAATACAACAACAGGCAGTTTCTCCTCCTCCGCCACTTCCAACACCGCTGCCACCTTTACTTTATGCTCTTGTCAGACAGTGGAGCTGCATGATTACAGCCAACACTCTTTCTGAAGTGTACTTTATGTAAGGTTTCGTGTAAATGTGTGATGTCAGTGTGAGACCAGTTTTGTTGTGTTTTTACGGTGAATGTAGTGGCCGCTGTGCACAAAACTGTACGTGCGTGCTTGCAAGTGTGTTTCTGAGCATGCCCATGTCTGTTTCTATGTTTCATGAAAACATGTACAGATATGTCGAGCGTGTCTGTTTTTCTGTAGATGCAAGCATTCATGTGGGTTGATGCAGGCATCCTTGTGAGTGTGTGTGTGTGTGTGTGTGTGTCTGCAGCTGTGGCTCTTGTCTACTGTGTGAGGCGAGGTTATGGCATCCTGTTCCTTTTCCTCACTGCCTCTCCTTCTGGAGCAGAGCCAGCCTCAGTGAACTGTACATTACAGTGGGATACAGCCCCATTATCACTGTGGAGAATGCCGGCATCCGGACCAAGGCCTGCTGTGCAACTGTGTGTCTGTCTGTATGTGTGTGTTTGTGTGTATGCGTGTTTGCGTGCGCGCATGCGCATGTGTGTGTGTCTTCATGTTTGTGTGCTAGTTTGTCGCTCTGTGAAATTATTTTTGAACTGAATTTACTTGAAATTTTCTTATTTAAAGAAATTAAGTTTTGCTAAAATACCCAAAACATGTTTATGTGTATGTGTACATTTATGTATGTTGGTGTGAATGTTGTGTGTGTGTGTGTTTATGCTCTTGTATTTCTATATATTGTGAGGACCAAAAGTCTTAACATGGATAAAAATGTGACAGAAAGGGAGAAAATTTGTGAATTTGGTGGTAGAATTAGTATTAAAGTGATACTCCACCCAGAGTGTACCTTTTATATCAAATACTCACCATTTGCAGACTTAACGTGACTGTAAAAAAAATCTTTATTTTCCTCATTGACAGAAGAGAGGCTGTGGTCAATGGGGATATTGGTGACTAGAGCTGATTTGATAATCAATTGTTTCAAGTAATTTTTCAAGAAACAATGCAAAACATTTTCTGGTTCTAGCTTCTCAAATGTGAAGATTTGTTTCTTCTCTTGATTTCTATGATATAAGCTGAATGTCTTTTTGAATGTGTTTTTAACTTGCAGTCTGTGAAATTGTAATGGGCATTTTTCACTATTTTGATGATAAATAGAAGTATCAAAACTGAAAGTACTCATTCTGCAGAAAAATAGTCCCTGTCAGTGTTTTATGAATGAACATATATGATGTTTCTGGATTAATATTACTGCTGGAATAATGTGTATGTTGCATTTCACTGCTGTAGATGTTGAAGGTTGAGCTAATATTAACTACTGTATATACTGTTGGGTAGTTTCATCTACAGCAATGCATCATATTTTTATAAGATCATCATATGTTTGTAGTGTCGCTGTCCTGTGAGAACCACGCATCTCTAAAAAGTCAACTTTTCATGAGCTCACAAACAGCCCTGTTTTCAGCTTTGTGTTGATGCATTTTCCAGCTAATCCGGGAGGGGGGGGGGGTAAATTGTTTATTTATCTTAAGAAGTAGGAGAACTTTCTCTCTTTATCAGAAACATTCAAAGTCAAAATCACCAAATTTGGAGATACACGGTTTTCACTGGACAGGAAGGGTATGAAAATGTATGTAATGTGAAAAGTAACTAGTAATTCAAGCTGTCAGACAAATGTAGTGGAGTACAAAGTACAATATTTGCCTCTGAGTTGTAGTGGAGTAGAAGTAGAAAGTTACATAAAATGGAAAAACTCTACTGTAAAGTACCTCGGATTTGTATTTAATTTATTTACAGTACTTGAGTAAATGTTACATTCCACGACTGCTATTTTCCATATCCTCTCTGATAGGCGAAACAACAGCTGCTGTAAAGGCAGTGATAGGCAGGCTGAACAAACGGAGTCGCAGGCTAACACTCCTGCATATGCTTCACCCTCGTAACAGGCCAACAATAGGGGAGAGAAACATGCTGTTGAAAGCACAATGTTCACACGTTGATAACAGCTTGGAAAAAGTGAGAATATGGGGTTGTGCAGGTGTCTGTCAAATACAGACACAGACTCAAAAACATACAAATACACCTACATGGTGTGACAATATGCAGCGGATGTGAAGGATGGTAGCTGGAGAAAACCTGTATGTCTTTCTCGTATCTTATTCAGAATAAGAAGCTATTTTTGGTGTGTCCCAAACAGCAGAAAAAACTTTCAGCTAATGCATCAGCTCATTGGCATGATATGCAAACACGTGAGCAAGAATTTTCTTTCCCGTTTTGTCCAAATGCTCCAGCAACATTTTTCCATCAAGCCATTTTTCCATCTGGGATCAGGCAGGAGCCAAACAGGAACACTTTTTTTTTCTTTTCTTTTTTTCATTCAGTCAGCAACTTGAAGTTATTTATGCAAAGGTGCTGTGTGCAAAGCGAGTGGGAAACGAACCCTGCACCATCAAAGTCAGAGTGGGCCTTTTATCAGCACTGCTTTGCATGTCTGCTTAAGTGATTTTGACCCAGTATGTGTGTCACTTGGCCCCTGTGCTTATTTTTTGCCTTTGTTTGCATATTGCTGAGAGAGACAAAGAGTGAGGGAGTATACTGTATGTGTATACTGGACGTGTTGTTTTCAAGGTAGAAAAGCCATGTCATGACTCAGGCTGTATCTGCTACAGTTAAAATGTCTTCTAATGTTAAAAAGGCCTCCACTATGGGAATAATAAAGTAAGAGCCCCATTTTTCTTTACAGTTTTTTGTTTAAATAAATAGTTATTTTCTCAGCAGATATAAATGTATCTGCTTCTCAAGGACTCAGGACACACCGCCCTCAAAGCCAAATCTAGCTTGATAAGACAGTTGACATTTAACTACCACATAATTGACAAAGTGATGAATTTAAAGGAATAGTCACTCCCCCTGGCCAACAAATAGTCCAGAACATTACCTCCCATTAAAACACAACATGTCGTCTTTACACTTTGGTTTTGTACGGATCAAGCAAACAAGCTATGACATGTTAATTTTTTACCTTTGGACAGACCCAGGCTAGCTGTTTCCCCTTGTTTTCCTCTCTTTGTGCTAACTTTAAACTTTGTATTGGATGCATCTGCCATATTTACACTCTAAGCTGCATATTTCCCAAAATGTATTAACTATTCTTTTATGGTCAAGATTAGGGCAAGTTATTAAAAAAGGCTGCCGTCCTGATGGAGATGGTGTCTGGGAAGAAATGTTGCCTGAGAGGTTCAAGTCGGGGAATAACAGTCCCCAACGATTGATGGCAGGGAACAGGAAGTTAGTCTTTTCTGTAGAAACACAACAAATAAATTTGTGGCCAAAGAATCTTTTCATGGCCGTAAGCATGCGTACAAATGAAAACACAGTCGCTTAAATTTAAAATTTTTGTAGACACTTTCTGCTAGTATCTGACATTGCTCAAAGAGCAGGGTCGAATAATTGTTAATCTGAAGCATATAAAAGTTATGACTCTGAAAGTGGAAAACATCTAGGTTTCATTCACATTTAACCCAAAATAACAGTAAGACCCTTTCACAGAGGGTGTGGTTGCTTGAATTACATCATTGTGAGTGTAACGTGTGTCAGAGAGAGAGATTAAAACAAAGATAACAAGATCACGAGGGCAGAAGGCCGGGTTCGTATACAACAGACTGTAAGCTGTTGGAAAAGTCTCAGAAAGAGAAATAGAGAAAAAATAGAATGTGTGAGACTGCGTGAGCAGCACGACGAGGAAAAAGAGAAATGTGATAATAGGAGTGAACGAGAGGGAAGGGTGGAGGTGGTGGAGATGTTCGGAAGGTGAATGGAGGAAGTAAGACTGTGAGGATGTGAGAAATGAAAATGAGACGTGTGGGGTTTTTTGGGTGGGGGGGTGTCTGCAGCAGTCGCTTAGACTGATGTCACCTGGAGTGTTAAATGACTTTCTCTTCAAAAACAGAAGGAAAGACTATCAGAAAGCAGCAGAAAATCACTTTTTATGGTCTTATTTTAGTTAATTAAAGGAATAGTTTTACATTTTGGAAAGTCTGCTTATTTGCTTTGTTGCAGAGAGTTTGATGAGAAGATTGATGTCACTCTCGTCCCTGTACGCTAAATATAAAGCTACAACCAGCAGCTGGCTAGCTTAGCATAAAGACAGGAATCAAGGGGAATCAGCTAGCCTGGCTCTGCCCAAAGATAACAAATTTCACTTGCCTGAAATAAAAAGCATTTCCAGTTATGTCAGACAAAATTATTACACTTTATGAAATATGTTTTAGTGAAAATGAAATTTAACGAAAAAAGAAAATCTTTTGAGTTTTTCAAGTGGGAAAAGTCGAAGCAAACAGTTCAGTCTGTCAAGGCCAGGTGGGGATGTGAGAGGAATCAATGCGCTGTAGGTCTGAAGTCAAAGTCTGGTTCCTCTTCAAATACTGTTTCCCGTACCACTGCCCTCTGTGGTTGTGGTTAGGGCTTAGGTTAGGTTTGGTTGGGCATCGCAGAGACACCTGGTTGGGGTTAGGGTAAGGTTTAGTTATTGTCAAGCATCTCAGAAAACAACTGGGGTTAGAGATACATTTTGGCTCAGGTTAAGGTTAGAGTCCCTTTGACACAACACCAGTCAGAAACCAGGATGAAGTTAGTCTGATAATCACAAGGTGGACACACCATAGTGTTGAAGTTGGGTTGGCAGCGCTTACTACCTTCTGTAACCAATTTCCTGGAGGAAACCCTGAATTCGTAATACAAGATAAAAATGGAATATGAACAAATTATTAGAAATGTATCCCAATACCTGCCTGACGAAATACAGATCTCTTATTGAGGACACATTCAACCTCATACAGCAGCTGCATATTTCCGTCTCCTCTTGGCTTGTTTGTGCAGTGAACGGGCCTAAAGTAACTCAAGTAACAGTACTCAGTTGGACAGAAATCTAATGTGAACTAAATCAGTTACTGTGCATGATAAACAGTAATTAGACTAATGAAGGAACTTCCATTTGCAAATGCAGTCGTACTGCCTACATGTGCTCCTCATAAACTTGTATTTACAACTTCAGAAGTTGTAATTAGGACTTGCTGTGCGTTGACATGTTTCAGTCGGAAGTAAACAAGATGGCTGCAGTTGTTTTGTTGCTGTTGAGCTTCATGATGTGTAACCAACTCAACTTTTTAGATACCATAGAAAGGTACAAGGTCCCTAGATGTCTTTTAAAAGTGACTACAGTATTTCCAAGAAATTCTGTTGTAGGATCCTCTTACATGTATCATATATCATTAATATGTGATGCTTGATGTATTTACTCAGCGATTAGGTTATTAGAGAACTTAGTTTCCTTCACATTGTCTACTTCTGCTTCATTTAGGCTGCTCTGCTATGGTTAAATTTAGGATTGAATTAAACTTTGTAATCAGCTTTTTAGATGAAATGGTTGTTCCTGCTCTGCTTCCTGTCCACAGAGTATTAGTCCTTTTCACCTCTTTCCTCTTCAAATGATGAGTTTGTTCTGTGAACTTCAACCCCTTGAGGAAATGAGATGCCATTAGAGTGACTGCTCTGCCATCTGGCTCTCATCTTCTCTTCAGGAGACATGTTGTAAAAGCGTCTTAAACACAAGTCGGAGCTCACTGAAAGCATAACTTACAACAGGCTGCTCGAGTTTAACATCTCAACACCGTCTCATCCCTCTCTTCACCTCCTCCTCACCCCCCTCTTTCTTCCTCCTCTCCCTCAGGCCTTTCTCTGCTTGTCTTTTTAATTCTGTGCTTATGTACACACACAAACACGCACAGCCAGACACGTCATCAGCCGATCATAAGAAACCAGCCAGATTCCTGTCTGATTTTCTTGATTATTGGACAACCGATCAAAACATCTGACAGTGTTTCCCTGGAGGCTGACTGTATCTGAATGTTTTTTGGCTCTTAATTATTTTTCCCGCTTGACTACCTGGCCACCTGTCTGTCTGGCTTGCTCATTCGTTATTGAAGCAGAGCTGCACATTTAGTGGCACATTTTATTTCTTATTTATATAAGATTATTTTGTTGAACACTGGGGCCATGATTTGTCTGGATGTGAAGAGGAATAAAAGGTGTTTTGGACCTTAAACAACCCTTCTGATGGTATCGCATGTTTTAGGCCTGCAAGTCAGTTGAGCCACATAACTACAAATCACCACTGTCCATTGAAAACCATGTATCTCCAAATTTGGTGATTTTAAGTGTTCAGATAAACTGAAATGTTAAGTGCTCCTTTATGGGTTGAGAAAATCCCCTTATTTCTTTAAAGTAAATACACCATCAATGGATTATCTGAAAATAAACGTGTCATAAAGCTGAAAATAGGGCGTTTATTCTTAAAATGGCTTTTTGGCGATTCATGGTTTTCATATTCAATATTCATATTTCATATTCATTCAAATATTTAACATTATTTCCGACCAAATCTTTCAAACACTCGCTTTTTAGTTTTTAGATGAATTTCCTTCCAAGCAGGCAGCTGTGCATGGACATTTACAGTAGAGATACTTTATGCTGTTATAAAAATCATCCTTGGTGGTGCAAATAGTTTTTTAAGTGTCTTCTGAGTTTGATTTCCAAAAACATAGCTGGTGAATGCAATGCTTTTCTGCAGCATTTATGTTGGCCACATGGTAGTCGTTGCACATTCAGAGTGTGTGATTGATCATGTGTCATGGAAAGGCAAAAGGCTATAAATCCAGTTAAACTCACTGTGCTTTCACTTGGACTTTTTCTTAACGCTGCAAGTAGCCTGCAGTCTAGCAAATGAATGATGAGCTCCTCACAAGAACAAACACTTGCTTTTTTATTTATTATGAACTCATCATTCTTTTGCAGCCACATGTAGTCTTGTGTTTATGAGCATAATATAACACACATCAGGACTTTAAAGGGAATAAAACTTGTGCCCAAAACAACAAATTATCACTGAATGACATGACTGTTATTCATGGAAAGACAAAACAAAGATTAAGGACCATGCACGTACGTTTTGTATGTCTTTTGTTTTTCTCTCTGTTTGACTGTGTATCCAGTCTGGACTCTTCATGTATTGTCTCGACCCACCTGCCCATCTCTGTGTTGGCTGAGCTTGGTTTAATGTGGCTGAGGTTAGGCCTGTGGATGAGTTTACACCAGGACACAGGTTGTATCCCAATTTTGCTGTTTCTTCGGGTATCCAGGGCTGAAACAGTCCAGCATCTCGAGTGTTTTGTTCCAGCATGCAGCTCAACTGCCTGTTTTAGACATGACAGCTAGTTGTTTAAAAACCTGTTACTACACCATCATTTTCCAGCATGAAAACTAATTTATCTGAAATTAGTGCAATTTGGTATAATGATGCTCAATTTAGTCTTTCATTCATTGTCAGAACAGGTCAGAAAGGTGTGTTAGTCATACAGTATGTTGTTATTTGTAGTAAAATGCTCTTGGATGAGCTTGAAAAGCAGAGATGGATGAAAATGTGTTTAAGTTTGGTTTCAGATGTTAAAATATATGTTGAAATATAAACATTTTCATACAATTTTCAGCTACAAAGATTCTAATTTTTTTTGCTTTGTTGTTTTTTGGTCTCATGCTCACCAACACACAGTTTTCATGCACCGCTGCATACATGCTCACAAAAGCCTGCAGTGTGGTTTTGATGAAGGAGCAGGAGGAAGAAGTGAGGAAGAGCTGCGGAGTTGAAGGAGGCAGAGATGAGGAGGAGAGATATTTTTGACTTCACAGCAGGATGTCTGGAGAGGCTGATGTCAGCTCGTGATTTGCACCTTTTGTCGCATTTTGCCTGGAAGTTTTGCTCAAAAACGATGTCACAAACACACAAACAGACCAGAAATACATACACATTCACAGCAAAAAAAAAAAAGAAAGCAACTCTTGCATCCTCATTTCGGCTCCACAGACATTCACTCACAAACAAGCCAGCCCCTCCCCTCCTCATCCTCTCTCCTCCCAGAGGCACAAAGATATTTTTATCTTTCATAAAGCCCAAACGCTAATGAAGCATCCACGACACAAATACATTTCCATGATTTTTCAAATCTGGTTCTTACCACCACTGCTGTGACACACTGCACTCTGTCTGCTGTTGGGAACATAAACTGTCACAGTGCATGAGAGTCAGGATTATATTAGTCGTGTCTGGTGCATTTCAATGATGATTGTACATTTAAAATAGCCATTTAATCATGTACTCTGTCTTAAAATCACATTAGGTGAGAGAGGCAGTGAGGTGAGGTGATTCCACTTATTTCCAGTCCATTTACCTCAGGCATTTTCATGAAACAGTTGACAGTGTCATAAAATAAGACCCACATTCTGGAAATTAATTTATTTGCATTGGAAATTAGTAAAGTAGAAAAGTAATTAGAAAGTAATCAATACAAATGCCAGATTTTGTCATGTTTTAGAAAAACAAGATGTAAATAATTGAAGATAAAATCATGTGATTGGATGAGAGAGCAGCAAACTCATGTTTTAGTCACATTCACTTTGTATATCTGATAGTATTTTGTGCTATCTGAGCGTGATCTATATCATTAGCCGTAGACATAAAGGTTTGCCCAAGGAATACAATCAGGAAATATCATCTCCTTTACTGCTGTATCATAAGATTCAAAATCATTGTTTTCAAAACTTAAATCAATCACGAGACATATCAACATGGACACACACAAACGCAGAGATGTCTGTATCATGATATCGCTATCGAGGGGTGTGCTTTCAGTCTGCATGATGCAATAAACTGTCATCAAGCCTGACGTTCTGAGGCATTTTAACTCGTAGTATCATTTCTCTTCAATGCTATCAGATTAGTGCTGAGGCGATGTGATATACCTGTTCTCTGATTATTTATCATTAGGATTTATGTCAGATAAGCCTCTGCAAACATATACAGTATGTATGACGCAATGCCTCATGGCTAAATCTAGTTGTTGTGCAGGCGGTGGATCTGCCAGCACAGTTACTCTCTTTTGTTTGTGCTGTATGTTCATGAGTGTCCTCACTCGCTTCATGCTGTGTGTGCCAATCATTCGCTGACTCCTTAGTGTTTGCTTCACTTCATCTTGTGCAGAATCTTACTCGAGTATTGTACTTAAGAACAGTGTTAAAATATGCCTACGACCATTTTGTGAGACTATACTTTTCTTACATTACATTTCTTAAAAAAATATTGTACTTTCTACTCAACTGCATTTATCTGACAGCTGAAGTTTCTACTAAACACATGGTGACATTACTGAATATGAGGGGCTGTTAGAGTTTAATGTAGGAATTGCGACAGATAGTGTGATAGATGTGTTGGCTTCAAATAAAGGGCCATTCCCAATACACCCCTTTCCTCTACCACTTTCAATGTATTTTTAACCTTTTCTTTATAAAAAAACTTTTTACAAATCGCTAGTTGTGTGTGTCATTAGTATGCTCATGTCTCTAGCTAAATAGCTAACATTATACCATTGTTTTAAGGCTGTGCATGACAGTGCCGCATTTTGACATATTTACATGTCGGATGAAATTTTACTAAAGTCCAGCAATGTTTTCCACTTTGAAAGGCTCCAACAGCAGCAGTATACAGTATATGTGAGTAATCTCAATACTTTATTGGCACTGAATATTAAAAACAATCAAATACAAGCTGGCATTGAATGCATTCTTTTTTCTTTCTTTTTTTTTTTTTGCCAAATTGTAGATGTTGTAATTCTGTGGTCGCTGATTGATAAAAGGCAAGTAAAAGTACTAAATGAGTTGGTTCGCTAGTTGCGGGTGAACAAAATTAAACAGGAAACCATTTGCCCCCCCCCGTTAAAAATTAACAAATCGCCTTCTGCTTACAGTAATACACAATTTTATACTAAAAGGCTTGTTTACTGTATGTGAGTTAGAAAATACTATTTCATGGTGGTTTACAAAAGGTTTGCCCACAGAACTCATTTCAGCTCGGCAGCACAGGGGCTCTGTTGAGAAAAATGTCTCTATAAGCTCCAGTCAACAACACCTGCATCATCAAAACAAAAAGAAATGACATTACTAATAGCAACACCAGCAGCTTAAAACTACCTTGAAGCATAAACAGCTTGTAATGCTTGCACCGACTTATCAGGTGCTAAAGGTTACTGACTTGCTTACAGTAGCTTAGCTGGATGGAAGCAGGATTTTAATGGATTAGGGAATTAAACCTAGCGGTTCAGTGTTGTGGGGGTGCGTTGCGTGACTGCACACTGTCACCTCCTCGTTTGGCCTGACTGCTGTCACTGCTGGGTCACCGAGTCGTGAGGTTTGTCCCAGAATAAACAGGGTTTTGCTTTGATTAGAGGAAGTACAAAGGACTGTGTATCTGTATGTATATGTGTGTGTGTGTGTGTGTGTGTGTGTGTGTGTGTGTGTGTGTGTGTGTGTGTGTCATACATGTGGGGGCTCAATAACTCACTCCTGGTATTTACGCACATGTTTTAACCCATCTCCTCCTTGTCAGTCTTCTTTATTTCTCTTCCTTTTATGCAGCCAGTATCTCTTCCTGCATCTCTACACATCACACACACATCACATCTGGTCTCTCTCTCGCTCTGGTTTTAGTCATGGCCATCTGGTCTTTTCCTGCAGTCACGATGAAGCATTTAGAATTTAGATTAAGCAGAAGGTATCTCCAGTGACAGACAGGGGATGGAGTAACTCACTCTCTCCTCTCTCTTCCTCTGTCTTCCTCTCACTATGTCTCTTGCTCACACCGAAGCACTCATCTACACGTGTGGGGCTATTCATGCTTACAGTTAAAGACATTATCAACCCTTGTACAGGCGTGCAGAAATACTCAGAGTACTGAGTACTTCATAAAAACTGTTAAGGTATTCACATTATCAGTAAACGTCTACAAAAAGCTCAGTATTTCATGTACTGTAAATACATGACCAACAGAGAGGGGCTAATTTGCAGCCTACATATGTGTCTGTGGTTATGTTTGAAACAAAAAGTCCTCCACCATAAACAAAAAATTGAGATGGTGTACGGTAAATATGAAGCTACCGCCAGCAGCTGGTTAGCTTAGCTTAGCATAAAGATTGGAAACTGGGGGAAACAGCTACCCTGGCTTTGTCCAAAGGGAATGAAATCCACCTACCAGCACCTCTTAAACTTTCTAATTAATGGTTAACGATCTAATTAAAACACATTATATCTTGTTTGTTTAATCTGTACCATAACAACAAAAAAGAGTAAAGGCAACATGTTGTGGTTTCATGAAGATTTATGTCCTTGACTATTTCCTGTCTGATGCAGTCACTTCCTGGAGTCGAGATATAATGTGTGTATTAGTGAGCTTCAGAAGTTCTAGTGAGCAGATTTTGTTCCCTTTGGACAGAGCCAGGCTAGCTGTTTCCACCTGCTTGCAGCCTTTGTGCTAAGCTAAGCTAAGCGGCTGCTGGCTTTAGCTTCATATTTATAGTACAGACATGAGAGTGGTATCAATCTTCTTCTTCAAGATTGAAAAGATGTATTTCCCAAAATGTTTAAAAGTGGGGTATGCGATTCTAATCCAATAAAGTCTTTTTGTCAAATTCAGGAAATATATCCTCACGTTCCGCTAGCTGTCCGTTTAGTGTGTGCGCTGGTGTTTGTACACAGCTCTGGCTCTGTAAATGGTAAAGTTTAGCTTGGGCCGAGCCACACAACACTATTCCAGTCATGATTTGTGTGTCAGGTAACATTAAATGACTTGCCCACAAACTTTTAGTTTACTTTCTAGTCTGCCAAGATTTGCTGTTGATGATGGTGATGTTAGCTATAGTAGCAGGAGAGTTGTGAGTATCGCTGTCTGGAGCTGGGGTGCTGCTCTGGGAAACCGTCTCGTCCTCTCTGGCTGTTAGCTTCACAGCAGCAACTGTAGGGACAGTCTGCTAACCCACAACCTAGCTAACGTTAGTTATATTACTTGCTGTGTCATTGTTCCCTCTATATCATGGTATTTGTCCTAGTTTTGGATTTCTTCAGTATCGCATACCCTACCTTTAACTATTCCTTGAACATTTTATATCTCCAATGGAACAATGACTATGAGCAGTCATGTTGATAGGTTTTCAATGTAATGAGTCCCCAGGACCCCAATAAAATGTGTGTTTTTTGACAAATTGTAGTGTTAAACTCATGTTTAGGGATTGGTATCGTTAGGTTCTTTATCGATACTACTAGGCTTATTAGTTCTTTTTCATTACTAAATTATTGCTTTTTTATAAATATATTATTTTTTAAAAAGAATACATTCAGAAAAGGATTAGAATTTAATATTTTAAATATAACCAAATGTAATTGTTTCTAGAGCAGCAACAGTAAAGTCACTATATAAACGCAATAATATCTCACTGGAAACAAATCTAAAATGTCAGTAAAATAAATCATATTGCTGATATCAAAATACTGAGGGAAGTTTAGAAAGAATGAAGAACTCAGACATCAGTCAGTATCAGTCCTTCCTCCTGTCCTCTGTCCTCCTCCCTCTGCTGCTGCTGTGATTCACTGCAGGTAAGTTACCGGTGGTAGAGGGAGGAGGGGCTTGTTTGACTTACAAGTTTACAAAAATTTACCAAATTTTACAGTTAGACTACATATAAACAGCTTTCATTTGAGCTTGTTTGGAAATTCGTTGGGTGGCCAAAATCACAGATCTAAATGAATTAATAAAATATAGTAAATAGGCAATATTGTTTGCTTACATCTTCGCCCTATCAACTGTGATAGTGATAACATGTTTACAGCTTGTTCCAGTCTTTATTCACAGTAAGCCCTGAAATACAAAAACATATTATCAATATTTCATGCACATACATAACCTTTATGTCATCAGTGAATCCTGTACAGTTCATTCGAACTAATAATGCTGCTATGTTGTCATCGAAGTTGCTATTCAAAATCTAATGTTCATCCTAAACGTGTTCCTGTGGATATGTCTGAAGCGTCCTCCGTACGTATTTTTGAGAACATGGTTTGACAAATGAGAGCTACTGTCTGCAAAATGTCTCTACATAAATCCCTGAGGGGAAGAGTTAGAGAGAGAAGAGGAAGAGGGTAGTGTTGAACAATGCAGAAAGGGATTAGCTCCAGTTTTAATTCCAATGCTGGGTCCAGCTGCTGCTTTTTTTTCTTCTCTTCCTCCCTCCATCCTTTCTGCTCTCCCTTTCTCACCCCTCTCTATCTACTCTCTCTCTCCCTGTCTCTCTTGGTGGCTGCTGTTTTTTCCGCTGCCATAAACCCGGAGCCAGGAAGTGTGTCCATGGTGATGGCAGGAAGTAAAGCTTTGGCTGGTCAGTCAGAGCCAGGTCTCCCCGGCACGCAACTTGCTGTTTGCAGTTCCTTGAAATATCTTGTTTTCTCATTCATTTAAGCCCTTAGAGGGCCTTCAATGTTGCATCTCTTACAGTTCTAATGTGTTTTCATGTTAATGGTTGATCCAAAGATGCAAAATAATCCTAATTTTATCTATTTCTTTCCTTATTTTGTTGTGAATCACAGGAAAGGAAAAACAGGTGAAGATGCACTCAGGCTATCATGTCCGTGTCTTGTTTGCTCACTGGAGTTTACTGAGTGACGTGATGCTATGTGTTAGTACATTTGTTTGAGAAAGACAGCATCTGGTTTTACTAATGAATCAGTCACCGTCTGTATAGCACAATTGAGATGCAGCACATTTTGCTCCATTGCTTCCACCACTGAACAACAAATCCAGGACATTCTTGAACATGCATTTACACTCACATTTTAACATTTTATATTTATTCTAGTGTTCACTCAGCGAAACACTTCGATCTAGTTGCTGAAAGTCTTCCGTGGTGTTTTTCTCTCTCTCTCTCTCTCTCTCTTTCAGTGACCTTTACCCTTTGGTTTTACACAAGCTTGTGCCAAGAAATAAGGGGTATCTGTATGCAGGACACATCCACACGGTGCCCACAGTGTGTGCGAGTGTGTTGTGTGTTTTTGTGTTTGTGTGTCACTTGGGAGGATTGATTGTTGGCTCTGCCTACACAAACTCCTCACCGATGTTCTTCTATAACTTAGAGAAAAATGAGAGGGAGGAAAGCACCAACATACATGTCAACAGATAAATACACACGTAGTTTTAGAATTACACAACATTACTGGATATAAATTTGTGTATCCATCCTGTGCATATGTACACAAACGTGCAACAATAAATCAGGATCATTAAGTAGTAGATTATATGACCTTTTTGACAAAATTTGATGATTTATAGGATGGCAGCTGGAGGTTTAAAGGATCAGTTCACCCAAATTTTAGGGACTAATTCTTTGGTAAAAAGGCATTCCAATGATGACTGTAAAGGCTTTGGATTATCCAGAGCAAACAGGGACTTATTTGTGGAAAGAGACATTGCAGTTAAATTTTAAAACATAATTTTTCAATGTTGTGAATAACACAAACAAAATTTCATTCATTTGGGATAGAGGTGGAAACCTCAACGACGAATATCTCAAAACCTGGCCCATAAAACCAAAACTAAAACCAAACCATGGCTAGAATGAACATGGGATTGTATGAAGGTTTGATTGAACAAACCAATGTCATGAAAGAATTTATTCTGTGAAGAATTAAATGTATTTCACTTATTCTGTATAAAATCTATGTTGCCTTTAAAACTGCTTAAAAATATAATTGACTGAAAGTTGAGGACTGTTGCATAGTAACAGCAACTGCTGAGGATTTAAAGGATAAGGCTGGCGTTATTCTGTACTTGACAAAAACAGTCATACTACAAGATCCACTCAGTAGTTGTTTTCAATCGTATTACAGGATCTTCCGCAACAGATGGAGTTGCCCAGATGTCATGGAGATGTTTCAATTTTGAGCACTTTCAAAGTTGAGATATATTTCTCCTACTGTCAACAATTTTCATGAAAAGACCAAAACCTACAATGTGATTGTCTGTCATTCAATACTTTCCAACTATCCTGTCTTTGGCTCTCCAAGCCCATTCATTCCTACTGAAGCTTAAAACATTTGAAAGGTGTCTCAAAACTGTAGTTTGATTTTTTAAAAAGGCGCTGTAATATCTTAGCAGACAGTACTCAAAATTGTGCATTTGTTGGGGACTATTTTTAGCTCTAAGGCACAGATGAAAAGCTATATCAGGCTTTGGCTACACAGACGATACTTGTTAGAAAGTTTATTGTTGGTTTTTATTATTTCATGGGATATACTCACAATAAGAAAAACATAAAACATTGCCAGCATGGCTCTAGGGATGGCAATGTCAGTCTGTTGGTTGGGTCACAACTTTGGTTGAGTGAGATATCTCAACAACTACTGGATGGATTGCCATGATATTTTGCACAGACATTTGTCAGAGAATGAATCCTACTGACTTTGGTGATCCCCTGACTTTTCCTCTAGCGCTACCATGAGGTTGAAATTTGTTTTAGTTTTAGTGAAATGTCTCGACAGCTATTGTATGGATTGCCGTGAAATTTGGTACATACATTCATGTCACCCTCATGATGAATTAAAACATTTCTGATGATCCCTTCACTCTCCAAGTAGCGCCATCATCAGGCCAGAATTTGTATTTGTCCAATACTTTGGTTTATGACTAAATACCTGCAAAACAAATTACATTCCCATCAACCTCAGCTGTACTTTGAGTTTATTACTAATTAGCAAACGTTAGCATGCTACCAATCTAAACTAGGGTGGTGAACATGGTGAACATTATAGCCGCTATACATTAGCATGTAAGCATTGTGAGCATGTTGCCATGCTAGCGTAAGCAATCTCAAAGCACCACTGTGCCAAAGTGTAGCCTCAGTCGCTACGTAGCATGGCTGTAGACTTGTTTTTTCTGTCACTAAAACTTGAGTCTATTCCTTTTTCTTGGTTTCTTTACATTGGCAGCTATTGCCACTCATTCTAACTCCTCAGTTTTTCTATTCATTCTACAAACAAACAAACTAGCATGTGTGAAATGCATCAGATTTTTCCTGAGAAAGATCAACCTTTAAAGTAGCAAACATAACGTTTTTAATGAATAGAGGAGCAAAACTGACTGACTGATTTATTTATTTGAAAATGTCACAGATGATTGCTGAAAGGTACCAAGTTTGGAAAGAAGACAAATACGAGAGAAAAGAGGAGTTTCAAAAAATTACAAATGAAAAAGAAAAGATGAATATATTTGAATCAACTGCACTATTTTTACATACAGAAAATCTTCTTTTCTCCTCAATGAAAAATGGGCCAGTGGCCTATATTCTCTGGCACTTCACTGCTTCTCCCCAGATTAGCGCTTCCTCCTTTCCTCCGTATCTCTCCCTCTCTCTCCCACTCTCTCTCTCGCTCTGGGCTTTTGAACTGATAAGTGCTGGCAGTACTTGCTGCCTCATTGGACACGAGGCCGTCTGTAAGGAAAAGGACCAAGCCTCCTTCTTTCTCTCTGTCCCTCTCCGCTCCGTCATCTAACCTCTTCTCATTCCTCTTTTCCCCCTTTCATCCCATAATCCCATGCACAATATGACTCTCTCCACTCTTCCTCTTCACTTCTATATCCCTCCTTCCGCTGCCCAGGCCTGTGGTGTGAATGGCAAGGCAGCAGTGCGGGAACATGACCGACCGGACGAGGGTTAATCCTGTGGTAATGGGCAGGGAGTCTCTTCCAAAGCATGCAAAAACAAACCGAACATCTAAGAGAGAAACAGCAGGACTTACAGGAAGAGGACGAGGAGGAGAGAACAAAGTGTGCAAAGCAGTTGAAGGAGGGAAAAGACAGGAGAGATGGTGTTACACAAGGTGTTTTATTTGGCGAGTGTACACAGGCAATGTTGCGAGACATCAAAGTAAGATTAATGGTCAGAAATCAATTCTAATGTTTCCCGGCAGCAAGATGTTCCTGTGATGATGACAACTTCATAGCCCACCTTGTGTCTGTGCCATAAAGAGCACCGGGAGGCTTAAAACAGCAGTTATGAAGAATGAAAGTGAAAAGCAATGGCAGAGTAGCGATGACGAAGGGAAAAATTGAGACAAAGAGGAAGAATGAAGCAAAGAAGCAGCATTAGTTGAAAATGATGTGGATGAGGAGAGGGGGCGGATGGCACAACCTTGGGGCATTGTGATTGACCTTTCGATGGCAGGATTGTATATTAATGCGAGGTGTCTGTGTGTGTGCATGAATGCATGTACCAGATGACAGTGCTACGCTTAGCAGTGAAAAATGACATACTGTACAAGCAACACAAATGTCATCTTCGTTTAAAATCCACCTCACTTAAACTCGCATTTTGCAAACCGGAATATCTGATATTAACAGCCAGAAGTCTTACTAAGTGCTTCACCATTAGACTAACTTAACTGTTAGCTCATCACTGGTATGAATAAATGAGAAATGGTGATTATTATAAATTGTGTCAGCGAAATTACAATATTTACTGACCTTGAAAGTGCAAAGTAGCAGAGTTGTAGACTTGAGCATTGAGTATTTCCATTTCATGCCACTATATGCTTCTACGCCACTACATTTATTCAACAGCTTTCTTTATAAATTAAGATTTTAGAAACAAAACATACGATAAGCTTATAAAGTATGATACATGTTTTTTGTAATGGAGTATTTTTAGAGTTTGGTATTGCTACTTTTACTTAGGTAAAGGATCTTCTTCCACAACTGGACTTGAGACTTGGCTTAGTTCACAAAAATTACAACTTGACACTTGCCGTACTTAAGACTTGACGACACGACTTGAATGTTTTTACTTTAAAGGTCTCAAGTCTTGACCCGATACAATCCTGGAACAATAAAGAATAAATAGGATAGTGGCAGGCAGATCTTGCATGACCACACAACTTGAATAACTAGGCCTATGCAGTGAAGTGAACAAAACTATACATATATAAACACAGCTTTGAAAGGAAAATGTATAAATGATAGATTGTTTTAATGATCAGCATTTAGAGACCTGACTTTGAATTGCTTAAGAATACTTGTGACTTCACTTGGATTTGCCTTTATGGATTTGACACTTTCTTTGACAAGACTTGAGACCTGACTTTCCCTTAAAGACTCAAAAACTGCTCTGCTACATACCTCAGCAAAAACTTCATAAAAGATTTCTGTGGTCAAGAGGTTTGGGGAGTGACTGAAAGAATGAGACAAGCGGTTGAGTTGAATTTTCTTTGCAATGTGTCTGGGCTTATGCAAACGTGCTGAGGAGCTAAGATATCTTGAGGGAGCTCGGCGTATACTGCTGCTGCTTCATGTCGGAAGGAGCCAGCTGAGGTTGTTGAGGCCATCTGGGAAGACCTCTGTATCCTCCAAGACAAGCTGGAGTATGAGCCTGGAGAGAAGATTGTCTGGGTTACTTTATAAGCTGCTACCGCTTCAACTTGGACCCAGATAAGCAGCTACAATGGATGGATGGATACATTTGCAGGTTGGATCTTTTTAGCGAATGTGGCATCGAGCACTGATCAATGTCTGACTGTTACTTGAGAGCCAGTCAGTTTCTGCAGTAGTTTACAGAATAGAGAGCATACAGCATGTGATTTGCATTGTTTGAAGTTACATTGTATGTATTTACTAACTAAATCCAGAGTGTAAGCAGGGAGAGATTCAGGGTCCATTAATTATTGAATTACATTATTTAAAGTCACCTCACAATAACATTCATTTATCTAGAAGTTTGATGGGTATAACATTTTCCATTCCTTTAAAAAACGTCTGAATAAGGAACATGTATGTATGTGTGCGAATGAGAGAGAGAGAGAGAGAGATTAAGTCTAAGGGAAAAGGAGGTATTATGAAATAGTTTTACCAATTTCTTTAATTATAGCTGCCAACATGCACAGCATCCACATCCAGTACAGCACTGCTGTTAAAACAGAATAGTTTCCGTGTTTGTACAAAGATAGCCTTTCATTACCACATCTAGAATTACTCACTTCAACCAACCCTAGTATTCAGCCCAAAACTCAATACTTCTGCTAGGTTGTGGTGATAACCACCCAGCACAGCACAAGGTTTTTTGTGTAATATTTGCATTAGTGACAGTGTGTGTCCTTGTTTGTACTAACCTGGGCAATATACAGTACTAAATAAAATTGAATTGAATTGAATTAAACTGGAGACAAAGAGCAACATTAGCATTCATTTGGAGTGAAGTTTCTGGCCACCTGACGAATGTAAGTCCACTAATCAGTCTCCTTTTAGCTCTGTTTTGGGCTCCACTTTCATTACCAGCTAGTCGCTAACTGTGTCTGCCTGCTGTTTGGTGCTGGAAAGGTGACATACAGAGGGTTTTTAGAGCTTTTTTGCTAAACAGCTGACTGCTGCAGTCAAAAACGATGCTATGAGAGTGGTGAGAGTGAACCAAAACAGTAAAGTTGTGGGCGGAAAAGATGCTGTAAAGTTGAGGGGAGCTGCAGAGTTGGGTTATAATTCTCTGTGGGATCATCACTATAAGCAGCCTATCTCACATGTAAACATTTGACCCATTTTTATCATAAAAATATTGATCATAGGTGCTTTAAAGACTAACTACTGAAACATGCGTGTTTACATAGTATCTACAATAGGTATAAAGTTCCTCTGCATTTTTCGTTGTTAGATGTTATAGAAATAAACTAAATAAATGTACTCCAATACTGTACCTATGGTATTGACAAAATCAATAGCACACAAAGCTACCAGCACCCAGGTATTATATACAGTAGATAATTATGTGTAATGCATGCTGCTTGTGCATTAAAATGAAATGCATGTATTAATATAAAGGGACATACCAGCACTCAGGGAAAAACTTATTAACAGTATGTCAGTGTTGATAAATGCATTAAAAGTGCCTGTAAACTAGGGATTGTTATCACCTTTTGCTATAATATATGCTTTAGCAATTACTCATTGTCGGTAATGCATGTAGTCACCTCAATAAATAAAATTCTGCTGCATTAGGCAGCAGTCCAATAGCAGCAGAAGGATGAGGGACAAACATAAAGTTTAACTTAACACCAGAAACAGCTACTGAGTCTCTTTCAAGCTTGTTCAGAGTCATTCTAGCTAAATTCCTTGATTTTCTTACAATGGCTTTCATAATGAGTGAGTGCAAATATGTGAAAAAACAGCAAAGCGGAGCACGTGGGTTGTAGTGAAATGCTCGAGAGAAAAGGCAATTAGTTGCACGCTCAGAGATGCAAAATTATATCTGTGGATGGGTGAGAGAGACTTCTGACCTGAGAGGTAGATTTTGGAGGCGGACATTAGCTACGACCTGCAACTGCAAGCTCTTCTGCCTCCCACTCTCTAATCCCTTACCTCCTGCTGCTCCTGCAAGACTGAAGATACATTCTGAGAGAGGAAGAAGGTTTATTAGAAGGTTTAGAGTGAGAGATATAGATAAAAAGAGATGCATTGAGAGAGAAAGCCGATATGAGAGAAAGAGATGTAACATCACTCTAACTGTGGTATGTTTTAAAGTAACATTGCCTGAATTAGAGAAAGATTACATGAGGTAATTATATAATTGTTGTTGCATTTTGTAATTTTTGGAATAAGAGCTATGCTGTTTTAGAATAGACATTGCCATACATGGACAGCCCAACAGATTTTTGTCAAGTCGAGGTGAGTTTCATGAGAGAGATTTAAAGATGGAGAGTGGGTGGGACTCCTACACTCTGCCTTTCGGTCCATCTGAGTGAAAAAATATATATACTGAGAGAGAAAGAGAGGATAGGAGGTTCTGAAATGTCAGGGTATATTTAATGAGAGATTTTATGAAGGAGATAGAGACTAACTGCTGCCTCCCAGAGTAAATGAAGCAACAGGGCAGAAATAAAGGGAGGATTAGAAGAAAGAATTAGGAGGTTTGCAGTAATTAATACTCTTAACTACATTTATTTTGACACTTTACAGCCTATGTTTGCCACTATACTATGTCTACAGTTTGATGCCACCTTGTCGGGTTTATGAGGGATAGTTACACACAACAGGAAGAAGGCGCTCTTCTTCTAGTACAAACTCAACACACACTCAACAACTCATCAACAATTTTGATGATTTCCACTTCTAGCTTCGATTGGTAGAAAATTAATTGGCAAATATTTTTATGATCAGTAAGTCGCTTGAGTCATTTTTCAAGGCAAAAATGCCAATGAAAAAGTTGGCAAAGTTTATTTAGTTGCTAAAAAATGTTTTATGACATATTTTGCCATTTAACATATGGCTTAGTCCAAAACTGTGAACACCAAAAGCATGAAGTAGTTACAATGCAGTAACCTTAAGAGTAACCACTCTAGCAAACTCAAAATCTGTAATGAGGTCATTACAAAATTTATCATCAGCTTCAACCACCACCCTGATGAGAAGGCAAGATGGCCTAAAACGTTTGGTGAATAAAGCATGGTGTACATAGTCATTAAGCATTTTTAACTTAAATGTCCAGTATATACACAGAGAAAAGTATGAATTATTTTAGCCTGTGTAGTGATAGACTGTAAATCCAAACAGCTGAGAGTTTGAGGAGCCTGAGAAAGACACATGAAGACTAATAGCAATAAAGACAAAAGCACAATACTTGAGGGGGATGGAGTAGAAGAGCAAAAAAGAGAAAAAAGAGCTGGCAAAGACAAACACAAAGTCTGGATATATTGTATAGAAAATAGTACAACAGAGTCTATTCCTCTTTCCAGATCTCTGTCAGAGAGATTTTTGAGCTGCTATCCCAGTGGTTTGGTTGCCATGGTAAAATCTAAAGGCTTGTCTCCATGCTGTAGTCCAGCACAGTTGGCGAGCGCTCTGTGTCTCTGTGTGTGTGTGTGTGTGTGTGTGTGTGTGTGTGTGTCTTTGAAGGAGACAGTGTGTGTTTCTGTTTATGCATGGCTTTGATAAAAAGAGAGACAGAGGAGAAAGAGTTGCAGAGTGCACCAGCATGTGTATTAATCATATGACTGTCACGATAAGATCAGCACCCTCGTATTGTCTTTTTATACTCACTCATGTAAACAATTTTTTGCATATTGTATCACCATGTTGGTTATTATGAACCAAAACTGATGTTGTTGATAAAATGTAATGTTTCCATGATGCAATTAGACTAAATTTCCATGATAATTAAGTCTAGAAAAGACAAACATATACCTTCACTCAAATTGCACACATGTGTGTGTGTGTTTTTGTGTACATCAATCATCCAAAAGGGGGCATTTATTTTGAAAGGGGTGGGGAGGATGCGAGGTGAAGTGAGGAGGGGAGGGAGGATGGTCTCTGCCCTGTCGCTAGGTAACAGTCTTCAGGCCTAAAGGCAAAGCCAGGCCTGGTCTCCATGGCAACATCATTGGTGTGGCGTGTGAATGGAGTTTTGGTGGTTGTGGTATATATGTATGTCTGTGTGTGTGTGTGTGTGTGTGTGTGTATTTGTGTGAGTGTGCTCCTGCCCTCAACAAAGAGAAGCACTCAGCAGGTTGAGTATCTGTGCAATTGAAAATGGAAAGAGAAAAGTAACAGTGTTGTGAAATATGTATAATGGAAAATAAAATAATAGATTTGATCGCTTTAAGTGCATGAGGACTTGGCAGATATCGTCACAGCTTTCAGAGCAAGGTCTTCTACACTTGACATTATCTTTATTTGTACACACAACTGCCTCAGGACTGCATAGAATTGATAGAATATATTGATTGACTGCTACTGTGCATGTGTGCCTTCATTCTTCTTAATCTTTCTTATTTATGCAACCTTGTGATCAGACATGGAAATAAAGATAGACGTGAGAGAAAGGATTGAACAGAAACAAGAAACAAGAGGAATAATGGAAAATAAAGGGTCAAAAAGGAGAGAAAAAAGAGCTCTATAGGGAGAACAGTGGGTCTCGTCTGGATGGATAATGGACTGATTACACAATATAAAGCATACTATGGTGGAAGTTGTGGTGGGGGGTTAACAGTTTAGTCACGGTGTGAAAGAAAACTGCTTGGCATCCATTTACACCATGGAGATCTATGGAAGTCCATTATTGGCGCAACAATTGAATGAGTGCAAAATAAAATTCAAGCTATAAACAGGGAAGGGAATCCTGAGCATAAGAGATATTTAAAGATTACAAATCCTACGTGCAGATTTGCAGCCAAAATGCACTGTAAACTGCAACTGCTGTTATTGACTCACATTTAGAATTAAAAAGAAATACAAAACACACATGCTTTGCCATGCAAAGCTCAGCTGCTTTTACTTTCTTTGCAGCTTAAAATAGAACCATATCCTTTTTCCCCTCAGTGTTTGTTGCAGAAATGTGGCTAGCTAATCACCACCCATATTGAAACAAAAGTTTAAGCAAAATTCAGTGATGGTTGAACACTTTGGCTGTAGCTTCATATTTAACAGACCAATATGGGAGTGATATCAATCTCCTAAGTAAACAAATAAGTGTATTTTCCGAAATGTTCAATTATTCCTTTAAAGACTTGAACTGTAACAGATACAGTATAACCCTGTTGAAGCCGTTGTGCCAGAAGTTATTGATAAGCTCCCCCAAGTGCTTAAAATCAAAACTGCCAGAGAAAACTGTGAGAGAAGAGAGGTTTCAAACTGAAGAGGTTCATTTCCTTTTAGTGCAAATCTTTCCCTTGCAGATCGATCACAATTTGAACTAATTTAATGCTCATCCAAATGTTTTGTCACTAATAAACTTCCATATTTAACCCAACACACATACAGCATTAATTGTGTTTATATGGTTAATTGAAAACAATGTCCATACAGAAACCTTTGTTTCTCCATCCTACCCTCTCTCCAGTTTTTTAGTAGTTTTTTCCTGGGTGTGTGTTTTGTTTTGTTTTTTTGTCTCTCTGCTGTGCTCTCATCTGAGAAACGTATTTTCTTTGTTGCGTTTATTGTTGTTTGAACTATTTAATATATAGCTGAATGTGATTTTGTTATTATAATTTCAGTGAGAACTCTTCCTCTCTCGCTGTCTCTCTCACATTTAAAGACACACACACACACACACACACACACACACACAGGGAGCAGAGAGAGCAGACAAAAGCATGTTTGTGTTCATGAGAATGTGAAGCACAGTGGGTCCCTATGTATGGAGGCAGTGTCAGGCTTGTCCCAGCGGGACTAGGGAGGGGGGAGCGTTAGTTAGAGGGGGATTTTACAAACTCTTTTACTTGGAGCATGACTACAATATTGCACAGGAATTTAAAAAAGCATTTATAGCTCTCAGTTTTGATACATCACAAAATGCTGATGCATGGTAGTCAGCCTTCACAGCATTCAAAACCTTACTTAAGTAAAAGTATGTAAGTATTATCAGGAAAAAGTACTTTAAGTATCAAAAGTAAAAGTGCTCATCCTGCAGTAAAATGCTCCCTGTCAGTGTTTTACGATTATATATGATGTTTTTGGATTAATATTACTGCTGCATTAATGTGTATGTTGCATTTTACTGCTGTAGATGTTTAAGGTTGAGCTAATTTTAACTACTGTATATACTGGTGGGTAGTTTAATCTACAGCAAAGCATCATGGTCTAAAAGATCATCATATGTTTGTAGCGTCGCTGTCCTGTGAGAACCACGTATCTCTAAAAAGTCTTTAGACTTTTCATGAACTCAGTAAAACAGCCCTGTTTTCAGATTTGTGACGATGCATTTTCCAGCTAGTCCAAGGTATTTGAAATAGTTTATTTATCTTAAGAAGTAGGAGAATTTTCTCAACTCATAAACACTTAATCCTTCAGTTTATCAGAAACATTCACACTCAAAATCACCAAATTTGGAGATACATGGTTTTCACTGGACAGGAAGGGTATGAATAATTGTAATCTGAAAAGTAACTAGTAACTCAAGTAAAGTACAAGTATGTTGAATTTGTACTTAAGTACAGTACTTGAGTAAATGTACTTAGTTACATTCCACCACTGCTTATACATTTTGTAATCACGCAATACAGGTGGTTTCATTCATTGTCCTATTTTTCTGTCTTTTGTTGTCAGGCAACAGCAAAAGCATGGATATATTGATTTGAGTTTAATACAGCTGCCAAGGAGTTGCTGTTAGACTTGGTTAAGAGGTAGCATTTATGACCCAGGGACACTAAGATTTAAGACCCATTGAAGGTTTCTGCTTTAATCTAACAGCAGAACAAATAAACATGTCATTGAGATCACCTGTATTGGATATGGAATATTGGATTTTTTTTTCTTATAATTGTGAGATAATAAGTTATAATTATGAACGTTTGATCGTTGATCACACTTGCATGATGAAACAAAATACTTGATCACAAAGAGTTGGTACTGAAAATCAAAGACAACAATAATATAGAATACATTTAGAATAGAACAAATGAGAACAAAGAATATAAAAGATATCATAAATATTAAAAGAAAACATGGTTAATAAAAGTACTAAATTAATAAAATTTTAAATAAATAATATTATTATATATTATTATTTTAAATATTATATATTTAAAATTTTGAAGCATGGCCGATTTTGATAGAAACATCTTTATTTTGTGGTTGAGAAAGAGTTAAAGGCAGCAGGGAGAGGGAGCGATGTGAGGAAGGCTGTGGGAGAGAAACACTAAATGTAGCCACACTATCTATTGTTTGGGTTTTTTTCCCCTTTCTCCTCTAAAAGTACACAAAAGCAGCACCAGTCCATTGTGGTGCAAAACAGAGAGCAGGCAGTGCGACCTGGGTCGAGAGAGGAGGCACAGGGACCAACACACACACACACACACACATTCATTCTTTCAGTCTGCCTCCCCTCCGTCACACACACAATTCACAAACTCGTGAGTCGAAGCGTTCAAACATACATTCACTTGAGTGCACGCAAACACATGTAAACATCCACACGCACACACACACACTCACACGCACACACACACGCACACACACACACACTCACACGCACACACACACACACACTCACACACACACATACACACACAGTATTCAGAGTCTTGCTGCATTCTCTGGAGTTAAGGTGCATATCCCTGCTCTCTCCCACGCAGCGCTTTGTGTTGATTGAGCAAGTTGCTCTGGTTAGAGAGGAGATGAATATGACATTTAAGACTGAAATTACACACACACACACACACACACTCTCTCTCTCTCTTTCTCTCTCTCTCTCTGTCTCTCTCTCTCTTTCTCACACACATACACACACTCTCTCTCACCACATGCACAGTAAAAGCGCTCTGTCATCATTGTGCCCTCGCCCTGAGGCTGAGATCGTGGATCAGACAAACCAAACCAATGCCACCATTAGCCATTAGAGAACAGACAAACAAATCTGACCTTAAATCAGCCCTGTGGGACAGTTACATTAGCCATCATACCTGCTCTGGTATGCTGCAGAATCCCATACATCACATCCTGACTTAAACTTTGTCACTGTTTCTCAGTACAGCATGTAGACCTATTCATGTAGTCGCCAGTTATTGACTGGAAATGCTGATTTTTGTCCATATGTCCATATGTCCCTGTGAGCATGCTAAAGCCGATTAAGTAAAGCTGTAGCTGCCGCTACAGTGTCTAAAGCTCCACAGCGAATGGGGGCCCTCTGGTGGTAGCTGCAGGTAACAGCAGCTCTGTTATATAGGTCACACCACTCATCACAGAGCTCTTCTGGGCTTTCTGTACGGCGTGTTTATCTGTGATGAGACTGCGGGGATCAGAGGCAGACAGAGTTTCGTGCCAGTGCCCATGATGCACTGCACTGAGCGGCAGACTCTCGCCAGATGCATGGATGCCGGGGCTGCTATGTGTGACAGAAAGAAATGTATGGCTTCAGATGCACGTTTATGTGGTAGGAAGCTTATGTTTTATGGTAGAAGGGATGGATAGAAGGGAGGCGGTCTGCGACTTGTATCGTCCCCAAAGTTGCCAAAGTGTCCCTGAGCAAGACGCTGGATCCCATTCAGCTCAAATGCAGCTGGTTTTAGGTGACCTTAATCATTTCCACAAAGCTAAACTGGGGGCTGGGGAAAATCTCACCAAAATGTTGGGATAGCAAGGCCTTTGGAAATCTTGAGGCAGCCATTTGAATAGATGTAAGGTTGAAAATGCTGGAAACGGCACCTCAAGTTGGTTTTTGGCTCACTGTAGCGTGATGTCATTGGCAGCCCACTACAGTATGTCTCCGCCTTTTGTTGAGACCTCCGTCATCTGACTTGACGGCGCAGGGAGAAATGTATGTGTCACATAATTTTTTATAGTATGGATAGTAATCTTTATTAGCTCCTATGTCAAGAATAAGGAATCTAAATAGGAAACTGCAATTAAAATTATATTAGCTGGATTATTAAGACACGTGCTTACCTTTTTTGATTTATTTTTGGTTTTGGCATATAGGCATCGATTGGTCGACTGACAGAAAAATAATCTGCAACTATTTTGATAATCGATTAATCCTTTCAGGAATTTTTTAAGCGAAAATAGTAAAATAAATGTCAAATATTCTCTGATTCCAGCATCTAAAATGAGAGGATTTGCTGCTTTTCTTTGTCATATGATTGTAAACTGAATATCTTTGGGTTTTCGGCTGTTGGTTGGACAAAACAAGTGATTTGAAGACATTGAAATGGGCATTTTTTCACTATTTTTTGATGTTTTGTAGACTAAATGATCAAAAAAGAATCGTCAGATTAATTGATAATGAAAATAATCATTCATTGCAGCCCTAAATCACTTGTTATATTAAATGTCATAAAAAAAATTGTGGAACATGGCCATTACAAGTTCCCAGACCCCAAAATGATGTCTTATTTTGTCCAACCCATCAGAATATGAAGAAACATATGAATAGCTTGACCCAAATATGTTAATAACCGAGATCGAGATATGAGCTGCAGTCTAAAACACTGTGTCCATGAACTGTACAAGCCTGCGTTTTCCTCTTGATCTATTTTCTTTGCTTCTTCTAAACAGACGCAGCTGAACAGAGCAGACGGCCTCACAACATGTCTGAGTCACTCTGTCTGTTTTTCTGTCTCTCTTTCACTGTGTCTTTTTCTCACTGGCTGCCTGTTTCTGAACAACTCGCATACCAACACACACTCCTACACACTCACACACACACAAGACACACCGAGACAATTACCATATCTTTGTGAGGATAACCTAAACCCTGCAATCTCGACAACACTCATTCCTTAATGCCTGATCTGTAACCACTATGTGCCTCTGCACTGAATCCTTTAAGCACTGGTATATCCAGGTATATATCTGAAAACAAGCAAGTGAAAATCAATTAAAACTATTTTCAGTTCCTCCAAAGATCAGGGCCAGTATGCATAAAATTTCTAAGAAATGCTCTCAAGTATGGTCCTAAACTTTGACCTATGAGTTAAAAAATCTTAGTAAAAAGTAGTCCTTAAACTTTGTATAAAGAAGCTAAAAGTAACTTTTTGCAAAGTGTAAGTGTGGTTTGTAGAATGCAGTTGTTGAAAAAATAATGACTACAACCATGTCTACCCAAAAAGCCCTCCCTCAAGCTCAGAATCAGCCAATAGCGAGCCTCAGAAGGAAGCATGTCACGGCTGCATCTCAGCTTCATGCACACTTTGCCATGATTAAGGCGACCCATTATTCTTTGTATGCAAGAGTCAATATATGTTGTAATAAATGCCATATATTATAAACATTTTGATTTCAAGAAGGAAATAAGGTCTTGTAAAATGTTTGTATGTTTAATAAGTGCATGTTTAATTGTTTTTTTCTAAAAGAGAGAACAAAGGCGTTGGCCCATAAATGAAACATTTCCTTATAAAGTTTACTGACGAATTTATATATTTAGAATAATTTTAATTTGTCACTTCTCTGTTATTTATTGTCTTTCAGTCTCCCAGAACTCTTGTATTTCACAGCTCAGCTAATACAATAATTATACACTTTTATGATTGAAAATCACAAATTACCCCCCAGAGTCTAATTTTTTCAGTCTGTACAGCATATGACAACCTCTATAGACCCTAGATTTAGATGTGATTCAACAGTAGCACAGAAATGTTCTTCTTCAATCAATCCACTAGAGGGGCACAGAGAGCCACAAACATTTTGTTAAGCGCTTGAGTTGATTTGATGAAAAGCAACTCATAAACTCATGTTTTTTTCCCCCTCTTGGCACATGATGCTGTAGGTCAAAGTCCATTTTTAGGGAACTTGCTAATATATGAGGAGGGTACATAGCTAAATAGATAGGGTTGATGTTGTTCTATATTTTTTTCTTATTGTCAACAAATCTCATGAAAAGAGGACAGCTAACAATGCCTTAGTCCATCTCTCAATACTTTCAGGCATCCCTACCCTATCTGTGCCTCTCAACCCCAAGCCCATTGGTGCCTACTGAAGATGTTAAAAAAAAAACAGCTCACAAATATATAGTTTCAAATTTTTTAAAGGCTCAGTAATTTCCTGAAACAACTGGATACTGTAGTTTATAGCAAACTTTACTCAAACATGAGGAAATAGGGCATTTGTTGGGGACTATTTTTAGTGGTGGATTAATACACATTTTGTGCGTTCGTGAGTATTTACAGCAGCAGGACGGTGTATGTGGGTATGATTCAAGATAAACTACAGTGTCCATGTTCATTGTTATGTAGGAACATGTCACTCAGTGCAATAGTGTGGCTCATTGATGTGTTCGTAATAGTTTTTGGACAACAAAGGAAGTCAGTTCTTTCAGGCTTTGGATACATAGGCAATGCTTGTTAGTTGGATAAATTAATTGTTGGTTTTGGTCTTTTCGTGACATTTGTCGACAATAAGGAAAATATAGAATATCATCAGCCTTACCCATTAATCGAAGATCAGTTCAAGTAAAATGAACGTCTATATAAATGGATAACCTTGTGATAGAAAACAAAGGCCGAATGCTGACAAAAGTCCTTCACTGTGTGCATAGATCCCCCCTTTGGGACTCCTTAATTAAGGAGCAAGACAGTGTTTCATCCCATTTTGTCCTGTCCTGTCTTTTACAGTCAATCTCCTCTTTCAGCTGTTGGCTAAAAACAAAATCTGCCAACAAATGATCTTACAAAGAGAGAGGATTGACCTGTTTGAGATGTTATGTTCTCAGTGTTTTCGTGCTTTACCATCCCACTCTGACAGTATGCTATTGTCATTAGCTAAGATTTCCTAACTGTTTTCCATCCTGGAGTCTGGGAAGTAGGTGGGCTGTTTGCACACTGACAACAATAGGATATTTTCACTGTTTCGCTGTTCTTTATTTTCTTCTCCTCTTTAGTTTCTGTTGCCTCGCTCTGACGTCCTTTTTACTTTTGGCATCATTTTATTCAGTATATCTAAGTGTTTCTCCTCTCTCTGCCTCTGTCCAGACCATGGCGGAGTACAGCTCTCTGCTCAGCGACCTGTCTGACAACATCACCAATGAAGACTTGGAGCAGCTCAAGTCAGCCTGCAAGGAGGACATCCCAGAGGACCAGAGCAACAACATCACCTCCTCCAAGGAGTGGTTCAGCTACCTGGAGAAGAACGACAAGCTGGCCCAAGGTGAGATATCAAATCATCAATGAAATGATTTAGCTTATATTTGATCACTTTTTGCTATGTTACTATCTACCTGGCTGAAAAGAGCAGAGTTTGTCTTCTCTTATTTCCACATCCAATGCGCCTCAACTGATTACCGAAGTGTCTTTGCATGACATGTCTGATATAAACTTGAGGCTTTTTGAGTGAACACACCTGCTAACAACACTTCTCATGCAGATCATCTGTCATACATCGAGCACATCTTCGAGATTTCGCGGCGACCGGACCTGCTGACGAGGGTGATCGAGTACCGCACCACCGTGCTCAAGATCTCTGAGGATGACGAGATCGACACCAAGCTCACGCGCATCCCCTCAGCCAAGAAATACAAAGGTAAAACACTCTGTGTGCTTAATCTCTAGAACATGCAGATATAGGGTTAGATTTATGTATCAGTTTCCTAAAATATCAGGCTAATTTTAGCCCTTTTTGGACACTGTACTGTAGCTTTGACTTAAAAGTACTTACTCTGATTGGCTTCCTGGTCTGCCAAATCCAGTCAAGTTCTGCCCTCTAATGGCTAAACAGAAAACTGCCTTAACATCCTCTCCTCAGTGGTTCCCAACCTATAAGTCAGGACCTCTGAAAGGGGTGGCAAGATAATTCTGAAGGGATCACAAGATGATTAATAGGATAGGAAAGCAGAAAAACATGTTTCTTTTTGCTTTTTTTATTGTGAGATACTGGATTGTGAGTTTCTTCTTCAGGACAAGAAAATCCCCCTTTTGTTCTTCTTAACAGGTCACATCCCATAGCAACCAGTGATAAGGGGTTGCAAGTAGCCATTGCTTCATTTTAAGGGGTGACTAGCAAAAAAGGTTGGGAACTACTTATCAGTACTTGCAATACAAGTCACTACTTATTTTTCCTAAACAGTTGTGACACAAACTCCCATCAGTTTTAACATTTGGATTAGCCGTAAAAGTTAGTTGAGACACACTTTTTTAAAAGTCTGAGGAAACATTTATGTTGCAACAGTTCCTTCCTCACTTCATTTATTCAAATAATTATATTATGAAGAGATTGAACTATTGCACTTCAGGCTGTTCAAACATTTATTTATGTTTGCTGTAGTTTAAGTTTAGAAAAATGTTCTAATAAATTATCAAGTCATACCGATTAAACTTTGTTAAAATGTGATTTTAAAGCATGAAACTTTTTGTGAATAGTTTTATTTAATAACAACACAACAAGGTGAATATACTACTCAAAAATAAAACTAAAAATAAATTATTTAATGAATACATTCAAAAACTGAGGAAAAAAAACATACAAACAAACAAAAGAAACCCAAACAAACAAAACTTGAATGCAGGCAATACATCATAGTCAGTTCTAGATTTAACATCTTTATCAAATTCATTTAACACTAATAATAATCTACAGACTGTGTAAATATTGAGAAAACGTGTAAACATACATACATAGTCTGGATTGATGCTGTAATGACTAATTGACAATTAAAATGAATGATGAATAATTCAGGCTTTAAATGATACCGAATAAGGACAATACCAGTATTGATATTTCAGGGTTAAAAAAAGAAAGATATAAAAGAAAATAAAGACTCTGATAACGATATTTTGGCTGATTTATTTCCCCTTTTGCCCTTTTTATTTCTGATGAATTGTGATTATAAAGCATGAATCTTGACTTTATCTTACATGTATTCTGGTTTAATTATGTATTTGAGGAAATTAATCAGATCACCATTTTTTTTGTGTAAATAAAGACTGAAATAACCAATAATCTGTCATGAGGCAGGCATGTTTTAAGAGGAGGGTCATGTTGTTTTCCTCCTCTCTCAACATGCTTTTTGCTGCCATTATTAGGTTTCACCAGCTCTTTCTTTTCTATAACTTTATTTGTAGCTCAGTTCAGGTCACAGGGGAAATTTAGACAACCAGCCAGGTCGAGTTAAAACAACATAAAAACACAGGTGCAGTGGCCAAATAAACATCTTTCTTTACTATTAAAAATTATTAAATGTCTAGCTCATTTCTATTCAGGAAGCATCATTTTTATGACGTGCACTAAAAGAACTTGACAGCTTTAATTCCTTGACTTTTGTTTTCATCTTTTACTGTGATTTTGGCTTTTTTTTTTACACATAAAGTTTTATATGACTTTTTTATTACTTCATTTTATATATATTTTTCTACTATGTCGTATTAATGTATGTTGCTTTCATTTTTCTCCTGCTGCTGTTTTAACGCTGCTTGTGTGCTGTTATTGTGTTTTATCTTCCCAACTCTGGAGAGCACTTTGAGAGGTGCTCTGTAAATAAAATTATTTTTAATCCAAAGATCAAAAATTTGAAATACAATTATACAAGATATACTCAGACAGAGCAAAAGACTGAATGCATTTTCCCAAGTGGTCTTCTTTCAGTTTTTAATATAAAAAGCACTGAGGTTCAATATCCAGCCCTGCTGGTGATGACTTTTTAATTGCAAAGTTAGTGTGTTTCATGTACTGTAAGTAATATGCTCAGAGCTCTAATGTTATAAGCTTTTGTCTAAAAATAAATATATCTTTTAAATTAAAATAATAATTTAAAAAAAGCAGCTTTCATCCATAAAATGCAGCTCAAAGTGCCTAAAATAAATCTGCATATATTGCATTAAAATTGCATTCAAACAAATAAACAAATTAAAATCTTGCAAACATACAAATTAAAATAATTTAAATTGAAATATGTATTTAAATAAAACAGAGTAGAAAATAATAATAATTATTGAAGTTTAATTCAGTAAAATGAGCAAGGTTACAAAAATTTAAGTACCAGCTACTTAAAACCAAGTTTTGATCATGTTTTTATCATGTTTCTCGAAGCAATTTACAAGTTTAAAGTTGTAATCTGTAAGATTTCAGTGCTGGTTGATTCGGCGACACCCGTGCTTACTGTGGTAACAGCAGGTGTGATTTAATATTACAGGTCCCAGAATTCTGGGAGCAGCAAACCTTCACTGAGCAGCTACTTTGTCAGAAATACAACAGAAGATTAACTGGTTTATCTGTTTACAGTGCAGCCAAACAAACTTCTAATAAAGAAGTCAGTCAATTATCGGCCAGTTTCCATCATGCCATGAGCAACCGCAATCTGACTTCATGCTGCACCCGGTGCAAGTTGTTTTCCACACAACAGCAGGGCACAGTAAAGTTGCTACATAGCTCGCTGTGGTTACTCCTTGTTGTTCCATTACTACCTGCAATATTTAAAACTAATCCACAGATGAAAAAATGCTGAAATCAACCGTTGTTTTGTAGATGTATTTTTTGGTTAGCACTGACGGTTGTGGTCAGTGGTGACTGCTTCACAATAAAAGCCACCCTGTTTTTCACCAGTTGAATGCTTTTAATGTGAAGCAGCTGTAGGAAATGTTGAGTTTGCATTAGCAGTAATTTAATACAGCTCTGATACTGTGTTAGGAGAGTGAACAGTAAACAGTGAGACTGATATCAATGAGATACTAAAAACAGTAACGCTGGATTACATGCATGCATCGTTTCCTGTGAATCCCTCTTGTTTATGAAGGTCATGTGAATCCTGCAAAGGAATGGCGGAGCCCGCCACTAACAAATACATTTACTACACAGAGATATAATTAAAGAATGTTAATACATTGAGTGGCTGTTGCTGAATAAAATGTATCAAACATGGTGTTTGATATGATGAAATTGTTAAAGATTGTAACTTTAAGTTTCGGCAGTTTATTCGACAGCTTTGGTACATATATGAAAAAATTGATAATTAAAGAGACAAAGATGCAAAAATTGGTGTGATGTACTCTCTTTTACTTGTTTTGGCTACAACTTTCCTTGTTTAAAATATAGGTTTCTTATGATTTCTCTCTTTCTCTCTCTCTACCCTTTTTTTCCAACCCCTCCCCCCTAAAAGACATCATCCGCCAGCCCTCTGAAGATGAGATCATCAAGTTGGCCCCTCCCCCTAAAAAAGTGTGAGGTCGCAACCCCCAGCCCTGATCTTTGCACCTTGATTTCTTCACTCCTGGCACTCCAATCAACCGACCAACCGTTTCTGACCAACCCCATCACTCCCCCACCTCACCCCTCTCACACTTGCCACACACAACACACATACACACACATCCAGCCACGCCACCCTCCTTGCACGAACACATGCCGTGATACAGAGCCACGCAGGCAGCCACCAACAAAGCAACCAATCAGATCGTAGCGATGCAGCCTCTTCCCAAGCTGAGGGGAGACAGGAAGCTGCAGGAAAAAAAGACTTTAGAAGAAGAACTCTGGAGTTGGAACGACAGTGTATGTGTGTGAGGGGAGAGAGAGAGAGCAAAGGTCTACCCTTGATTCAAACGCTGAGTGGGTCAGTTCAGAATGAGTGCAATCTGTAAACACTGTTCAATCTGTGATGCTGTGTTTATGCAACCGTCTGTGTGTGTGCATGTCAGTCAAGGCTGTTATAGTTAAAACGTCCACCCATGAAGAATTTGAAACTACAAACCCTGCCTTCAAAACTTGCAAAATGAAATGGCAAAGTTTTTTTATTTTTTCAGAAATTATAAAAATGTCAGAAAGCTGATAGGTAACCATAGAAACAATTAAGCTTTGTACGCATTGTATGTACAGTGATACATAACTATAACTAACATAATTCAGCAGCGCTTAATTGTTTGTTAATCATCTTGAATATGCAAAATATCCAAAAGTCAAAATTGATGGACCGAAAACTACTATCTGGAGATGAAACTAAACTGAATGAAACTAAAACATGTAAACACATAGTTTACATGATCAAAACTATTTTAACAAAGCTGCAGCTAATAAGTTAATACTTAGTAAAAAAAAATTAAAACTAATCTAAATCTTACACATATGACTCTGGTTCATTTCTATGAGGGTGATTGTTTTAGTGTGTAGCCACATTAATTGTTCAGGTGTGTTTGTAATGTGAAAGGGATAGTTTGAAATTTTGGGAAAGACGCTTATTCACATTTTTGCCGTGACTTACATGAGAAGATCGATACCATGTTCATGTCTGTCTTTTAAATATGAAGCTACAGCCACCAGCAGGTTAGCTTAGCATAAAGACTGGAAACAGGGGGAAACAGCTAGCATAGCTGTTAGCCTCGTTTTTATACTTTGGTTTTTGTATGGATTAAAGAAATGAGATATATTGTGTTTCTTAGTGAGCTTTAGAGGTGTTGGAAGGAAGATTTTCGTACCTTTGGATAGAGTCAGGCTAGCAATTTCTCCCAATTTTCAGTCTTTGTGCTAAGCTAAGCTAACTGGCTCAGCTAACCACTTCATATTTACCATACATACATGAGAGTGGTATTAATCTTCTCATCTAACTCTCATCAAAAAGGTAAATGAAAGAATTTCCCAAAGTGTCTAACTATTCCTTTAAAGCCTGTATAGTTTATTAAAAAATGAAAGTTATCAAGTTACCATCTTCTTGCCTCTTTTGGAAACATTGCCATGAGGTTGCTGTATTTGAAACAAAACTTTAAGTCATACTTAAAGTACAGGACAGTCACTGTTCCTTAGCTAGAGGTTCTGTATACATTCCCTTTACTCTTACACAGATAATTATATCATGTTTTAAGAGCAAAAAAAAGTCAAATATTTTAGAAGATATTTAAAGCTGATTTTCATAGGGAAAGCCAATATTTGCCTTTAGTTTATGAGTCATAGCAATTATTTAAAGAAAATATTTAGATGCGAAAGTTATAGCACTTATTTCTATACTATGGATGTTCCCTGCCCATAGGTTCTCTTTTCAACAAGGGGACCAGTTAGCATGAAAGTCTGTTGTATAAGCTGGCTAGAGATGTAAATATACAAATAATATATTACAAGAAAATATAGCAGAAATAATATATTGACCTGCAGTGTGTAGTCCATAGACGACACTGTAGCTCTAGCAGCACATTTCCACTGTACGTTCAGTTTCACCGTGTCTGGTTTTGTAACTAAGACTTTCACCCTTTTTGTCTAATTTGAAACTATTTAGTGTACTATTTGGACTACATTAGTAAGGTGGCCGACAAGGGCAAATGCACTGCAAACGCACTGCAAACGCACTGCACCTTAAGAAAACGCATGCAAATAAACAAAAGTACACACAACACAACCAAATACACAAATGCGCTGCAAATACACAAAACGACAGCAGAAGTCAGAAACCCACATAAAAGGATGATTGATACACAGACCCGACTTCAATAACTACATGAGTCACAAACACTTTTTAGTGTCCTCTGGAAACACTTCTGTTGTTCTGTGAATTTGCAGCGCGTTTCTGTCTTTCTTTCACCCTTTTGTTGCCATTTCATTTGTTGCACAGAAAATAAGTGACCAGCTTGGAAAGAGGACAAACTAAGGCCTCTGAAAATAAAAATAGTTGCAGATGAATGTGAAAGAGGGGAGAAAATGTCAGAAAGAAACATGGCATGTGAAAATAAAACATGTCCTTTAATAAACTGTACATAAAGTAGATTGTGACATGGATCTCTAATGAACACAATGGCTCACAACCTGCTGACTATGCCATTCCCACCATGCACCAACATAATAGCTAGCAAGACTGTTGAAACTAAACTATAATAACTGCTCTTTTGAACACTGTGTCTCTTTTTTCCCCGCGTTGAAGCCTTAGCGGACTTTGAGTTTACCCCAAAATTTTTCAGAACTGTGAGAGATTGTGTGTGAAGCGAAGACAGACGCCAGCATACACATCAAGTTAATCAAAACGGCTCTCACTTTTAAAGAGAGTGATGCTACTTTTATTCTGAAATTTGCTAAGGACTTCAGTGTTGGTGTGTACAGAATGTCTGTGGGTCTATTTCTGCCCCTGTCTTTGTTGTTATCAAAGCTGTAGGATCAAAAAATGAACCATAAAAATCAGTGTATGACTAGTCATTTCTCCCAGCCCCGCTACCTCCCTCCTTCCTCTCCCTCACCACCACGCTCCACTCCAACCCCAGTGCCAACGACTAAGACTTTTATTTTGATCACAGTTTCTGTGATCTGTTTTCAGTGATCTGTTTTTTTTTTCTCTCTCTTTTGTATTGCTCGCCGTATATTGTAGTATTTGACTGATTTGTATCCTATGCATTTACGTCTGTAGGAAAACTCTGCACTGTAACATATCCTCCCAACAAATCACTTAATCTAAAGAACTGAACTCTTTAATTGTGACAAGTTAGGGTGTTTGACAAGATCCTGATATTGAATTTGCATGACTGATGTGCTGGGTGGTGTGGCACTTGATAAGAGGAACTGAAAGTATGCAGTTTCAGGAAAGAAAATAAATGCTTGTTAGCAATGTTCATTGTTTGAAACTGGAAAACAAATACTTGTTAGACCAACTATACTATACAACTCCCATTCTACTCTTTTGCAAGAAAAGTCTAAAGGTAACTAAAACATTCAATTTTAATTAATTCCAGCAAATATATGTTTAATAGTCTGCAAACAGTGGACTTGCATGAAACATCCAGTTAATCTAGGCCAGATCGAGCTTTTTATAGTATTGTTAAAGGAATAGTCCACCCTTAAATACTTTAACACTGATGCTATACTTTGAATTGTACTGGGCCCATTTTGCAGTTCAGGTTTTTTCTAGCCACGGAGCAGTGGAAGGCAATGTCAGTCAGTCGGTCCACCACTTTGGTCCATACTGAAATATCTCTATAACATAGGATTACTTGGCATGAAATTTGGTACACATTCATGGTCGCCAAAATGAATCCTGATTAATTTGGTGATGCCCTGACTTCTTCTCTAGTGCCACCAACAGGTTGACGTTTGAGGCTCAGTGTAAAACATCTCAACGACAATTGGATGGATTGCCATGAAATTTGGTACAGAAATTCATGGCCCACTCAGGATGAATTAATAATAACTTTAGTGATTCCCCTTACTTTTCATCTAGCATCATCAGGGTTTTATTTGTTCAGTACTTTAGTTTATGACCAAATACTTGCAAAACTAATGACATTCCCATCAGCCTCAGCTGTACTTTGTGACTAGCGCAAATTAGCAAATGTTAGTATGCTAACATGCTAAACTAAGATGGTGAACATGGTAAATATTATGCCATGATGCTAAACATCAGCATGTCATTGTGAGCATGTTACAGCATGCTGATGTTAGCATTTAGCTCAAAGCACCTCTGTGCCTAAGTGCAGCTTCACAGAGCCGCTAGCTCTCTAACTCTTAGTCCTGTTTATCTGTGAAGCCACATTTGAGTTTAGTAACATTTTTGTTATATTCTTCCACAACATCAGCCGTCAAGTTTATGTCCCTTAGAATCAAAGAGAAAGGGCTTCTTTTAAACTCAGTATTATAGGGAGAAATGAATCGCTTAGGAGTCTTAAGTAGCCCAAATTCAAATTCAGTAAATCTGGTTTCTCTGGGTGTTTTCAAGACTTATACTAAAAACTGTAGAACACAACACTTCATCATAAAATATATCCTGGTATACGCATTGATCTTTTAGGATTGATAATATATAACAGTGTCAGAGTATTTCTGGGTGGATTTTCCCTTCAGCGTCCAGACTAACCCTCGCTAGGCCTGACCCCAAGTGAAGCGGTAACTGTCCTCCTATAGCTTGAGCCTAGTGAAAACAAAGTGGGACCACTGCATTTATCACAGAGCTGAACTGAGACCATTATGTTGGGCAAAGGGAGGCAGTTTTACTTACTGCTATGACCTGTGGGTAATGGTCTTTCCCAGCGTTAAATGGATGTGATTATTGGATGTTAGATTTCCACCCACCATTTTCAGTGAAAAGCTTTGGTAATTTTCAAACCAAAAGGCAGGTTTTTCTTTTCAGATCTTAGCATGTGTTTCCATTATTGTACAAAATATCAGCAAGGGAGGATTTGGGCCATTGTATTTTATTTTTATTGTTTCTTCTCTTTTTATTTGAAGTGCTTTTTGAATAGCAACTTGTGAATTTAGATGTATGTGACCAAGTGACTTTTTTTTTCTCGCTCTCAGAATTTCAGTAGGCAGTGGACTCATTTTAACAATCGTGTGGTAGTTTGTCAGTAGTTTGTCCATGCAATATCCGTAAACATCAAAAAAGAAAAAAAAATCCAACTGTGTGATGCTCTAGATGCTCCTGGTTAAGTTAAAAACATTTACATCAGTTTATTCAGTGGAATGCTAAAAATTCTGTCAGCATCAAAATGTGGCTGTGCCCCATTTTTTGTGTTTTTCACATCTACTGCCTGTTTCCTACTCCTCTGAAGTCAACCCTCATCAATGTCACCATGGTAACTGTGGCACCGATCCTCTGACTTCATCACCAGGCAGATTATATGTTTGGCATTGCTTAGTATTTTCCTCTGTAGCCATCGGCACATAATATATCAACATATCAGTCACAAATGATGTCAAATTTGGATTTCCATGTACCAAGTGCATATCAACTTAGTAAATGCTGCAAAAGTATAAACCTACTAAAATATAAATGTATTTATGGTGAATACCTGATTATAACCAATACATGAGCATAGATGAAGTAGGAAATGAAGAAGCAGAAACTGTGTGAAGGTATTCAGCATGTAATGCTAACAGTCAATTAAAATTAATTCAAACAAGAGTATCATTTTCCCTTAAGGATAAGTGTTTTGCGTTTTTTTTTTCATTTGTAAATATGTATTTTGAATATATATCATGTTTGTTTTGAAATTGATTAATTTATTTAATGCCTATATATTGTTGTTTTTACGTATCCTGATTTTGTTTTACTAACTGGAAACAAATCAAGGGGATGAAAACGTGTTTCTTATCTAATGTTAAACAGACCATTCATCAACACTTTTATAATTCATATTATTCTCTTCATTTATGTTTTGCTGTTTTGGCTTTGGGTGATGATTTTACAAAAAAAAGTGATATTCATTTCATTGTATTTACT